>NC_043975.1:35774869-36512369 GCF_902148855.1 Sphaeramia orbicularis | reverse complement strand
ACGCAAAAACGACTACAAAGTGGTGAAAATGTTCAGACAAACCCTTGTTTGTGTTGAACACTGTGGATAATTCTGGACGTAGCACATACAGAGGCTTTAATTTGTCATCTGTCAAGTTCAGTTATAAACCCAAGTTACCTCAAGTTTTGATAATGGTTGTGTATTCCTTTTAAGATGTGGTTTTGTCCATAACGTTGGTCCAGTCTGTCTCCCAAAGGTACCAGTGCTGACCTCGATGTACTGCAGGTCATACACTGATTTATTCACCTGGATCGGATGTTTCAGGTGCAGTTTCATTAAATAAAGTAAAATGGCTTATGATACTATTTTCTCCCAGTTTTCCCTGTTCACACAGATGCCCACAAACCGAAATTTTTAAAAAGCTTCACTTTGGTGAGCCCAAATGTAGGGAAAATTATCCACATTAATGCAGGCGGAGTATCAGACCTGGTTTAACTCTTTAAGGGGCTTCCCTAATCCGAATGACAAATGGCATGGAATAACGAATGACCACTAGGGTTAGGAGTTAGGGGTTAGGGGTTAGGTTATTCGTTATTCCATGCCATTTGTCATTCAGATTAGGGAGGTCCCTCTTTAAGACCTGGAATGTTTTTATGGTGGGTTCCAAATGAAAATTTCTCTACATTTAACCCGTCGTAAGTCATTTATTATTAAACTAGAAGCACTCGGAGAGCGCAGACCTCCACCAAGGCAGATCAGTGACCCGGATTTGGGTGAAAATTTCAGGAAATGTTGATACTGGCACGAGGAAAAAATGATTAAATTTTGGTGGTGATCGGGGGCGGGGGGCACTGGTCGGCCTTGGCGGAGGTCTGCGCTGTCTTTTCTAGAAAAGCACTCAGAGCGCAGACCTCCGCCAAGGCCGATCAGTGGGCCCCCCTGTGGGCTCCCACACCCCCGATCACCACCAAAATTTAATCATTTGTTCCTTGTGCCAGTATCAACATTTTCTGAAATTTTCATCCAAATCCGTCCATAACTTTTTGAGTTATCTTGCACACAAACAGACAGACAGACAGACAGACAGACAGACAAACCAACGCCGACAAAAACATAACCTCTTTGGCGGAGGTAATTATACTATAGATTTTGTAAACAATTTTCAGTGGAAATCAGGCATTTTCTATATTTAATTTACTGACCATGTAAAAATACATTGATACCAAAGGTTAGGAAAGTGCCTTTTTTTCCTGCATTTTTCTCGTGTTAAAACAGCACCTGGTTCATTTGCTTTTATATTTAGTTTTTTGCTTTGGATAAAGGAGAAACCTGCAGAAGAAAGGCTGTACTTTAAATTCTGGTAATTTCCCCTGATTTTCCTTCCTGCAGCTTTAAGCAGAGTGGACTCAGTTTTTACCTCATGGGTTTGAACATGGCCTTAGCAAAGTTGCGCATCTTCAGAGCCAGTTTCAGGTGGTGTCCACTGGGTTTGACCACTGGAAAAGAAAATAAACAACAACAGAGTCAGATAAAATGGGTCAATAATATCAGACAAAAACACAAACTCTAGATCAGACTATAAATCATTTGCAGTTTGTTTGTCTTTTGGCAAATGTTGACTTAGGTTCATAACTGAGTCTGTATTTATCTGTATTCAGTTTAAAGAGTGGAGGTATTAAAAGTAATTGGACTTGTTCTTTTCCCTCTGACTTTCACTCTGTCAGACTGTTATGTCACAGCAGTCGGCCACACAGCCCACACACGCCTGCCCTGCTGCACCTTATAAAACCCTGAGGTATTAATAGTTAACAATCATATAGGGTTTACAATATCTGCTTTTCCTCAACTTGAATCAAAGAAGGAAAAAGGAACAAACAGTCTATGTTGGCATCAAACGCCGTCACTCTGGTTACTGAAAATAATCAGAATGGCTGAGGTTAGATCTAAAATGAAGGGACGGGCTGTTTTGATGCATTTCTTCTTGGCAGGGAAAGATGTTTGTGTGGTCTGCGACTTCATAGTGCTCAGATGGTGGTGAGGCACAGACAGAACCAAAACACCAAACTTTTCTCACACACAAACCATGGATGTGTGTCAGAAAACACACACACTGACAAAAGTTAAAGAGAGAATATAAAACCAACCATCAGAGTCTTCTGGTATATAGAGGCTTTGTTAGTTATAGTCAACAGTCATTAAAAACCACAGGTAGTTTCTGTAACAGGAAGATCTATTGAAAATAACTTCACAACTAACTGTGTTACGTGTCTATACATTTGCAGCTTTGGTTTCATGCTGTTCAGATGGAGGAGAAGACAGCGTAGGTGGTGCTGCTGTGTAGGCTGAAGCGCTGAAACCCTGGCTTCCCTCTGAGCATGAACACATCAAACATTTAATTAAGAGTCCCCTCTTTGAACACATTGACTGCCAGTTTTTTTTCTTGTCTTTTTGGTTGCCCCAAAGCATGTGTCTTACACAGAAAGACGAATCTGAATTTTGGTGCCAAAACAAAACAAAATCCTCAGTATCACAAAGGCCGCAGTGTGTTTGTTTCTGACAGCACCACCAAGCACAGCAGAGAAGACAGACAGAGAAGAACAGAGAGGCTAGTCAGACATCCAACACTCTGCTCATACATACTGTACATAAGGTGTAACACAACACAGTTGGTCAGATTAATGTTGTCATCTGAATATACCTTGAGAACAGTCACATGCTCCTTTCAGGGCTTTCTCATCTTGAGTGTAATCTGTAAGAAACAACAGATTGTAAGAGTAAATTAACCGCATTTATGTCCATCTATTACAGACCTACATGACTGAATTGTGTCCATTAGGTCAGAAAATGGATTTTTTCTAGACTTTATTGTAAATGTGTAAAGTCAGACTTTCCCAAAGACTTTCCCAAACTTAGGGTCAGTACCCAAAATGGGACATGGAACCTTTTTTATTGGGTTGACAATTAACAGAGTAATAAAAATACTACGATATATGAGCTCATTTTCCCAATTTCAGTGGTGGAATATATTTAGTCAATCAACAAGTGCACATTTAACAAACTTGTGGTTGACCAAACAGTTTTTGTGTCATGGTATTTCATAATTATACTACATCGAATTTCAAAGTGAAGTAGATGTACTCAACTACATCTAATTCCAAGCTCATACAGTTGTGCTTCTAAGTTTACATACCCTGGCAAGATTTGTAAAATGTACCATTCTTTCATGAATTTTTTATTTCAAATTGGATTCAAACTAAACTATGAGGCATCTAAAAAGCACAAACATTAAATAAAACATAAATATAGGGAAAAATGGTTAATACCGCACAGATTTTTGCCAGGGTATGAAAACTTATAAGCGCAACTATAATTAGTTGTAACTTTTTACATTTAATAACAGGCAGTAAATGATTCCATCCAGTAAAATACTAATAATCTTGAACCGACTCCACGTTGACAAATTCCATGCATGAGTCAGTCAAAAACAATTATACCCTGTATTAATTTAACACCTTGAAAAGAGTCACTGTATAATGAGAAGGTAATACTTTTACTTCTGATACAAACTACTCATTGTGCAAAGTATTTCTGGACTTTTACTTGTAATGGATTATTTATTGTAATGTGCTTGTGCTTTTACTTTAGTAAAGGGTCTGAGTACTTTTTCCACCGTGGTCTAATTAAAGAAGAAGAAGAAAAAGAAGTTGTCCTTAGATGCCGTGTGCAGTGTTTTGATTGTGGAGGACTCAGTGAAATGTGCATGTAAGGGTCCTTCATAAAGTATTGATTTACATTTGGGTCCCAGGGACACTCCAAATTGACCTTTTCAGACTCAAACTGAAAAGGTTTGTGGACACCTTTTTTATAGTAATTCTAGACACACAAGCTTTAAATCCCATCAATCACCTGCACTGATGACTGCCATATTCTGCATGTCTTTGAGAAGTTGTGGGACGGCGGGGTCGTCTCGGGAGTACAGAGCATAGCGGTTGATTCCCAGGTGAAATTTCAGCCAGCTGGCGTCGGGGTCAAAGCTCACCTCATGTTCGGTCACAGTGATGTTGGATATCGCTGCCGCTTCGCTGTAGATTTTCATGTGTCTGAGGAGTGAGATGTTAAACAGAGCATAATAAAAGTTTATTTTAGTTTATTGTTCATTTGACAGGGGCAACACACTTAAGTTAATAGCTAACTTGCATCTGTAGTCTCTGGGCAGGCCACCGGCAGTTAATACAGAGATAGAACCATAACTATATATACAAAGTTATGAAACAGGCAGACAAACAATTAAGACAATGTAAAAGCAATACATTAAAGTTATAAATACAATCATAAGTATTAGAAACAGTGGGTATGGGTGTCAAAGTACAAACTACTGAAGCAAGTGCATATATTAATGATTAGACATTTGTGTGGATTTAACCAGAGCTGTCCTCTTTCCATTGTGATGTCAGGGCCTGGTTTGAACAAACTGTGAAAAGTCTGTTCCTCTATTTCTGCTTTACTGAACACATCTGCATGTGTTACCCTATATCATACTATAGTCTGACTGAAACAGGCCTGTCATCCCAAAACTGTACTCATGCCAAATCCTAGTCCTAATACTTAGAAAAATGCAGTGCTGGAGTACTACATACAAAATGCTTTCAAAAAGAGCAAGAATTCAGTTTCATTCATATTGTATTTGGGTGCTGTTCTCCTATGATTCTCCTGTTTTATCATCTATATACAACATATGCTGCTTAAAGCGTGAACGAGAATAATCTGAGTCCAAAACAGCCTGTGGTGAGAGGGGCACCGCATGGCGAGAGCTGACCGCACTGAATGGAACGGTCATCTCCCAACTCAAACAAACTTCATCATGGGCTAAATAAAGTGATGATAGGTCAAAGGGCTATAAATGTAAGAGTCTGTTCATCAGTCATCCAAGAACCTGGACTGACAGTTTCAAGGTAGCCAGGACAAAGGAGACTGTGCAGACTGTAGAGTGTAAAGGAGATCTAAAAACAAAAAAAAAAAGAGGACTAAAAATGTCTCACTGAGAATTTTGCTTTGTTTTGTCCCGACAGGACGAGCAGCATGTCAGTGTTGTGAGCGTCATTTCCTTTGCAACATGCAAATAAATGTGCTTCTAACTGGTTTCACCTGAGCTTCTTGGCATTTGTCCTAGTTTTATAAAGTCAATAGCTAAAATAAATTTGCATCCTCCAGTGGGTAAGCAGATGCAAATTTCTATGGCAGAAAAAGGGAACAACAAAAATCAAGAGTGAAGAAAGAAATTCATTGCTCATATTTCTTATTTTCCACAAGTGCCCAAAATCTGTATCTCTCTTAAGGGAACGTGCTGTGTCGATAAAGACAGCTTCACAAGCCAAGACAGCTTCAGCTGCCACAGATTAAGATGGGTTTTTACTAGTTTTAAATCCTTGTTTACCTTAAAGACAGCGTTCCAGACACAAGCTCTCAGAATGACATGTTTGCAAGGTTTTCTGTTCCAGCTCACTCCACGTTAGACTTTTATGACGCACGCTCCTCAGAAGATTTGTTGGCTTTGAGAAGCACTCTGGATTGTCTGCACACCATCATGCCTGTGAGTGCGTTACACTGTGTGTTTATGTGCATGAGTGTCTGTATGGGTCAGAGCTGGTTTGTTTAGTATTAATGACCTTGCATCAAGCCCCAGTACGTGATTTCACAGTAAACACTCCTTTTTTGCAACAGTTAAGCAACAGAAAAAAGTGTGGAAATAGCACATTAATCATGACTTGGGTTTCAAAATAAGTGCCACCATGTGCAAAAGTAAGCAGTGTCTATATGTGATTTACAAATCATAGCACAGAAACTGACCTTTCCCAGCGTGACACCTTCTTCCTATAGTACTCCATCAGCTGCTCTACCTGCAGCAGCCTCTCCTCTGGTCCTACCACTGGAATCTGGATGTTATACAGAGGGTCAGCAAACAGCCTCTCCAGTTTCGACCCCCCAGCATCAGCAGGTTCCAATATAACACCCTCTTCAGGTGGCACTGAAGTCCAGTTGCTGAGCCGAGGTGTGGCGAGACCCCCCTGTCTGGGGAGGCTGAGGTTGTGGGGACCACATGAGCATGAGTGTCCTGACCCCTGACTGATGCTCCTCAGCTTTGGCAGGAGGATGAAGTAAAGGTCAGCAGAGAAGACAGCGGTGAGGGTCGCAGCTAAGAAGAGACGATCCCTTCTCATCGTTGGAGAAAAAATGAAAATGAAAAAAGAATAAAAACAGCAGAGAAAGTCCTGAGGATGGGAAGAAATCACAATGTGCTGCTGCTCCAGAGTGTGAGAGGCATCACTTGAAGGCTGCCTCTAGTCTCCCACACAGGCAGAGGCTGGTTCAGGTCTACCTCTCTTTCCCTCCCTCCCTCTTTTCTTGCCTTCTATCTCTGCGTTTCAGTCTGTTCCTTCCAGCTTCACTTCTTCTTCTTCTACTCCTCCTCCTCCTCCTCCTCCCTTGGCAGGAAATGAAGAAAGAGCTGAGCAGAGAGCGAGCATGTGTTAGCAACAGTCACTGACAGTTTGGCTGCTTCCAGAGACCTGCTGCTCTAAGGACGAGAGCCAGTGTGAGAGAGAAACTGGAGCGAGTGCACCAACATTGTGTGTGTGTGTGTGTGTGTGTGTGAGAGACAGAGAGCGTGTGTGTGCAGTTAAACATCAAATGACAGGTTATTAGATTGAGAGAGTGAGTGCAAACACACACTAGTACACTGTTTTACTCACTGTCTGACTGAAACCCCGAGGCTTAAAGCAGATGTCCTTGAAAGCAGGAAGAGGTGGAGACAGTGCACTTCTTATCACAACTGATCTGAATGAAACCATATCCAGCTGGCTTATCCACTCTGATGCAACACACGTGTTTGTATTTGGTCAACTGCAGGTTCAAGTCCAGTTTTCACATGTGTAAGCTGGCTGCCTTTTCTCCGTATTTTTCTGGCAGCGCACTGTAGATCTACAGGTGTTGGTGTGGAAATTTCAGCTCTAATCTGAGTCGACTTTGCCCTTTTTCTGGACATCCTCGATTTTCCCATGAAGGCGACATCAGCTTCGCTCTGTCATCTCTTCCGTCTCTGCTCCTCCTCATTCACAAAAATCCACTTTCACTCCTCCCTCTTCTCATCAAGTATTCTTCTCTCCTCCTCCTGTTCCTAGCGTCATGTCATCCCTGCATCAAACTTTGATCTTCTTCATTCCTCTGCCATTCTTTTCTTCTCTTCTGCTCTCCTTTGTTTGCTGCAGACCTTTCACTGTGTTTCACTCCAGGCTAAATTCCCAGCTGCAGCTCCCACACATGAATCCCTCAACTTTCTCCCTGTCATGCTGATCTACAGAGACACACAAGTTCAGAAAAGGCAGCGCTGGAAAAACCACTACTTCAAATGAGGAAACATGTAGGGAAAATAACACCTCCTCTCGCTCACAGGCCACCTTTTCTTCACTCTTGCTCTTCCTGATTCCTGTAAAAACATACACAGTACATAAATTACGATCACTGCACATTGCCAATGTCTGCTTGAAAGCCTTAAGCTGCTTTACACTAAAGCAAGGGAGATCTCACAGGGCATTTCCCAGCCTGCATCTGTTGTTGTTACTGTGGTATTTTGGAACATCTGTCATCTGTTTGGGTGTGTGTTGGTGTGTATGCGTGGAAGTCTGGCAAAATTACGTGTCAATGTCTGGGAGCTACTCTCCTGGGTGTTTTACCATCTCTGAAGAGAAAACAGGCTGAAAGGGGCCTTTACTGATGTTGGAAATTAGTGAAAGGAAGCTTTAACCTGCCATTTATCCAGATTGTACAGGGCTTCTATGTCGCCCCTGCACACTCACACACCTACACATAAACAAACTGACTGGTATGCTTTTTTAACAACCGCAGCCGCCAAGATAAGAGCAGCTATTGTTATTCTTTTGACCCAAATGCATGATGCAAAAATATCCATTTTTAGACAGGCACAGGTCTAATTTTCACAGCAGAATCAGCTTTATTTATATATTTATTTTGGGGGGTTGTACATAGTCTTTTAAAAATGTTATTCTGTAAGGTTTCAAATAAAAATAGCCAAATATGGCAAATGTTTGTGGCTCATATTACGAGGGCAACATCTTAGAAAAAGCGCGGGAAGGGGGCTGGTGGATAGTATGTGTATATGTTTGTGTTTGTGTATATATGTATATAAGAATTGTGGGGGTGCTGGGGGGATTTTTGTGGCTGCGTTTTTAAGTTTTAATTTGTCTTTTTTTGGGTCTGTTTTTTCCTTTTTGTAAAAGTCTAAAAATATGATAAAATCAATAAAAACTTAAATTACAAAAAAAAAAAAAAAAAAAAAAGTTATTCTGTGACATATTTCTTAAGCAAAAAAGCATAATGAAAGCCATCAGAAAAAACTAATGGAAAATGTAATTAGAAAGTAAAATAGATTGGAAATTTTGCCAAATATTAAATGTGCATCCCTTCCACACATTCACAGTCTGATTCAGTTTAACAAAACTGTTCTCCTGGTTCCTCATATAGCTAAACTGTTTTCACCTTGAGGGTAGGGAGACTCTTCTGAATGTGCTGATGTAAATTTTATTAATGTTTAGTGGGAAGTGTGGAAAAGACGATGTAAAAAGGGTGCAAATGTGTGCTCCGATTATTATTAGGTTTAATGGGGCAGTTTATGGAACTCTGTATTGTCTGAATTCTGTAAGTCACTGGGCTTTGAGTCTCTCCTTGGATAAAAAATGGTAAATGTGTCTCCATAGTTGGTAAGTATAGTGAACTGGTTCCAAATGGTCTGAAGGAAACAGTAGACATTTACTAAACAATAAATAGAAGTTTTACATATTTCCACAATCCACCCCACTGTAAAGCTGAACATTCTGTAAAGCATTAAGAAAATATGCAAAACTTAAATGTGATTTTGTTAAAACTCTGATTCGAGGTTTAAAGAGTCTGCAGGTCTACCGAAGTTTTATGTTAAAGCATGACAATGTAATGTGACATGAAAGGGGATGTGGGTTTGATCAGTTGCATGACTTCCCATTGAAAATGAATGGAGGGGGCTTTTTTTGTTGTTGTTGCAATTTTGTTGCCATGGTTACTCAAATCACTACAAGAAGTCATAGCACACCATTTTTTTTCACATTCTCTTACATATAGAGAAAACGCAATGTTTCTTATATGCATGTGTTCTAGTGTGTAATTTGTGTGTTACGAAGATAATGGGGTGACTTACACACAATTCAAGGAGAGGAACAAAAATAACAGAGTAATAAACATGTCAAATATTAATAATAGTCTGCCTGTGCATAGAAGTCACATAATTAATACATATCCACAAAGTCAATGATTCATTAATGTGTGCTTGTCAGCAGACAGGAGGTTGAGTTGACACGCTTCATAGATGCAGTACCGCAGCATTATCTCAGAGCTGCTTAAAGGGCAAAAGTGAAGTTCATTTGACTTGCCCAGTTTGTCCCAGCTGTGTCTGTTTGTATTTATCCCTGAGCCCTGCTTGTCAAGAAAAGGCTCCATGCTCACTTCCTCCCCCGCGAAAAAATATAACCAGACCGGGGCTTAAAATAACCCAGTTTTCAGGGATGAGCAGACGAGCACATGCAAAGAAGTTACTAAATCACATCTGGAAAACAAACAAACAAAAAATAGGGCACCGAGTCTTGCATCAACAATTTGTGCAATTCAGTCGAGCCGTGATGATGACGTGCAGGGAAGGTTGCTGTGAAGGCGAGTTGGCTTGGATGTCGGTCTTTGTGGATGACCCAAAAGTCTCAAATATCTGATAATGGCAGCCCTGACATTCATTCACAATCCCAACAATAACACAAGTACATACAACAAAGACAAAAAATGGAAGGCGTGTCAGGATATAAGCGTTGTTTGAGTCTGTATCTCTGTATACGTCTGACTTGACAGGTAGCTCACTTTTCCCTCCAGATGCTGGGAGCCAAGCTTTCTGCTGCCAATACCAGGCAGGGAATTGTGGGTAAATTCTCAGAAAAAATCTCCTGAAAAAGAAAAGAGACTTATAAGAGATTTATAAATATGAAACAGAGATCACCATCAAGGCATTTCTAAAATTCCTCCTTTACAAAACATCAAAATGCAGAGATGAAATTAAAGATTTTTTAGATTTCCTTTCTGACCTTTGAACAGGAAGTGCAGATGAACTGGCAGCCTGTTGCACAAAGTGGCAACAATTAAGAGAAAGATTTAGAGCCGCTAAAATAAAATGGGAAACATGCAAAAGCACCATACTCTAAGGAAAAACAAAAACTAAAAATCTTTCTTTCCCATCAGTTGAATCTAAAATAGAAAAGCTGTTTTCCTGCTTTTCATTTGTATCTGTCTTTCATTATCCCTTGCTAAATATCCCTTTTTTTGGATAACTTTAGCCTGACCATGGCCTGCTGCAGCCACAGCACCCAAAAGTAAGTGGAACTGTGCTGTTGCATTCCTACAGAACTGATCAAACTGTTCAGAGTTATATGTGCTACTGTCCTGTATTTTTATGCTAGCAACAACTACTGGATGCAAAAAGGTGACACAGCCGCAGGCAGTGGTCACACCAGAGGATTTACACATGGTCAGGGGGTTCGGTGAGTTTCTTTGTACGTCTTCTGCATCAGCAGAGAAGTGAAATGTAAAGAATACACAATTTTTCATGAATTATTTGCCATGACTGCCCTGTAGACCCAGAATACAACTACTAGGGATTTATTCCCTGTCCATAAACGACAAATAGGAAAGGGTGTAGTCTTTTGCCCAAACCTCACCTGTCACATGAGTCTGAATCCTCAACAGTGATCGGTTTCATCATATAGGAACCTGCTCTCACGCCACCAAGCACCCATCTTACAAAACTCCTCGCATAGATACTGATGAAGAGATGTACAGATGATGTTGGAAGGGCAGATGTGCATGCAAGCATGGCAGGAAGTGAACAAGGACATTGAGGTGAGAATGATAAGTGATGACAACCAAGGCTTCACACATCAGCTCATTATATGTTTGCGTGTTACCATGGGTTGCTGTGGTTGTTCGTGGTCATTCTCTTCAACACTGGGAGAAAACGCTGAAGTGGACGAAAGAAGACAATGTTAAATAAGTTAATGTGTGCACTTCTGTGTCTGCCTGGGTGTGGCTGCACAGAAAGCACAGCTAATCGCTTATTTTGGCAAGTTAAACAACGGGCAGACAGTGAAAGGAAAGTGTAGGAAATGTCTTGCACGTACACATACACTCACACAAGCCTTCAGCATTTTTGCACTTTTAAAATCTGGCTTGTGTCTCTGGAGCAGAACATTGCCCAAATGTTCCCAAGCCCAGCTCCAGTTTTCTGAGGAGGAGAATGTGAAGAATGCTCTGAATCTTCTCTTCATAATGTGGTGAAATTGGACATGATTGAATCAGAGTATCAGGTTTAATTGGTTTGGAAGGCTGTCCTGACCTGTAGGTTTAACCTATTTTCATTTGCTTCTTCTGCACATACACATACACATGCAGATGCATGCAGAGGGATTCTGACAAAAGTAGTAATTAGTGCTGGGGACATTCCCTGTGAACAGCCAAGTCCACTGGGTCAAGGAGAGGACATACAGTATCTGTGTGTGTATGTCCATGTGTGTGTGAGTAGCACCTGAAAACACCTGTTTGTGCTGAATAGTTACCTTCAGAAGAGCTGTGTCTCTCTGAAGTTTGACCTCTGTTGGCTGGGTCAGGCACTTGGCTCTGGTTCCTGTCGATTCCCGGTTCTGTCTTGTTCTTCTGTGTCTCCCTGTTTTTGCAAACACAAAGCCTCTTACAAATGCAGATTTACCAAACATTTACCAGGTAATCAAACTAGACAGGACTTATGAAAGATCAGTAATCCCTGCTGGATATTTTGTCAAACCTTCCCATATCTGTTTGAATGTTTGATTTGATTTAAACCAGAAGTGTAACGGTTCCTCATCTCTGTGTTGTAGTTGGCTGCTCCATGAACACTCGACATGTGTCTCCTGTATGTGTGTCTGAGGTCATTTTTTCTACTTCTAGTAAATTAAAGCTGACATTATAATTCAACTTGTGGAAGATCTTAACAATGAAAGGCAAAACACTCACAGGGCAATTTTACACTGATTAGATATTTAAAAGACATGAGTGGTCCAATAAATATGACATAATACAACTTAAGAAGTCACAACACATTTGTCTAAGTGGCAACACGTCTTGATCAGTTAATCCTCAATGGTAACTACAAATAATCTTGCTCTCATGACCTTCATAAACGTATACATACTGTCTATTTATGTATCCGTCTGTGCCAACTCTGTCTGCACTTTTTTCGTGCTCTTAAATTAAGCTACCTCGGACAGATCTCTCCTTTATGGTCCAGTGTTACCCAACATGTGACAGAAATACAGTCACACTACGTCTGAGCCAAGCCAGAGTTTATGACCTCGAACCAAACTGAAGCTTCTATTAAAGACTCAAGCGTCTGTGGAAAACAGAGGGAAGTTTCTTTTGGAGAAACCATTCAACAATGACGCATTCTCTCTATATTAGATTTAGCTAAAATGATTCAGGGCTTAATGCTGACATCATTACTTGTTCAGACCTGTCCTGTAGCCGATATTGGCAGCCTTGATAAGGTGCTGGTAACCTACGTGCAGCCAGAATCGAATCCTCTTACGCCAATAAGACTACCATGTTTATACTTAACTGTACAGTCCAATATTCTTCATACCAGCATGTGTGCAGTCATTTCTATCCCCTATGGCATGATGAACCAACCAAGGGAGACCTAGCAGCTACTGAGAAATACGCAGGCCTTTTCCATCAAATTAGTTCTGGTTCATGAACCTTTTCCATTCAGGATTTCAGGACGTTCCGTTCAGGACCATTCTACTCAAGGATGCATCATTAACAGAGGGAGTGTACAGTGTATAACGGACCATGACATGCTAACATATTCCCTCATCTAGCATGTTCTGGAAATCATAACCCATTCGGGTTTTTTTTTTTCAGTTTCTTTATTATTTGTTCTTGCAGTCAAAAGTAAAAGCATTCCACCCACTCTTTCTTGTCTCACTTTCTAGCCTTTCCTTAAATCATTACATAACGAAGTCGCCATCAAACACAGGGTTTATCGGTAGTTACTACATGGTGTTTTTTTCCATTGGTTTCTCAGACTGCTACATTGTTGTTGTCTCCATCCAACCTGTAGAAAACGACTCACCCAGAAAATTCCCATAAGTTAAAAATCAGATTTGAGCTGTTAGAAAAGGGCTAACTGAGAAAAGATATTGAAAGGTTCAGTATATGATTTTTAGGAAGACCTAGTGGTGATTTTACAAACTGCAACCAAGGGAAAATGTCCAATTCCCTCATTTGAGTCAATCTTTTTGTTTGTTCTAGGCTTTTTGAAGAAAGAGGCATTAACTCCTGTCCACAATCAGACATAGTAGGAGACTGTAATGTACAGTATCTTAACACTAGATGATGGTGGCAACAAAATGGAAAGGCTTTTTTTTTTTGGCGGCAACTAATTATTTTCATCATTGTTTCACCTTTTCATCAATTAATGTGTCAGGGATGTCAGAAAAATGTTGATCCGTTCTTCCTACAGCCCAAACTGATTACTGGGTTATAACTTGAGGAGAGTTTCAGTGTATTTTATTTGGATACTTAGCAACTGGACTGAGGAAACAGGACAGATACCTGCTGCAAATATTACTGGCTGTTGGCAAAAAGCCAATAACCCACAAATGGCTGAATGAGGAACCACCAACACTTTCGGAATGGACAGAAATAATACATGAAGTCTACGTTATGGAGCGTATAACTTTTTCTTTGAGGCATTTTTATGTAAAATGTGAAAGATACTGGAAAAACTGGAAATAGTTCCTGAATCAGAGTTTACAGTAACCGCTGGTTGTGTTCCTTTTCAACTCCCAATGGCAATGCTAATTCTATTTGTTATTTAATTTGGATCTGGTGAACTGCCTCACCTCTAACAAGACGGCCTTTTTTCTGTCTCTCTTGTTTAGTTGGTCTAAAAAAAAAAATGTCTCCTAAAGCCCAACATGACATCCTAATTGTATTCAACAAAAGCCCAAAAACAGTTTACTACCATAAAATGAAGTAAAAAGAAATCAGTAATTTCAGACGCTGTGGTTTTTGTTCTTTTCTTAAAACATTAAATTATCAGAAGAGTTGGTGATTAATTTAGTAGTTGGCAACATAATGGTTAATCGAATAACTGTTGCAGCTCCAAAAAACCTATTAAATCTCATCTTATCGAACTACAATTAAATGGCTGAATTTGTCAAGCTCATGTTATTTTCTTTATGATCAGACATGTGCTCTTGACATGTGTATGAGAAACAGGCCTATATACCTGTTAATCTGGTAGGTATTGGAGTCTGTTATATTCCATATCGCTTCCTGCCCAAATGAGCCCACATGGCCTCCGTCCTTCGTCCACAGTCCAGCAGAGCCATCAGCTGAGGCTGTGAGGACAAACAGTTTTTCAGCCATCTCCAAGACGTCCACGTTCACCACAGCTCTAGTATGAGCCCTCCAACTCTGCAGCAGAGGAGGCTGTTCACAACCTGCCTGCAAAAACAGAGAACACCTCATGTCATATAAGTCATAAAACTGATATATCGCTAGCCTCATAGAATAATTACCCAAGTCATATTATTGGCCAAATTGTGATAACTACATAACTTTATTCTCCCAACACTGCTGATTAATTTTATGTACATATCACAATTTGGCCAAAAATATGATTCAGGCAATTATGCTACGAGGCTAACAATATTTCACATTCGAAAACAAACAAATACATATACAGCCACCTTATTTTGGATTTCCAGTGCATAATCAGAGATGTCCCAGATCTGAAGCCAGCCCATTGTGTCTCCAGAGATGAGGATAGTGTTTTTACTCTGATCTGAGCTCAGGGTCAGCACAAGTTCATCAGGCTGCTTGGGAGCATAAAATTGGCCTGGAATAAAGAAGAGAATTCAGCATATAAAAGAAGTAAAATGTAGATTAGGTTTTATTCTAACAATAGTCTACTGTAGGGTTTTCTAGAAGGGAACAAGTTGTCCACACAAAGTTGCATGCAGGCAAATCCATTTATATTCACAAACTGCCAATTTCAAGAAAACTGATTTGATTTGAAAGGACAAATGTGGTTTTGAGACAAATTACTGCCCTTTAATGTGTTCTCTTATGCCATACATCACCGCTCCATGTCCCAGTCTTGAATTCCTTTCTGCTGCAAAAATGCAGGCATACATTTGCATACCCATATGCACAAAAATGCACCCTGGCGCAGTCTGAAAGACGCATACAGTCATGCTTGCACATACACATATGTAGCGGTCACAGTGCCTGAATCCCACACCACTAAACACAGATGGGATCTGGAAAGAGACATAGTTGTGGGCTGCCAGGAATGGTACAGGCGTGAGGCCAAGTCGACGGTTCAGCCTCACTGTCATTGCTCTGACTGTTTATAAATCCATCTTACAGACGGATAATTAAAACTGACAGCTGCATGTCAACCACTTGTTCAGTCTGCTGCCCTCGCCTCCCTCACACCATACTGTGAGATCTCTATTTTAATGGCACTTCCTTTTAGTATTCCAACAAGTTTTACTCAATGACTCAATCCCATCATTTTCTCTTCAGTATGCCACTCACCATAAGCGTGTGTCTGACCAGTGACGCTCCAAAAGCAGAGACAGCCAGCCTGTGATGACACTAAGACACCTCTGTTTCTCAAATTTCTGTTGCTAGCCCGGTGCTGAAGGAATATAAGGCTGTCCACAGGAGACTCCACTCTAAATGCAGAAATAAGGCATAAAAACAGGCTAAAACAAGGAACACCTCATCACCAACTACAAATGCAGTACTGACTCATTCCACTCATTCAGTCAACAACACAAAAGCAGAGATACCACAAACCTACAGGTGCATTTGTCCAATTTGTTCATGAACATACTGTAAAATCCGGGCACATTGGAGAAAGATGAGTGAGGAAAAACTCCAGGGTTATTATAGTCAACAAAAACTAAAAGAAGCAGTGAAAAGGTAGGTGCTAACTGAATTAAAAATAAAAACAAGAGTTAAAACAAGGAAAGAAAATAATCAAAGGTGACTATGTAACAAAAATTAACGTTGTTTTCATGTATTCAAGTAACTGTTTTAGATCAAGCAGCACAAGAACAAAATGACAATTCATTTATTTAATGTTTTGTAAACACTTATGTTATTATAAAACCAGAGTATTTGTCATGATATTTGAATAACTAAGAGAAAAAAGTAAAACTGCTAACTGAAATTAAAAAACAAACTGACAGACCAAATAAACATAACATGCTGTGCACTTTTAATGCCCCTCAGCCAAATATAGCAATTACATTGTTGGAAAGACATGTCGCCATTTAACCTTGAAAAAGTAGGTCAAGGTCACCTATTTCCAATAGATTTCTGCTCCATGCCAAGATGCATCCACAGTATAAATTTGGTGCAGATATCCTGATGCATTCTTCAGATAATGTGACCACATCGTTGAATGGACAGACAGACAGAAAGAAAGACGACAAAACGATTACAATATCCCTCTGGCCAGAGCTGACCGAGGGGTAAAAACTTATGAAAATTACAGAACTGTACTAAATCAGATATGGTCTGATAGTTTGTTCTGCTGTTAAACAGTTTAAAATGTATAAAAGCGTGCCACTAGCCAAGCTTGTCAATGTTAGCAATCAGACTCAGAAATCTCTAAACCTCTCCATCACAGAAGTTTAAAGGTCAAAGGTTAACTCATTTTGTTGTCCCTGAAGGGAAATTCAGTCTCTACATTTTACCCATCCTAACACACACACAGATATTAGGGGTTTAACGGTACAGAAAAAATTTCAGTTTGGTACATTTTCAGTATAGGGGTCTTCTTCGGATCGACACATTTTCAGTACAGTGAAGGAGGTCAGTGTGGGAGTCACTCCGTAACTACCGAAAACCCAGAAGTGAAACTTAGCATGTTTTGAACGTCCAACCCAGCTCCTGTGCCTCTGTTATACTCTCTGTTGCCATGTTTACCCCCCGTTATTGGTGCCCCAGCCTCAGAATAAAGTGTTTTGTTTTTCCAACGGCACTAAGAATTCAGCAGCCGCGAATGTGTATATAGGGGAAAGCCTGTACACGGGTTCTGCTTGCAGCCACCCTGCTTCCCAAGTGTTTGTGTTCTTCACATAGGCTACATGTATTCGTTTGGTACACCTCCATATTGTCTCGAACACACTGAAATAAAATGTTTCAGTACTAACGATAGCACCGTTACACCCCTAACATACACAAAACTGCATGTGTGTGTACCATAAAACATACAGTTACTTCATAGGTGACTAATACTTGCTAGTTTTATTTCCTTGCCTGTTATTTGCCACTTATCTAGGTGCACAAGCGACATAATTTAGTCAATACATGTTGAAGGCTGCAACTAACAGAAGGGCCAGGACATGTGACCAATTACTGTTGTTCATATGTTGGATTTTTGGTTCAAATAAATAATGATACTGACAGGTTGGATCTTGGTCCTGACTTCATCTCAGTCTTACTCTTGGTCATGATTTTGTTTCAGTTTAGTTGGTCTTAACTCCTACACTACAGTCAGCCTGGACATTCTGTAATAACATGAATCTGTGTTTAACTAAGCTTTTCCCAGTGTAATCATGTAACTGACAATTCACACCCTAAGAAGGAAATCTTTTTTTTATTTATTTCTATAAAACAAGAACTGAATGGTGTGAATGAAAGGAAAACCATTCAATAAGTTTCAGCAAAGTCACAGCCACATCTCACCCCGTGGGCGTCTGTCTCCGTAGGTGGAGAAGAGGCCCTTGTGTTTCCAGCCTCCAGATGATGACCTCTCCATCATGGCTCGCCGTGGCAACGATGTCCAAAGCAGAGCAGTGATGAACTGCCAGGATGTCTGATTTGTGGACCCTGCTGCACTTCCATGACATGTTGGATTTCACATACAAATCCTATGAGCACAAGTAATACACACTGTCCCATCAGGATGAAAGGAGTACATGGTTGTATTCTGCCAGTGGAGTTTTATGTCTCTGGGCTAAAAAAGCTCAGCTGTTTAATTTTGCATTTGGAAACTGGTGCAGATTTCTGACTTGAGACTTTTGATCTCATCAGGTGTGTACGTTTGTATATTTTTAATTCATGTCATTCACTGGTATCATTTACTTATAAAATCATTCCTTACCAGTTTTTTTTTTTTTGGATTTACTTACAATGTTTTCTTATGCTTGACTCTGCTGACATTGGAGAATTGGCAGTGGGAGATATTATGACTGAACAGGCCCAGAATTTACTTAATACTGTAGACTTTAGGATGAGTCCAAACACTGAGCAGCTTGGGTTGAGATGTGAAAATCTGAGGACACAGCAAGACGTTTGTCTCACATTGCAGCTCATGCTGGTATTTATACAATATACAGCTCTGGAAAAAAATAAATAGACCACTGCAAAATTATCACTTCCTCTGATTTTACCATTTATAGGTATAAATGAACATTTTTGTTTTATTCTCTAAACTACCGACAATATTTCTCCTAAATTCCAAATAAAAATATTGTTATTTAGAGCATGTATTTGCAGAACACGACACATGTTCAAAATAACAAAAAGATGTAGATGTCAAATAATGCAAAGAAAACAAGTTCATATTCATTTCTAAACAAAACAATATTAATGTTGTAATATGGGAAAACTTCAGACATCAATGTCGTGGAATAACCCTGATTTTCGATGACAGCTTTTGCATGTCTTGGCTCTCCACCATTGCTGTTGGATGACTTTATGCAGCTCCTGGCATAGAAATTCAAGAAGCTCAGCGATGTTCGATGGCTTGTGACCATCCATCTTCCTCTTGATTATATTCCAGAAGTTTTTAAAGTGAGTTCAGGTCTGTAGATTGGGCTGGTCATGACTGGGTCTTCATCTGGTGGTCCATCATCCACACCTTTATTGACCTAGCTGAGGCCAGGAGCATTGTCCTGATAGAAAAACCAGTCCTCAGAGTTTGGGAACATTGTCAGAGCAGAAGGAAGCCCACTTCCCACCTGGATAACCTTGTACTTGGGCTGGGATTCATGTGTCCTTTACAAAGACAAATCTCCCCCCCGATCATCACCAAATTTCACAGTGGGTGTGAGACATTGTGGCTTGTAGGCCTCCCCAGGATCTGTGTCACACCATTAGGCAGCCAGGTGCAAAGCTGAGAATTGGACTCGTCAAGGAAGATGACCTTACTCCAGTCCTCTATGGTCCAAACCTTACGGTCTTTAGCAAACCTTGGCCTGGCCCTTCTTTTTTGTCATTGATAAAGTGCTTCTTTCAAACTTCTAGACTTGAGCCAAGACCATACGAGACTTTTTTGACCTGTTCTCATTCTGCACTTCAACTCACTTGCCATTTGTCATTCTTTTTGTAGGTCACTTGATGTCATCTTACGGTTTCTGAATGACATTTGAATGAGTTGACGTGAGCTGAGTAGTTTTCAGTAGTTATTTTTTGATTCCAATTACTAATAGCACTGTTTTTTGCCACCCAGCTAGTTCTACTGCAAGAAGATAGTGATGCCACAGTAGTGGTTTTTATACTTCACCTTCTTAAATAAGATATGGTTCAGGTGTTTACTAAGTAGAATAAGGTGTGGTTGTATTGGAATTCAAGACAGGAATGGAATGGCTGTCATACATGTAGACATGCTGATTTCAGAGGAAATTGCAGTGGTTTGTTAACTTTTTCCACAGCTGTACATTCTATATGGTTAATTCCTCAACTATATTTCTACTATGTAAGTGAACCTGTACTTGTCAACCTTACTTCATTAATTGTGCTTTGTGTATTACTTATAAGCAAGAGAGGCGCAAATTCTGAAAAAAAAAAATCACCATGAATGCACCAAACTGGACCTTTATATTACATGAATTATGGGCGGGGGCAGAACCTATGCAGAGCAGCCATTGTCGATGTACCTACCTTGATTCCGGGTGATCAAATGCGAGTAAACAAGCAGCAGTCAGTGAGGAGATTGAGTAGAAAGCATGTGTTTTTGTTAGTTGTTTGTGCAGCCGTAAGCTTTGCACTGACATTGTCCTAGAGACACAACCCAGCACTGGCCAATAATGTGTCATCTTGGACTGGTGTCTGCTGCACGGGGTCAGTGACTAGCCCATCACAGCCCAGGCAATCGGACAAAACGAGTCTGCATCACTACCGGCGCTGGAACAGCTCGTGAAGGACATGAAGAACATGCTGCTGACCATGCCTGACTCACAGAGCAGTGACTTAGTAGTCGCATGTACATGACAATAGGCTATGATGTAAGTTACCTGACGGAAATGCTTTTATTATATGTGATCTTTTGAAATGGCTAGGAATGAAAATTCACGACAGGTACCCTTTAAGACTTGTGTTTCTAAATGTGCTGCACCATTTGTGAAACAACTGCTAATGACCCTATTGTTCTAAAATAAATCGTGAGAAAAAAAATGACAGATTTTACCTTGGAGGATGCAATGTCATACTGAGCAATACGCTGGCTCCACCCAACAGCAAGCAGTTGGTTGCCATGGAGACAAACCATCCCAGTGACGTCAGAGTCGGTGACAGGCTCCAGCTTGTGCAGGTTAAGACCATTAAGTATATTCCACACCTGTTGGTCAATATGAAAAACTTACCACCTGCTCTGCACACCAAATATCCACCTGAAAACATTTGTCTCCCAAACATGAAATAAAAGGTGCAATTCAATTTGTCTAAATTTTTGTGGTGTTGAACCTTAATAGTGCCATTCCGAGCCCCAGTGATGAGTCTTCTGTGTGATGAGTCCAGGGTCATGCAGGTGAGCTCCTCTTCTCCATGAGCGTTGGAGATTTGTAGCCTCCTTCTTCCAGTCTGTACGTCCCACATAGACACAGTAGAGTTGACATAACCAGTCACCACCTGTCTCAGAATGGGGTTGTACAGTGCACAGGACAGAGCCATCTTTGGTCCAGGATCATTTCCTTCATCTGTCAACCATCCTCCTCTTCCTCTTTCAGCCAGACTGAGAAGCACCAGGTAATCTTTACATCCAACCAGTAAATGAGGCTGTGTCTGTTCAGGAAGAGGAGGACTCAGCAACAAGAAAGGGAAGTTGCCGTGCTCTGGGATATGGCCTGGCTTCAGGCAGGGGAATGGCAGACTAATGCTTTTCAGACAGTGATGAGTGGAGATGTCCCAAATCCTCAGCTCCTGATGGGAAGAAAGATGCAGACATAAACCAAGCTAGCAACTGTAAAATACAACATCATGCATCTAAATATGGACAGTCAGCTGTTGGCTCTGAAGCGTATTACCAAATTAATGTGTTTAGGAAATGTATAATCCCAAATCAGACATTAAAATAGCATGTTAAAAAATTATTTAAATAATTTGAAGTTGGCAAATTATCTTTGACCAGCATTATATTAAAAACAATACAACAGAACATTATTCAGCATTTCACTTCTTGAGATGCATGTTTTTGTTTTTTTTAAATAAAGTCTTATTTCAATGTTGATTCTAACAACACATTAAAAAGTTGGGACAATAAAGTAGCATTGCTTTTTTCCTTAACCCTTAAAGATATTTTGGGACTGAAGAGAACATTTGAGGTGTAACTTTGTCCCATTTTTCCCGTAAATGAGTCTTAAGGTTTGCAACAGTACATTAATTTTCATTTTCAAGGTGCCAGTCCAAAACCTGGCATTATCTTGAAATTATGCATGAGCGTCTACGTCAACGTTGCCATATTGCAGGCTGTAAGTGTTCCTAAATCTTGGAACTTTTCAGCGTAATTGATGAGATGAAATGCAAATGACTTTTGTCAAAGACACTAAGGCTACATTCAGACAACAGGCAAATGTGGCCCAAATCCAATTTTTTTCCCCCCATATGTGACCTGTATCCGATCTGTTAAAGACAGTTTGAATACCACATATCCAATTTTCTCAAATCCAACCCAGGCCACTTTCATATGTGGTCCTAAATCTGATACGTATTTGATATTTTGCAATGCGACTTCAGTCTGGACAGCCAGGTTGCATTTATCTGACCTTTACTTCATTGAAATGCGACAAACGTCACAATTCTGCATCCCAGGAGTGTTACTTCTGTAAACACAGTGCGTGCCTGCATGGTCACGTATTACGTAAGGGCCTCTTTTGCGTATGTGGGTCACTTCAGGGTCACATTCTGTTCAAACTCAAAACTGATAGAAGTCGCATTAAATGTGTAATAGGAACTAGCACACAAAAAAATCGGACTTCATCAAAAAATCCAAATTGTGTAATAAAATCTGATGGCTGAACATAGTCTTACACAACCCCAGGCCATGACACATCCTGGCTTCTGGATATGTTGTCTCAACAGCAATGTGTTCATCATATATGGAACTGTGTGCATGTGTGTGTGTGTGTGTGTGGAAGCCCAAGTAAATAAGTAAAGCAAAGTGAGCTAAAAAAAAAGTGATAACAAGTCCTGATAGTTAAACCTCTAATTTGTGCAATTATCTCACCATCGCCTTCTGTTATGCGCTTTAAATACTCACTGCATCTCTGGAGTAACTGAAAATCTGCTCAACAGGTTGGTAGATTGCAACATCAAGTATTGCGGTGTGGTGACCCAGCAGTGTAGCCACAGGACACGTGGTGACAAATCGAGCCCACAGTCTGACTGCGCGGTCACAACCTCCAGTAACAATCAGTTGCAGAGAAGGATTGTAGTCAAAACATTTGGCTCCCTGAAAGAGTCAAGGATCACAATAAATGGTAGACAGGGTCACCAGGGACAAAACTCCAGCTTTGAACATGAAATTAGAACATGACTTAAGGACACAAATGAAAGCAGCTTGGTTTTATTAGTCCACACTATGCGTTACTAGGGGTGGTTTTCTTTTATACATTTGTTCAGACAGTTAATTGAAGTCTGCTTGTTCAGAAAAGACATTGTGGAAAAACAGGAAATGTCACCTCCCAGTTTAATAAGGTTTTGTGCCGCAGTGTAGCTTCTGTCCCCCAAAGTCAGTGACTCTGTCTATACGCTCAGTGAAAGCAAATATTATAAATAAAAAACTTCAATCGAGCCTGATATTTGTTCTACTGGATAAACTTGTACTCATCTTGTGTGGAGGTAATTTAAAGTTGGGTTATAAAATATTGCTGCACAAGAACATGCCCTGAAATCTAAAATAGTTTTGTACACGTTCAGACTTTGAAGCAGTCAGAGGTGATTTGCAAACCTTGATCCACACAGTTGGGTCAGTGTCACCTGGAGTAGAGCACTGTGACACATAACATGACCACTGGACCTCAAGGCCATGGTGGAATGATCACTCCTATCTACTCTCAAATTAAGTGGGCATGTGTGATTCACAAAGCACATAAAACAGAACGCAAAAAAAAAAACCCAAAACGAACAGTTGCGATATGATGATATAGCTATTGTGATGATTTAAAGAGGTTTACCATTTCATATTATGCTCTATCATTGATTTAGTTGTGTTGCAACTCACATTCTTTGTAGTAACATTACATTGGAAATGGCAAGAAGTTTGCATAAAGACAACACAAACATGAATGAGAGCAACTAAGACAAACAATTAAAGAATTAATATTTGTTTTTCAAATGCTGAAGGACAATAGTTGGCAAATATTGTAAATTACTTTAAGAAATGTAGGTAATTCATAAGATGCAAGTCAAAAGAAATGGGAAATGTATGTTTCCATGTGGTCATTTTATACAAACATTTACTAAACATACAGAAATTTCCTATAGCATCTTGTGTATCATTATCCGGAAATGACATATTGGTCATCAAATCACTGCACAAGCCAAATGTTACCAAGGGTAACTGTGTGAAGTCAGACAGTTACCTCCTTAATTTTCCAAATGTAAGGCTCCTGTTTCAGTGACACGTTGATAAAGACCACAGAGGTGCTGCTGCTCTCAGATGATGTCATGATGACATTAGTGTCAAGCTCAAACATCACCCTGTTGATTGGTCCTTGGTGGATGGCAGGGATGTGATGGTACGAGACCATGCTGCTATGTTCGCTCAGGTCCTGTGATGGAAACAAATAAAGTGCTGTTTGGGAAACTGATGTGTAACACTTACATTTCTGTGCCAATATGGATACAAACCTTATATTGTGGACAAAAATGGTTTCAATATACAGCTCTGGAAACAAATAAGAGACCACTGCAAAATTAGGGTTTGGGTTAACCATTTTCTCTGATTTTACCATTTATATGAATGTGTTTAAGTAAAATGAATATTTTGGTTTTATTCTCTTAACTACCGACAACATTTCACCCAAATTCCAAATAAAAATATTATTTACAGCATGTATTTTCAGAACATGACGCATGGTCAGAATAACAAAAAGATGCAGATGTCAAATTATGCAAAGAAAACCAGTTCATATTAATTTCTAAACAACACAATATTAATGTTGTAATTTGGGAAAAGTTCAGACATCAATATTTGGTGGAATAGCCCTGATTTTCAGTGACAGCTTTCGCGTGTCTTAGCTCTCCACCATTGCTGTTGGATGACTTTATGCAGCTCCTGGCATAGAAATTCAAGAAGCTCAGCAATGTTCGATGGTTTGTGACCATCCATCCTCTTGATTATATTCCAGAAGTTTTCAGTGTGGGTTCAGGTCTGTAGATTGGGCTGGCCATGACAGGGTCTTCATCTGGTGTTCTGTCATCCACACCTTTATAGACCTAGCTGAGGCCAGGAGCATTGTCCTGATTAAAAAACCAAAAAAACATCATGTGTGCGCAGTTGAAAACACTTGGCGTGACTTATCAGCTGCACTACTTCCCCCAGTGGCCTGACTTATCACTGCATGCCAACGTTTTTGGACAGACGGACGGACGACCAACGGATGACAGTACCCTGTGGCCAGTGTGGCTGAGGGTAACCAGGCCTCAGAGTTTGGGAACATTGTCAGAGCAGAAGTTGAGTAGTTTTCAATAGTTATTTTTTGATTAAAATTACTTTGGTGGTACTAGTAGCATTATTTTTGCCACCCAGCTAGTCCTATTGCAAGAAGATAGTGATGGCTACAGTAGTGGTTTTTATGCTTCTCTTTCTTAAATAAGACATGGAGGTGTTTATTCAGTAGAATAAGGTGTGCTTGTGTTGGAATCCAACAGACACAGGAATGGAATGGCTGTCATACATGTGGACATGCTGATTTCAGAGGAAATTGCAGTGGTCTCATTTTTTTCCAGAACTGTATTTAGTCAGTGTTAGTTTATGTTAGTTTATTTATTTCATTCATAAGACAAAAGAAAATCTGCTTCTACATGTCAAACTGACCACATCATGAATGCAAAAGAGCACAAAGAACAGTAATCTTATATTATCTGCCTCTCTACTTGTACCTATCAAGTACCACAACCAACAAAGACATTCACTGGTTTATGCTGGACACACACAACAAGAAACAATGTTCATCAAGGTAAGAATTTTCCAATGGAAATTCAATATGTTGAGTTCTAAACATCCCTATTACTGTGCATGAAAATGGAAAAAATACAAACATGTGACTGGTATAGTGTTTCATGAAATAAGTGTCTCCTGAGACACTCCCATTAAAACCCCTATTATCACCTCATGTTGTATGAGAATAACAAATAAGTAGTTCTGTACAGTATGAAATGGGATAAAAAGATGCCAAATGTTATCAATATGGCCAGGAATTAAACATGCATTATTGTTACACACTTAAAAATGTTAGTTTGACCTCTATGGGACGTACAAACAAACTTTTAGAGAACACATATTTTACATACATGCTCCTCCGTTATGGCAAAATCCAATCTAAATTTATTTATAGAGCACGTTTAAAAACAGGACAGCTGACAAAAAGTGAAAGTTAACTCTGGACTAGTCATTTGACGGAAGTATATTAGACAAATGTTTATGTAACAGATGAGCATATTCATGGCATAGAAGCTAAGAAAATTGTTAATATTTAATAGAAGTGAGAGAAACTAAATGGTTCCAGAATTTCACTCTGTAAATGTATGAAGCAGAGTTATAGTATCAGAGACCAGTTTTATTCTTGATCTGGGTCTTGTCTTGCATTTTACTAGTTTTTGGAAAAACACTGCAATCAATAACTTCACACATTACTACTTAAAATTTTTGTAGAAGCCACCTGTTTATCCTGTCTGTTTCAGAGAACCAGTTATGTACCTTCTGGTCTGTGCAGAGGCTACCTAACATTATTAGCATATATTGAAGATTGTAGCTATGATGGCGTTAGCTTTGTAAGAGATTGAACATTGAACTAACGTCAGCTGGGGCTCACTCAGTTTTCTATACATATCTACTTCCTTTAAACCACCTTCAAATACGTCTTTTTCTAATGTTATGGGCAGAAATATAACTGTTTTGCAGATATCATGCCATGCCAAGTATACTTTTGTGTAACTATTTGAAATACTTGGTTGTGATGATATCCTTACACCTAATGACTGGGTCTCAACTGTAACACTAGTATGGAGATTCATGAAGTCATATTTGTTGAAGAGTTACAGTGGACATACATTCACATATAAAGTCACAGGTGAAAAAAAGCCTGTTTCCCTTTGGCTTGCAGGTAAAATAAAGCAAACAGAGGAGGTCAACCTTACCTGGAAAAAGATCCTCTGTGGCATGGTCTCTTTCTTAGAGGGGTTCTTGAAAAGGCCTTCAGAGGGGTTCAGAAACTGCATGAGGTGAACTCCACCCCTATCATCTCCCAGTAGCAGCAGAGATGGTTGCTTTAGGTACTTTGAAGGAACAGCAACATAGTGTACTTTTAACCCAATATGTGTATGCAGTAAGCTTAGGTGAAAGGATATCTGAAAAGAGTAGAGATCCTACCTGGACATCACACCAGTAACATAAAGCAGTCAGGACACAAGGAAACCCTGCATGAGACAAAAGTGATTTTCCCATCATATTCTGTAAAGTTACTTTTAATTCTTGTCAAGTTTATCATATTAGAAAGTGTGACGCATAAGAAACCACATCTACCAAACAGATGGACGTCTTCAAATATGCTGTTGGTGGAGACATTGATAAAGTGCAGGTCCCTGCAATCGGTTGATATAGCGACCTTGTTGACATTGCCCATATAGACGGCATCAGTGGTCCAGCCTCTGAATCGTCTCGTATTTGCTACTTCCTCTGTTGGGTCTCCAGCAAGCTGGGGAATAGACGTAGCGAGTCTGAGTGTGTCTTTGAGTTTGATTAATTTGTGTACAAGAAGTGCCATGATGTCACTCACCCCTAGAGTTTTGACAATGTGTAGGCTGCGGTTCCAGACAGTGAGTTGACCCCCCTTACTGACACTAATGTAGCGGAGTGGAGGTGGATAGGAAAGAGCCACCGCACGCACTGTTGGCTCCCGCTGTACAAACAAAATCAGTAAGGTTTATGTAAAGGTTACTGAAGAAATTAAAGTACTATTTTTATGAAAAAGGAGTTTAGAAAAACAAATTTAGTAGAAAAATGGAAACATGCTGTTATAGCCTGCTACATCACATACAAGTAGTAGAAGAAAAAGTCTAATGAATAAAAAGATCTTCTGGATATGAGTTATAATGTGCATGTATATCCAGATTACTTACTCACCAAAATTCAAAGTCTAGGATTTGACTGAGCTTGTTTCTTGGAGCTACTATAGTAAAGGTAAGATTAAAAAATGTATGGAATCTGCTTTACAACCTCGAAACCACAATGAATTCCACCCGGGGATATGAATATTTTAAATAAACAGGCAGACAGAGGCTTTACACGTTGGCTGAAAGGGTTAAATATTAAAAAACATCTGAGTGCTTAAACATAGTAAAACAGACTCACCCTGTCCTCCCTCACATTTGAGTCATGTTTTTGGCAACATATTGATGAGTGCATGTCTAATAGTTCTCCGTTTCTTTCTTTGTCTTCAACTCCTCCCGTGCCATAAGCCTGATATATGAAGATTTACAGTACTTTCAAGATGTTCAGTGTAACTTCTAGGTGACGTGATAATACTTCCTCAATTAAGTGCCATAAAAAAGAAAACTGCAGAAATGTGTCAGGGAATAGTGAATATATTGATGGAAGGATGATGACATGCAACTAATACCCAGATGATTAGAAACAAATGAAAACCAAATTCTGAATATTATGTTCCATTTTGTAATTTTGTCCTCTGGAATCTAACAGGGTGGGAATCTTTACTGTCTAAAGAGCCGGTTTTGTCCAGAAAGAAAAATCCAGAATCTGTCTGGTCTCAGAAAATATTCAAGACCTTAAAACACAAGTAACAGGTGACATACAATGCAGATTTTAATGATAGCATTTTAAAATGATTTTTCATTTGTTGTAATATGTGGTTTTCTGTGCTTTTTTCACAACTGGATATTGTAAGACTGACTTATGACCTTAAAGAATCACATCAAAATGTGAATTCTTGTTATTCATTTTCAGTGGGTGAATGGTTGAATTTGCCTGTACATTAGAGATTTTGCAGAGTTTGTCCAGATTTAATAAAACATATACTTTACACTGAATCTGTTATCTTTCTTGGACATGAAATTGAAGTGGTCCCATAAACAATTTTTTTGACCAAGAATTGTAACAGTTCAGGTCTGGTTTAATTCATCTTAACTGACTGGCATTTTTCATACTTAAGCAAAATGGCTCAAAATACATACATATGTAAAAGTAAGGAGACTACTGGTAACACTGGTTAACCAGTAAAATGCCTCCAGCACTCAGTATAGACTTCTTGTTTTTCCTCGTTTTATAACAGTTTGCATTTAGGTGGTTTACTGTCAATTACTATGTTAAATGGTGGACCAGAGACAACATCCCTTAATGCCTGACCCACACTAGAGTCTGTAAGAAAAATGCCTCCAGAACGAAAATAGTGAAACTTCGCAAAGTTTGAGTCACCAATTAAAAATTAAGTAAAAAATGCGGGTTGGCTGTAGCTTCAAGATACAGTCTTGGGTGAAAATGTGAAATTCTGAGATTTAATGAGAGAATGTGGAATGTTTGTCTCAGAGCTACAAGATCTACTTCAAAACAGTCTGCACATTACAATACATTCACTTCTCTGGAAGATTTAAACCAATATACATGTGCAATAACACTATCATATACATTGTAAACATCCATTAGCCAGCACTTTCATCAATTGTTTTTTAATTAATCTTAATATTATATGTAAGATTTAACACTTTTAATCTCTGATGCAGATAGTTTCTAAAAAAAAAAATCGCAAATGTTATCTTTTATTTCCTTGTCTGGTCAAACCAATAGAAGCCACTGCAGAGTGCATTAGGGGCCACAGGTTGCGTACCCTTCGTCTACTATAGACCTTTTTCACACTTGCCGGAAATATGTAATCGTTGCGGAAAAGGACTTCCTGCCAAGCGTCAACACAATGAGAAAAAATGGATAAGAGAGTACACAACCTGCCTGACCAATTTGTACATTACATATCTGTATGTATATGCATATGTAATGCGTACATATTTGAACATATTATATATGTACGACGTTTGTGTTTATGTACTTTTCTAAACAGAAATGAAACTATTCCATGAGAAAAGGCCGGCCCCGGGTTTCAGGCAGTAAATCTTTCCCAGCACGTAATCTTCAGACGTGAAATGTCTGCTGCAAACATAACCATGTCTGATTTAGAACCAATGATGTTTCGTTTTTAGTTTTATTTTGAAGCAAGTTGAAGTTCCACTGGGCTGCTCTCATGCAACTCACTATAGCTTTGCTGCAGCAGCTACCTAGGACACGGCATTGATGGAAGATACAAACTTTTATTTCCTTCTTAAGTTGCATGCAGCCAACAACGTAATTTATGTTGTACATCTGTTTTATGCTTGTACAGAGAATTTTGTGTGTTAACCATATTTTGTCATATCTATATATTGTTTAGTTTTCACGGTGGATTTGGAGGAAAAGCCTTGAATAAACCGATTACAAGACAGCCACTTGTGACTGCCTGTGCTTGGAGGGAATTACACATACTATCCTTTTTAATCACAAACTTTGGTCATCCTGCCGGATCACCTGAATCCATTTCCGCCTAACCTCACTATCCACAGAAAAAGAACGAAAAGACAGATACTGCTGCTTTTGGGCATAACAAGAGCAACCTGAAATGCTAAAAAACTCTTGTTCTTTGCTTGCGCCACAGTTGCCCTGATAGGTGAGGAAGTAGAATTCCGCAATGATTGTGTATTTCTGGTCAGAAATATGGAAGTTGTGAAAAAGGTCTATAGCGTGTGTTTCCTGTACCTTGTTGTGGGAGCAGTGTCTGACTGTTTGGGGGGAGTCCAGGAGAGCAGCGATGGGGATGGAGGCTCGTTCTCTTTCACTGTACTCTAGAAGCAGGTAGGAGCACAGCTGCTGCCACGTCACCTGCCCTGTGCAACATATATCCACCTGTCAAGGATGTAAAGGAATACACAATGACTGTTTAACCCTTTATCGGGCAAGTGACTATTTTTGGTAATTTCCGCATACATTACAAGACAGTGACAGTAACAGTTACAGTGAGGACAGTGGGCCAACAATATCAGGTCACAGGTGATCTGTAAGGTCCACCTCTGCTTGAACAGTGAGTGTAACTGCTCTGTTAGGTACCATGAAGTAATGGTACTAATGTAAGGAATGATGTTTAAAGGGATTATGTGTGTGTTGACAGGTGTCTTAATGTTCCAAAACACACGTTCCTTTCACCTTACATGTGTTTTCTTGTATTTTTATTTTTTTTTATATACACTTCTTGGATTTTTTTCTTAAGCCACTTACAAGTAAGGAACCACATATGGTAACTACACTGACCTTGATTTTCTACATGAATTTTTTTTTTTTTTTAATTTCACAAAAGTAATAAAGTCTTATGTTCTCCAATAACACACTATGGTTGAAATTTTGAATTTCAGAGTATTTCTGTGTGCCCTGTAAAGGGTTAAAAGCTTTGTTTCCTTCTGTTAATAGAACACTGAATTTATTCCTGCACTAAAAAGAAAGTGTATGTCAAAAAATCATGTTTACCTCACTGAAGAACTGCTCAGCCCATGAGTCCTCCACACCAGGACCAATCACAGACCTTATAAGCTCCCGAAACTCCGCAAACTTCATTCCACATTCTTCATTTACTCCTCTGTTCCTCCCCGTCCTTCCACACTGTCTGCTTTCCTGTGCCAGTCCAGATTTAGAGCAGGTAAATGCATTTCTCAGTAGCTGCAAGTGCTCAGGGCTCAGTTTCTCTGCAGGACTCACTCCACCAGCTGAATCACTGAAGGGGTGAAAAAAAGTGGGATTTTGAGAAAAACTACAGTATTAAATGAAAGCTAATGACAGTAGAGCCCTTTTCCAAAGGTCAGTGAAGATCTTGAGTTATTGGATTGTCTTTGCTGGTGGGGTTTTGCTGATGAGTCACCATAAAAACAATTCAACTTTCCATTTGGGACCACACATTTTAAAGGTTATGTTTTCTCACAAACCACTTACTCATAATAAAGTACATTCTCTTTGATCCATTAAGTAAATAACCCCAAGCAGTGGAAGCAATAATGGCCCATATGGACACATGAAAGCATCTGCCATCAGGCAAATTCATAACTTTTATGGTGCTGAACTGTTCATTAAGTGGAAACCCTGCATCCAAATGAATGCAGCGCTCCCATGTGGCAGAACTGGGGAAACACACTCCTGATAGACCAACTTCCATTTGATATGGTCTTATTTACACTATTAAAAGTAGTGACTGGAGTGAAAATACTCAGTATACAAACAAAAGCAATATTTACTTCAGAAATTTGGCGACAGGTTTCAACAAATTTTAAGGTGAATGAAGTCAAACATATCATTCATCGATTAATTTGTACCATTTTCTGTCAAAAAATTGTTGCAATATAATATTGAGAAGACAATTTGGACAATGAAAGAGTTAGATAATTTAGTTTATTTGATAGTAAGGGATTTATATCATTTTGAATTTCGACCTTATTTTGCAATTCTTACAAAATACTTGTCTCGTGATTTTAATGGATAAAAAGTTGCTAATTAAAGTTAATGAATATTGTGTCAGTGTAACCAAACTTAAATGTGCTTTACCTTGACAAAAATAGGATGACAAAAACATTCAAGGACTTGGTAATTATTAGTAAATGTGACCGTTTCTTTCAATATACAGCACTATGCAGAAGCCTTCAGGGGCCACATACAGCCCAGTTTGATCTCAAGTGGATGAGATGAGTAAAATAATAGCATAACAGACTACAAATAAGAACTTCAATTTTTTTGTCTGTTTTAGTGCAAAAACATAAAAGTGCAAATATAATAATACAATGCCTCAGCTTATCATTTAAATATGTGCATCACAACTTTGCCTACAGATCATAGTGACACCAAACATTTACTAACAGGCAGAATATTGTTAAAATTCATATTTTCCTTAAGAAATTTCATTATCATAGTTAAGATTATTCACATTTTTTGTGAAAGGAGAGTTTGTATAAACATTTTCATCAAGTAATTTTACTTTTTTCGCACTAAAACAAAAGAAAAACTTGGAATTGTCAGAATTCTTCACTTCACTTGAGATCAGATTGAGCTGAATGTGGCCCCTAAACTAAAATGCTTTTCCCCTTTGACTGTTAATATCTTCTGTGTAATTTTTGCACTTTGTAAATTCATCCCATGGGCTGGATTGGACTCTTTGGCAGGCCGACTTTGGACGGCAGGCCACATGTTTGACACCCCTGCTCTAAAAGATAAAGCAGTTCAGAAAATTAATGAATAAATGAATGAATACTGAGAAAACCTTTCATTTTGCATTTTTACACTGAATCCACAATATCACTATATATAAAATGGACCTTTAAAATACCTGTAAAAGTCTTTTGAGATCCTATAACTATTACTATATAGTATTTTCAAGAAACCAATCAGCAGCATTTTTACAGCATAGAAATGCATGCTGATCTTTGTGCATGCACATGTTGAACAGAACTGATGGAGGACTTCAGGTTTGGGGGATGTGTTTTAAGCATCAGAAGTATCCATCACCACCAGCGACTCCAGTGTGGCCCCGTCACCCAGGGAGACTACAGACGGGAACAATAAGCACACAATGCAGAACGAGGGTCCACTGACCGGTCTCTGAGGACATGCATGAGTGGTCTTTTACATTGTTTACATCTAACCCAATCAACTAATGCAACCATAAAACAATTAAGCAATAAAAGGCTGCACTAAAAGAAGGTGTAAAGGCTACTGTATAAACTGTGTGGAGTCAGGAAGAAATACTTGTCAATGTTTAAAGTGTTAAAGGTAAAGTATGTGTGATCTTAAGTAATTATTAAATACAACTAAACACAGCTTCAGATAACACAGTAGTCAACATTATCCATTATACCAAAATAGAAAACATTCTTTCTTATGGGCATACATATTAATCTACAGTGATCAGTTTTCATTTTAACAAACTAATAAAATCAAATGTACAAAAATCAAAAGTAACAAAACTCACCAAGACCTGCTGTGGAGCACCTCTGTCTCGTAAACCAACCATGGATTTTTTTTCTTTGTTGTGATAAAGTGAGCCATGAATCTCTCTTCAGATTCTTCCGAACACCAGATACTACCCCATTTAATCCATATGAATCAAAGTTTTACGGTCTTAAATCCATGACAAACCAGTGTCCAAGAGCAAGATCAGGCTCCTCTGAAAGATACCAAGGCCAGTCTGAAATCCTCACTTTGTCCCTGGTCTACACGTCTATGGCCATTGTTTCCATCACTTCCTCTGTCTTTTCATGCAAATCTGATTTTCTCAAACAAAGCCTCTGGTCTCCAAACAGAGAAGGAATGTCCAGGTCCACAGAACAGTAGCCTACCCGTCACAAGTGTTTGACCGCACTGGGAGACGAGAGTCAACACATCACTAGAGAGGACCGTGGAAAAGAGTTCCAAAATAACTGCAAGTCTGCTGGGGGTAACAGAGCCACAAAGCCCACAGACAAGCCCTCAGTGAGTTAATCATTTGAGGAGGCAGTTAGGCAGGACCCTGGAGAGTTAAAGGAGTAGCCTTCACTTTAAAAGCACTAAAATAATTAGGATTTCAACAGCATAACTTAATTAGGTAGTCTGTAGTTTGTATCCAAGTCAAATGCCTTCTCAAAAGAGTAAAAAGAGTGAGGAGAAGCCATGACACCTTGTCATCTTTAATGCACTTTAATTATTCCCAGGCCACTGAAAGCTTTCATTATTTCAATGAGCATGAGTGAACCACAGTGAACTCCCACAATGTTTAATGAAAGCACCCAAGTCCCAGTGGAGTGGGATCTGCGGGGCAAGAGATTATGCCTTACACCGACACAGCTAATATTAGGTTTTTGCTCACCTGTGTGCTACAACAGCTACATAATAATGTCAACAACATTCAAATAAACAAAATCTTTACAATACAATGTCTGGAGTAAGTCTATAGCTCATTCCTTAGAGGCTACAAGTGTTTAAACATCTACAGGTATATACAGGTTATAAAATGACTCAAATATACAGGATAACACAATATAGTGCAAGTACTAAGACAAGAAGACCCAGTAGTCTAATGTGCATGAAAACAGGGTATTACAGTTGAAAATGAATAGGACAAAGGGTAGTAATTGATGGTAACAACGCTGATTTATGTCAGGTATATTACTATAATCATTTCACCATGAGGTACAGGATATATGGCAGAATGTTGTGTTAAAAACTGCACATAGGTTTATTGGAAACTGTGGGAATGGCAATTAAGTAAAGGTGTTTTTTCCTGTATTTAGAGGCAAATGTCTGCTTATTAAGTTCAATTTGTGTGAGTCACCAGGCTTTAGAAGTCACAATGTTTGAGAGTGACCAAGTGTGACTGTAATGGTGGTAAAAGTGGTGAATTGGTTAACAGTCTCAATAATAAAAGCAGTTTGAAGAGAAAAGTTGTACATATTCCCAATAGTTTTTAATGATGACATTGTCCACTTTACAGCTGAATATCTGGCACAAAATTAAACACTAAACTTAAACAATTAATATATGGTTCCACTGCAAAAGAACTGCATTGTAACAGAGCTAAATGTCCTGTCGTTTTGGACTGAAAGCGATAGGTTTTGTCTTTGTCTCTGATCTTTGCAAATGTCAACTTATATTGATAATTTAATTTGCTTGTTACATGGCATCAGTGTATAGTAGCAGAACTACACCCTGGCCATGTTGGACTAAAAGTTGTAAAAAAGCAAACAGTGTCTCACCTCTGTGTTTATACTCACTGCTTAAACTGTGATTTTGTAAATACCTTATGACAGATATGATTCAAGCCCAGTAAACTATGAAATCTTGGGACGTTTCAGCCATGTTGCTGTGTCAAAGCATGACGATGGTTACATTCACACTGTCAGCCTTGGTGATCAGTTCTGACTTACTGCTCAAATCAAGTCTTTCTGTTTAGCTCTTCGCTTTTTTTTTTAATGTGGCAAATATCAGACACCAATGTGAACTGGTGGTCACAGTCCTGAAATGAGCTACAGGCACAAAAGCAGGAGAGTTAGGAGTGATCAGATCATTTCCCTCAGTAAAAGTACTAAAGTAAACAGAGAAAATACTCAACTGTGCACAAAATGCTTCCTGTCAGTGATTTATAGCCGTATATACTGTTTTTGGATTCATTTAACCGCTGAACCAATGTATATGTTGCATTTTAATATACCATCTCATTTGAACTACTGTAGTTTAAAGCATGCGAGTGACTTCCTATAGGACAGAGTAGGAAAGATTACATATACAAGGCTACGTGCAGGAAAAAGTGGACCACATCTGACCTGTTCATGTGATTCATTCTCCATCCACACTAATGCAAATATTTTGCAAAATGGATATTTTTCTGTATGTTTGGGCTTCTTGTCAACACATAAATGACATTTTAGGCTGCAAAAGTCGAGATTTTCTTAAAAACTCTGGCTTGTTTGTATTGGTATGCACAGGTGAAAACAAGATTATTGCTTTGTGTAGTGAAGCTGCAGCGGATACATCAAATCCAGGTGTATAAAATCAGTCTATGACTTATAATTGACCATTTCATGTAGCCTACATCATATAAAGAATACACTTTGAGAACTCAAATGAATACACAAAGTAACTTAAGTTTATAACACTTTTCAGGACCACAGTAAAGCCACTGCATTTGCTACATCCAGGATTATTCACTATGTCTGCCAAAAGCAATGACTGGCCAGAGCATTTGTACCAGTTAATCATGTTAATGTACAAGCGCTACTTTGTAAAATGAAGGTTACATGGGCAGAATTCTTAAATATCTTTGTTAGTGTGGACAGGGTGTAAGATTTGTTAATTTCATGCCAGTGTGAACAACAAAAATCACACTGAATCTCATCTTTTTGAATCTGACCTGAGCCACTTCCATGTGAGTTTCTGAATCTGCTTTTTTTTTTAGTGTACTATCTGTCTTTACAGTCACATTAGAAGACATTAACTTTTGCGCCATTTTAAATGGAGATTCACCACAAGTAGAATACAACATGTGTATGAACGCAGTGTCAAATTAAACAATATGGAATGATAATTTAAAAAAAAGATAAAACTTACATATTTTAGCTTAAAAGTATGGTTTTGAGTGCACAACTTACACTTTACAGGCCTGAAACAAACATGGCCACATAAAACACAATGGAACACCCAAAATAAACAACAATAATAACTAGAAGCACTCGGAGAGCGCAGATCTCCGCCAAGGCTGATCAGTGCCCCCCCCCCCCCCCCCCCCCGATCACCACCAAAATTTAATCATTTCTTCCTTATCCCATTTCCAACAAACCCTGAAAATTTCATCCAAATCTGTCCATAATTTTTTGAGTTATGTTGCACACTAACGGACAGACAAACAAACAAACAGACAAACAAACCCTGGCAAAAACATAACCTCCTTGGCGGAGGTAATAATAATACCCATAATAATAGGTAGTAGCCTAATAAATTAAAGCTTCCAACAAGACCAAATATTTGCCAAAATAAAGGCAGTTAAACATCCACACCAACCCCAGGTGCATCCCTCCATTTGTTTAATTACTCTCAGGTGTGCACAGCTTCTTCATTAGCATTAAGCGGAAAATTAAGCTAACGGCTAGCTTGAGTAGCACCAGTTACAAAAGAAAAGAGACAGAAACAAGGTAATACAGGATAATATAAAGTCAAATTCTCACTTGTGTATTCGTTTATGTAGATGGTAAAATTTCTACTATTCGAGTATGTAAAAAGAGCTGAAGAAGTTGATACATGTTATTCCTCCGAATGACCACTAGATAGAGCAACAGGAGAACATTTTCTAGCTAAAAAAGTTGATGTTTCTTCAGCAACAAGCATTTACTAAATCCTGGACCGTTATACTATGCTATACTTGAATAAAATATAGCATTTAGGCTGTAATAAAAGTTTTAGGCGGCTGCAGGGTACCTTATTTGTCACAATTTAAAGAAAGGTTACTGCTACAATTAGCTTATAACTAATAGGCTACTAAGCTAATTTAAATGTACTGTTAGTAATGTATGTAGTTTGTGTTGTTTCTCGTTTAAATGCAGTCAGATGTTAAGTTAAATCATTACCAGTCGGCTCCTCACAGGATGGCAGCACCGGTCCACTCAATCCACTCCACGGGATAATTACACACCCGTGATCCGCCCCTCGTTTCCCCTCATTCCCACAGACAGACAGACATGTACTTCCTCAGTCCTGCCCTATCGGATTCAGTGATGGGGTGGTGAGGATGGCAGAGCACCACAGTCAAGCCTAGACTGACTTCATTGCAGTGTTTTTATATTGATTTAATCATTTTTTGGGGTCAGTTTCCACCAATTTGCTGCCATGTTGCGGGTAGTAGTGGAATCAGCTAAAGGGCTCCCTAAAAAGAAAGTTGGAAGTCCTGATCCAATTACATCTGTGATTTTTAAAGGTAAGAACACCATTTTATTAACTTCTGTAGTTTAAGCAGAAAACTGAGGATTTCTTAAAGAGTTATGCCTCTAAAACTGTGTCTCTGTAACTAAATGGTAGGTTTTTAAATGTCTCTCTGTCTTATGGAAAAACTGGAGGTTTTTTCAGCCCGCAGTTCCATCATGGAAATGTGGGTTCTAAAAATGAGTACATTTTTTCCAAACTAGTACTATGTAAACCTTTTATTAGGAAACAGTACATTTTATCACATGATGTCAAACGTCCATTTGCTTGACTGCTGGGCATGGATCTCAATGGATATTGGATGTAGGATACACAGTGTAGGCATGAAAAAGAAAAGTAGAGGGGAAAAAAGAGTAGGATTGCAAGGAAGGGGAAGAAAAAAGACAAGTTAGAAATTGTAGTGAAATTAGCATATAGTTATGAAATGACGTGATCTCACAGTGCTGGCAGAAATCTATTTCATCCTAATGATTCTGGAAATGAGCCAATGTTGAAATCAGCTGTTTTCTTTGTACTGGTGTCATCACCTACAGGTGTGGCAGCTTTCCATAGTCCTTTTTCCCCCTCCTTCCTGGAAAACGCAGACTACTAACACTAAAGCCCAATGGAGGCAGAACCATGCATGTGTAAATAAATAGATAAATAAATGAGACTGTAAATGTGTCTGTTCACAAACTTTAATTTTCAGATGAGAAGAAGAAAACAAAATCAATCGACAGTGAGGTGAATCCGGTATGGAATGAGGTAAACCACAATTACACACACAGACGTCCACACCCACAATGGGATCAAACATACAGATGGGTCAGTCTGTGCCAACTCAGCCAAAACTTGTCCTTGTTTGTTATGTGAATTTTCTTGAAGTTGGCCCTTTTCATCATGCTTGTATTTCTTTCTGCGTTTCTCTAAGCATCACCAGTTGTGTATTTTTTTTATTGGATCAAGTCGATATCTGTACACAGTAATAAAATGAAACTGCAGGATTTCTACCAGTTCTTCCAATTCATTTTCTATTAACATTTCATTTTGATAGTACTAATGTACTCATGTTTGAGCTTGAAGTTTGGTTCTGCAGAGATGTGAGCTTAAAATATCCACTCAAAATATCTTGACTAAATATTTTCATTTTGCTCTTATAGTTTCATTTTTGGGAGTTGTGCCTTTGTGATGTAAAAGGGCCAAACTTTGAAAGCTCATAAGTTATGAAAGTACTTTGGACTGAACCAAAATTTTCAATGTCAAGTGAATTTAATACTTGTCACATGAATTTGTTCAAGAAAATCTATGGCATGAACTTGGATGGCCTTGGTGAGTTGGCGTGGTGTGATCCAGATAGAAGTTATTTTCTAAGTTTGAGCATGACAACACAGCATGATGTGTTCACTGTTAAGTGTATGACTATGTACTGTTACTGTGGGAATATAAATATTGTGTTGTTTGCAAAGCAGTATTTGTGGAGCTGATTTAATATATTTGTGCATCTTTATACTCCTCTCTGCATTATGTTTGCTCACATGTGACATACTGAGATTCCTATATCTTGTCTTGCAGGTGCTTGAGTTCGATCTGAAGGGCACTCCACTGGACTCCAGCTCCTTCATAGACGTCATTGTGAAAGACTATGAAACGATTGGGAAAGATAAGTAAGTACATGACTTAGCTCCCTGTTAGCTTTGTCTGTGCCTTTGTGCAACAGCAGGATCACAGAGACTAAAGGGGGTATTTGCCTCACTTCATTGAATCACACTACAAAGTACTTCTTGTCTGAACAAATACTTTGTTAGCAATAAGTCTTTACAGGTAGACAAGAGTGAGCGAACAGTAGTAGAGGTCTGCTCACCTGTGGGTCTGTCTTAAAATGTAGTGCAGTGTGAGCTGTGATTAAGCCTTTGAAGTACCTTGGTTGGAAAATAATTATTTGCACAAGCCAAGGGCCACTGCCCAAAGGTTATAATATACATTGTTATCAACACCGGCGCTGTAATATACACGGAAAGTAAGTCAGATATTTTCATAGTGACCAAGTGTTTGAGTTATGTAGCAGGCTGTCTCTACCCACTCACACCCTTTTTGCCATGCTGAGACTTGCTGGACTGTGTGGGATGAGTGATCCTGATTAAGCAACAATGGATAAATGAATAGCTGCTTGTGCTCATGCTAGGATTTGTGTGGCCCTCTGTGAAGGAGGACAAAAGGTCTCAAAGGAACATTTTTTTGTGGCAGTTATTTGCCAAAATCTACTGCTATTGAGTATATGCTCTATGTCCTAGTAAATAGAAACAGTTTAAGACAGTGTGAGCAGAAGTATCGTGATGCAAAATGTTGCTAAAATAGTTCAAAGTTTTTGCCAAAGCCAGAGTCACATATGGGACCAATTTACAGCAGCCACAAAGAATGTTTCCACAACATCACTAATTACAGTGATCACAGTCGATTGTAAAGCGCATGGAATAGTTTCTCTTATGAAAAATGTCCAAAAAGATAATAAACTGTATATTTTCTGCCTGATCACGTTCATGTTCTTAGCAGAGTTTTCCCAAATTCATGGGACACTCATAACTGAGGGAGGAGCTTTGTAAATGTGTCTCCAGCCCAGTCCATGTTAAACTGAGTAAAGTTTTCCACTGTGCCGGCCCATCTGACACACTCCCTGAAGATCTCCACAGTGGGAGCAGAGAAAAATGACGTCTCTCTCACACATAGTTTCCCAGATGCTGTTTATGGGTAATCCCTGTTGTCATGGCAACTAAAGGGGGAACCTAAAAAGCAAGCAATCTGTGTCTTCTTGACTTATCAGATTTTAGGAAATTGGAAGATTATCATACGAACATCCCTTGCGTTACTTGCATCCCACTCATAGTCATAAGACATACATGTACAGTTCATATTTTAAAGTCAAGTTTATGTTAGTGAATATAATGACAACATCTCATTTAATGTATTCTATGGAATTTGAGATGGAAGTTGTGTTAATCTCCTTTAATTCAAGTAATTTAAAGACTATTTTGAGAGATGAAATGTGTTTCCATAAGTAGGCAAAAACTGATCCTGAAAGTCACTAGACAGATATTTCAGTTAATTTAGTTCATGCTTAACTTGTTAAAACCCCCACAACCCTAACTGCCTACATTTTTGCATGTCAATGTAGCAGTTTTTTTTTTTTTAATAAAAGCCCCGACAGTGTCTCAGTTTAATTGCCACAGATATCCATTTACGTATTAGGGAGTGTGAGGGGTTGTAATGATCTGCAGTAGGGCAGCAGATTGTTGAAATGTGAGAAGACTAAAAAAGTTAAATGTCAGGTCAGTCTACCACCAGTACTGTTTAGTTTCCCGTGCTCCAAAAAATCAAGTCCAAATATTTTGTCTGTGGGTACTTGCTTATGTTTTCTTTTGTGACATAACAACTGTGGATGATTGTTATTGACGCAAGAGACCTGTTTCATTTCAACACTGTAATAATCATACACATGAATCTTAAACAGATCTGTAAAAGGAAATTAATGGTGACAGGGAGGAGGGTGTTACTTTTTGATATGAAACCCAGCCAAGAGCGGTGAGAGCTGCTTGTGCAGCGAGTCATGCTTTCTCCTCCACGGATAGGTGGTTATGATTACCTGGCACTGGTGATATTTGGAACACATTCAGTAGTGGGGAAAATTTAAACTTGTTTGACTTAAATGAACACCACTATCTGCTGTTCCACTGGGTTATAATGTCAAAAGGGAAAAACTGTATCTGTGTTCAGTAATAATTTCATCCTGCCTGATTGTTTGGAAGTGGACTTACTTTATGAGAGGAAGTGTCTGTGACTCACCAAGGGTCTGTGCCACAGAGGAGCATGAGTGTGTTTGCTAATTTCAGAACTCTTTCATTTCTATTCATGAGACTATGGAAGAGGGAAATAAAGCCAGTGTTTGATAAAGTCCAGATCTTGTTAATTTTTTTTCTGGATTCCATAAACTACATATAAGGATTGCTGGGCTTCTGGTCAGATTAAGACATACCATGGTAAAGAGTCACTGAAAGCCCTGGGGACTCCCTGTGTCAGCCTCCTTCCTGACAAAGACCTATGAGTGCTGCCAAAACAATAACTCTCAATCCTCCCATTTAGGTTTCATCCAACTATTTGTGTAGTGACCAAAAGTATTGGTAACATGTTATGCAGCTGTTTTAGCAATAACAGTACATAGTAAATCGCATTCAGCTTCATATGTTACAGTAAATGTATCACACTTGTAATACTTAAACATTAATCCATTGATGGGTAACAAAAGTTTAGAAACATAAATATGTGAAGAGAAGCATTTGACTCCTCATCTCAGTAACACCAGCAAAATAATTACTCCAAGAACAACAATTCTTAAGTGAGGATTTTTACATAAGCATTATGTAGCACTTAGATGTGGAATGTGCTCTTATCATTTGCTTAGTTTTGAAAGACGAAGGAGCTCCACACTAGTTTTGTAGTTTTATAGCAGACAGAAACAAGTCCACAACAGCCAAAAATAAAACATCACAGCTGTCAACAAACGCTGCAGTAAAACATTTGGGAACATGCACCTGTGCTGTATGACACATTTTAATATGTGCTAAGTAAATTTTTCCCAAACTGTTGCAGTAAAAGTAGATGTAAACGCATAGTTTCACCATTTTCTGACACATCTAGGGAGGATTTAACAGAAGTATGTTACTGTTACAAATGGTTCTCATACTGACTTTGGTTCACCTTCATCTGTGTTGTCTTTTTCATTCATCATCCGCTTTATCATTACAATGTTACTGATTACCCTATTTCTTGACTGCTATTGTAGTTAACTTTACGTGAAGAAAATAGCTGACTTATTTGCAGAGGCAAAATGACTTTGGAGGGAGTTTTATCATTTGTCCTGCGTATAGCATAACAGATACACTGTGTGTGTATATGATATCAGTACCATGGGCTGACAAGTGGAGACAAAGGAAAAACTTGTCTTTTTAATTTATTTGGCTATTGTGCTTGAGGTTTCTTATAAACCAAAGAAATCACCAGTTAGTAGCTTCTGTACAGTGTTGACTGAGCTAAGCCATGGGGTGCGTTTATTTGTTGGAGCAGGCAGGGTTTATTAGCTCTGGGTGGTGACATGCCTTGTTTTCCTTTTGTGAATGTGAATATACTGAGCACACACAACATTTCATTTGTTTGCTATAACTGGACAAATTACGTGTTTGCTGACATATGAAAAGCCTATATCTGCCTGAGTTTTGCTTAACTCAACATGTCTCTACTGAATGATTCCTTGAAACATCACCCATCACATAACCCAGACATAAGTTGTGTAACATTCAAAAGTATATCTGTTATACAGGTTTGTGTGTTAAATGACCTCTGCTTTGCTTTTTTTAAACAGATTCCTGGGGTCAACAAAAATCTCTCTGAGAGACCTTGCATCAGGTCACGCTAAATCACTGCCATCCAAAAATGTGCCTTTGGTCAATGAAAATGGTCAAAATATTGGGGTAACATTTCCTCTCTTAATAAAAAATAGACCATCTTACTTGTTGTATATTTTAACATGTAAATGACAGAAATACAGTTGAATTAATAGATTGGTTCATTCTTTTTTCCTTTTTGCTTAGGCTTCAATTGATCTTGTGATTGGCTATGATCCTCCTGCCGGTGCTATACCAAACCCCAATGACTCTCAGGCAGGGGATGCCACAGTAGATGCTGGTATGTTATGACACTGTTCAGACCTTGATTTCATATGTATTCTGAGATTTCAAAGCACAACACTGGCATTAAACCGCATTTCTTGACTAATCACAGCTGATCACATCTCACTTTCTTTCTCCATATGCAAATACACATACAACTTATCCATAAACTAAAACTATGTTTCTTTGCAAATTCAATTCATTGTATTCCTTGAAGGCTACAAACCACAAACTTTAAGTTGCTGTTTTTCCGTAAACCTTTGCATTATGTGACACCATGAATCAATAAATCAATACACCTCAAATATCAACATGACTCACTGTACTGTTAGCTCTTATTGGTTCTCTCGCAAGATATACGGTATTGAGGACTTGCAGCTGACGTCACTGGTCATGTGATTGTGGTTTACACCGCCATATTGGTAGGCACACGATCTGGATCCAGAAAGTCAGAACTGTTGCTTTATATTGTGTTTTTCTTTGGACTCGTGTTTGCGTGTTTTGTTATTTGCGAGTATGTCTACTTGTAATAAAGGCGCCATAGATGAGTTTCAGTCTTTACCAACAAGAGTGATGCGCGGGCAACTCGGAGGCAAAAACACCAGTACCAGCTACCAGCCGGCTCACATCAGCCGCGTACACCTCCAGGCTCTGCCCCGGATCTCGTGAACGAGCCGATATGTTAGCTCTAAAACGGTCCATTAACTGTCTCTGTCCAAAAGCCGATCCCATCTTCTCTTTCTTGGCCGCATAATTTGACTTGACCGCATCGGGAAGGCTGTCCCATAGTAGAAAAGCAGACTTGCACAGACGGGTGGGGAGTATTCTCACCAGCTCCCCGCTGAACTCACCGGTGTCACCCGCCGTAGCTCCGACTGCCACTTCCAGCTGCTTCACCCAGCTGAGGAAACTCTGGCTGCCATCGCCGGCAAAGGGAGCAGGTAGATCCACAATCGCTCTGTCTCTGTAGGGTGATAGGTCAGGAGAAGCCCTCCTTGTAGGTTTAAAGGGGTCTTCATCACCGTACCACATGAAGACAATTCTTTTTTTCCACGCTGCTAAGCGCAACAGACACACAGGCTAACTATACTGAGAAGCTACGATAACCGCGGTAATAACTATAAACAACGGTCGGCAGAACAGAACCACCGCTGCCACCAATGGAACCGAGCAGTCTTTCTGCCTAACTTATAATTGGTGAAAGTTAAGTAATAAATGGCACACAGGAGTTTAGCAGGTCCACTGTTTAACACGTTGTACGATCCAAGGAAAGCTTGCCTACCAATATGGTGTCGTAAACAGAAAACCACATGACCATGTAACGTATGTGCTAAACTTCAAAAGTGATGAGTGAATCTTCACGCACTTAAAATATGTTGATGTATTTCTACTGAGTTATGAAAACTATGGGTATTCTATGTCATCATGGAGGAGAAAAGAAGGAACAAATGTAGAGCATCATTTAGCTCAAGCAGCACATGAAACATTTGTAATACAAATTTCAGCCTGTTGGTGTGCTGTCACTTTCACACAGTTAATCAGCTCCTTCAGTATGTCCCAGGAGGCATTACTGTTCAGACTGGGAGCTTGTATTTAGATGTGGCCAGGGACACCTGTCAACATCTTCCTGAACATGTTCCAATGCTGCATTAGTGCTGTCTGCATTTCGTCAGATTTGTTAGGACAGATATTGATGCCAGGTCTGAACAAGGCTTATGATGTAGGCCCCAGGGAAAGAAATTTAGTCTGGCTGGCTTGTTTGTTCCTTTTCTCTGGGTAATAATGATGATACCCTTAACTTTACTGGTCAAACTATATTGTGTTGAAAACATTTGCCTCCAGTTATTAGTCTGCTGTTTCAACTCTGATTATAATGCCTCTCTTTTTGTGATAAGGTGGAGGTGAGGAGGGGGATGAGACTGTGCCAGACGGGGACCCTAGTGGTGGTGGGACTGCAGGTGGTCCCTCTCCTTCCGGTCAGCATGTTAACCTCAGACAGAAATTGGCCAGGAGTGCAAAGAACCGCCGCAGACTGGCCAATAAACCTCAGGACTTTCAGGTCAGTGGCATGTGAGATGGACAGAAGAAAAATTCCCCTCTATGCATTATGGCCATTGTCTTATAGATTATGTCTTATTTTTATGGCAAAATCCAATGCCTTTTCTCTGTTATTATGGGCCATATAACCTCTTCTCTGTGGTAATGGTAGTTAGTGACATGTCAAAGTACTTATTTGTAACGTATATTAAAATTTTGTAATTTCATGAGCAGTTGTAAAGTTGGCTAAATTGGTCACTTACAAACTCTTTAATGTATGTAAAATGTACAAACTCAAAGCAAAAATTCATAATGGTGTTGCTGAGACTGAGGAAAAAAGTATCAGAAGCTAATAAAAGCAAATTATTGTGGGTGCCTCTGATTTTCAAGGGGCATTTTTACATAGACTACATAGATTGTTTTTTTTGATGGACTACTGTGATCTTTTTCTGGAAATGAATGGCAAAAACTTTATAGATTGTAGAAACTGTAAGGTTATAGTCTGCTTTTTAATATACTTGGGTGCTCTGGTTTAAAATTAGATGTAGTAATGCAACCACCTTTGCATCTGTTGATTTTGACTCCTTGTGATTTCCTTTCAGATCCGAGTTCGCATCATTGAGGCCCGTCAGTTGCCTGGCAACAACATCAAACCAGTAGTGAAAGTTAATGTGTGTGGACAGACCCATAGAACAAGGATCAAAAGAGGAAACAACCCTTTCTTTGATGAAGTACGCTGAATGCCTTCCTGGTCACTGTGTATTTAATTGCATTTGTAACGGTTTTGTATCCAAAGTTACTGTATATTACATATTTTTGCAGATGTTCTTCTACAATGTCAACATGCTACCATCTGATCTGTTTGAACAGAATATCAGCTTTAGGGTAAGTACATTTGTTTTTATCAGGTCCTGTCTTCCATAAATATGTATAAATAGGCCATTTTCACTTATTTTCACTTTTCTCTGCAGATCTATAATTCCTATTCACTGAGGGCTGACAGTCTGATGGGAGAATTCAAGGTACCATGTGTCACATCTTCTACCCATAGTTGTGAATATGTATTGCCTTATAATTGTGTTCATATCAGTTTGGCTGATCTTTTCATATTCTTTCACACAGCTCGATGTTGGATATGTGTATGATGAACCAGGTACGCTCGTCACAAACCACAGATTTGTGTGTCATTTGCATTTACTTGGACAAAGTTGTTGCTTGTAGTGTGTTGGTCAGAATGTCAGTTTTGACCTCATAAACCACTTAATATTATCCACACAATGGGATATACATAAAACCAGTGTGAATACCTGAATATGAGTGATATATTCCACTTTAATTAGTACTTAGTGGGACCAAAATCAAAAAATACTCTTGAATACTTATTTTGAAGATTGCATTAGACTGGCACAACATTGTCATAACCACAACATGAAACGTGAATGTTTGCATGTTGTCAGTCTGTGATTCTAAACTGTCTTGTATGTGGTGTTTTGTCTGTTGCAGCCCACTGTGTCATGCGGAAGTGGCTTCTTCTGAATGACCCGGAAGAGTCCAGCTCTGGGGCTAAAGGCTACCTCAAAGTCACCCTCTTTGTTGTGGGTGCTGGAGACGAGCCCCCGGTACAGTTTTAGCTCAGTGTAGCTCTCAAATGACTTTGACTGGCTCGGGCTGCTTCCTCTTTCCTCATGTAAATTTGGTGGCTGCGCCCCTCTCTTGTGCAGGTGGAGAACAGAGAGTCGAATGATGACCAGGATGACATAGAGAACAACCTGCTGCTGCCGGCAGGGGTGACTCTGCGATGGGCCACACTGTCACTGAAGGTGTTCAGAGCTGAGGATATTCCCCAGAGTAAGAGAAACTCAGCAAGTCATTATGGGATTGTCATAAAACTATTAGATGTAACATTTCCTCATTAAGATGAAGGCCTATGTTAACTCATGTTATTAGATTGAATATTTTTGGAACATTTTGTGTAAATTTAGAGAAAACCTAATTTTATTTAGTGTAGCAAACTGTTTAATTTGGTTGCCTGTCACTGGCATCATTTTGTGAACATGAAAATGAATGTGTCCTCATCTGTAAACACAATTTTTTCCTGAGTCATATTATTATCAGCAATGATGGTGGCAACGGCTCCTATGATCCCATTCTACATCACATCGTCCATCTTTTCAGTTACTGTTTTGCCTCAGAGACTCGTAGTGGCAGGAATTGTATACTAAAGATTTAGGCCCAATCCCAATTCACCCCTTGGCCCTCCCCCTTACCCCTCCCCTTTGGCCCTTGTACTTGGCACTACTACTTTAAACAGAGCTGCAAGGGGTTGGGGTCGAAACATTCCCCTATGAAATGGGACAACCCTTTGAGACCTGTTACGTCATCAGCAGTTATTGATGCCGCTATAAACAGATGTGACAACTTTGTTTCTGAAACTATTCACGGTGCCATCAGCTGTAACCATCTCTGTCGCATGGACTTAGGGTATCTTTTTGCAGCTATCAACTGCAAACCACAGAAATGCGGTCTATAACACATTCAAATGGCGTTAAACAGTCAGTCAAATGATTGTTGTTTACGAAGAAAATGCATACATTTGTGTGTTTCTTTCATCACATTACTACACTTTTTTGCTGTGTTTACCCCCATCTTACCAATGATTCAAACAAAATTATGGGAGATTTCTCATACCCCTCCGTTTGTAGTGTGGTCCTGAAAAATCTCAGTTTCGAGGGTCCCTCCCCCTTAGCCCTTCCCCTCTGACTCATCGAGAATCAGGACACCCTACCCCTTCACGTAAATGCGCAAAATGGAGGGTAGGGGTGAGGGGGAGGGCCAAGGAGTAAATTGGGATTTGGCCTTAAACTTCGATATGCAGGGGGGGAAATGGTGAAAGATGCTTATAAAAATAAATTACTTGAAATTTGTTAAAGTTTCTGAAGATTATTCCTTTTTGTAGTGGATGATGCATTTGTCCAGTCACTGAAGGGAATTTTTGGAGGGGATGAAAACAAGAAGAATCTAGTGGATCCTTTCTTAGAGGCTCGCTTCGCTGGCAAAAAGGTATGCGTCAGTCTTCCTTACTTCAGCCTCAGTGTTGACTGTAAATGGGCTCAACATGATCCTGTTCTCTGAGAAAAGATATGCTCAGGTGTGTGTGCTTTTCTTTATCTTTTCAGCTGTGTACACAGATCATTGAGAAGAATGCAAACCCTGAGTGGAACCAAGTACTGAATCTTCAAGTCAAGGTAACTGACCTTAGATGTGAACAGCCTTGTTCTGACTAAATGCTTGGACAGGTTAAAGTGTTAATGTCTGTAATCTGTGTTTTCTGCTGTAGTTCCCTTCCATGTGTGAGCGCATCAAATTGACAGTGTTTGATTGGTAAGTTAAACAAGACTGCATTTTACAGATTTTACGTCTCACGCTTTAAGTTAAGAGGGAAAGAATGTGAAGTAGATAGATGTAGTGCTTTTCTTTCTGTCTTTGGAGCTTTGAAAGTTCACCGCAGTATGTGCACAATGTGCTCAGAGGGACTGTTGTGTGTATTTGTGTCTCCCTGCCACATTACCAACCACATGAGAATAATATAGCGTCCTCTGACTCAGACTGTGCTGGCTCCTCCCTTTCCCTCACAATAACAGACTCTGGGATCCTGCTGGCACCGTCTCGCTGTTAATGTTCATTATTGTGTCTTTCTGAGTGAACACACGGTCAAATAACACAGGTCCAGGAAGGCCGGAGGGAAATAAGTACAGGAGGAAAGGTTATAGAAACCACATACGAGAGGTGTGAATACACATTCCAGTCCCTGAGTCTCATTAAATCATGAAAAGTAAAACTCTGCAAATAAACTTTATTTGTAGAGTTGGTGAATAAGCAGTTGATAGTGTCGCAGCCACTTATTTCATCATTAATTTTGGACGTACAGTGTTTTCTCAGAGTGTCCATTTTTTGTTTTTTGGTTGTTTTTTTGTAGGGATCGTGTAACTGGAAATGATGCTGTTGGCACCACATACCTGAACCTGGCCAAGATAGCCTCCTCTGGTGGAGAAGTGGAAGGTGGGTTTGATTGAAATATTAAATAAACCATTAAGACACAAAATATTAAGTTTGTTTGAAACAAAAAGCTTAAAAGTGGATAATTTGAGGAATTGACAGCCTTTTTTCTTCTAGATATAACTTTTTCTTATTGTATTACTGCATTTAATAAGTGCACATTGTTATTGTTATATTCCTGTGTTTATTTTGTTCTAAGTGGTATTTGAATTGTCCTTTTTCTCCTGGAATAGAGGAACATGCGGGGATGGGGGAAATGACATCCTATGAAGGTTCACCTGTGCTCTTTTTTTGCTTTGTGTTGCATGATGTGATGTGATGCGTAAAGCATGTTAGCGCGCTAAGCTGCTAAGACTTACCCTGTGTGTGCACACTGCTAAAACAGCTGCTCTTTGTCCTGTTTTGGCATCAGAATTCAAATGTTAACGTCTAACTTTATGCTGTTGTAGCATTTGCACACTTGCTTACTCAGCCTTCACTGTTTCCACCTCAGTGTGTCCATCCCCACCTCCTAAAATACAGCTACAGTGATGTACTAACATTAACCCTTTGCTCACCTGAGCTAAAGTCCAACAGTGAAAGGTGTTTTCATGTCTCTTCAGCTAACACAGGAGAGTCTGAGGTGGGTTTTCTACCCGTCTTTGGACCTTGTTACGTAAATCTTTATGGCAGCCCCAGAGAGTTCACCGGTCTGCCAGACCCATATGAAGATCTCAATTTGGGAAAGGTAATGGTGAAAGCTTTTTATGTTTTGCTTTTGTTTGCTTCCTGAATGGACAGTTGTATTTTGTGCTTCAATATTGGACCTCATTTAATGACTTAAAATTTGTCGCATGAATGTGTTTCTCAGGGGGATGGAGTGGCGTACAGAGGCAGGATTCTGGTGGAGCTGAGTACTAAACTGGAGGGAAAAGCAGACAAAGCAGTTGATGGTATCCCTAACGATGACATCCTCGTGGTGCAGGTAATTTGTTCATTTACTGAGCTATTGTGTTAAATTTAGTTTAACCTCAGAGTGATTCCATTCATTATACATTGATTAGCTGGTAAAACGGCAAAATACAAACTTAAAATGTTTGTTTCCTTTTATAAAAAAACCCCAGAAATATCAGAGGAGGAGGAAGTATTGCCTGTGTGCAGTTTTCCACAGCGCCTCCATGATACAGGAACCCGGAGAGCCAATCCAGTTTGAGGTCAGCATCGGTAACTACGGCAACAAACTGGACACTACCTGCAAACCATTGGCATCAACCACCCAGTATAGCTGTGCTGTATTTGATGGTGAGTTTAAAAATTCAATCAATTCAATCATTCATTCAATCACCACTCACTGAAACATAGAAAATATACTGAGGTTAAAAAAAAAAACCTCAATAAATTGCAATTTAGGACAGTAATAAAAGTCCAAATTCAAGTGAGATAAAAAATGTTAAAGCTTGTACCAATTTGCAGTGCACAGTAACAAAAATCTGACTGCCCTCTTAATAAAAGCATCCAGGTTTTACAACACAGTATAAGCATTTGAATTGGTAAAGAGTTCTGGAATAAAGTCTAAATGAAATTAATGAAACCCAGCATTCAAATCATCTTATAGAGGGGGAAGGCCACCTAACTCTGAGTCTGCTTGTAAGGTTATTGAGACACAGACTAATAATAATTTAGAGCAAAAACTAGAACTAGCAAAAAAATACAAAAGGTCTAAAATGGTAAAAATGTTGCAACTTTCGTAATGTATATTTTTTGCACAGTACTCCACTCAGTCACAGAATCTGAAATATTACCAAACAAAGGACTTTTAGAAATTGCAACTTTTAAAAAAGCACACACTAATAATGTGATTTCATTTATTTATGCAACTTTAGTACTGCATTAATAAGAGACATCCAAAAGGCTAGGGAGTTGCAGATGAAGCTCACAATTCCCTGAAGACAATTTCTCTGCTGAGCAGAAAGTGACACATGTCAACAGATAAAAGAAAAGGTTAAAATGGATTCAATGAAACAGGGCTAAAACATTCCCATAAAAGTTGTTTCAACATTAGAACTGCAAAGTTTACGTAAAAAGTGCATCCACTGGTGTGCTTTTTTTACACACAGCATCTATATGAGGCTCAAAACATAGTTTGTCATCCAACACAGTTCCAAGATATTTGTACTCCTGTACTTTCTCAACAGTATGGCCATCCATCCCCACAGGAGAGAAGGCAGGAGGATTTTTCCTGAAGTTGATACACATCTCCTTTGTTTTATCCACGTTAATGGATAAAAATGAGTCACACCATTCCAAACAATCATTTACCACTGGGCCATGCCATCGTGCTTGCTCTGGCAATTGTTTGTATATGAAACAAATAAAAGAGGAGAGAGGACGCAGCCCTGTGGAGAACCCGTAGAGGATAAAAGAACATCTGATAAAACACCATTCACCCTCACATTTTGTGGCCTAAGAGTTACATAAAGTTGTGTTAAAAATGTATGTTAATTTGCTTATTTTGCAGGAAAAAAGTCATTGTGGTTCAGTTTGATTTAGCCAAAATTTAAAGGCCATTTTAATGTTAGGAGTTTAGCTGGTCTGTTTTTTTTTTTTTTTGTTTTAACCAGGTAACCATTACTATTACCTGCCCTGGGCTGGCACTAAGCCGGTCGTTGTGGTTAACTCATTCTGGGAGGACATCAGCCACCGCCTGGACGCTGTCAACATCATCCTCTACATTACCAACCACCTGGTAAGAATGCCTTATCTCTACAACCCCATCCTGCTTTGATTAATTTCATTTTAAGCTCTAATCTTTGCTTGTGGTCATTAATACTCTTGTATTATATAAATATTGTATGTGTACATGTGTCAATGTGAGTTAGTCATAGAGGTGTAGGATGGGAACATAATCCTCACTCTTTTGTTTGGTTCTTGTTGTAGCAATCCAACCTAGAGGTGTTTAAAACTGCTGTCTTGGCTAAAGTCTCTGACAACCAACTAGTGGAGGTGTGGCTGAAGTTGCTCAATCAGTTGATTGAAGATCTAGAAAGGTAAATAAAGGAAATGGTGTTACAGAAACACGATCAGATCCAGTGACTCCAGAAGGGAGATTGACAAAAACCAGTGGTGGACTATACCTTACATTTCCGAGGAAAATATTATACTTGCTGCTGCATTGATAAGTTTATTGTTAATTCTTACTTTATTATACTGTATGATGCACTACTATGCTACTAATCTGCAAAGTAGTTTACGAATATCTAAAGTTTGCAGCACTTACAAGCAGAATCATATTATCTATATCAAAATAACACTCTGAAAAGACCCCTCTACATAATGACTCCTTTTGCTTTTCATAATTATGAACAAATTTTGCTGATACTTATGTACATTTTTATTTAAGGACTTGACCTTATAATGGAGCATTTCTAAGTTTACTAAAGGATCGTATCCATATTATTTTAAATGATGTGACTTTGCCTTTGTGTTCTTTAGTTTCCCAACTCCGGAGCTGGAGGGCCGCCCCAACCTGACATCCTTAGACATCCAGCTTAAGAAGCTGCGTGACAGTGCCTTAAATACCATCAAAGAAGGAGCAAAACGCATGAGAGAGGAGGCCAGAGAGATCAAGGAAACGCTGACTGACTTGGAGTCCTGGTTGGATAAGCTTAAACAGCTGGCAGAAGAGGTACAAACGCAGAAAGAAATGTCTCACTTCAGTTTGTTGTTTAAATGATTTTTTCTGGTAAATTGAGAGAAACTGTTATAGCGATAATGCTTTACACAATATTCTTTTTCACAGAGAGATAAAATAATGCAACAGAACAATCATACCAGCACAAATACATAGCAAATAAAGCTTCTCCAGTCATTTAGTCATTAGTTTTCCTGGTTTGTTTTTCCATTCATCAGCCCCAGAACAGCCTGCCTGACGTCATCATCTGGATGCTTCGAGGTGAGAAGAGGGTTGCATACAGTCGCATCCCTGCTCATCAAATCCTCTTCTCCACATACAGTGAGCAGGCCTGTGGTCAACACTGTGGCAAGATGCAGACCGTCTTTTTACAGGTGAACATTCAGTCAAAACACAAAGTAGTGAATAATTGAAATGTAATGCACAAACAAATGTTTTCTGAAATCCTAATGTTGGATGTCTTGTTTGCTCCAGTACCCCATGGATAAAGCTAAGGGCTCGAAGGTCCCAGTTCAGATAAGAGTCAACATGTGGTTGGGTCTGTCTGCACATGAGAAGAAGTTTAACTCCTTCTCTGAGGGAACCTTCAGTGTGTTTGCTGAGCTGGTACAGTAATAAATACCACTCATACTCACAACATTTAACCAGTTATTGCACGTATTGTTTTGTAAGTGATTTGACATGCACCATTTATAAAGGGATTCGACCACTATTTAGAGCCAGCAGTCTAATGAGCATGCTGTCCATTGCATTCCAGTATGAGAACCAGGCCAAAGTATTTGGGAAGTGGGGAACCACAGGACTTGTTGGGCGCCACAAATACTCAGACGTAACAGGCAAGCTCAAGCTGAAACAAGAGTACTTCATGCCCCCCAGAGGATGGGAGTGGGAAGAAGACTGGTTTATCGACCCAGAGAAGGCGTGAGTGTCATTATACTTCTTCATATTTTTTTCCCCCAATATTACAACCGCCCTTTTAAAATATTCAAGTGAAGCAAGAGAATTTAACTTTATTTTTTTTGGATCTCATTACATTTACATACAACATAGTCGATGAAACCTTTTTTTTTTTCCAAGTTAATTTTAAAACAGAAATGCAGTTAATGTCCTCAACTTCACTATGGACATTTATTGTGACACATTAACCTATTGTCTTGTATTATGTGACTCACTGATTGGGGAAAATGACCTTATTCTAAGTTTTAAGGGTTAGATTTACAGCGGGAGTTGGTTTTAAAGAACTGGAGGTTGGATATGTGTTCAATAGAAGGTGCTTTTTTTCTCTACATATTCTGTTGGTTGTGTGGAATTGGAAGTGGGATACATCTGCCCTCTACTGTTTACATTCCTTTCATGCCATAGACCACGATTTTAAGTAATAGACTATAACAGCTGAATGAGGCCTCACCATGTGTTTTGGTGTGGACTCTAGGAACATTTAAAAGATTACTACCTGAGGACCTGTGGGTCCAAGAGGGCTCATATGTCAAAAGCAAATCAGATAAATAAATAGGACTAAGACCATTAAGAGATTTATTAACCAATAGAAGCCCTTTAAAATCAATCCTGAAGCTCACAGGGAGCCAGTGCAGAGACCTGAGCACTGGTGTGATATGCTCTCTTTTTCGGGTCCTTGTCAGCAGCCAGTCTGTATAATTGGTTTTCTACAGCAACATCCTGCATATATTTGTCTAAACTAGTAACTTTCTGCCATGTGCAGACAGATGGTAGATGGAAGAGGAAGCTGAAAAAAATGTCTAGAAAAATACGGTGCAGCACTTGGAGAATCCAGATATTGTGTTAATGCCCTCATTGTGTATTACATAACTGGAAGCATTAGAGAACATGGAACACAAAGTTGTCCGTCAGGAACATCAGGAAGAACACACCTTCAAAATGAACCTGAACAATAAATATGTCCAACAATGGCGTTACTCCCAAAATGTGTAAACAGTCCTTATCAAAACATGACTTTTTCCCCCACTGTTTTAACACTTTCAGTGCCATGGGCCGATTAAATCGGCTTTACGAAAACAACCTGTAAAGTGCCACGGGCCGATCAGATCGGCTTTGGAGAACACGCCATATTTGTGTACAAACAAACCTTCCACCCCCATTTCTTTCTCACATTTCGATGACGTTCTTTCTGTGTCCCCCTTTTGAGACCAAGCAGACGGGAATTTGAGGTCATGCGACCGAATAATATTTTTATATCTTTTTAATGGTTCTTATTCTCCGGTGTTTCATCAGAGGGAGCCCTCCATGCTGGGGGGCGGCTGTGGACTCCGGGGGCTGTGGCGCCTTCTCTCACTGGGGTCCGCTCCTTTCTGGTGGGTGGGGGTCCCAGTTGGCCCTCTCCCACTAGTTGGGATGCGAGGCTGTGTTGCTGGTGCCTGGTCGCCGGGGTCGGCGGCTGCATCCTGGTGCGGATGGCTCCCTGAGACAGCGCCTCCTAAATTGATGTTTTACTTTTACTTGTACATTTTTGTTCTGGTCTACCCGTGCTCAGTCAGTCTTCTTAGGTATGTGTGAGCTTGTGGGTTTGCATGTATATGTGTGTGTGTGTGTGTGTGTGTGTGTGTGTGCGGGTGAGTGGGTGGGTGTGGGTGGGGGGCGGTACTGATTTTTAAACTGATATGTAAAGCACTTTGTGCTACAGTTTTTAATGTATGAAAAGTGCTATATAAATAAAGATTATTATTATTATTATTATTATTATTATTATTATTATTATTATTATTATTATAAATTATGCAAATTACGATCAATAATGAATCGGCTGCGTCCGGTGCGTTTTGAATGTAATCAGCAATCGGTCGGATGTTACCGAGCGGTTTCCTGCAGGATTCTTCAGATATTATAAAAACAACGCGAAATACTGAAAAACGGCCAAATTCTGTGGCACTTTTAAGGCTTATTAGCCCCTTAACTGTCTGGCACTTAAAGAGTTAAGTATTGCTTGTTGAGTACATTTGCTCTTCATATAGACATGCTACATGTGTTTCGTTTTAGACTGCTAACAGAAGCTGATGCAGGACACACTGAATTCATGGATGAGGTCTTCCAAAATGAGACGCGCTTCCCCGGTGGAGAGTGGAAAGCTGCCTCTGAGCCCTTCACCGATGTGGTGAGAACAACGAGCTCCTATGCAAATACTGTGCACAGGGTGACACATACACCACAACTCTTTTCCTTGTCTACTTGGTGCAGCTTGGCACATTAGATGAACATTCATTAACTTAAATGTCATGATTATTTCTCCTTCTTCAGTAGAGATTCTTCTGATAGAATAGTGACTATTAAGTTGTCCTATTGCAGGGCGGACGTGTAGCATCAATACATGTAAGAACTACCAAACTGAGATATTTTATTGACAGAATGGAGAAAAGAGTCGCAACCCTGGAGAATTTGAGTGTCCTCCTGGTTGGATGTGGGAGGACGAGTGGACGGTAGATGACAACAGAGCTGTCGATGATCAGGGTGTGGACATTTTCTTCACATCTATACACTAGCATGTTTCAAGTTCTAGAGTAATTTATTAACATACCTAGTTTGCAATGTTTGTTTTGTAAAGCTCTGATTCACTCTAACTTTCTTGCACAGATGAATTTCATTACAAAACAATAATCTGTGATCTGTAGTCCATATTTTCCTCTAAAGACCTCTAAAAAGCTCATATGTTTGTATTTTCTTTTTTAAGGGTGGGAGTATGGAGTGACCATTCCACCAGATGACAAGCCTCGGTCCTGGGTCTCTGCGGAGAAGGTTTACCACGTCCACCGCAGGAGACGACTGGTTCGACCCCGGAAGAGGGCCGCAGTTCCAGCAGGATCAGCTGCAGAGGTACTGTAGAAGCCGGGTTATTTATATAATCATCACTCATATGAAGCTATTGAAGGTTTTTGAAAATGGTTTAATTAAATGTAATTTTTATAAACACAACTCAGATTATGAAGAAATTATTACTGACTCTATCATTTTGTATTACTGATGAGTCCACCTGCCTTTTTTTAATCTCAAATCAATGTTTTGCTGCTTGTTGATTCACAGAGGCGGGACCAAGGTGATCCAGAGGGCTGGGAATTCTCTTCTCTGATTGGATGGAAGTTTCACCAAAAGGAGCGTTCATCTGACACATTTCGTCGAAGGCGCTGGAGACGGAAGATGGCACCAGAGGACCGTCTGGGAGCATCTGCTATCTTCCAACTGGAGGGGGCGCTTGTGAGTTATGAATGTCAAAGTAATGTTTTGCTGAAACCACTTTATGTTTTTAATGTGAATCTGAATGTGGTTTCACCAGGACTGATGGCAGATTTCAGAACAAAGGTTACACAACAAAAGATGTATTGGAAATATATTTATAGGCTAATTAAAAACAGCTGAAAAGATTCAAAATCATGCACATGATCTATGTCATAGGTGGCAAAAGAACACACTTTATTCACTCATATAGAAATGTACAAGTAGGGTGTAAACTGGACCAAAAAAAAAAGCCTTTTGAAGAACATTTTTGCTGGCTGTATTAGTGGAACTTTAACTGAACATCACATACTGACAGTGCAATACTCTTGATATAATATTTATCATGTCAAATTATTAAAACTGATATTTTAGTAGCCTTTCCTTTACTCCAATGTGCAAACCAGTTTTTAATGTTAGAAACAGAACCTGAAAAATTCCAACAACCTTTTCTTATTGTCAGTTTTGTCTTTTTAATTTTTTTTGTTTTGTTGCATCTTTTATGTATAATTTCTTTGTTTGACCTCATCTATACTGTTTTGGCTTTAATGTGTTCTCACTTTGATATGCAGTGATGCACACACCAACACAGCTCTTTGTTGTGTTGGTCTTGATGATATGAATGTGCAGAGTGACATAAACTAAAGCCAAAGCCATGCCTCTGTTTTTGAAAATGTAATTTGAGAAAGCACAGCTATTTCTGTTGAAATGTGACTGAAAATACCAAGTTGTCAGAAAAAGTAGTTAATCTAGTAGAGTTTTCACTTATCTCTACTATTACTGTCCCGTCCATGATCTGTGGGCAAGGACAGCAAAATCTCAATCATATGTATCTAAAGGCAAGAACCGGATCCAACCTCACTGAGTCACTGACAGCCAAATATTTGTTTATGCATTAAACACATCTACAAAGCAGTGGTGTGTTTTCACGTCAAAGCTTTAAGGTGTTTGGTTGTTTCACTTCTCAGGGTATTGATACTGAGGAGAAAGAGAAGGGTTCCAAAGGAGACACCACCAAACTGTTTGGTGCCAATACACCCACTGTGTCCTGCTCCTTTGACAGTGAGTCAACACAGTCACACACACATATGAGTAATGGTAATACGCAGAAAACATACATTCAGCTTTCACTTGTATTTCTCCCCTCCTCCATAGCATCATACATGTACCATCTTCGTGTCTATATTTATCAAGCAAGAAACCTGGCATCTATGGACAAAGATAGTTTTTCTGGTAAGAACCAACTCTGACAAACATGAAGCACACAATCAGATCACTTAATAAATATTAAGAGGTTGAAATGATTGTCACTGTGGTAACTTGGAAATGAGATGAATATGAACTCCTCTCCTTTTATTTACTTCACAGATCCATATGCACACATCTCCTTCTTGCATGTCAGTAAGACAACAGAGAAGCTGCAAGCAACACTGAACCCCACCTGGGACCAAACTCTGATTTTCAATGATGTGCAAATTTACGGAGATCCCCAGAGCATTGCTAGCCGCCCTCCTGATGTTGTGATGGAGTTCTATGATCATGACCAAGTGGTAGGTTGTGATCGATTTTTCAGATTTTCCAGCATTTCTTTTTTTATTTATTTATTTTTTTTTTATAGAAACACGTGTTACCTACTCAATGGCTGTCCTTAATGATCTCCTCAACCTTTTCTAAAAATGTAAATATTCTGTCATTTTTCCAGGGCAAAGATGAGCTGCTGGGCCGTAGCGTTTGTCGCCCAATGGTGAAGCTAAATCCAGGAATGGAGCAGACACCTAGACTGCTGTGGCATCCCATCATCCAGAAGGGCCAGAGGGCAGGGGAGGCACTGGTGGCTGCTGAGCTCATCCTTAAAGACAAGGTGTGGACTGAAAGCAATGGGAAACCAATGACTTTATAGGACTTTTGAACATGACTGCCACCTGTGGTGGCACAGAAACCTGCACTAGAAAATGCCAAATCCATACATTATTTTCATTCATACAACTGCCTAACCTTTATACATCATCCTGTGCAGTTCTAAACATGAACTTCCAGATGCTCACCTGTGTCTGTGTCTGTAGTCAGGTGAGACAGATCTTCCTCTAGTTCCCCCAAAGAGAGCAGAGAACCTTTACATGGTTCCTCAGGGTATCCGGCCCGTGGTGCAGCTCACAGCTGTGGAGGTAGCGCACAACCTCAGTTTATGCCAGAATATAATCATATTGTTGTATATGATGTGTCTTAATCCTTCTTTGTATTTCTCAGATTCTAGCCTGGGGTCTGAGGAACATGAAGCCTTTTCAGCTGGCCTCAGTGTCCTCACCCAGCCTGGTGGTGGAGTGCGGTGGACAGCGAGTGGAGTCAGCTGTCATCAAGAACATGAAGAAGAGCCCCAACTTCCCCACCTCAGTGCTCTTTATCAAAGTGGTAATAACATCATTACACAAGATATTGAATAGGGACAAAAATACCAGCATCAGAAGTCATACCAAATTATTGAATATACATAAATCCTTTAATGAAGTGTGAAAACACCCTAGGTTTTCTGATAAGATATAAAGTTAATATATGTTACATTTATGCATGAAAGAATCTAAAAAAGACATTTCCCTGTTATAGATTTTGTTGATTTATGCACTTTAACCTCCTGACACCCAGCTACGGGTTTTCTGTCCACATTTGTAGACAAGAGTTTCACAACTTTATACAAAAAAAGAAAAGAAAACTGTCCACCACAAAGGACATTCCATAAAAATTGTAAAAACTGCATCTGAAAAAACTGTTGCATCATGATGTTTCCAATATAGGCACTTATTTAATAAAAAACAAAAAAAAGCTTGTACTTTGCTGACATTTCCTGGGTCTTAGGAGGTTAAATACACCAGACTGTTTCAAATGAACTGTCATTTGTCAATGGCATCTTATGACCTTTACTAAAATTTTTATTTCTTATTTATGCTATTTTCTAGAATATCACCTTATATGACCTCATTGTACTTCCAATATTGTCTACATACATTATTTTCTTATTGTTTTGATTGAGAGATATCTAGTGGCAGAAATTGCATACTATGTGGTTAATATACTGTTTCCTCAATTTTTAGTGATAAAACATATTACAAATTGAATTTTCTTTATTGAAGATGTTTTATAGAGTTGTATACATAACTGTGGGTTGTTCTGGATTTACTCTACACCATGAATTCAGCTTCTTCCTAAGGATGAGATGTACACCCCTCCGATTGTGCTGAAGGTGATCGATCACCGTCCGTTTGGCAGGAAGCCTGTGGTGGGTCAATGCACCATCACCTCTCTGGAGGAGTTCAGATGCGACCCGTATGTCATCACTGCAGAAGGAGCCATGTCTTCTAAAAGTATGGAAGGATACAAAAAATTATCTGCAGAATTATTACACTCCCACAAAAGCCTCCTACTAATGCTGTACTTGCTATCAATAGTGGCTCTGATGGCGGCCACCCCTTCCAAACATCTCTCTATTAACATGGAGGAAACAAGACCACTTCTAGAAGCTCAGGTAACTCTAGCTTTGCAGATAGTTCACATAGATTTACTGGCATCTGTATGTTTCTGATTCGCCTTTAAAAATGCACATCACTATGTCTCTTTTTCACTGACAAGTACACAATTTGACTCTAGTCAAATTTGACCTTTATCACTCTGGCTTTCAGTTTATGTACAGCATGTCGGCTGCTGTCGACAAAATGGCTTCTCCCACTTCCTCCCACTTTGTATGTATGGTCACTTATTGTAGCTTTCTAATTCACAAGGCTGGGCACCAATTACACTGTAGAGACTGCTCAATCCACAGCCTCAGAGTAATATCACAATGCCATTAATCTATGTGGCAAATGTCACAGCTGTGATTGTACGTCAATAAATCTGCACGCATTTAATGAGCACAGTGAATTAATACTGTTTGTCAGAGCAGGGGCGCAACATGCTCAGCATATATTATGCAGTGTCATGTATACATATGCAGTTCTATGCTATGGCTTCATATGTGATACAAATAATACTATATGCTGGACTCTTGAGTAAGGGAATTACTTTTCAGTAAAATCAGTGTGTAATTGCTTTGATCATAATTGGAGGCTGATGTCTTTCATGCAAAGTTCTAATACAGATGGACCAAATAAAGGCAGGGCTGGTTTGCCTTTAGTTCCTTTTAGCAAATTTTGCATCGCCCATGGTTACGCCCTTGTTTTCCAGTTCTTTCATCATCACTGAAATTGCACCTGGGATCTCTTTCTCCACTTTTCTTCACAATAATTCACTGTTTCACTGGCCTGTTAATACTTGTAGTGCACTGTATGAATGTGTTCATACAATTATGTTACTGTCTAATTACTTATGATTTTCTCTGTGTTCTCTTCCTTTTCCAAAGCATGTAGAAAAGGTGAGAATTCAAGAAAAATGAATCAATTAATCTTAATCTGCATACACTTTCCTCCTATTCTTACTGCATTTAATTTAACACTAAGCAATTCAACCCTTAGGAAAAGGAGACAGTTGACTGGTGGAGTAAATTCTACGCTTCAACTGGAGACCAGGAGAAATGTGGCCCTTACCTCAAGAAAGGATATGATACGCTTAAAGTAAGATGAACGTTGTGTGTGTGTGTGTGTGTGTGTGTGTTTTATTGTGAATTAAGCGTGAGGTTTCTCCTCAGTGCACAGTGGTGGAATGTAACTTGTAGTTTTTACTGAAGTACAAATTTCAGGTGCTCCTTTCTTACTTGATCACATCTATTTATGTATCTAAATACTTGGGCTCTACTACATCTGAGAGACAAATGTTGTACACTACTATTTGTCTAGCAAAGTTAAGGGTAAATATTTCATTATGTGTTAAGAAAAATTATCCTTCTGAGGCTAAATAAAAATTTTTTACCCAAAAATGTTCTTGTATTATCTAGAAAACGCATCACAAATATGGAAATACATCTGTTTTCTAACACGTTAAAAGTTGACTTTTTAAAGATAAAAAACAGGAAAGCCAAACCTATGATACACATTTACTACTTGTTACTAAGATTATAAGTGGAAAACATACTTGTACTAGAGGATTTGAATATACAGGGTGTCCCATAAGTCTCCATACATAGGAGACATAATACATTCCATACATATACTGAACAAAATTATAAACGCACCACTTTTGTTTTTGCTCCCATTTTTCATGACCTGAACTCAAAGATCTAAAACTTTTTCTATGTACACAAAAGGCCTATTTCTCTCAAATATTGTTCACAAATCTGTCTAAATTTGTGTTAGTGAACACTTCTTCTTTGCTGAGATAATCCATCCACCTCACAGGTGTGGCATATCAAGATGCTGATTAGACAGCAGGATTTTTGCACAGGTGTGCCTTAGGCTGGCCACAATAAAAGGCCACTCCAAAATGTGCAGTTTTATCACACAGCACAATACCACAGATGTCACAAGTTTTGAGGGAATATGCAATTGGCATGCTGACTTCAGGAATCTCCACCAGAGCTTTTGCCTGTGAATTGAATGTTTATTTCTCTACCATAAGCCATCTCCAAAGCTGTTTCAGAGAATTCATGAAGAAGACTGTGCAAGGAAAATGGTGGTCACACCAAATACTGACTGGTTTTCTGACCCCCCTGGACCACCCAATACAGTAAAACTGCACATTTTAGAGTGGCCTTTTACTGTGGCCAGCCTAAGTCACACCTGTGCAATAATCCTGCTGTCTAATCAGCATCTTGATATGCCACACCTGTGAGGTGGATGGATTATCTCAGCAAAGGACAAAGGAGAAGTGCTCACTAACACAGATTTAGACAAATTAATGAACAATATTTGAGAGAAATAGGCCTTTTGTGTAGATAGAAAAAGTTTTAGATCTTTGAGTTCAGCTCATGAAAAATGGGAGCAAAAACAAAAGTGGTGCGTTTCTATTTTTGTTCAGTGTATATAGTTCTAACATGTATTTCTTTATATTTCTTCTTTATAGTTCTTCAGCAGACATGCATTGAAATGTGTTCCCAACAAAATGGCAGTCAAATAGAGCATATTATGTAAATAAAAATGGTTTATGTCAAGAAACGTTTATTTTTCCTATGTATGGAGACTTATGGGACACCCTATAGATGTTTTTCTTGTGATGGTGTGGTTTTTTTTTTTTTTTTTGGGGGGGGGGGTATTTTTTTTCTTGAATAAATGATTTTTCTTTCACCACTGAATGTGTTCTTTCAGGTGTATGACTCTGATTTGGAGAGTGTCCCAGAATTCAAAGGTCTGACTGATTTCTGCGACACCTTCAAACTACTGCGAGGCAAGAATGAAAGTGGGGATGATGACCCTACTGTGGTTGGAGAGTTTAAGGTAGTTTCAACCCATTACAGATTTGGAGGTTTTTAGTAGTAGCTAATATTTGTTGTTTGAAATAATGTTACATTTTCTCAACCAAACCAGAAAACTAATGGATTGTGTGTGTCCTTCAGGGTTCATTTAAGGTGTACCCTCTGTCAGATGACCCTGGTGTTGCTGCTCCTCCCCGCCAGTTCAGAGAACTGCCTGAAAGTGGTCCTCAGGAATGTCTGGTTAGGATTTATGTGGTTCGGGCCATTGATCTTCAGCCCAAGGACAACAATGGCAGAGTAAGAATGAATCTGTAAAACCAGCAGAACAAGTTGAATACACATCGACTGCTCCACTTATTCTGATTGAATTTGGACTGTCTCTTCTGCTCAGTGTGATCCATATATAAAGATATCCCTGGGAAAGAAATCAATTGATGACCAAGACCATTACCTGCCCAACACCACCAGCCCAGTGTTTGGAAGGTAAACACTATGTATAAACAGGAATGAAAACACTGACCCAATAACAATGACAAAACAGAGAGGGAATCAGTGCATCATTAACCTTTTCAAACGCTGGTTTTTGTTTAGGATGTTTGAGATGACATGCTTCCTGCCCCAGGACAAGGACCTGAAAATCTCAGTGTATGACTATGATCTCCTGAGCCGAGATGAGAAAGTTGGCGAGACGGTGATTGACCTGGAGAACCGCTTCCTGTCCCGGTACAACTCCTACTGCGGCCTGCCACAAACCTACTGCATGTAAGAATAATACAAGGAACAGTCAGTTAAAAGATACAAGTGTAAATGTTCTTAGATACATCCCGTCAGGCAATTAACTTTAATTGTTATATTAATCACAGCACAGGGATCAATCAATGGCGAGACCAGTTAAAGCCATCTCAGATCCTGGACAACCTGGCTCGGCTTAAAGGCCTGTCCAGACCTCGAACTGAAGACAACGGCACATCATTGACCTTCAATGGCAAAGAGTATACACTGGCTGAGTTTGGTAATGTCTGTTATTACTATACAGTGATATAAACAAATATGATAGACTCTAATTGGGATTTGAGTAAGTAGTAGTTTCATCCCACACTCAGCATCAGTTTAAAGTCATTTTCTCAAATGTCCAACATGTAGGTTTAAGACAGTTGAGCAAATACCATCAGAGGTATCTGTACATTTATTGTACAAAAATAAGCAGTCGCATTTCCATTAATGCAATATAACTTTTTGAAGTGTAAATTTTGTTTTTTTCTGTTTTTCATATTAAAGGGTTCTATGTTGGATTTTAAGAGGATTTTGCATTTGGATAATGGAATATGTCAATCAGAATTACGTGTTAGTCTGTGTATAATCACACAGAAAAGAATATCCTTTCCTTTTTTACTTTAAAATTAACCATTTAGATTCACACCTGGTTTCTGCTCATGCAGTCCACCATGTCCATGCATCATGATTCTGTAGGAAATTAGACCGAATTTCTTTTTCTTGTTTTAAAGGATATGGCATCTTATTACCATCATGGAATTACCTCTGAGTGTGTCCAGATTGGACAAACCAAACACTGGCAGTAATGAAGGTTTTTTTGCTGCTTCTGTAGGGGAGGGTGGGGAGTCTATGAATATGCCACTTGTTGTGACAAAATATGACACACTGAACATTTAAAGCTTAAGTTGATCAGATTGTAGTCAGACCTTCTGCCTGAGCCTGTTCAGTCACTGCTTAACACACACATGATGACTTTGTTAAAACATATTGTGTGTGATGACTGGATCAAATATTCTCACATTTAGAGGGCACCAAGGAAATTCATCAGCACCTGGGTCCGCCCCGAGAACGACTCTGTCTGCATGTGCTGCGAACACAGGGTCTTGTCCCTGAACATGTGGAGACCAGGACACTTTACAGCACCTTCCAGCCAAATCTGTCTCAGGTTAGACGTCTTGACTTGCATACAGCGATCTTTACAGTACAATCCCCTTTTAATATGGCTCATGTTTAGCTCTGTATAAGCCCTACATTTGGCTGAATAGGGAAGGCTTCAGATGTGGGTGGACGTTTTCCCCAAAAGCATTGGCATTCCTGGACCTCCCTTTGACATCACACCACGGAAGCCTAAGAAGTAAGTGTGGGACTCATCGATAGTACCTGTGGTTAAAACATATACATAAGGTGTTTACATCATTATGTTCGGCTGTGAAGGTATTTCCTGCGTGCGGTCATCTGGAACACCACTGATGTCACACTAGATGAAACCAGCATCACAGGAGAACACATGAGCGACATCTACGTCAAAGGGTATGTAACACTGTAACTTCAAACAAATGTTTAAGTAAATTTTGAGTCTGTTTTTTACAATGGTATGTTAGTTGAACTTTATATTAATACATTACTCTACATTAATAGTATACAGTCAGCCTTAAATCAGTAATAGAAGTATAAAATGCTTTGAGTAACTCTTGTTCCTGCATGTGTCAGGTGGATGCCTGGGATGGAGGAGGACAAGCAGAAGACCGATGTCCATTACAGGTCTCTGGACGGTGATGGCAACTTTAACTGGAGGTTCGTCTTTGAGTTTGAGTACCTGCCTGCGGAACAACTCTGCCTCGTGTCCAAGAAGGTAAACTTTTAGTATTTTTAGGCAAGTGGCTAAGAAGAACAATGACGTCACAGTGGTAACAAATCTTGTAATCATGTGCTGATAGCACAGAAAAAAAGTGTGATGTAAAATAAACATCCTCTATTGTCTTCACAGGAACACTTTTGGAGTCTTGATAAAACAGAATTCAGGATTCCCCCCAAGCTGATTATTCAAATATGGGATAATGACAAGTTCTCATTGGATGATTATCTTGGTAAGCAACCCCTTTTTTTAATTGTAGGAGAGATGCACACATTTTTAGACAAATACAAGTACCATGGTTTAAACCTTAATGATCCCAGTATTTACATAACACATACCGAGTAGGTTATGTAGACTGAAACATCTGCCTACAGGTAATCTCTGTTAAATATGAAATCTCTGCCCTGTCATCTCAGGTATGGTGGAGCTGGATTTGCGTAACCTGGTTCCCCCTGCCAAGACCCCAGAGAAATGCTCCCTGAAGATGATAGATGATGTGGAAATGGGCACACCACACAAGATGGAGCAGGCAAAGTCTCTGTTTGCTCAGCAGTCTGTCAATGGATGGTGGCCTTGTTTCATTGAACAGGAAGGAAACAGGGCCCTGGGTGTAAGTATGGATAATATTTCCCTACATTCTGGGGGATACTGGCTTGTTAAAACATGATCTATTGCATAATTCAAGCTGCATTAATAATACGGTGCGAAATGAAGCTTCATAATGAAATTTACAGTCATTCATAAATAAATGATAAATTATGAGGTCTGAGTGCTAGACTGCTATATTTTGATTATTCTGTAATCATCAATGGCGCCCATTGTTAATGAAGATGTAATCACGTGTATAGGGCAAAGTGGAAATGACACTGGAGATTGTAAGTGAAGCAGACGTAGATGAGAGACCTGCAGGAAAAGGCCGAGATGAACCCAACATGAATCCAAAACTGGACCCTCCCAAGTAAAAACCTACATATTTGCACACATAATTTCAACCTCAGCGATGAAGATATAATGAAATATAGCACTGAAGTAAACACATGAAGCTGTAATATCTAACAAACCTCTTCCCTGTTTTCTTTGAACATAACAGACGCCCAGAAACCTCCTTCTTTTGGTTCACCAACCCATGCAAGACCATGAAGTTCATTGTATGGCGAAGGTTCAAGTGGCTCTTCCTTGGTCTCCTCATTCTGTTAATAGTGGTTCTGTTTGTGGCCATCCTGTTGTACTCTTTACCGGTAAGTAAAAACATTTAGTACAAGTCATCTGACATCTAAATAAGAGTGTAAATATTTGATCCATTTCTCAAATCCAATAATGTCTACACTGAATGCACATAAACTATCACTGTTTTATATAAAGGCTGTTTACTTGTTGTGCAGATGGTTTATGTCCACAGAAAACAACATTCTAATTGCTCTTTTTTGTCTTTTTCAGAACTACATCTCAATGAAGATAGTCAAACCAAATGTCTAAAATAACTCTGGAGGACAAATCCGCATCTGCAAGATTACAGGAACTGGAAAACCACTGCAAAATGAGTGACATGTTTTTTTATGCTTTTAATTGAATGGGATGGGAACTATGCACATTTGCACTATATATTTACACACTTACTTTACCATAAACACTCGACCCACACTGCACTATTGTGACAGACAAAACCATGAATGCTTAGAAAATAGAAATCCCTGTGCACTATCAAGTAATCTCATGGATACATTTTACAGTCTCCAAAAGTTGGACAGATTGACTCTTCTGTGGTGCTTTTAAAGTGTCATTTGTGGTTATTTTTTTATGGATCGCACAATATTTTAAGTGTTTAGAGTAGTCTAGTATACTTGGTGTAGAGAAGACCAAAAAACCCAAGTATTATATTGTAAAATGGTTCTATTCGATTGGATTAATGTACAGGACTTTCTATTTTCTTCTCACTCAGAGCAAATGACAGTTAAGTTACCACCGGTGTCAAGTGTGCCTGTGTTTTTGTATGTTCACATATCTTGTAAATTAAAAAAATATTAAGCTTCAATGACCATGAATTGTCTTCTTTTACTAGAGAAACCACTGGTTAATGTTTGTAAAATGGAAGTGAAGTGAAGAATAATGTTTAAGTCTCTTCATACAGGTCCATGATGTCATTCAGTATTACCAAAAAAATAAACCTGATCATGAAAGATGGAGGATTTTTCCAGTGAAATTTTAATTTATTGCCACAGTACATGAAACTCAACATTGACATATGTACAGCGCATGTTGTACCCACATACCAATATATACACTGGTAAAAATTTCTCTGGATGTGTGCACCTAAATGGATGTTAAAAAACATGAATATTTAAGAAGGACAGGAAAAAGTACCCTACAGTCTATGGTTTCCATTTGCTAAATAGAAGACATTTCATATTTATTCTTCCTCTGAGGTGTGATGTGTGCAGTGCTGCTGGAGGAAAGCCTCCACCTCCTCTCTACGAGACAGACTGTTGGCTTTGCCTTGAAAACGCCCATTTTTTCCAGCTCCCTTCCCTTGCAGCATCTCCAACACACTGGAAAACACAGTAACAACACTGTTGTACACCAAACTTAACTGCAACTGACTCATAGTAAGTACAGGGTGTCCAAAAAAGTTTGACATTTCATCACCTAATAATTTGTTTAAATTTGTTAGCTCTTTTTGCTCAAAAAAAGTGAAATCATTTCTATTGTTGTGCTTTTAGTAATAGACATGCTGTTTACTGCAACAGAAAAGCCATTCTATGTGTATTGAAGTACGCCCAAACTCAGCCAAATGTGAATGCACAATGCAAATTTGTAACAAAAATTTCATAAACAAGCACCAACAGGAAAGCAGATTTGGACAGGGCATCCAAGAGGAAGGCTGTTTGTCCAGAAAAAAAACCTTAACCCCAGAATTTTTTGTTTGAAATTTGTAGAATAAAACATTTTATGTCCAAAATAAATCCTCTTGAGTATCATTTCTCCTGACCATGTAGTCACTCCGATATGGACATCTCAAATGATGTCAATTTTTTTGGGACACCCTGTATTACCATTATAACCTGATAGAATAGTGGTGTGTCTTACCGTGGTCCCAATTCAGCCACTGGTCCACTGGGTCCAGCCAGTAGAAACAAACCGGGTCCCTTCTCCTCCCCAACAGTGAGAAAAACTAATGTTTCCTGAGAGCACACAAAATGACTCAACCAAACTATTTAATTCTTTATTCCAAGCACTTAGCTCTAATGTTACAGTCTTACCTCAGTGTTAATTTCATTGGCAATGATATTCATGAACTCATTGTCACCCTCTTTTCTGTGGAGAAAAAACACTATGCATGATATTGTTTCCTTTGTCAAAAATATTTTTAAGTGTCTGTGGTGATATCTAAGACAAAGGTACTAACTTTACAACAGAACACAGGTTTAATGTAGAATGATAATAAAATGGCCTGAGCTTGAATCTTACTTGTGGAAGCTGAAAAAGTTTCCTCTCTGTGGATTGTTCTTAAAGTTCTGAGCAATTAGCACAGCCATGTCTCGTAGTATGTTCAGGTTAGTCTGCCAAAGACATTTTATTTTTATGATGGTTAGTGGTGCAATTTGTTATCAGGCAGCAAACGACTCCCTCTGCTGGCAAGCAGCGGGAATTGCACCTTTATTATATTATCAAATATAAACAACACGAGGAGCCATTCAGCCACAGTCACTAAGAATGAAGTGGGAGGAAAATGATTAAATAATCTTACTTTCTGGAGCAGCTTTACAGACTTCTGTAATTTGTCCACTGCCTCAACGTGATCATCAGGTCCAGTTCTGTGAAACAAAATCAAGTAAATCACTTTCTAAAAGGTTTCTTTAGGTCTTCTTCTATGGTTGAGTGGTTCAGACTGTGGTCTTACTTCAACAGAGACACCAGTGAACGCTCTGTGTTGAAGCTTTTCTCTGTGTACTTCAGTACCCGGTTTCCTGCCAGGAACAGCAGGTTGGTTTTGTTTTTCTTTCCTTTCTCAGTCCCCAGTAGTTTTATTACCTAAAAGGAAGATACATATAATTAAAGCATATAAATATTTTTTCTGTCATAATGCTTCTAACATTTTAATGTTCTTAATCTTATTAATGTCAGATTAAAATAAAATGTTAGAAAAAAAACTTTTAATCAGGCAAACATTAAAAACTGTGTTTACCATGACAACCTGACACTGGTAGGGGAAAGATATCCATTATTACTGTTGATTTATAGTATGATGTTTGTTACAATTTAATGGCATAAATCTTAGAATGAATTCATAAGGAGTACTTATTGTACCTGTAAATGACTCAGGTTAGACACATGAGTTCCGCAACACATATTGGCATCGACTCCCTCGATGTCAATGATCCGAATGGGCCCTGCATGGTCCTCTGGCAGCCCCCGACTCCTCACCTGATTCAAACATTCAGCACCATGATGATCATAGAAATATTTTTTATTATGAATAACTTCAGTTGTGTTGTTGTTTTGCACATGTACAGAGCTGAAGAAATGTATTATTTATTCCACAGCTGCCCTAAATTAACAGCATTGGTTATGACTAAAATACTTTGTGTTTCTATAATGGTTAATACGTAGTAGTATGTAGAAGCTCTGTAACCAAAGTAATATTTTTATTACAAAAAATTTAATTCATATTGTTGACCATGAATTTTCAAATCTCCTGTTTTACAAAAAAACTGAAAAAATAGTAAAGTACATTTTAATTTATGTCAAATTATAGTTATTCACTTGCATTCCTAAACATAATAATTAGTTTTAGTGGCTGAATGTTATGCTTGATTGAGCCAGCTCATGTTTTGGGAATAAAAAAGGTGAATTCAGTTTCAAATGCCTGATCATAATTGTAAAACGTTCCCATTAAAACACTATGATGCTGGATGATCTCTGAGACAAACAGGGAAAGGTGGGCCAATAAATTTGTTAAACACTGTATGTTCAGTATCTACATGTGCACCTTTTCCACAGCTGGGTCATCTATAGAAAGCAGCTGAACAGTGACAGGGGTCTGGCTTCTAATCTTCTCATTTACAGCTTCCTCCAGAGCTTGGAGCTGATTAGGTTTCACACATGGAGTGTCCAATTCAATGGTGCTTCTCTGACGTCCCAGTTCCCTGGAATGAAAAGACAACACGGTCATACACAAGTCAAGATGAGGAGAGAGGTAAGGGAATTCAGGTTGATAAAGGGCGTAGTACCAGGATGTGGTCTTGTATCCAAACATTGTATCTGCCAAAGCTGTGATCAAATGTTGACCTTCAAATCAGGAAGAAACACTCAGCTTATGACATAGAAAAAGGCTGATTGACATACACAGATGTGTTACAGTGACCTCATATCACATTAAGAACACACACATGTCCTCTCACACATTCAGTAGTCCTCACCGGAGTGCTGCTGCATATGATCAAACCTCCTCTCCCAGTCCACCTTCACATGCACCTGCTGACCCTCCTGCAGTGATGAGCAGACAAAGTGTACAGCTTCAGGACCAAGTCTAGTCACCCTCAAAACTGGGATGTCTCCGATCAGTCCGTGATCATCCGGCTGGAGAAGAGCAAAACAACAAATAGAAAACGATAAATGTGAATGCGTCTGGGGCTCAGTGACAGCTTTCTGAAAAGCAGCATGTAAACTCTTAGCTCATCCCCTGTTTTGATGTAGAAGCTCTTTAACTCTGATTATGAAATTCCTACTTACTTGACCCCCACCCTCTGGGAACAGGATCGTGTCCTGGAGCTTCACATTGAAACCCTTGACAGTTTCTTTCTTCCCGTTGATTTCTTGTTTCAGCTCGGCGGGGCAGCAGGATACTACAGATGTGACAAACTACAACAGAACCATTATAATAACTGTTACATAAATGGACTGTTACACAGTTTTAAGAGCATACTGACACAGGGTTGAATCTAACTGTTTATGTTTATGGGTCAATATATAATTGAGGGACTTTTGAAGTCCATAGGATATATCTTGTATACATCTTTATTAAAAGTAAAAAAAAAAAAAACAACAAAAAAAACCCTCATGTTTGTTATGTTCATTATGAACATATCTTTTAAAATTCCATGATTATTTAATTACAGAAAAAACTAGAAGCACTCGGAGAGCGCAGACCTCCGCCAAGGCTGATCAGTGCCCCGCCCCCCCCCCCCCCCCCCCCCCCCCGTGGGCCCCCCCACGCCAAGGAGGTTATGTTTTTGCCAGGGTTTGTTTGTCTGTCTGTCTGTCTGTTTGTCTGTCCCTTAGTGTGCAACATAACTCAAAAAGTTATGGGCAGATTTTGATGAAATTTTCTGGGCTGCGCCCCCCCCCGTGGGCCCCCCCACCCCCGATCACCACCAAAATTTAACCATTTCTTCCTTATCCCATTTCCAACAAACCCTGAAAATTTCATCCAAATCTGTCCATAACTTTTTGAGTTATGTTGCACACTAACGGACAGACAGACAGACAGACAAACAAACCCTGGCAAAAACATAACCTCCTTGGCGGAGGTAATCACTTATTAATAAATCATTCATTATCTGAACCCACTTCATCCTCACTAGGGTCATTGCTGGAGCCTATCCCAGCTACTTATGGGCAGTCGCCAGTTCATCGCAGGGTTGTCATATTAATAAACTAGAAGCACTCTGAGAGCGCAGACCTCCGCCAAGGCTGATCAGTGGCCCCCCCTGTGGGCCCCCCCACCCCCGATCACCACCAAAATTTAATCATTTCTTCCTTATCCCATTTCCAACAAACCCTGAAAATTTCATCCAAATCTGTCCATAACTTTTTGAGTTATGTTGCACACTAACGGACAGACAAACAAACAGACAAACAAACAAACAAACAAACAAACCCTGGCAAAAACATAACCTCCTTGGCGGAGGTAATGATTAACAAACAATTAATAAATTACTAGATATACTAAAATGTGAACTAAATAACTGTCTGAATTTAATAACAACCACCTTCTAATAAGCTAAACAATAATACAGTGAGCTTATTCAAAAACTGTTTCGATTGTTTTCTTTTAAATAAGTCGAGATAATCATGAGATATTTCTTTTTAGGCACTATATCAAATTTTATATGGAAAACAACAAATAGCATTTGTGTCAGATAAATCACTTTCAACTACGTTACCCATTATAAAAACACCTCTCAAGGAAGTGTGTTAATTCCAAATCATATGACCTGCTCCACATGTCATTTCGTCCTGAAGAAAACACTGGCAAGACTCCAAGATCTGTTCTTTCTCCTCTTTCTTAGGTATTTAACATGAAGCAGTGTGTGAGTCAAGTGTGTATTTATCACACTCTTATGTCAACACTGTTACTACAATATCTTTATAAATAACTTTCAATTTTACTCAATTGTATACATGATATTTAGAAGAATATTTCTGTAAAAATGCCATGTGGTGTTATGGTTATGTTGATTTTAGGCCTGAAAACAGCAAAAATGTTAAATATACCTGTCAACTATGTTACCCTGCTAGGGAAACTCAAAAAGTCCCTCAATTATATATTGATCCTTATCATATGGCTGCACAATTTAAATAACACCAAGAACTTATTTACACCCCCAAAACACTATATATATATTCACTATATTAAGTGGAAGACAATGCAATGAATAACAAACCCAGGGTTGTCTGGACAGTTACTGGCTGCAGCAGTTGGGTAACTACTGATCTGTTAGTGCTTTAGCATGGAGTTAGCAACTATGCTAACCTCTACTGCAGGACACGTTTCTTGCATTTAATTCGCATGCTTTTAAACTTTTAAACTGCATAAATCACTGAAATACCTCTTTCATATAGCAGTCCCGTTGACACTGAAATGCCATTCTGAAGAATTTCTATGAAAACCTGAGGTCTATCATACGAGATACTAAAGTTAGCCTGAGTACTTTGCTCAGAGGATGCAGCTGTCAGCTTAGTACGGCAACCGAAAGAGACCAAACAGAGCTACTTCGACTTTGGATCAACGCAATCCCTTTGAAGACGAAGAAAATACCTGTGATTTACATTCACCAAATAATTATGTTATCTTGCAGCCAAACGGGAAATTTCGTTTGTAATCATAGTTATCACAATGAAATGCCAAAAAGTGTAAAAATAAACAAACAAAGCAGGTCACAACAAATAAAACATTAATCCAACAGAACAGAGTTGAAGTGTTAAAACAGAGCACAGGAACCAACACTAAATATCATATATGTAAGACAGTAGGTGTTTAATTAAAGGATGGAGTAGAACTATAAATATGAAACTGACAGTTTTTAAGGTAACATATAAACCTAACCCATAATCACATACTGTTGCTTAATACAAAAAAAAGGACTTTTTCTATTTTATTCCACAGTTCTGATGTGTGGATATGGTATATCCTGTCTTGTCTTACACACAATGAACACAGTTCTGTGGATGGGCTGTTTGACGTAGGTGCTCTCTGTCATTCAATCAGAATAACTGAATCAGAACCTATTATGTATTTGTACCTGAATAGTGGAAACAGGATGATCTGTCGTACAAATGTAGATGTATTCAGAAATAGATGCTGTTGAATTGGAGGGCAGGAGGATATTCCTTCATCTTTTAAAAAGGATGTTGCATCTTGAAAGGACACAGAGAATCTGTCTCCATCAAGCTCTGCAGCATCCCTTTATCTCTATGTCCATCCTGGCTGAAACATCAGCATCAATGCAGAAAAAAGCTGCTGCACTTTTTCTGGTCTTGTGTTCAACTCAACTCCAGTCAGCGGATGGTGTCACATCCAATTTCCAAGCACTGATTTTAGGGTGTAGTGTAGCAAAATCAACTGGTTGTGTCAGTTACAAACCCTCAGTTAGCTGAAATGGCAGAGTTTTGGGTCCAGGAACTTTAAAAAGACAGGACATCTGCTGTAGGGCAAATATTAGGTCAAGTTCCCAGTGTATTCCACTGAAGAACACATGGATGGCTCCAAATCCTCATGATTTCTTGTCTTTATTTTGTCATCACTGCAATGCTCCACTATGCTACGTACGACTATCAGTGACAAAAAAGCTGCCAGTCATCAGCTGGTACTTTGTAAACAATACACCACCTTGTTTAGCCGCACTTGTACAGTTTCAGAACACTGTAGATGGGTGCTTTGCAAGTACATGCAAGATTCTTGTTATTGTGGATCTTTGGTTTAATCTGAGCTTTAGATAGATGAACATCCACATCAGTTGGTTCATTTTTGAGTTTGATCACCTCCAAAACAGAGATGCAGGTTTGCCCATCGAACTCTGGCTCTGATGAACCCATGTCGTCTGATGAAGTCACAGCACCGGCCTCTTATGACAAACACTCATGGGTGTCTTCTGATGAAGCTGAGGCTGCATACTCTAATGAAGACACACCAGCTCTTAGGGCAGTGTTTTTCAACCTTGGGGTCGGGACCCCACATGGGGTCACCTGGAATTCAAATGGGGTAGCTAAAATTTCTAGTAATTGATAAAAATAATACAAAAAAAACTTACGAACAAAAAAAGATGTGGTGAGTTGACAGACAATCCCAATACTTAAAAGACATGACAAACTCTGAAGCTGAAACTGAAGCACTGTAGTACTGTTTATCTTTCAAATGTTCATTGTGGTCGGTTTCAGATGCTGCAGCTCTTTCATAATTCATAGTTTGAGTTATTGTTTTTTCCATATTAATTGTCAGCCTTGTAAATACAAGCTGGACTGACTGTATATATCCTGACCAAGGAAAATAAAATTCTCACTTTGTGCAGTAATCTACACCTGGCTTTTCTGCCTCCGTCCATAATAATATACATTGTGTGGCCTAAATGTCCCCTAAAATTAATATTTATTTGCAACATAGTACATGATCGAAAACAAATTAATTTTAGGATAAAAAGTCTCCGTTTTGAATGCCTGGGGTCATCAGAAATTTGTGATGTTAAAATGGGTCACGAGCCAAAAAGGGTTGGGAACCGCTTTCTTAGGTCATCTGATGCAGTTTGGAACTTTCACTCCTATGACGAGACAATGAGCTACTGGTCTTCTGTGTCTTCAGAGTCCATTTCCAGTCCATGTTCCTGCCTGTGTCAGAGTTCTGTGTCTGAATCCATGAACTCAAAATAAAGGACATTAGTGACTTTCACCCCAGTGTGTTACATGTAGGTTCTCCATTCTCCACTACCCCTTACAAACCCATTATATTTCTCTCATTGTAAACAAAATATCGACGTAGTTCAGTCTCCTGTGTGTACATTTTCAGTACCACTCGGTTTGGGATCTCCCAGCCCCCACCACCATCAGGGGACATTGAAATTTAGAGATCCCAGAAAATGCATCTGTTTTCTCGAGAGTTCCACTCACAAGCCATAAAGGGCTGGTAAATGGGCTGTGGCAGGCAACCCCACCCCCCAGCCCCACTCCCACCCCCTCCCCCAGCTGCTGATACTAACTGCTCTATAAATAGTAGTAGAAGCCCTGGCAGCTCCATTAGAGAACACAGAACACATGAGTGTGCCACATGTTTTCTAGTCTTCAAGGCAAAAGAGTGACATATAGTGATTTTTAAGGTTTGTTTGTTTTGTTTTAGACAAGAGTTAAAATGAACAAGGTCAAAATTGTCAGGCCAGAGGAGAGGTAAGTTCTGCAAGTTTGTCTTTAAGTAACAACAGTGTGCAGCATGTACTTTTTGACTAATCCATTTACTTAAGAAAGGATTTTGCTCTTTGAAAGACTAATATATTTGATAACCATAGTCTATAATGTATAATCGTTTCTTTATATCTCAACAGCCAGCCAGCACATGCAATATGGTTTGACAGAAAGAAATATGTCACCGTCAACTTCCTGGTTCAGAAACCTAAAGATGTCCAGGTTGATATCCAACCAGACAAAATGATTTTATGGTGAGCGCCATTTTTCACTTTCTTGTGTAACGGTTTTTGCAAGGCTGTGAAATGTCAGTGTGTATAAGTTGTACAATAATGTTCCCTTGACAATCCCTCCCTGTCTCCACAACAGCTGCAAAAATGATGTCGATGACGTGTTCTACAATGAGCTGCACTTCTTTGAAAAAGTCCAAATCCATGTTAGTGTCCAGCTTTTCATCTTCACTGAATAGTTTATTTGATTATGGTGCGGTGTTATTATCCTGTATGACGTCATATATAAAAGTATATTTGTCGTTTCATCATTTCAAGGACTCTAGAGAAAGAGTGTACGACCGCACCATCAACATCCTGCTCAGAAAAGTCAAGCCTGATTATGCATGGCCTCGTCTCCAGAGGGATGAAGCCAGGGTATGTATGTGTGTGTGTGTGTGTGTGTGTGTGTGTGTCTTTAAAATCATGAACTTGAAATAAATGAAAATTGAAAAATTATGTTTACACTGTATCTCTCTCTTAATATGTTACTTTTTGAGGAAATAATTTTTTGTTAGCATTAATTTGCATATTTATGTCTTTATGGAGCAGCATGAGTTGGTGAAAAGGTTTACTATGAGATTATTATGTACAATATTGTGATTTAAGTCTACTTGTTTGGTTCAACGAGGAAAATACACTGATGAAATTCAGTACAAAAAGAAATATCACAAGATTTGATGTTCAGAGTACATCTGTGTCTTTAAAATGGTGCAAACTTTTATCCATCTGCTCCTTTTGGAAACCTGAAAATACCTGTGATGTAGAGGAAATAATTTAGGTTAAGGCTTAAATTGTGTGGCTTTCATGGCACTTAGATGTATTCTTATTGTGTTTCTTTTATTATTTCCTTATTCTTTTTGCAGCCTAGTTGGATTTCTGTAGACTTTGATAACTGGAGGGACTGGGAGAATGAGGAAGATGATGGAAAGGAAGAGTACGACAGATACATGGATGTGAGTGAATGTGCTCAGGAACATACATTTAGAGTTACAGACTTTAACCCATAAAGACCCAAACAACCACTGGAAACCAAAATCATCTACTGATCTAAACTGTTTAATACCTGTTGATCCACTAATCCTATCAATCCATGTAAATAATTGGTGTAAAATGCAGTTTGTCATCTTTTCATGGTCATCAGATATGACGCATTTGGACATTCAGAGACTCTGTAGTGAAGTTGGAAACACTGTTTGATCAATGACAGTGGATGGACTCACTTGGTTTATGCTCAGTTAATGATATATTTTGCTAAAAAAGTCACTTTTTCTTCAGTTTTCTCTATTTCTAATATAATAACCCTCAACTTTAATCTGAACCTTTATCAACATCTATATGATCAATAAATTAAATTATAGGAAAATACCTGATTTTCTTAAAAAAAAAAACAAAACAGAATGCTAATATTAGAATAAATGAGGATAAATCACTTAAGAAACATTAAAAACAGAGAAAAATTCATTTGGGAACTGCCACAAAAGTAGCACTGGAACTTTATGGGTCTTTAGAGACTGCATGTAATTTTTTTTCTCTGGGGCTTCGACAAGTGGATTTAGACGAGTGTGATTTAACCTTTTCAGATGATTCAAGAAATGGCAAGCAGTAACAAAGGAGCAGCACCAGATATGGGTGATCTCAGTGATGTAAGTATAGACTTTTAATGACAAATAATAGCTTCATTTTACAGGTCTGTTGACAATTTCTTCTTTTTCTCTTGCAGTCTGACTGAGTCTTTCAGAGCAGTCTTCTGTATGTTGGACATCTCTTGGACTTTTTTGCTCTGGATACTACAGACAGTACTACGTTTGCTAAAGCTTGTAATATTTGCAGACAATTTAATACAATATTGTTCAAAATGTTATTTTTACATATGTGATATTTTCTATGTGGTTATTTATTGACAAATGACACTATCATAGCATTGTTCAAAGTAATAGTAATTTAAAAAATGCATCAACTATGCTTTGAAAATTGTGTTTTATATTGTTTGGAGTGATGTTATTTATGTTTTATGAGTTTTTGTAGGAACATGGCTTAATCATGATTGAATGGTGCCATCTCCTGGATATATATTTCTTTATCTCCAGAAGATTGTACGAGGTCACAGCAATCCACAGACAGCAGCCAACTTAGAATGCTTTTGTGGCAGCCACTATTCTCCTCAAAGTTGAGGGGGATTTACCCCCTTCCAACATTTCCTGAAGGAATAGGAGGGTATCATGAGTGGTGCAGGAGAGAGCATCCACCTGTCTCCAACCACACCATGCCTGAGACACTTCCCTGTGGTGGATATATACTGTTCTAGTTGATGAAGCCAGAATTTCACATTGAAATTCTGAAATTAGCAAATATTATGATCTGGAGTAAAGTATTTTAAAAAATTATTCAGTGAGAGCAGAAAATAATATCACACATATAAAATGTATATGCCATTTGACACATAGAGACCCAGACAGCCACCACTGACCAAAACCCTCTGCTGATGTAAACTGTTTAATCCCTGCTGAGCCACTAATTCTATCAATCCATGTAAATAATTGATGTAAATTGCAGTTTGTCATCTTTTCATGGTCATCAGATATGACCGATTTGGATGTTCAGTGGCTGCGTAGTTACCGTGGAAACACTGTCATCTTCTACAACACTGATGCACCAGTAAAACCCATGGGGTTGGATCAATGACAGTGGATGGACACACTTGTTTTTACATTCAGTTAGCAATGTCTTAGCAGAAAAAGTAATTTTTTCTTCATTTTTCTCTGTTTTGATATAATTTGAATTTACTCTGAGTTATTATGAACATCTACATGATCTGTGAATTAAATGTAGTAAAATACATGATTTCCACCAAAAAATGCAAAATGCAGACAATATTATTAAAAAAAAAAAAAAAATGGTGATAATTCAGTTAAGAAAGGTAGAAATAGAGAAACAGTCACTTGGGAACTGCCACAAAAATAGCACTGGGTCTTTATGGGTTAATCCACCTCTATATGGATACCATTAGTTGCATGAAGCACATCCAGACGGTGCTGGATTTGTTTCCATGTTGGCTGTATCATAGTAAGAAATCCATGGTAATAATATCTGGTGAAGGAGGTGTCCAGGGAATTGGACCATCCCTTCCAATTCACTGGTCTGGAAATGTTAGATTTAGGAACCCACCAACATGCAGTCCCCAATGTGGTGGTGCACCATACTGGATTCTTTAGTAAAGAGAGCGCAGATACAGGAAACGAAAGCGTAAAATGCTGTTGGACCAATTCAAGTTGTTGACTCGTGCCCACCATATACATTCGCTAATTCCTTATTAGTCAATGTCCACGTCATGCCTGACAGAAGCCCCTATGGTCCACAAAGTGTAAAAAAAAAAAAAAAAAAAAAAAAGGGAAAGTGTAAGTATGTCATAAAACCATGCTGATACATATCTTCAGTGGTTATATGGAAATTTGGGACCTATTCTAGTGGGCATACAGTGTATACCTGCATATCAAGTCGACTACACCACTGCATTTGAATTGAGAAAGTGAGGGAAATCTATCAGAACAAATTACATATGTACTTAGAATTCAGGGAGAGATATTTACAAAGAGATGGAGTTGCATGATTAAGCTTTTGGAAGAAGTGGTCACATACATGTATGTTTTTTGTCATTCATGTTTTGTTTGTGATTGGTTGTGGTCAATGTCTACCGCAGATATCCATTTTTTCTTTCTTTCTTTTTTTTTTTTTTTTTTTTTTCATGTGTGCCATAGGTGGATGTTTGATTGAATATGTTGATGTATGTAAAATGTCTTGTATATTTATACGAGCAAAACTAAATAAAAATTAAGTAAAAAAAAAAGGAATCAGTAATAAAAAAAAAAAGGTCCAAACTTTAATTAATCACTTCTGGAATGAGGCTTCAATTGGTAATTGTTTTAGTAGAAATTGGGAACTCTTCAAATATGAGGTATCCAAATATTTTACAGAGTTTGGGGCCTTATTAGTTATATCTAAAAAACTTGAAGAAACAAATGTGATTTCTTGAATAACTGCATTGTCCCAAATTTCCCCTGAAAACCTTTCTGAAAGGGACCAACAGGATGTAACAGTACTACAAAATAAATTAAATGAGATATATATACAGGGTGGGGAAGCAAAATTTACAATATTTTGAGGCAGGGATTGAAAAACAGTGTATGACCTATTAGTTTATTGAAAGTCATGAGAATTTATTTGCCACAAGAAAATTGACATAATAGAAAATGTTTTTATTCTATGTGTCCTCCTTCTTTCTCAATAACTGCCTTCACATGCTTCCTGAAACTTGCGCAAGCGTTCCTCAAATATTCGGGTGACATCTTCTCCCATTCTTCTTTAATAGTATCTTTAAGAAAGTCGACATTGCTGTGTGATGTTCTATTGGTAGCATGTTCTAAAACGCCCCAAATAGCAGAATCCAGAGGGTTTAGATCTGGGCTAGAAGGCGGCCATAAACATGATTCCCAAAAATTGTTAAAGTTGGATTTGTTGCTGTTGTCAACAAGTGTTTTGGTGTTCTTGTGTAAGATTTTAACTTCAAATAATATTTTACTGCATTTCTAACGGTCTTGTTGTCTACCTCAAGTTCAATTGCCATTTTTCTCATGGATTTGGTTGGATCCTTTAGGATTTTGGCTTTGAGAGCTTTAATAAAAGCTTTGGCACGTTTTTTGTTGCTTCCTCCACTTCCAGACTTTCTCATAATAGTTTTGCTCATAGTCATTCTCTTCTTTCCATTATAAACAGTCTTTATGGACACTCCAACTATTTTTGAAATCTCCTTTGGTGTGACGAGTGCATTCAGCAAATCACACACTCTTTGACGTTTGCTTTCCTGATTACTCATGGGCAAAAGTTTCTGAAAAGGTATGGATAATAGTGTTAGGTATGATTATGACATCAGTATATGTTTGGTTTCAAAACAACTGACGTAGTGCCTGCTGAGAAAAAAACAACTAAATGTTCATTGTGAATTTTGCTTCCCCACCCTGTAATGAAAACAAAGATTATTAGATCAAGAAGAAAACGTTTGGAGGAAGGGGAACAGAACACTGCATAATTTTTCCAACTAGAAAGAGCCTGTGGCAAGTTCGAGTCTATCTTAAAACTTAATATTAATGATGTTATTACTGATGACCCCAAAACAGTAGCCAACTAAGGTGCTACATTTTATAGAAATGTATATAATCTTATTATGAAAAAAATGACAACTTTCTTTTACATCTTACTGAAACAAAAACAATCAGTGATGACCAAAAAAAATTCTGCAATAACCACTCAACTCCAAATGAAGTCCTATCTACCATTAAAAGCTTAAGACTCAATAAATCTCCTGGGGTTGATGATTTAACATCTGAATTTTATATTACTTTTCCAGAACACCTGGCCCTCTTTCTCTATGCATTTTTTAGCTGAACAACTTTTCAATTCAGAAGATATTTTACTCTCTTATTCTGAATTACTAGATAAGTTTGGCATTTCTATACCTCCAAGGGAATATGGTTTTTGATGCTATCCCGTCTGGTGTGATAATGCTTCTCAAAAATTTTGCAGATCCTGAGCTACATCTGTTGAATTTGAATCCTCCTGACTCTGAAGTTGGCCAGATTTGTTTTTCTGGCCAAAACAGAGTAAACAACCGCAATATACATGGTTTATTCCAAAAGAATGTTGTCTCTGTTCCAAATGGGGTTTCTTAAGAATTCATTCCTAACCTGAAATGGAAGAAAATCTGGTGTCTACCCTCTAAGTATTTAATTATATACAGGATAAGAGAAGTTTCTCTCAAATCAATTCATCGTTTCTATCCTTGCAAACTGTTCCTACAACAATATAAAAAGGACACCAGTGTGGATGGCTCTTTTTGTAAGCAATCAGAAGAAAACTTATATCATCTGTTTTGGCCCTGTCCCTTCTCAAGCGTTTTCTGGCAAGATGGCTGCTTTTTTATTTATCATAATATTGATTCTGATTTTTCTCTTACTTATGCAAAAATGTTGTTTGGTATTTTCTCATATCCTGCTACCAAATCAGATCAATATTACATCATCAGTCTAATTCTGTTTCTACCAAAATATCATGTTCATAAATCTAAATTCTCAAATCACAAATCTTCTTTTTTAATCTTTAAAACTAAGATTAAACAATATATTTCAAGTATTCAAAACCACTGATTTCTTTAACACATATAATCTTTACATAAACTAATGTATTATTTCTGCTTGTATATTTTGTCGCCTGGCTGTGTTCTGTTATGTTCTGTTCATGTTGTATTAATGTTTTTTTGTATTCTTTATGCCCCCATTGTATTCTATATAACAGAAAATAAATACATAAGTTAATTTTTTTTTTAAAAGTCTGTCGCCCCCTGGTGGTGACCGGATGTCTTTAACAGGTTGACTTTTTCTACCGGAAATGCAATACTCCATTCTGTCTGTGCGGAGAATGTGGCGCGAGAGACTCCGGCTACCCGGGTATACCCAAGAACTTCTGTGAAAAAAGATCAATAAATAGTTTCCTTTCCTCCATTTTCTTTGAAAGTTAGGGGTATATTGTCATTCGTGACTCGAATCGCACAGGGATTAACGCTAATCACGAAGAACATGCCACGTAGACGACAGGTAAGAAATGTAGGTCGCACAACATAGAGGGTATCGTTAGCTAAATTAGCACCAGTATGTTCCATTATCTCCCCAGTTCACAAAATATTCCACCAAATTTCATTGCATATTCTTCATTTTAACACAACCAAACCGTGACTGCTCAAAATGACGTAGGCCATAGTCGATTAACACTAGATATATTCAGAAGTTAGCATAGCAGGGCAGATTACAATGGCTAGCTGGTGCTGTATTCATGGATATGTTGATTTATACAAAATATAAATAGCTATTTATCATTAAACATCACGAGGCAAGATGTGAATTTTTCCAAATTTATGTTGCGATCTTCATAGTCGATTGAGAAGACTAGTCAGCTGGTCTCTAAAATCCGTGAGTTCCACCTGAGCTAATTGGTTGCTAATTTAGCATACATCTAACAGTAGCTTAGCTCCTTTTTGACGTTAAGGAATCTGTGTACATTTGCAACCTAAGAACTTGGCATGTGGCTCTTTGAGAAATACTAAACGCTAGAGTTCTGTATATTGTGGTTTGTTTTGTCACATAGTTTTGTAGCCCATTTACCCAAACTGAGACTGTCAGTTGCCTCTCAGTGAGCTGGTTAAAAATAACTTATTCTATCACAGCTTGTAATTTTTTGCCTAGTAGTAAGGACTTTGTAAAGAATGCCTTTGATCCAGGTTTTTTTTTTTAAATTTAATAGAGACATATGCCTGGAAGTGGCTCAGATGGAACAGAAGACTCTGACTCCTCTGCTGAAAGAGAACAAACCAATAGTTCAGAAAGTGATGGGAATGTGCCCAAGAGACAGCGCCTTACCAGAGCCTCCACTCGCCTCAGCCAGAGCTCTCAGGGTGAGCAAACTCTTGAATTAAATGCAACATGAGTCTCTGTGCTGCAGTGTTTCTGGTGGTAGGTCAAAGTTGTGGTTTGACTCTTTTACTCCAGATACTCCAGACTTGAAGCGAGCCGCTGATCACGATGAGTCTCCACCACTGACGCCCACAGGGAATGCCCCATCTTCTGAATCGGAGCTGGACATTTCTAGCCCCAATGCTTCTCATGATGAGAGCCAGGCCAAAGACCAAGCCAACCGAGACTCAGATAAGGACCTTTCCCATAGACCCAAGCGCCGCCGCTGTCATGAGACATACAACTTTAACATGAAGTGCCCCACTCCAGGGTGCAATTCACTGGGTAAAATCCTTTTCTACTCTTGATTTAAACTGGACTACTGAACTGGAGTCTTGTTCAGCATCTACACTGGCATCATTTGATCATGAGCTTGTTTTTTTTTTTGTTGTTTATTTTTTTTGCTTTGCACAGGTCATCTCACAGGGAAACATGAACGTCATTTTGCTGTATCAGGTTGCCCTCTGTACCACAATCTTTCTGCTGATGAGTGTAAAGTAAGTAGTGAAAAAAATGTAGGTAGTTTTCTCTTTCCGTGCAATTGTTAATATTATACTTGTTGTTTTCAGTTGTTTACTTAGCAGTATCTGCCGTGATCCTGCTAATGGTCATTATCTCCTACAAATAAGCAGAAAAATATACGGAGCTGAAACAGAACTGAAGACTTTGACCACTGAGCTGACAACCTCCCCATCAACTCTTTATTTTCAGGTGAAAGCCATCAGTCGTGAGAAGCAGGAAGAGGAGGTGAAGGGACAGGAAGAAAGCAACTCACGCCATGCCACCCGTCACCAGGTAGTTTTTATTTTTTTATATTTATGACTGACATTCAAGTACTTTCATTTAATCTCTGACAGGAAGTCTATGAAATGTATGTTGCCATTTATGGTTTATTTGTTTTCCTTAATTTTTCAGACACCAACATCCAAACAGAGCCGGTACAAAGAGCAGGTGGCTGAGATGAGGAAAGGGCGAAACTCTAGCCTGCAGAAGGAGCAGAAAGAAAAGCACATGGTACATTGTTACCATCATAACACAGTTATTCAGTTGAAGCTTTCCATGTTGATTCTCATTATGTGTCACTGTTAAACCTGGTACTATTTATGTTGTGTCTCATGTTTCATCTCCCTGTCTGATCCACAGGAGCATCGACAGACACATGGAAACACCAGAGAGCCGCTGCTAGAAAACATTACCAGTGAATATGACCTGGAGCTTTTCAGGAAAGCCCAGGCTCGAGCTTCTGAAGATCTGGTAATGGACTCTTCTGATATCTCAATCAGTGTCACACTTACTTTTGGATGGTAATTGTTGCTTCCCATTCTGTGTAGATACCATTTTCTACAAATACCAATAGTAACTCGGTGCTTTCCTATCTTTCTTCTGCAGGAGAAGCTTCGCATTCAGGGTCAGATCACAGAGGGCAGTAACATGATCAAGACCATCCTGTTTGGTCGCTATGAGCTGGACACCTGGTACCACTCGCCTTATCCTGAGGAGTATGCACGTCTGGGGCGCCTCTATGTCTGTGAATTCTGCCTCAAGTACATGAAGAGCCAAACAATACTCAGGCGACACATGGTGAGAGTCAGAGTGTCATGTCAAGGCCTATGACCACAAACACAGATCATTAATGTATAAAATGATTTAGTAACTGCATCCAAAACTTTTACATAATCACTTGAGTGACATTTTAGGCATTTTTTGTTTAAAGTTTGCAGAAAAACCAGAGAAATATGTGTGATGTAACATAAATAAAGGTTAGTGCAGAAACATATGCTAAATGCTAAAATTGACAAAATACCATATAAATGCATACAATTCTGAAAGATCAGGATCATATTCATCAAAGGGAGTCAGAACAGATTAAGGTGAGGAGAAATAATTATAATAGAGGTAGCTGTCATGTTTAACTCATGGAGGAATCTGAGTTATGTGATGTAAACTGAAGACATGAGCAAGTGAGTGTAGCTTAAGCTAAGGCTGTTTTCTCTGTGCAACCTCTGTGTCCTTGTTGCATATTACTCAACTTCAGAACAACATGTGATAGTTACTCATAAAGATATGATACTGTGATATATGCTGTACATACTGTAACAAAGGAGAAATGTTTTATGTAAAATGCTGAATTCCATTGCATGAAAACATCATAAGCATCAATTGTGAGAAAGAAATTAGCAATTTAGTAGATTTATAAAATGTTGAGTTGTATACAGCTCTGTTTGTTAAAACGGCAACATTTGTATTTTCTTTTTAACCCTCAGAGCTCCAAGAGTATTCTCTTGATTTTTACAGACTTTCTCAAATCCACCTTTTTAAGGTATTTGCACATCAAACTTTAACCAAGTGTTGTATATCAAAATGTTCAGGACAGTCTCAGCTTTATGTAAACTGAGGACTTTTATAGAGGGATAATTCAGCCTGAATTCTGAAAGCTGGAAGTCAAATTTGTGAAAATGTTCAAATCTCTTGTGAAAAGACAGTCTCACATGTAGACGAAGTGTTTTGGTGCTTGAAATTAAATTGCTTTTTCGATAGATTTACAGGATTTCTCACCTCTCTCCCCATACCTCTCCAGCTAAAACTATAATAGGGAGGGCTATAGGGATTCCAAAGTGCCCATTGATTGGTAAAAGTTGAGGGACGCGGGATTCAGCTGATTATGTTGCATAAGTTGAGGGGCAAAGGACCGATCCAGTTTCTTACAGTCAGAGCTGAAGACGTGCACATTGCTCTGTGATTGACTGTGAATCTCAACACATCAATGGAGTGTGTATCAAAAAGATAAGATTATTCGTTCACAGAAGTATTTGAACCATTTTTATTATGGCGTAAAATAACAAAAATATTAATAAAATAGCGAAAACGTCATGAAAACATGCCAGTGTGTGTGCTGTGCTTAGAGGGTTTTTAAATCTATCATATCTCTGGTTTTGAGGATGAAAAAAATGCATTTTGTAAAGCCTGAAGATGTGACCTTTAAACACACACCGCCAGGATGTTCATATAATGAGTTGTATATTATTCCCACAGCAATTTACCAAGGGTGTGTCTGAGTGGCAAGGATTAACTTAAAATATTTTGTGACTCCATTTTAGTCTCTCTGTGCAAGCAATGAAAAATGAACTGAACTTTAAGACTTAATTTTGCATTTGGTTGTTTATTGTTTGTTTGTTTGTTTTGTCTCCCTCACATATACATAAAATCCAACCAGTGACTGATACTGTAAGTGTAAAGCTCCCTGTTTTTGCATCATACACTGAGGTATGAGCAGTAACAGTGGTGTGACTGTGTTTTCAGGCCAAGTGTGTGTGGAAGCATCCTCCCGGTGATGAGGTCTACAGAAAAGGGTCCATATCTGTCTTTGAAGTTGATGGAAAGAAGAATAAAGTAAGAGTTTTGTGTCTTATTATTGTTATTATTATTTGGTACTTTCACTAACAGTTTGGGGAAACTGCAGAGTTTTATGTGATTCAGGTTGATGAAGTACTTTTTAATCCCTAGATCTACTGCCAGAACCTGTGTTTACTTGCCAAGCTCTTCTTGGACCACAAAACGCTGTACTACGACGTGGAGCCTTTTCTCTTCTACGTCATGACTGAGGCTGACAACACTGGCTGCCATTTAGTGGGATACTTTTCCAAGGTAAACAAAACACAAACATATATTAATGTGTATCCTCATAAAATTATGTCGAGAAGCAGCTAAAATGTGGTTCCTTTTTATTTGTAGGAAAAGAACTCCTTCCTCAACTACAATGTGTCCTGTATCTTGACAATGCCACAATACATGAGGCAGGGCTTTGGAAAAATGCTCATCGACTTCAGTATGTACATGTATTTATTTCATTTAGACAGTTTCTTACACGGCAGCATTAAATGAGACTGTTCTATGGTACAATAAATCACTAAACAGCCTCTTACAATTTAAGCTTTCATGAATCACATAATACATTTCTAAAAAAAAAAAGAAAATAAATAAATATGATATAATATTTTTATAGATGGATATAGATATCCCCTTTATATAATCTTTTATTCTATTTTTGAATAAAAAGTGAGATAAGATCCACACAACCTGTGAGCTCCCAAGGAGATGTTTATTCACCACACATCTCCCTGGGAGCTCACAGTTTGTGTGGATCTTATCTCATTTTTTATTCATTGGTCTTTTGGATCCTGTACAACTTTTAGTAACTGGATATGTGTGTCATTTCCTCTTTCTATGGATTATTGTATTTTTGGCCTTGAATATAATATTATTTTGCTGTGTGCTTTTATCAGGCTACCTGCTGTCCAAAGTGGAGGAGAAGGTGGGTTCACCAGAGAGGCCTCTGTCTGACCTGGGCCTCATCAGCTACCGGAGCTATTGGAAGGAAGTCCTACTCAGATACATGTATAACTTCCAAGGAAAGGAAATCTCCATTAAAGGTGAGTTAAAACACAAATAGACGTATAGGCTGACAACTTTTCTAGAAAGACTTCCCACAATGCATTGTGTTGTTTAGTATATGCTTTGTAAAAACGCTTCCCACTGATAATTTCTTTGGATAGCCTTAAGCTGAAGTTTCAGCACATATTTGCCGTGACATATTTGTGAAAGTCTAATGTGGGTCACAACATTTTTTTTTTTTTTTTGGATACATAATGTTACCAAACCTAGACCTGACCAGCTAAATCAACCCCAGATCATAACACTGACCCCACAGGCTTGTACTATAGGCGCTAGGCATGACTTCACCCTCCTCTCCTCTCACCCTGATGCACCCATCAGTCTGGGACAGGGGCATTCTGGAATCATCAGACCAGATGACCTTTTTGCATTGAAACACAGTCCAGTCTTTATGATTTCTGTTAAACTGGTGGTTGATTAAGAAATGAGAAACTACTCACTGCAGCAGTTAAAGAACTTGTAGATGGAACATGTTTAATCACTGCAGTAACTATCCAATGGAAGGATCTGAAATATTTGATTTGTTAGATGAGGACATGTTCTGGTAGAGTTGTTTATTAACAGAACATGTACGCCTGTATAAAACATTTACTATTGGTTTGTTCATTCATTTATTCATTCATTCATTTTCCAAATATGTTTTGATGCACAGAGATCAGTCAGGAAACTGCTGTCAACCCAGTGGACATCGTGAGTACCCTTCAGTCTCTTCAGATGCTCAAGTACTGGAAGGGAAAGCACTTGGTGTTAAAGCGACAGGTAAGCTGACTCTGTTTTGACTTTATTCTGAGTTATTTCTGTCTTACTAAGAGCTGGGTTCTGAACTTTCACTTATGTTATGTTTGGAAACTATCAAAAAAGTCCTATTGTTTGATACCACCTTCCATAAATGACACCAGGTTTAGTGAATACAGTTTTCACACATGGCTTTTGTACAACTTTATTGATGTTACTATGTTGACAGACAGCGTCAAGTCATGATAAATGGCTTGAGTTCATGTTTAAAGCTGGTGTGTGTTGAAGAATGCCCCATGGGACTGTTGTAAGGTGTTGATTGCACATAAATAAATGTAACAATACTATTCTCTTTTCTGTGAACGTTATGCCACTACTAGTCTGATCGTAGTTTAATTATGCACATATACCTTATGACGAAGAAAATCCATTTATTGACAGAATTTTGGAACATATAAAACATTTCTGTTTGTTGGTTTCACATCAAACATGGCAGATAAGGCATGACTTAAACACACAAACCCTGTACAAAAATAAAGCATACTATGGACAAAAAAGGTCCTATTAATAGTAAATTGGCCAGATATGTGATGTATATTATTTCTGTTAGTGTCACCAAACAGTTTTTATACAAGTGAATGCTCATTATTATCATAACTAGGTCCAATATTCATGGTTATATGTAAAAAAAAAAAAAAAGTCACAATACGGTCACGGGGTAATTGTGACCAACCTAGTAATGGTGCTGAAACGTAAAATTAAACACACAAGTTACAGCAAATTGTGGTAAATAGATTTGTATTTTGTGTAAAATGCCAGCGAGCTGAAAATAAAAAACAAAAGGCATGTAATTTTCTTAGTCTTATAGTTGGAAAAGTGGTTGAGAGAAGTATTATTTGGGAGCTGGTGTCAAAACCAGGGCCCCTGAAGCGCCATTAGAGACAGTTTACATCTGGATCATAACTACATGACACTGCTTTTACACTTGAATTTAATCTTTGCTTTACGGCCCCCTCTGCCCCTCCCATTTCTCCTAGGATCTGATCGATGAGTGGAAAGCAAAGGAGATCAAGCGAGGCAATAGTAACAAAACCATTGATCCGACTTCACTAAAATGGACCCCACCCAAGGGGACATAAGCACTAAGATCTCAGGCTGCTGAATAAACTCACCTTTAGCCTCACTAGCCACAAGTAGCCTCGACCTGCTAACTGTCAGTAAAGATCAGTGTTGTTTCTTTCATGCTTTTCCTCTGCTTATTTTTGTCATGGAACTTTTTTTTTTTTTTACTTTTATTTTTTACTTTCAGCTTATGTCATCAGTCCCATACGTTCCAAAATGAAAGATTGTTCTCAAAACATTGTCAAAAAACAAACTGTAGAGAATGTCTTTGTTGTATTTGTTTTAATATAACCTACATCTACCAAGCTTTGAATGTTGATGATAAATGGTCTAGTGTGGTGGATATTAATGAATGTTTTGCTTTGCAAAAAATAATAACATACCTACATTTGGCAGCATTGACAGGCTGTTATAATTCTTTCCAGAATTTGTGCATTTTGATGATGGTAGTAGTTTTTGTTTGAAGTTAATACACTATAAGCATGAACAGGAGTGTATTTTGACTAGTATGATGTATGGTTACATTCTTTGGTGTAAAATTGTATAGATGATAATAATGTGTGCTTCTTTTTCTGGCTCCATCAATACATGATTTGAATCCATTCCTCTTGTGAGCCTGCCAAATGAAGAAATGAAACATTTGTTTATTTTTTAATCTTTTCATCAATGGAAATAATCATGACCAAACCACTGAAAGAATGCACATGGAAATAAGAGAAAACCCTCAGGTTTTTATATACGACTCATCATAATCCTACCTTCCTCGTGTGATTTCTCCAGAACATCAAACGCAGTGGTCGTCACAGATGGATATATTCTGGATAAAGATTCTGTAATAAACACAAACATTTTAAAATCAGTATTTTAATGGGACTGCCATGTATTTTTAGTCATGGATGTTAGTTACGTATTTGCAATTTGGTATTTTTCATATCAATAAAGCTGCCTTGATAGTTTGTGTCTGATGTTTGCACTTACCACCACTGGAAATGCTCCTTCCCATCAGACCCACAAACGTATCACCTTTGTTTCCTGCGAAGGGGAGAAAATCATTACATTTTCATTTGTGCCTGTTTCTGTCAGAAAAGACAAAAAATGTGTGGATTTGTTGGTGTAAATAGTCATCACAGATAGAGGATATATTAAAAAAAAACTTACGTCTATTTACTTTGAAGGGCTTCTTAAGACCTATGAAGAAACATATCACAACTATAAGCACAAAAAATTAAAAGTATGGACATAAAAAGCAAATGTTAAAGTGGAAACCTGAACGTTTGCCCATGAGTCCGTAGAAGCGAAGGGCTTTAGATCTCTTCATCAGAGTGTCCACAGCATCTGTCAAACCTCTGTCTAATAACTCATCCTGTCAGGAATGAAAATGAAGGAAAGACTGTTAGAAATATTTCCTCATATAAGTAGAAGTTGCCACTATTTTCTTGATGAAATCCAGTCGTCTGTACACTGTCGTTGCAGTGTTTGTGTAAATCCTCACCTGTGAGTCCTTTGACAGTCCTTTGTCCTCTTCCACCCTGGACCACAGTCCCTCAGAGGTTTTCACCAGAGCACAAAAAGTCACCGCAACAAGCTGGAGTTTCCACTGATCCATTTCTTAGTCACAGAGAAAACGCACAGTTTTGTTTTCCTATATTCAACAAATATATTCTGTTTAAACGGAGAAAAACTGATGTGGCGCAGCTGCCGTCCAGTGTTATTCTGTCTTTCCCAACAGTATCTGAGATGCATTTATACCCATGTACCCAGTGGTGCCAGACCCCTCCCCCAAAATAGGGTTAACACACTTGCCTCTGTGCATTTATCATATTACATAACATTTATGTGGTTTATCTCTCCAGTTTAGTCTTTTTTAAAAATCCATTACAGTTTAAATATACAGAAATAATACGTATAATAATAATGATAATGATGAACTTAATTTTGAACATAAGTAGGAATAACATAGAAAGGTGAACAAAAGGCAAACAAATTACAATTTTAAACAGAACACTCCAGAATATTAAAGGCAATAAGTTAACCAAAAAAAGTCACACAATGTCCAACTATTTCATTATGGATCTTTAACAACATTTTATGTCCGAAATGGAGTAACTTACCCCAATTTTATATGAATAATATATACAGTCCATTAAAAAGAATAGGTCAGATATTAAATTATTGAAAAAGAAAACAAATTAAAACATACAATCAATAACTATTTCTGTTACATTCCCATTCATTATTATATACGAACAAAATATGGTTTTTAAACATCTTCTTAAATCTTGGGATGTTTTCACACTGTTTGATAGTTTGTTCCATTCTATTCCACAAAACCACTCCACAATATGAAATGCACATTTTTGCATATTTTTATTATTCATTCTAGCAAAATGTTTCATATTTAGTTTCTCTCTATAGTCAATAAATATAAATAATCTGAACATACTAGAGTTGAAGAGATTATTATTAAAGTCCCCCTGACCCAATAATATTAAAGCTTAAATATTTACATTTGAGGCGGTCACCTTTCATTCCCACTTTTATTAGACGCCTGGATTCGCATTGGTCTAAACATACTGTGGCGCTGCTCTACTGTAACCTTGTGATGTGCACACGGTTCTTTGATATGACAGAGGAGGAGGGCAGGACAGCAGACGCACCGGCCTTTGAGTCACACTTTCCAAATAAAACCATCTGCTTTGAAGCTAATGTTTTATTGGTTAGCCAGTTGACTTCTTTTATAAACCAGGACAATACTAATGTGACCTTTAGGGTCAACGGAGCTACATACGATACAGTATGAATGTTTACTTGTAACACACATGAGCAGAAGTCAAGCAGAACATTATGAAGAAATGACCCCTGGAGTGTTGTTGAATATGTATGAAACTGGACAACATGACGTATACTGACACAGTCGGATTATTTGTCACTTTTGTGATTCAGTCAGTAGAATTGATTATTTTCCATGTCCTGACATAATTACCCTGTTATTAAACCCTTTCTTGATCTTTACTTACTTAGTCATTTAAATGCTCTGTTTTAATGAAAGGTGAGCTATTTTTCCAACACTCTGGTTATAGAAATTTCTGGAGAGGCAATTACTTGACAATCTGTGCGCTGTAAGGACGCCCACTCCAAACAAAGCTGATACACACATCAAATGCTTTGATCCGTGCACAGGTGCTTCTAAAAAGCAAGAAAAGCTCGTGACAATTAGGCCTGAAAGGCAATTACACCTGAACAGCCCTCATGTGCACATTGTCTAAGCCACCACTAACGTGGAGAGCTGAATCAAAAGAAATCACAGGCACAGCATTTACATATGAAATGGTTGAGTCACAAAGAACTCGTGTAATGACACAGGACGTTGCATTTCCATGTGATGCATGTGGGACTTTTCAGGGCTGCCAACTGTTCACTGCTGCCAATTCACTGCAGGGCTGAGTTTTATGTTTACATCATGGATTTGATGCTTTTTACACTGTCCACTTTTGCATTGGTGACATCTAGTTCATTTATTTATTTATTTATTTATTTATTTATTTATTTATTTATTTATTTATTTTTTAAACAGTCCTACTGGTAGGATCACATACATGTTACCTGGCTGATTGTAGATATACTAGTCACATGTATTACATGTATTTTTGATACAACACATGTAATACAACCATATTCCATAATTCACTTACTGAGTAAAACGGTGCCATTTAACTACAGTCACTAGTCCAGTGGTTCTCAGTCATTTTCTGTTGGCCCCTCTTTTGGAGGATGAAAAATCTCCAGGCCCCCCTCAACCCCAACATTGTAACAATGGTGCAATTATAACTTTTATTAATACTGTACCACTACTTTTTGCTTTTCCTTGAATAATTTGTTATGCAAATTAAAAATAAGATTTTTGCTTGAACAATACACAAACTCAACAAGACTGCTCCATGAGACAATATTTTTCCAAATAAAAATAAGAATTGCACAATTATTTTACAACTATGACAGTAAAGTTACTTTTTTTTAGAACAACAAACAAATTTTGGTAACAAAGATGAATATTTTTACAATATCAGTGGCTGCAATGAGCCTGTTTCCATTGCACATCTCAGAACATTAAAGTGAAAACTGTACAAACTGTGCAAAAAGAGAAACATTGCACATTTTTCTTTTCCAGTCCAATCCTTGTCCATTCTCCAAACCTCAACCCTTTGTTTAGTCTAGTGACAGATCACCATGGCAGTCGATTTGTTTATTGAACATCCCTAAAATGAGTCCAGGGTGCTCCAATGCTAAAACATTAGTTCCACCTGCTACATGTTCTAACCTGAAGAAAAAAAAAAAAAACACCCATGAGTGATCCCATGCCCCCCCTGGCAAGCCTTCACACCTGCTCCACAGTTTGAGAAACACTGCACTAATCTAAGAGTTTTTAATCTGCAGTATATTTGTACATGCAACAAACACACACCCTCTGGACTGAACCCATCAGCAGGTGAACATGCAGGAACACACCACACACTGTGGACTGGGGGCAGTGGGCTGCCATTTCAGGCCTGGGGAGCTGAGTGCTTTGCTCAATGGCACATAAGCCAAAACTTTCTCTGCCGGTCTGGAGAATTGAACCATTTACCCTTTGGCCGCAAACCACAACCTTCTAGACCACAGCTGCTTGTCAATACGAGTATATTTTGACATAAAGGTCTTCGTCACCCACCCAATACAATGCAACTCATGACTTCTGCACCTTGTTGTTAATTTGACCTTTTTTATATTCTTTATGTGTTGTGTATATTTCTTTTATCACTGGTATAGATTTGGCCTTGTGTATATTTTGATTATTTCTTTGTATTTTTTGTATAGTTTAAGCATTTTTCAGTATGGATTTTCAGTATAATTTGGTGTGATAGTTTTTTTTATATCTTACTTTATAGTTTTGTTTATTTTTTTTATTTATTTCAAATTAGCATTAAAACCAAACAACAAAAGGATTACATAAAAGAAAGTCCAACATTCAAAAAGGAGCAGGATGAAGTTTAATTTACAATCTATATCTATGCACAAAACACAAAATTGCTATACATATCAAGGATACACTGTCCATTTTGCAGCAGCATTTGACATTAAAGTAAACTCTGTCCTTTTCGTAGCAGTAATAGTGCACATATCAAAAGTAGTAAATAGTCTTACTTTTTGCACTTCAGAAATCTGCTACCAAACAGAACAGAGCTGTTGAACTTTTTTCCATTGCTCCCATACAAAAGATCAATCTATATTTTGTTCTATGTTTTTCATTCCAACTTTCATTCAAGTCACACTCAGTGGCCACTTTATTAGGTACACTTTACTAGTACAGTTGAACCCACTTTGGCCGTCAGAATTGCCTTAATTAACCAAAGCTAGGTTCATTGTGGTGCTGAACACATTTCTGAGATGTTTTGTTCATATAAACATGACGGCACCACACTGTTGCTGAGGATTTGTTGACTACATAACCATGATGCTCATCTCCAGTTCCATCACATCCAAAAGTGTTCTATTGGACTGAGGTCTGGTGACTGTGGAGGTCATTTGAGTAAAGTGATGCCACCACTTTCATGTTCAGGAAACCAGTTGGAGATGATATGAACTTTTTAACATGACATGTTGTCCTGCTGGAGGGAGTAATCAGAAAATGGGTACACTGTGGTCACAGAGGGATGGACATGGTTAGTAACAATACTTAGGTAGGCTGTTGCATTGTAACAATGCTCATCTGGTACTAAAGGGCCCAAAAGTGTGTCATGAAAAACCACCCACACCATCACAATACCATCATCAGCCTGAATCAATGAGTCAATATAAGCCAGGATGGATCCATGCATTCGTGTTGTTCACTACTATCACTTCACTTCTCTCAATGTACCCTCATACAATCACTTCCAAAAATGTGCAATAACCCTGCAAATGTGAATTACATGCAATAAGTTGTGAAATAATCTTCTGTTCTGCAATAACAATGTAATATTTATTCAATATTTATCAAAATATGAATGCACAATATTTATACAAACTAGAGTTCATAGATATACATACTGTTTCATAGGCAATACATACTAGGCCTGTAACGGTACACGTACTAAACCGAACCGTTTCGGTACACACCTGTTCGGTTCGGTGCACAGCTGGACCGAAACGGCACAGTATGATGAGAAAAAGAAAAAGGAACGAAAGGTGTCGTTCGATGCGGAACTTTAAATCCGCGCAAGTTCCACACGGACATATGAAACTAGTGCTCAATGACTCGAAAATATGAAATAGCTGCTGCCGTAAGGTTAAAAAAAAAAACAACAAATATGTTGTCAACCTGAAGAGAAGAGACTGAAGACCCTCCACCATCATTATAGTCCTGTTTGGGATCAGTACGGGTTCAGGTGAAAGACAACAACGAGGAAAGAGACGTTAATAAGATGGACGTTGTTTGGCCCCTAGGAACTACGGTAGTTCTAAAACACTGACACTAGTTCTCTCTCTCTCTCTCTCTCTCTCTCTCTCTCATTCACACACACACACACACACACACCTACACACACACACACACACACAAAGTGGCCTAAACAGTTTATCTGTCCTAAAATAAATAATTAGGTTACTTTATTTGTCAAAGTTGCTCTTCAGTTTGTTTAAACAGAATACCAGTTTGCTCTCTTGTTAATGTTGCACTTCATGTGGAAATTTTTTTTTTTTTTTTTTTTATTTTAAAGCAGAATGTGAACTGACAGAAATGTGATTAGATTTTTGTTTGTTTGTTCAAAACTCCCTTTCAGGGAAAAGTGCAATACTAATGTTTATTATACATTTAGTAATATTTTATTTATTTTATTTTCTATTTGATTTATAGCAGCAGAATTATATTATTCCTGTTGTTCTATATTCTATTGTCTCCAAAAATTGGGGGAAGAATGTTCAAAAATTCATGAATGTCTTAGACATTTTGAGGGGTTTTCTTTCTTCCCGTACCGAACAAAAAAAAAAAAAAAAAAAGAACCGTGGCTTTCAAAACCGAAAACATACCGAACCGAAAATTTTGTGTACCGTTACAGGCTTAATACATACTGTTAATATTGTGTCCATTCATATTTTATGTCTATTTAAATTTTTTTCTTCTTATCTCTAATCCTATCTTATTTTTAGTTTTTGTAATTTTTTCTTGGTAGTTCCTCAGTTCAGCTGGACTAGTTTAGTTCTTTTTTGGTCCAGCTGAACCGAAAAGAACAACCAAGAAGAACCATGACCTGGGCAAATGAGAACCTACACAGACTTTCTGTTATTTTATCCCATAAAGATCCAGTGTCACTTTTGTGGTAGTTCTCAAATGAACTTTCCTCTCTATTTAACCTTTCTTAAGTGATTTATCCCCATTTATAGTAATAATATCTCTGTATTTTTTGCACTTTTTTCAGTGTAAATCACGTATTTTCCTATGTTTAATTTACTGATCATGTAGATATTCATAAAAGCTCTGAGTAAATTTGACGGTTATTATATCAAAAATAGAGAACACTGAAGAAAAAGTAACTTTTTCAACAAATCTATCCTTAACTGAACATTAAAACACCCATCTGTAACGATTGTCAGTGATCCAACTCTATGAGTTTTACTGGTGAATCAATGTTACAGAATATGACAGTGTTTCCACGGTAACTACAGAGCCTCTGAACGTCAAAATGGGTCATACCTGATGACCATGACAAATGGCCTTTTACATCAATTATTTACATGTATTGATATGATTAGTGGATCAACAGGGATTAAACACTTTAGATCAGTAGATGGTTTAGGTTGACGGTGGATGTTTGGATCTTTATGGGTTATATTTGCTCCATTTTTGTTTCTGAAGTATTGGTGTTTTATTAATATTGGTGCACTAACTGGAGTAGCACTGCTAATTTCACTGTACACACAATAAAGGCTATTCCATTGTGTTGTATTGTATTGTATTGTATTGTATTGTATTCTATTGTATTCTATTCCTCCTGTCTTCTATTGTCCAATTTTGCTATGATGCTCTTCTCCAGACCTCGGTTGTATCCGGTGGTTCTTTCAGGGTTTTTTTTTTTTTTTTTTTTTACTGTTACCTTTCTATCAGCTCAAACTTGTGTGATCGTTCTCCTGTGACCTCTGGCATGAAAAAAGCATTTCACCCAGAGAACTGCCTCTCATCGCATATTTTCTCTTCCTTAGACTGTCCTCTTTAAACCCTTGAGACGGCAATATGTGAGAATCAGCTGTTTCTGAAATACCCACACCATACCATGTTCTAAATCACTTAAATCACCTTTCTTCATGATTCTAATGCTTAGTTTTAACCATCAGATCATTTCGACCACATTTAATCACCTAAATTCAGTGAGTTGCTGCTGTGTGATTTTCTTATTAGATATTTGGACAGATGTACCTAATAAACTGTCCGGCGAGGTTACACTGAAGGATGTTTAATCCAAATTTAACAGTAAACATCTTTGTGGACAGTTATGAGGTTTCTGCTGCCTGGTTTTTCTAGCTTCAGTTCCCAACAAAAGATGAAGTAATAGTTAAATACTTCTTGTAGTATTACTTGATGTGTTTTTAATGGATAACTGCTAATCTGTAACCTATTATATTTGACAGTGAATATGAAAAAAGAAGATGTTTTTGTAATTCCAAGGTTATTAGTTTCGTGTAAAACATTCATTAGTGTGTTTACAATTATTAATTTAACCACAATTTCAGAGTTTGGTTTATTTCTGTTACCAGTGAAATGCAGCCCAGTACACAGTCCAGATCAGGGAAATTGTACATGACAGACACAGTACGCAGTATCTGTACCTAATTTATATGTGGTCTCCACTAATGAAAACCATCATCTTTCTCCTCTCATACCCACTGAGAACAACTGTTTCCATGCACTGGTTGCTAAATGCTCTCATATTGATAATTCATCAAAAACATGGTCCTATTCCTAATCTCCTGTCAGTGTTTATGGGAACACCTGAGAGCTGCTACAGACTCATGCAGATGAATAACATGAGGCGGCGCTCCCTGAATGCAAACAAACCGAGACACGTCATTGTCAGAGCCGAGGGCCTTAATCTCCTGTTGACAGATACTGTGTTATCAGATGGTGTCGAGCCCTGCAGATGTGGTGAGTTTATTTTGGAGAACTGATATCATCACCTCCGTAGCTGGCACAGACCTGGTATCTCCACAGGATCTGGATCCATCTTAACAGTGACAAATGAGTCCATTCACAGGACTGAGGGTTTTACTACAGCTGGTCAGTCAAGTGAGCAGAAGAAAGTGACAGGAATAAATAAGCTTCATATCAAAACTCAACAGACGACTTATTACTCCATGTTAATATTAATTGATATTTTTCTGAAACAGCACACAGCACCTGAGATCAGCAAACCAGTGAAGCAAAAACAACAATTTTCTCCTATTTTAATTAGACAATTATGGAAGAAGTACTCAGATTCTTTACCTCTATTAAACACAGAAACCAGAATATGGCAGATGGAATATAGAAGGAACGACATACATCTCAATTTAAAGATGTGCTATTCATTAACCTTATAACACCAAACGTATCATATTTGATACATGAGTTTTGAAGCCTTCTACATGATCAGTGTGATATTTTTTTTTTTCTTGAAAAACCTGATGTATACAATTAGATACATGCAATACACAGATAATCCACCAGGGGAGAGGAATTCGTTCACCAGAGGCCTTTCCAGTGACATTACAAGATTGTCATTAATGAGCAGAACTTTTCCAATTTTGAAAAGGAATTACCAATTTGTTAGACATGTTTGTGTTATGTTTTTGTTTGTTCAAAAATAATAATATTTGAGCAGTGAGACCCAATGTATCAAATGTGATACAAAATTGAAACTCATACGTGGAAATTGACATTTGGAAAAAAAAAAAAAAAAATTTGGTTGTTCAGAAGGACCAAAAAAGGCTCCAGTTTCAAAGAACTGGAATTTTCTGTCAGTGATTTAATGGTTCAGGCTTTACAGGGTAAATGGTTTTGAAAACATTGGTTTGGAAAGATAGTTTTGATTAGTAGCCTAAAACTGATTTTGATTTGAATGTAAGTGAGGCCTTTATAAGCATTTAGCTTCTGCCTAAACTTACTCATTCTCAACATAATTCACAGTTGGTTGACTTAAAATTAGCCTCATTGTTTGTATTTTCTGTATTATGGATGATGACTGAATAATATAAACCAAACCAAACATATTTCTTTTCCAACGAAGTCTAATACATTTTTATTATAACTTGAGTACATGTTAAAAATGTTAACATCTATAAAAACAGAAACACCACAATATACAAATACTCCATTACAACTAAAACTTCTGGGGTCAAAGCGTTACTTCAGTAAAAATACACAGTATTTTCTAGCAGAATGTGCTTTAAACCCTCTGAGACCGAGATAATCATTTGTGGCTTAAATGGCCATTTTTCGCAGGTGTTCAACAATTTTTGAACCACATATGTTATTAAAAAGTAACAAAAAAAAAGTTCCTCAGCTTTTCAGTGACATTATGTAACTGTTATTTGTGCATGCAGAGGCTCCATAGGGAATGTGTTTAGACCCTAACATTGTTCACCACTGATTCATCAGAATTTCCTGCTCTGAGCAGCTCTAATTTGCTTCAGAAATGTAGCAAATTAGAAATGATAGTAATTTATTTGGAAGTCTAAAACACCTACTATATTAAACTTTCTGAATAATAATTACAATAAAAAAAACTCAGTATGAGTCTTGACTGAAAAAAAAAAAAATCATGTTTTGACACAATTAATATTTTTCATGAAAATTATGACCTCAATGAACTGGATAAAATTGAGATTAAGCATCTGATTCCTGATTCTGACTGATACTATAGAAATACTCTAGAAAAACTAAAAAAACTAGTACAGATCAGGACCCACAAAAACAGTTGTAGGTCTCTGAGGATTAATATAGATACATTTTTTTGTTTGTCACTAAGGAATACGTATAATTGCATTTTAATGTAGTTTCTGAATGTGGAATTGATTTTAGAGAATTTGCATCCTACTGTAGTGTGGTACAGTACTGCATCAAATCATAAAAACATATTATTTCTTTATGTAAAACTGTACAACTAAATTTAAGTATTGAACAAATGTTAGAGAGTAAAAGTACAATTTACTACTGATTGAAAATCGAAGTAGCATGAAGTAAAAATCACTGGATTTAGGAAAATGTATTCACATATAGAACTTTATATACACACACACACACACACACACATATATGTGTGTGTGTATATGTATATATATATATATATATATATATATATATATATATATATATATATATATATATATATATATATATATATATATAATTTTTTAATTTTTTAATTTTTTTTTCATAAAGAAATGTATCATTAATAACCCATAACGACCCAAGCAGCCACTGGCGACCTAAAGCATCTACTGATCTAAACTGTTTAATACTTGTTGATCCATTAACTCTATCAATACATGTAAATATTTGGTGTAAAATGCAGTTAGTCATCTTTTCATGGTCATCAGATATGACCCATTTGGATGTTCAGAGGCTCTGTAGTTATAGTTGAAACACCATCATATTTTACAATATTTATTCACCAGTAAAATCCACATGGTTTGATTAATGACAGTGGATGGCGACACTTGGTTTATGTTCAGTTAATGATAGATTTTACTGAAAAAGTCACTTTTTCTTTTGTTTTCCCTGTTTCTGATAAAATAACCTTTGAATTTACTCTGAACTTTAATAAACATCTACATGATCAGTGCATTAAATATAGGAAAATACATGATTTACACTGAAAAAACTCAAAATAAAGAGGATAATATTGCAGTAAATGTTGATAAATCACTTAAGAAAGGTTGAATATAGAGAAAGATTTATCTGAGAATTGCCACAAAAATAGCACTGGGTCTTTATGGGTTAAATTACGCTGACTTTGAAATATATTTCTGTTTTATTTGTGGTTTTGCTGAAACCCTGTGTTCCAGTACTGACTTTATCCAGGAGGTGGCAGTGTTCTCTAACAGATGATTTCCCAACACACAGCTCTCCATTGCCACGGCCACTCATCCCAAAACATTATTATCCCACTGGAAATATCTCAGAAAGACATGTAGGTCATCATGATTAATTCCTCTTGTTCTACTTTTTTTTTTTTTTTTTTTTTTTTAATGCAATAGTGACATAATTTGCCACACACTGTAATTTCTTTTTGTGGTTCATTTGTGTTTAGTTGTAAGATTTAAAAGGAAAACATACAGTTGTAAGTATTGTTTTTACAACTACAGAGACATTTGCACACACTGAACAGCCATAAATATTTCTCAATGAAACATGTATAGTCTCTATAGTGGTATTGTTTTGGTTTGGTTTGGGGTTTTTTTTTTCTTCTATTTTTTAAAGTATTTTCATGTAGCCATGACCATATAAACAAACTGACTGACACAATTACATAAGTTCAATGATAATAATCTCATAACTTTACATACAATGAGCTATTATGCTAATTGGTTTATTCCCACAGGTGAACAAGGACAAGGTAATCTAAGGTATCAACAGATCCCTAACAATTGAAAATAAAAAAAAAAGAAAAGTTTTGTGTGTATCAGCCTTAGTATGGCGACTCTTAATGGTTTTTAGGTATCTGACTAGAATAGATCAGACATTGTATGATAAAGAGTCGGTCCATACAATGGTAGGCGGAACAACCTCGTGTGCATGTAACTATAAATTATCTCCGGAGTATTCACTGTTGCACTTAGCTTGAATGTCTAACTCTCTTGTTCCCCAAGTTGTTTTTCTCGTTTAGTGCCCTGTGGCGCTTTAGTGTGGTTTCTACAGAAAGGCATAAATTTGGCTTTTCAAGGCTCTCTGAGAATGAAATACCACTGTCTGCCTTTGCTTGCTGGCTCAGTCTAGGGGCTTCAGGCTGGTACTGTGGTGGTTCTCTGTGTACCCACCACTGTGAGACTGACTGGTGTCATGGGATTGGCTGCATTAGTTGTGAATCATGGCCAGTATGTGTGTGTTTTTTTGCTTTTGTGTGAATCTACTTCACTAGTAGACATCAGAGTTTGAATGTTGACTTTCCTTTGAGGAAATGCAGGTGCTTTGCTATGCTCCAGAGCAGAATTTTACACAACTATGACACTGAGCGGACTCCAGTGTAAACACACCGTGAAGAACACATGTCATCACCGATACAAGATAAAGGCATTCTCCCCCGCCAGCACACTCAGACGTCGGCAGGATGTGTGTGGATGTCATATCGCAGTGGTCACGCTTTTCTGGAGGTGATGTCAGGTGGCGGAGGTTCATGAGAGTCGAACGGCAGCAAACTGAGTCAATGGGCCTGTGTTAAAAGCAGCTGATTCTTAGCTTTGAAGTCATTTAGATGTGTGGGTTTGTGTTTCAGAGTTACCTCATGATTTTAAAACGTGGAGCAAAACACTAAGGCTTCCTTTGTACCTATACAGTTTTAGCATCCTTCATAAAAATCATTCAAAGGTGACATATTGTACTGCACTGTAATGTGTATTTTAATTTTCAGGTGTAAATATCTCTCTTCATTCACTGTCTTCAGTTCCAAACAGGCTGTTTCAGTGTCCGTTCATTTAAAAGCAAAGTAGCCATTGCTGCTGACTCTCCCTTTCCTGTCAGTGCCATGGATACCATCATGCAGACATTCGCAGCCATGGACTGACTGAGGATATACCCACACAAAAAACTACAAGCATTTTAGCAAAGTTTCACGAGTTCTCTCAGAACATTTTGATATGCCTGAAATGTAAATCACATTGCGAGGGCGGATGCTAACGCTGCTAGCTGCTTACTTGGCAGCTCACCTGCTGTGAATATAGTAAGTAGTTTGGTTATTTAAAAAAAAGTATTTAATTACACAACAGAAGCTAACATATTGTTTTCAGAAAGTGCCATGTCAAAGGAGGGTGATGAATCATGAAGGATACATAGTGACTGATAAGATTGAGTTTGATAGTGGATGTCAGTATCCGCATAATAAAACATGATTAGAAGTGCTTTCAAAAGTCACATTTTTGAGAGGTTAAAATGTTGCAGTAGCGTGGATATTAGGTGTAAATGTAGAAAAAGTTATGCAATTTGAAACAATAATGTACTAGTGTGGATGGTGTGTTGATAGATTTACACTATTTTCAGAACACCCACACTGCAAAAAATCTAAATCTGACCAAGTGTATTTTTCTCATTTCTAGTCCAGATATCTCATCACACTTAAAATAAGACATAATCACACAAAGAGTAACTTTTCAGTGAGATATAAGAACTTATTTTTAGACAATAGATCTTGAGAATCTTATTTCAAGAAATCTTACCACGATAATTTTCACTTGTTCCACTGGCAGATTTCTTTTTTTTTTGCTTAATTCAAGCGAAAAAATCTGCCCATGTAACAAGTGAAAATTGTCTTGGTAAGATTTCTTGAAATAAGATTTTCAAGATCTATTGTCTAAAAATAAGCTCTTATATCTCACTGAAAAGTTACTCTTTAGGTGATTGTGTCTTATTTTAAGTGTGATGAGATATTTGGACTAGAAATGAGGAAAATACACTTGATCAGATTTAGATTTTTTCCAGTGCAGATCTATTTTATGAAGGAAATTGACATAACATCTTATTTTTTTGGAAAACATCTTGAGACCGTGTCATGACCTTTTGCCTTTTCATATTCACATATTTGTATCATCTCTAAATGACATAGCATAGTTACAGTAGCTGCTCGCTCTATTATCATTGTGTCACCAGTGGGAGGTTATGTAAGTGCTTGTGGTTTTATTTTGCTGGCAAGAGACTTGGTTTAACAAGAGTCAACAGGGGTGACCTGATAACTGAGTGGTTAGGGCACATACCACTTGGGTACAAACGCCGTAAGCATTGTGTCCCCGGTTTGAGATCTGTTTGATTTGGATGCTTTTTTCATGTCATGTTATTCCCATCATGCTCTAGTCCTCCACATTTCAGGTCTCTCACATGCACAATCTGCTATCAAAGAAAATATCTCAAAGGTAATGTAAATACTGTTTTTCAGCTATGTGAGCTTTATATTAAAATGAATATGAGAAATGTCCCTTTTAAGTGACTGAACAGTATACATTGAAATTCTTTTTCATATCTAAGTAGGTCGTTCTTACTCCATGTTGGGTCCCGCTGTTTCATATGATTGTTTGTTGTCTTTTCCCAGTCTCACTACAGTGCTCATCTGTTGGCTCTTAGGTCAGAACCCACTGGTCCCTGGAGGCCCATAATTGGCCCTGTTAGTGATGTTCTTGTTTGCTGGGCTTTTGTGGCTTCACTGACACTCTCAGCCTATGGCTAAGTTCTCGTACGGTCAGATGTGCTTACTTTGTCGAGGAGCCAATCACCAATTCATTTCCAAACCCTCAGAGGTTCAAAAGCCAAGTGCATAATTGCTCCTTAAATCAATCTGCAAATTTTGTGGTATCCGAGCTGCAAACAGTTGGCCTGGAGTCATTTATTCACCAGTTACGTTCGTCTACGGTATATATTTACAGTCACAGAAAATACTGCAGTGTCTTGGGGGGAAAATACATCAGAATCGGAGAAGATACATTCAATTATGGGCTTGTGGTTGGCGTATATTTTACATTAAGCTAAGTACAATTTATCCCATTTGTCCAACCTTTATGGCTATCATTGTGTTTTTGTGGTTGTAATGGTGGGACAGGCCACACAGCTAGAACATCCCGGTTCAGCATCTGAGAGGTTTACCCCATAGTTTGGGTATTTTTTTTTTTCTCTCAATCCCTCTTCTTAAACTCCAGTCAGATGCTGCACAACTGCTTTGTGTGGAGCAGACAGTACAGTTGCAGTAGTGTCAGTAAAAAAAAAAAAAAAAACAGAAGAAAAAACCCAACACAGAGACAGGACTCATCTCTCTTAGCCTCTCCACCTTAATAACAGCTCGTCTCCACACACACTTTGATGCCAAGGGGCTTTACGAGTTTTGTTTAATGCACACTGTCCTGCTCCCTGTCTCTCTTTTTTGCTTTTCTGTCTCTATCTCCTTCTTCCTCCGTCCGTCCCTCCCTCCCTCTGTCTCTCTCTTTCCCTCTGACTCTGTCTCTTCACTCCTCCTTCTCTCCCTGCTGTATTTGCAGGCAGCTTTAGTGCCAGACACCCTGAGGCAGCGGTAGCGCCAGCGAGTCTTCCCACCTCTGTTTTTGTGGTGGGAGATGACATGTCGAAGCTTTGAAGGGCAGAGGAAGGGAGGGAGAGAGGGAGGAACGGGAAGGGAGGGAGGGAGCACATCACTCGGCGCAGAGGAAAAGCAAGGGACCCAGAGAGAATGTCATGTGGCCTGCAGTCCTCCCAGATACTCTCTCTCTCTCCCTCTCTCTCTTTCTCTGGTTGTCTATGTGGGCAGGCAGGAATGGCGACAGGAAGCAACCCCCCTCTCTTCCTCCCTTCATCCTCCTACAACCCTCCTTTTTCAGCTCTTCAGTCACTCACTCACTCCTCATGAACCCCCCTTTTCCTCTTCCCCTCCATCACCCATCACCCATCATCCCAGCTTCCAATGCTTCACTCACATTCTTCTCTGCTTTTCTTTTTCGGACCAAATTTTTGAATTTCCTCAACTACCCCCCCCCTTCTCTCCCTTCTGCCGTCCCTCACCCATGCACAGGCGTGTCCGTTCATCATAACTCACTCCGTGTTGAAGTGTGATGAGGTGTGTTGAGGTGTAAAGGGTGAGCTGTAGACAAAACATTTGATTTCATTACCTCTTAGGCATTACTCACATGACAAAAGGAAGCAGCAGTATTTTTCCAAGTCTACCACAAGTTTAGGTTTAATGTTTAGTTATGATTTATACAGTTACAGTTACAGAGTGACTGAGAGTTATATTATTAAAAATCAATATATTATTTTCAGGGTTATTTTTTAATACTCGTAATGTTTTCTGTGAAATCTCACTAATTTTTCATAATACTTTAACATATAAAGACCCAGTACTACTTTTGTGGCAGTTCTCAAATTAATTTTCCTCTATATTTAACCTTTCTTAAGTGATTTATTTTTATTATTTATTTATTTTATTCATTTATTACAATATTATCCTCTGTATTTTGTCTTTTTTTTCAGCGAAAATTATGTGTTTTCCTATATTGAATTTACTGATCATGTAGATGTTCATAAAAGCTCGGATTAAAGTTAATAATTATTATATCAGAAACAGATAAAACTGGGAAAAAAGTGACTTTTTCAGCGAAAATATAAATAACTGAACACAAACCAAGTGTCTCCATCCACTGTCATATATCCACCTCCATGGGTTTTACTGGTGAATCAGTGCTGTAGAAGATGACGGTGTTTCCACGGTAACTACAGAGCCTCTGAATGTCCAAATGGGTCATATTTGATGACCACGAAAAGATGACAAACTGCATTTTACACCAATTATTCACATGTTTTGATAGGATTAGAGGATCAACAGATATTAAACAGTTTACATCAGTAGATGATTTTGTTCAGTGGTGGCTGTTCGGGTCTTTATGGGTTAATACATATCTAGTTATGTAATATGCATACAGTGACATATCATTAGTCTTAAAGCATAAATGCCTAAGTCATATTTTTTTCAGGACATAGCCAATGATGCAAAATGAAGCAACAGTGGTAGGGGTGTAAAGTTATGCAGATATTACAATTTGGCCAAAAATATGACTTAGGCTCTTATGCTCTGAGGCTAATGATATGTAAAGTATTTAAAACTACAGTTCCATGAATGACTTTGAGGTTGTTTCCAACTTTAGAACAGGAAAAAAACAGACAAACAAAAACAAAACATGTTTACAGTCTGGTTCAGCTGATTTCACCTGTAACAGGTATGTCTTTTTATATAACTTGCCTGTTTAAGTCATATTAATGATAAAAGGTTTGCACAGTTAAGGGAGTGGCAGCACTTATTGACAGGTGAGTGGAGTGAAGGCTTTGACTGACAGCTCACTCAGCAGCTGAATTATTTAGAGCTCCAGTTTACAAAATAAAATGTTTACTCTGGCAGGCAGTTCAACTGTAGTTGTGTCTAACAAGCTATTTTAATACTACTGTGAGATGTTTTTGTTATTAAATTTACAAGTATTTAATTACAATAATTGGCCTGTTAGTATAAATTAGCATTAGCTGATGTTAATATTTATTTATATAAAAAGGCGAAGGCCTGTCCTTTCCAATGTGCTATTGTGGACAATGGTGAGAGACAAGTCATTTTTGTACCATTTTCACATGTGATGTTTTCAATTTATGAGAGAATTTTACAAGTCAAGAGAGTCAAAATTGGTGGTAGAGATACTAAAGTAACATCTTAATGTGAAAAGGCTCAATTGAATTTAATTGATTGTCTTATGTGATTCAAGTCACTAACACCAATACAACTGTTATTTCAGTTTTTGTTTTCTCATCCTCTGACAGCATGGCGTAAACATTTTAAAACAAGTCAAAATCACTATAACTCTAGTCCTATTGAAGCTGCAGTGACATTTTCAGTAGTTCTGAACAGATGGTGGAGACCACCACCTTTGAGAGATTTAGGTGTGTAGTTTTTGAATAAGTGATTTTACAGTCTGTTTTACAACAACTGTAGGTTTTTAGCTCATCCCATTTGTAAGAATATCTTTCAAATTTACAAATATTATATGTATAAATGATGGTCTCTCAGCTCATGGCTAGTAATGATTTGTGTGTTTATATTAGGTTAAAGTTAACTCCCTTTATTATCCCATTAGGGCAATTCAGTCTTTATTTTGTATTTTACCCATCACAATACACACACAGTACCTAGCATTAACACACTGAGCACACATAAGGATCTGTGAGCCGGAAGCGCTACCCACTAGGCTGCAGCGCCACCCCATATATTATAAGAAGTCGACATTACTGTTGTACAACACACACATTTGAGTATCGAGGAGCAGAAATTACTTGGTGGCATTGACACCGTTCAGTATGTTTTCATTATACTGACAACCATCTCGAGACTTCAATCCAGCAGTCCACAAACCAATGTGTGACGGAGGCTTCTTCCCCTATTTATACACAGCCTATGGGCTAAACAGTAAACGTAACCTATATTTTTCACCCATTTTATGCTGTGGGAAAACAGAGAGGGTGAACACATCCTTTTCTGCTGCCATTTTAATTTGTTTATCTGGTAAAGTAAGTGGGAACAAAGTGGTTTACTACTATGGAAGTGTAAATACACATATTTATCTTTATCTTTGTTTACTGTTTTTTCACTTTAACTTAATGCTATAGAAAATTTGAGGTTAAGAAAGTCCTAGTCTTTTTGTCCACTTGTAGCTTATGCAGTGACTCCTTTATTCAGTCAACTTCTGTCTATACTGTAGAGTGTGATGATATACAGCTTAAAATGAACCTGCTCAACAATATTTTCCTTCATTTTTTCTTTCTTTCTACATTTATTTATTTATTGCAATATTATATGCAGACCCAGACCAGTAAAATGACTGAATGAATGTATTCATAAAATGAAATAAATGGGAAAAAATAGATTATAGCCCAATAAAATACCTTGAATGTTACTCTCTCAGGTATTTAAGTGTTTATATTTCCTCTGGAGGAATGCTGAGTTTGTGTACTAATTTGTGTAGTGGGATTAGCACTGAGCCAGACAGGATGGGGCCACACAGAGATGATCAAACGTCCTCTCAGATGTGCTCTGCTGAATGTATGGGGAAGTCTGGCTTTGTTTGGCATATACAGAGAAAACACCCGACACGAACTCGCACAGTGAGCAAAAGTCGAGCAAATAAAATGATGAAAGGAAAACTAAAGCATCAACCTGAGTGTAGAAAAGTTTCCACAGACTTTGATATGGGCCTGTGATTGTACTTCAACCATACCTACCTGTTCTTATGTGGCTGCCGTCTCACCTGCGTTCCTTCAAAGAGGACACATATAAGTAACACCCTGTAAACCATCATCCGAAACAGTAAAGTAGACTTCTAAGATGGGTATTTTCCCCAAGTAGAGTCAGAAGACGGTCCAGTCAGCGCACAAAGAGACTTTAGACCACAGTGAATTTGTTTCTAAATTAGGAACATGGAATCAGATCAACAAAGCTAAAACAGTATCAGTCATGGACAATAACTTGAACATAAAAACAAAAGGCCTGCCAGTCTAAGAATGACTGTTGTTGACCAAAGCTGCCTTTTCTGTCTCAGCTGAGCTCACTGGATGCTGTGTGTTTGAGTGAATGTTTGTGTCACATTATGACATACTATTTGTGTTTGTATGGACTGTACTGTAGGCTGTCACTGTAGGCCAGTTCGATATTTCGAGTCATTACGAGCGTCAGAAAGAGAAGAGATTACAGGGTACAGCAGTAATAACACACACTATTAGCAAGACAAGGTGTTATTATGCCTCTGGTGTCAGGTGAAATGTCAGAGCAACTAGTCTGTGTCATGCTTACAATTGCTGGATCAGCAGGCTTACAGTAACAAGTGACTAATACAAACATACTAACAAAAAGACAACTACATAAATCTTTTGTCAATACCAACAACGTCTTGTACTTTAAACATTTTTCTGCATGACTAGACAAGATTTAACGCAACATATTTTGTACTAAATGTAACACAACATATTTTCAGATGTTAGCTTGTCATCACATTGCAACACATGATCCCTCTATTGTTAGAATAGGGTGACAAACTTCTCTTACAGTGCAGTTTTTCTTTCACTTTCAGATTTGAAAATTTCTCTGAGAACTCTTCCCTTTACTGTGAGTATGTTAAAAGCATTAAGAAAATGCTCATAGCCGCAAATGTGAATGAGCACATAAATTTTGCCTGCTTCTTTTTTTCCTGCGTCTTTCTTGTTGCGTCTAAATTTTCCATGCCTGGCCTCCCTACTGCTGAGAGTGCTGTTCCTCGAAGCCGCAGTGTATTTTGAAGCAAGGTCGGGAGAGCGCCAGAGGCTCCAAAATCAGGCACAAGACTCCCAGTGTTCCACTGTTCGGCTTGCTCTTGGCACCGGCTCCTGACCAGTGAGGTCTAGCTAGCCGCAGCCACTGTGTGTGTGTGAGAGAGAGTGCATGTGTTTGTGTGTGAACATATATAACCCTTCCCCCTTGCAACTCCTATGCCTATATAGAAATAGCTTTGGTTGACTCATTTATGGGCTCTCCCACACAGAAACAGTACCTAGGTGTGAGTCAGAGAGGCTCGAGCACAAGTTTCTATTGGAAGAAGTTCTGTTGGCTTTGAGTTTTTGTTTAACCCCCCAATCATTACCCCAACTCTCATATTCTGTGTTTCCCCAAAGTAAGGTATACATGTATTGGAGTTTGAGAAGACTGAACGCTCAAGTAATTCAGGGGAGCTCCTCTAAATTGGTTCCATACCTTGTCTGACAGTGGTGAGGTCATCCCCCCACAGAAAAAGTCTGATCCGCTAAATCTGACAACACTCAAATTTCATACTTTCCCAGTTGCTGTCATTATAGACCATCACACAAAATGTCAGATTTTAGGAGAAGGATAGTCTGTCTTCAACCATAACCTGCATTATACTTCAAAAATGAAAAAAAAAAAAAAAAAAAAAAAAGTGGGGGGGTGGGGGGATGGGGGTGGACCACACATAAAAAGCTCACACTCGATTAACACATATGGATCTGACATTAATCCTGAAGTTCCTTTAACTATGTCAATGGAAAGCCATCCATCTGTCTTCGTCCTTAGACGGAATATCCACCCGGGGTCTGGATGTCTAGGACGCAACACGCAAAACCACAGGGAATATAAATAAATGGCTGTATTTCTCTCCCTGCTTTTGTCTGGTCAGGACACTCCGTGGAGAGTCTGCCAAGCTGTGCATCTACATTTGCGTTTGGCTGTTCCCCTCTCCCGACAGCTCAGCCTGCGCCAAACCACAGGAAAAGGAAGCGAAAAGGTCCTCTCTGAAGGGCTTATAAAATATTGTCCTGGGTAAAAATGGCCGACATGAATGGCAACATTCAGTCGCTCCACTACAAACAAACGGCCTTTGAAGGAGAGACATGGGGTGTACACTTTTGTTTTTGCTGCCTTCACTGGCCAAACCCTCATGTTTCACCGTCTCTCATAGTTCATTTATGTTTCTTGTAAGGATTATATGTTTCTTGGAAGAGCTATTGTGCAATATATGGTGTAAAAACCTCAGAGAATGGCCCTTCAACTGTTTATTATTAACATGGCATAGTTTTGGCTTCCAACTACCTGGAATCACCATGTAATAACCTCAAAGCAGCAAGTGACAAAATATTCTGCTCATTCAGATTAACGTTTGATTTCTCATGAATATAAATTAGAAATGTCTGTGAGTCTATGAATAAGTTTGTATATTTTTTCCTCTTAAGTACTAAAGTGATAGTAATCAGTTTATTGGATGCATTCATGCACATCTATATACATGTCTGTTGTTTCCTATTATGTTGTAATAAAATGCAATATCTCTGGAACAGTTTGATAGAATGTCCTCAGATTTGGCAAAAATATTCACTTTGATTCAAGTAAAGTGTAGAGATTTTGATGACCAAAGATTATCCATGATATTATAAACATGAGAGAACTGCATAAACAGATTATGATGCAACAATAGTGGATGGATCTGATTGAACTTAATGTTCGTATTGGTTATGAGATAGTTTTTGTACTTTCATATCTTCAGGCATGTATGGAATCATAAAACTATCCTTCCATACAACATTTCAAGGAGATTCTACAATTGAAAGGTCAGTTGAAATATGCTGTAATAAACTGCAATGAGCCCAAACTTAAACTCAAATAGTGTAGCTACATGAGGTGTATTTTTGTGTCTCTAAAGTTCTTTATTGCAACATTTGCTTTCAAGAATAACAGCATGTTGTTGTTAATTAATTTTAAGGTAGGAGTACTTGTATAAATCATTAAGACAGACTTCCATTTAGACTGTTTTTTTTTCAGAAAATAATTTTATTTTTTAGAGTGGGACTGGACTTATTTGATTGGCATGTGAAATGATTTTGTATTTAATCTGAAGACTGCAGACGGTCAGAAAATCAGTTCCACAACAGCTGCAAATGGCTGAGTTATTACTTAACCAAAGTACAGTATACCTGCTGTGTAAATGCCTAGCCGTGAAATTGAACTGATATGTGGTCGAGTGGTAAGGACCTCTTCCATTTCAATGTTTTTCCATCTCTCTTCTGTGGATTTTTGCCCATCCAACAAACACACACATATACGATACAAACCAATGTCACAAATACTTAAACTCAAAGAGTAAAGCAAACTAATCGCCTCCTACACATACGGATACAAACCAAATGTACAAACATGCACCACACACATCCTCCCATTTTCCCTCCCACTGTCTCTGCCTTTGACAGTGTCTGTGACAGAATATAGTTACACGGACCTGTGGTGTGTTCCTATGCATTTATCTCTTTGAAGGCAGAAGAACACATTTAGTGCAGAATTGTGTTTTAATGACTGTGCACATATCTCCACAGACATGCACATATATATGGAGTAGAGGAGGTGCATGCATGCATGGCTCAATGCACCGGTGCATACTGTATATGCACGCATGAGGTGTGTGTGAGGCCTCGGTGTACTCTTGTGATGTGTGCGGAGGGCCATCTGGTCACCCCTGCCATGGCGTGGTCGCTGTGAAGTGCTGTCAGCGTGGCCGTTGCGGTCTCCCGTGGCGACTGGAGGCTTGCTGCACAGCACTTCCAGGCCCAGCAGCCGACCTCAGAAAAGGAAATTTGGGTCGTTCAAATGGAGGGGTTGCTCCCGAGCTATTTACAGAGCTCTCTACCGGTCCAGCGCCACCCACGATATTCCATATGAGAACCAGTGTGTGTGGTGCCTGTGGTGTGGTGTGTGTGTGAGTGTTGGGGGTTGAGGGGCGGGGGGGGATGAGAGAGAGAGAAAGAGGGAGAGAGAGAGAGAGAGAGAGAGAGGGAGGGAGAGGGAATGGGGTGGCGGGATAGGTTTGTGTGTGTTTGTGTATGTGAATGCAAATGCTTTTATGAGGAAATGTATTTAGTGTATGTCTGCAGGCAAGTGTGGTGTGCCCTGGGAAAGGAATTAATTTAATGTTTTATTAAAAGCTAATTTAGTCCCATTATTCAACACAATTTACTCATAACCTGCAGCAAAAGACAAAAAATGTACACTTTTAAACACACTGACTCACTAATCACATGCCACAGATGAAATACTTCTCAGAAATATAGTATTTTGCAACATAATAACCTCACAAATCACTGTCAGATTTAAGGATATTGTATATAAAGAATGCATGCCAGGGCTGAGATTGAGCCTATCCTTTTCTAGCCTTCCCTGTATAAACATCTGGGGGCGTCATGGCTGCTGATCATGGAAATACGATGAGGATACGAAGAAGAGCGGAGCCTGAGATTAATGAGAAACCTGCCTGTAGGAAACTTTGGTTCAAGTGAGATCATGGGCATTTCTCTTTTGATGCCCATCAGTTGGGTTTAGTGGTTTTCCTAGTCGAGTGCTGCAGACGTAGGGAATAATACCGAAACAGGGCTGCGGGTCCATTTGCCAAGACAATACCAATCTGATATTCGCAATATTTTTGTGATAAACCCCTGAATCAGACATGATGGGCGTAGACTCAGTCGACCAGATGTGTCTGACTGTGTTTACGTTGAATATGCTTACAAACACACAGAGAACCTTCGTGTACACAAGCTCAAATGAGTACCTCGCCTACATGGTCTGGGTGAATATGAGAGAGGTAAGCAAGTAAACAATCTCTTAACACGCCTACAGGCTCAGGACAGTCCACTTACCACCCGCCACCCAAGGGGAGACCTCCAGCATCTCTCAAAGTCTCCCTATGTTGTGAATATTAGGTTAAGGTTATTTTAGGCCGACCCACTCCAGAGGCAAATTACAGTGCAAGAAAGGGGGTGAAAAACCAAGTGGGCTGTCCACCGTGTAATTTTCCTGTTTCTCTTTCAAAGGATGAGGTATTCCTTGAGGAAGCCCTGTTAAATTTACAAGCCATGACCCCACATCAGCGGGAAAGAGGCTCCTCTGACATGGAAGAGGAGGCATAGATGGCGTTTTATGACTTTATGTCTAGCACTTGATGGAGTCAGGTCATTGCTTTTCAAAATGTTTAATGGTGAATTTTAGGGAGTCTGTAAAATCAGACTTGGTTGAGCACATATTTAGGAGTTCATTGCACTCATAGTCTTCTAACTGCTTGGATTACAGAGAGAATCTGAGTACAGAGTGTGATGTGATAAATCATTTTTCTTTGGGCACTTCTGTCAGTGTTTATCACTAAAGCTCATGCATGCCAAAGATGGTTGGTATAAGATTCTTGGATTGACCCTCTGGCAAATCTAAAGAAACCTCACCCTGAATAAAGGTCTTTCCTGTCTGAACAGGAGCACAACCTTAAAAGAATGAAGATCACTGCTTACTGCACAAGTGTACAAGCCGACACCTCAGCCGTAATTATGCCAGTCTGGGAGAATTACAGGCACCCTGGCATTACTTCTAATACAGATACACACACTTGCCTCCTCTTAATCAAAAGGTACTTTACTCCTTTTTTCTCAAGCGTCGTGTTCAAAACCTCCACAGAAAATCATTTTCTTCCACAACTTTGATCTTTGCCAAGAAGGCCTTAGTGGTTATAATTATGTGTTAACGTCACATGGTAAATTGCAGCCATGATATTTGAAAAACTGAGAGCGTCGACACATAACTGTTAATGCACATACATACAGTACATCATTGATACCTCCCCCTCCAGCTGGTACCTCCTCTTATAGCCAGTGTGTTGCAAAACCTTCCAGAACATCCTGATCTACAGGCAGCGGTATATTCTCTCTGTGTTTGGAAGGGGCCCCTGCAGTAGTCTGGGGAGGGGGAGGGGATGTGCGCTGATGTGCGGCTTGCTGGTTAATTATGGGTCGCGAGCTGCAGCTCGGCTGGCCTGGGCGGGTGTTGGAGCCAGTGGGTCTGGCACAGGGAGGTCTGGCCACAGACCCCGGTGGTGACGGCATGAAGTCTGGGACGAGTCAGAACACCAGCCCGGGGTTTGGAGCATTCCTCGCATTCCCTCCTCCCATGGCTGCTTGCCTGTGTGTGTATGTGTGGGTGTGTGAGACTGAAAGCAAGGGAAGAAATTGTGTTAAGGATACAATGTGCATGTTTGCAAGAACATATGCATATCATGGGTTCAAATTTTACATTTTGACTGTATGTGAGTGCATCCATGTTCAGTTTAGAATCCAACCCAAGGCCCATCCATCATGTCATGATATCTGAGCTGAAAGTGAGCAGGGTGGCTAAATCCTTAATGAAACTGCTGACACTAAATAGACAAAGCGTACACTCTTCGCTTACTGTATATGTGAAACTCTTCAATGCTTTGACATGCATAACCATTCTAATATCACGTAGACTCGTTTAAAGTGAAAAGGGCTCACTTTCCTACTTGGAGGGTTACTTTTCCCTGAAGGCAGGAGCCTAAACATTAGTGTAAAATGTGTGATTTCCTGCCATTATACAGTATAAAGACGACTATAGAACTGACTGATGAAGGGCAAGAATGTTTCTCTGAAACCTGAACATTCTACAACAGAAACGAAACCTTAAAAACTGTTGTTTTTTTTTTCAGTTTTCTTCTCAGCAGTTTTTCTTAAATATAAAATGACAGAGATATGCAGCAGAACAACACATGGTGGTTATATGAGGAGTAAGTAAAATAAATTTTTTCAGAATCTTTTTATTTCTTTATTGCTCTGTGAACTATTGTTAAACAAAACTGACGGTTTGGGTTGACTTGAATTTAAGAATGTTCTGTATTCTGTGTTTTTGTTATGTGTCTTGTTAAATTCAAGTAAAAAAAAGTCAGTCTTATATTGAGCTTATTCAGTGTTTGTGCTTGTACTTGTACTTGTACTTGTACTTGTACTTGTACTTGTGCTTGTACTTGTACTTGTCCTTGTACTTGTACTTGTACTTGTCGAACATTACTTCTGAACTGTATTAACATTGCACATTTATTTATTTATTTATTCTGAACACCCTGTTCTACTATCCTCTAGTAATAATGGCTGTGATGTTTGTGTATAGACCCTTTTACTGACAATGTCATCAAAAGCTGCACATGCATCCTGGCAACAAAATATTCACACCACCCTATTCACTTTAAGGAAGACGAGACTACCAAGTTTTAAACACTGATATGAAAAAGTGAAGATCTGACACTTCACATATGACACTCACCATCCCGACCCTAGCCCGCTGTTCACAGACTGGCAAATTCTGAGTAATGTAGAAAAGCGACAGGATAAAATAAGAAAAAATAATACTTACCCTGCTATGCAGGTGCAATTTGCTGTTAGGACATAGAGCTCTGGTTTGTTCACTATAGTCATCTTATGGCCTTATCTTTGACTTGGAAGGACTTCTGCCTTTAAAGTACAAAACAGAGTCTTGCACGGGTCCACTTTTCCAAACCCGCACCCGCCCGTACACGCAAAACTGAGTATTACAACCCTACCCGCTACCCGCCTACATTAGACCTGCAACCTGACCCGACCCGACCCGTGATTAAACACATTGTCTACACAGTAACTCACTTTTAAGGGCTTTGTTTTTGGCTAAAACACATGGCATCAATAAATCTATAATCTGTGCTGCTCGATGATATCTGTGGCTGGATGTCAACAGAGGAGAAGCTCACTTCACAATAAAACCAACCGGCTGTGGATCAGCCATGGTCAAATTAGATGATCATCATCATTAAATGTCCTGCAAATTACTTTCATCCATGAATCTTTTATTTTTTCACTTCCTTGCCCACTACCCGCCCGCATTTTGTTTATTATATAGTATTGTAATGTTCTATAATTTTACCTGTGCTTGTACCTGTGAAAATTCTTCTTGGTTTTTTTTTACCTGTCCTCACATGTTTTTGTGGGCTACTCATCTGGTAGCCGTGGGCTGGGGACCCATAAAGGGGGGGTGAACATGACAAATTCATGGGGCCAAGCATTGCCAGGGGGCCCTATAGAGCACTGGAGGGGGCCCAGTGGATAAAGATTAGAAGTTGTGAAAATTTCGTGTAAGCATACAACAGAGGTATAGAAGCCGGGAGTCGGACGTTCAAAGTGTGTTAAGTTTCCACTTACGGTAGTTTCGGCAGTTATGGATCACACCCCCACGTATATACCCCCAAAGTTAACTTAATCACGTAGTTTTTCCAAGCTCTCATCATTAATCCCTTCGCGTAGCTTGACAGATCATTACACTCTGCCATCTTTCTGTCACCAGAATAAGGGGGCATATTATCTACGTCATCACTGTGTACTAACAGTAAAAGGGTCTATTAGCAGTATTCATATACTATAAGGTCATCATATGTTTGCAGAAATACAGTGAGAACCACTTTTCATGAGATCACAAAAACAGCCCTCTTTTCAGCTTTGTGAGAATGCGTTTTGCAGCTAATATAAAGTTTCTTAAAATGTTTATTTAGCGTAAGAAGGAACATTTTCTCAACCTATCAAGTATCATTTTTCAGTTGATCACAAACATATGAAATCAACATTTTTGGAGTTAGAATGGTTTTCACAAGACAGGAAGGAGAAAGTAGAGTAAAGGGAGTGAAAAGTAGAGTTGTTCTCTGAGATTTAACTGGAAAGACAAAGCCGCATAAAATAGGAAACCTCACGCAACGTACAATATTGTACTTGAGTATTTGTTGTTACTTACTGTTGCTTTCCACTATTGTTTATTGGTGATGTGTGTAGGATTTTGTTTAAGACTATAACCTAATACATTGTTGTCTGTGGCTCAATGGGCCTCTTGTTGTGGGCTCTAAATACAAATGTTTTTATTTTTGTTGCTTGTCAGACTTTACTTCAGTCTCAGTGCATGAGACAAAGTGTAAAAGGGGGAGGTTTTAGACTTTTAAAGGCAGCTAACAAGTTGAACATACCTGGTGACAAATGCATTTTAAAGCATTTTTGTGTGTGTCTGAGTGCCGAGGAGGCAAGACTTTCCTGTAGACACAGACAGGTGAGTGGGCTGCAAAGAAAATGAGGAAGTCTCCTCAGACGGTAAACATCAAAGCAGGCTTGCACATCAACAGGCTGCAGTGTGTACACAGCTCAGACAACTCTTTGCAGATCGCTGTAACTCTTTCTCTACCGCTGTGTTAAAGGATTTAAGCCTCCCTGTTTCCAGTCACATCAGTTCACCTGTATGTTGTAATAAAGGTGTCATATCAGATAAGCTAAAGGCAGGCAGTAACTCTACTCATTCAACTGTGGAAGTTTCATATTTGAGTCTTACAAGGACAAAACCTCCTAAAATTCACCCTGATGTATCATATTCAGATCTGTGCAGTCAAAGGTAAAGAGTTACTTTGCTCAAAAATAGCTCCAAAGTGGGGGAGAGGGCCACCAAAAAGGCCTATTTCTTTCTCCCCACACAACCTTTATTTTGACAAGGCTGGGAGAATAGGGTATTTATATATGGGGCTGTGTGCTGTGGTTTCTCCACAATTACAGAGTGGCAGTGCTTAGACTGGGAGGCGTGCTGGAGGTTTATGGAGGGGGACATGAGGGGACCAGCCCTCCTGAGCCTCTTACAACCTGACATACACTACACTGTGGGTTCTGATGCCACAAATTCATTGCAACACAAAACTTTATTTTAATCACTCTGCAGTTAAACAAAAAATATTAACATTTATCGGATGGTCAGAGGAAATAAAATGGACTGATTACTGTGAAAATGTTATAGACATATCAGCAGAATTCATCCAAGCCGAGCCAAACCTCCGTAGTCCCAAACCTTTACATTGCAATGAGGCTCAGTTTCAATGTTTAGAAGGTGGTCAGTAATGTTTTGAGTGGTTCTGGCGTGGGCTGGAGGCCCTCTTTGTAGATCTACTGTATTATGGTTGCGATATAAACAAGGATTTTCTAGCAAACGTCTTGCACAACCACTGCAAGCCACGTAGAGGAGAACAGTGGGAGTTTGTGTTTGTTTCGTGGATGCTGTGTTGAATCTGGCAGAGGGGGGAAGCGGCCTCTGCGGTTCTGCTGGGGAGCCTGGAAGTCAGTCAGGGCGGTGGCTGAACCACCTTCCCTCCACAAGCCAACATCCAACCCACTCCCCAAACATACATGTGAGCGTACATATTCATAGAAGGAGCTATAAGCACTTATATGCGCACAGAGGCCTGATCTCCTCTTCCCTTCATTCTTTAGTCTTTCAGGTTTTGTTGGTACAGTGCGTCCAGGAAAATGGCGTGCAAGGCAGGCATCAGGAAATACAAGACAGCCTTGTTTATGAGAACAGCACGTGATACAACAGCGCCACTCACCAAATGTGCCGCTGCCACAAGCAAGTCAAATTAATTAAACACCTCTTAACACTTAACAGTCTGCAGCAAACCAAATAGTAGCGTTTTGGAAGGCAATAGAGACTCTTATTTTAATTTTTTTCCCCTCACCACTGAACATTATTTGCTACAGACTTGCTCTTGCTTGTCTATATGTCAAGGCTCCTTTGAAACATAATACAGCTTCAGGGGTGTGAATGTCTCAACACCATGCTGTGAATTTGCTCCCTCTCGATGCAAGGCTGACAGATACCTGCCAATGGAAAACAATCAAATAGAGATAGTGCTGAGAGGTAGCTACAGTACAAACAAGGTTACTGACATAAATTTTGCATTTGGCACCCTGGGCACTCCATGTGTCACCTTTTAGCTATGTGGTGTTAGCAGTTTCATCCTGTTCACTTTTTAATAATGGCAACGTGTTCATCTGAATTTCCTGCTACTAAGCTCGTTCTTATTTCCAACCTTGTTTCCTCCTACGCCTGGAGTTAGTCACCATGGCGGCACAACAAATACTTCATGAAATGTAGCATTTCAATCATAAAAGCAGTATTATCTACCCACATTAAAGGATGTCACAGTTTGTGAGTGGAGACAATAGTGCATTAAAGTATAGAGAATGCATTATGGCATTGTTTGCATTTGCGGTTGGCAGTCTTAAGGTGTATTGTGATACGCAGTGTGGTTTTAAGCATTACTGAACTTAAAAAGGAGATTTTTGTGATGTCACAGGTACGGTGAAATGTTGAGATACCGCTAGACAGTGACTGACTAACTGTAATATGAGCTGACTGTAACTGTACCCACATGTCTGGCTAAATGTTTATGATTTTAGATCAGTTTCCTTCTAACAGTTTACCTTGGTTTCAGTGTAATTGTCCAACCAGCCTTTTCTGTAGTCTGTTCTAAATGGAACATGAGAAGGATCATTCCCATTTCTTCACTTTTTAATCTACAATTTCAAAGAAATAATGTAATTTACATGACATTAATAGGAGAGGGTGTGTTCGGCAGGTTACTTTTGAAATGTAATAAAGGATACAAGTCAACCTGTCAGGGAAAAAGTAACAAGTAATGAAACTAATTTGCTTGTTAATAAATGTTATGAACTTAGTAAAGCTGTAATATTCTAAAAAGGTGAAGTTAAACACCGCACAGTAGAGTTTGCAAAGTGTTATTGGCACTTTGTGGTACGATCAGCTTATACTCAAAGTCTGGTAAATAAAAAATGATATTAAGATTTAATAATAATAATAATAATAATAATAATAATAATAATAAACTTTATTTGTATAGCCCCTTTCATACAGAAATTGTAGCCCAAAGTGCTTCACATTGATTGAAAAAAATACAATATTAAAATACATTTAGATTTGATTAGAAATACAATAAAATAAAAATAAATATAAAAACAGCACACATTAAAATATTTGATTATGCACAGAATTTTTGAAGTGCAAGAAATAAGATGAAATGTGAGAAATACAATAAAATAAAAATAAAAGCAGCGCACATTAAAATATTTGATTATACATAGAATTTTTGAAGTGCAAGAAATAAGATGAAATTTGAAATACAGTAAAATAAAAAAATAAAAACAGAAATACAATAAAATAAAATAAAAATGAAAAACCGCACATTCCTGGTTCCTGAATTGTGACCCCATTTTTATCTCCTTTCAAAGGCTAATGAGAATAAAAATGTTTTTAATTTGGTTTTAAATATATTCAGTGAACTGGCTTCTCTAATGTCTTTTGGAATTGTATTCCATAACTTTGGCGCATAGTTAGTAAAGGCTGCGTCCCCCATTTTCTTTGTAATATTTCTGGGAGTCGCCAGTAACCCTGTGTTTGATGACCTCAGTGTTCTAGTTTGTACATAATTGATCAGTGAGTTTGCAATGTAACTTGGTCCGGTTCCATTTAGAGCTTTATACGTGAGGAGTAGTACCTTAAAATCAATTCTGTAGGTTACCGGTAGCCAGTGCAGGGAAACCAACACTGGAGTAATGTGCTCTCTCTTCTTGGTTTTGGTTAATAACCTAGCTGCAGAGTTCTGAATCAGCTGAAGTCTGTCATTTAGTCAGTTCATTATCAACTCACCATATGTACCAGACACATAACTCACTGTGCAAGGGGATTAACACACACAAACACACACACTATAAAAAGGTAAATAATAATGATGTAAAAATCTAAAGTTATCTTTAAAAAAAAACCAAAGTACATGTACATTGTTGCCCATAAACTTGGAATAATTTTGGTCTCAGACACATTCTTTTTATTCTTATTTATGCACATCAGTAATCACCTTAATGTGTAATAATCACACACAATGATCGTAATGAGTCCCAGTTACATTTTATCTATCAAGAATAAATCACATTGTCACAATCATATCACAAGAAGAGGTAAAAATATTTAATTCCAACTTTTTGGCAGCATACGTTATATATTGCATTATTAGGATAGTGACGTAGCAGCAAAGACAATCTCAAAGTGCACACAGAGGGAGTCCAGCACCCTGACAACGCCTGTACTTGGATATTCCAAATACTGAAATGTTATCTCTTTGCAACCAGTAACATTTTGATCAGTGCCTGTGATTTAAAGGTCCAGTGTTTAAAATTTATAGAGATTCAGATGATAAAATCACAGCAAAGTATGAGCTGATTTTGTCTGCAGAGGAACTCTCCCATGTCTCTACAGCAGCTCAGAATGGACTTCATTCTACAGCAGGTGGCATCCAGCATTAAAGTGCATTACCCTTATCTCGCAAATTTTAGTGTGGACTAAAGTGATTGTGTCCTTAACTGAAAAGCCCACAATGGGGATACATATATATATATACACTACCAGTCAAAAGTTTGGACTCACCTGGTTATTCTTTATTTTCATGACTATTTACATTGTAGATTCTCACTGAAGGCATCAAAACTTTGAATGAACACATATGGAATTATGTAGTTAAAAAAAGTGTGACATAACTCAAAGCATGTTTTATAGTTTAGATTCTTCAAAATATCCACATTTTGCTTTTATTACTGCTTTGCACATTTTTGGCATTCTCTTGATTAGCTTTATGAGGTAGTCACCTGAAACGTTTTCCAACAGTCTTGAAGGACTTCCCAGTGATGCTGAGCACTGTTTGGCTATCTGTGGTCCATCTCATGCCATCTAAATAAGAAGGTGAGTCCAGATTTTTGACTGGTAGTGTATATATATATATATTTTTATATATATATATATATATATATATATATATATATATATATATATATATATATGTCAGACTCTGAACTTGTAATTAGACAATGTGATTCCACATCACTAGTTTCTAGGAGAATCAATAAACATGAAGAATGTTCTGACAAGTTCTGCACTATGTTAGTGTCACTGCCAAGTATCAATTGATAGAATAACTCAATAAAATACTAACTTAGATTTGTACCATATTTGGGCAAATACTAGTTGCTTTATATAACAGATAGTTATCAGTTGTTGAAATCGTTCTCATATCGTGTCAGCATCTTCATTACCCACTACTGTGGGTTTGTATGTTTCACCTCATGGGATAGTCACAGACGGGAAATGTGGTAACTTTATTTTCTTTGCTTTTTCCTTCTCTCTCGGCACACACTGTAGATCAAATAGGATCTGTTCCCATCACCTGTCAGTGGAATGTGCCAGCACTCCCGTCCATCAACAGCTTGCCCAGAACAGGCCTGACTGCAGCTCGCTGCAGGCCTCCGGAGGCCGTCAGAACCGCAGTAGCCCACTGGTGCACTGGCTCAGCGCAGCACACATCATACATGTGTTCATAGGTGCTCCTGTTGCAAAGTGTAAATCAACATACAGGTTCACACTCACGCATGTTTACGAGGCATCAACGCAGCCAGTGGTTCCATCACGTGACCCAACATGTCCTGCCCTGCTCAGCGGCCTATGTGATGTCTGCGGTTTAGACAGGGCGTTCCATCGTGTTCACCACCAACCTGAGAGAAAGAGTGGGATTTGGCATGTGTCAACAGGCATACCTGTAACCTGGGAGATGTGCCCCAGAGGCACCTAGTGATTTTCTCATGATTGTCATGGCCAGACGCAGACGACAGGGCTTGCAAAAGTAGACTCCTCAGCAGGACTGAGGTGGCTTAGCGTGGCGTCAGACACACACACCACTACATTCCATTGGGATGCTCTTTATGCAAAGGGAGGGGTGTAAGGCTGAGTGTGTGTGTGTGTGTGTGTGTGTGTGTGTGTGTGTGCTTATATGCCTGTTTGTGTGAGTCTATCACAATTACTGTTTGTGTTTGTGGCCACTGAAGGCCAATGTCATGGTAGCATGTAAAGAACAGAACACAGGTCCAACCCTGAGAACCTGAGGAACCTGAGTAGACGTCAGGGGACTAACAGAGTCTAAGGGGCTTAGGCCTGGCCCGACACAAACACTTACCTACTGTGTCTGCTGTCTCCGTCACTGTGTACTGGAAAACAAGAGCTTTGGTGGAGACACTGGATACGACAGATACCCGGGGCTGCTACCCAGGCCTGAGCTTTTTGTTACATATCTTGTGTTTGTTTTCGTTTTTTTGTTCATGCTGAAACGATACTGTATAACTCACAATATTCCTCTTGTATTAGTTTTCTCACCCATGTCATCTTCCAGTGCCATATTTTCTCTGAAGTCGTTCCCAACCCAAAGGTGGCCTTAAAAGTGAGGTAAACGTGTGTGAGGGGTATTAATCTCTCTGTCAGTTATGAGACAAAAGACGGGCCTTTTGATGAAAGAAAAGCCTCGCGTGTGAATATGGGGGGTCTTTAAGTGATGGCTGGGACTGCATGACAAACACAAGCAAAAGATTGCCATCAGCTGTCATGAGCAAAAAGATGAAACACTTGCACAAGACAGATGAAGAAGTTAACTCCTACTGTTGCATGCCGCCACACCTAAACGCACTGCTTTCTGTTTGATCTCATTTGGTAATGCTGCCTTTGTGAGCTAAAGTGACAACAGAGTGGCACTAGCACATTTTCTTTTGTCAAGCTGACCTGTGCATGAAATATGTGCATATTTGTGTGTATTGTGGTGGGAGGGAATTAGCAGAGCAGAAGTGCTGTAACTGACATGCTTTCTCTTGTCAATAATTTACATTAGTGCTGCATTTAGTCACTGCATATTGACTCAGGCAAAACTCTAATGAGGGAAGCTGATATGATAATTAAGATAAGCTGATTGTAGACCCTGAGGTGAATCTTCCTGGTCGAGTTGTGTAATAGTAATAGCAGGGTTCTTCCACAACCAGCGATAGTTGAACAGGGGAATCTCTAATTGCCCCAATTATCAAGGGAAACCTGCATTCCAGCAGGTGGTAGAGTGAGCAGGGAGCTGCTGAGTGTTGTGACATTGACTGTACCGTTATGTTTATCTGCTCAGAACATTATGACAACTGAGCTCAATTTCACGTGCTTTAATTGCAATAAACAAATAAAAAATGTAGAATGACACTTTGGTAGCGCTTACATCCATGAAGTCCACACCAAAAACCCTTATCTTGGAATGTTATGTGAAACAAAAATGTCCCAACCAGCTCTCTGGTTTTGTGTAACTATTAAAAGAATACACCCTTAAAAACAATTCTCTCCATGTTCAATTCCTTTTTAATGGATCTGCGAACAAATCTTAATGCGTTTGGTATTCACACATACCCTACCCATCAGTAGTTTTAACGTAAACTTATTATGACAACATAAACATGCGGGGTGTATTTTTATTCAGCTGATTTAATTGAGAGTGTTTGTTTCTCTAGTACAGAGGATGGGTTACAGCCTTAGCTAAATAAGGATGCAGTCTTTCTAGGTGTTGATACACAATATTGTTTTGGGTGTGGTGATTTGTGTGTTCTCATTCCAACGACACATTGTCACCACTGGTCGAGTAGGGTTGTGCTCTAACTAACAGGTTGACACAGTTTTAAAACATTCACCCCACATGAACTTAGCTCATTAATGTACTGCTTAAGGTGATGTTTTCATTAGATTTTTGTTGCTGTCAAAATGGACTTTAATAAGTGATTTGTGCAGTGATGCGTGCACACGAACATACTGCACACACCTCCAAGGCCAAGAGCGGGCCGAACACAGGGATTGTCAAGGCTAATGTCGTGGCTAAGCCTCGGCCATCTCATGTCAAGAGGTTGGGATTAGTCACACTCTGAGGTGTACCGTGTGCATTATTTATCAGTCGTCTCCCTTGTCACTTCCAGCCCACCCCTCCCTCTCTAGCTGGCAGGAGAATGAAGCACACATTAATTAAGGAAATGGAGACAAAGTGTACCCGAACCACACTGACACCTGCTTAAGATCACGGTGCTGCTCTCCTTATCATCCATCTGAAATCATCATAAGGGATGAGCTTTATGTCAGGGCCGGAGTCGGACCGTGATCAGTCAGACTCCAACTTGTGCATGTAAATGCTGTTGTTAGTCACTGTCACTTTGAGGCAGTAGAGACGGGCATTTGAGCAGGCGGCGGTGAGACGGCCTCTCTCGTGCTCAAGAAGCTACAAAGTAGTGTTAGGCCAGAGGTCTTAGAGGAACTAATGGACGGAGGTGAAGGGGTTTCAGAGGTGTCATCTATTATTAAATATGTTCAGGTTTCACATAGTGTTGTATACATTCAAACGCTCGCACCTATAGGACCCGGGCCCCTGGTTCCTCTTGCACAGTGGAAAGAAAACCAACACCTGTAATCCCTACAAGGTGTAGAAGAGTAGAGGATCAGACTGCTGAGACCTCAGTATGTATTGGGATGTGTGTTACTTTACCCACGTGCAAATACATGTGTGTATCTGGGACGTGTGGGTATTTTTAGCTTTAGCTTGTAGTGTTTCTATTTTCCACAGATCAAGCATTAAAACATGCTTCATAACACAAACACTCACATAAAAATCAGACTAACAAGGATATGAATAATGAAGACAAAGATTTACATTAGATTAGCTTTTAAAAATACACTAGCAACCTGGATCTCCTTTTAGAGGTAATAAATACAGCTGATGTGATTGTTCTGGGTAAAATGGTTCTTTTTCTGACTTTTTGATGATGTTTACCTGAGAAAATGGTTTTCATCCTTCAGTGTGGCGTTGATAGTACTTTGTTAGTGCTCATGCTGTCAGGGGCTTTATTTATGGATAAAAATCATGTGCCTCAGTGTGAGTGTGTGTGTCTATATTCCACTTTGAATTATTCAGCCACATTTACATACAGTATCTCGGATCTCCAGGAGGTGTTATGACTCCAACCCTCAGCTCCTGTTTCCTCCTCATAGCTAATTACAACTTCATTTTGACGACAGCCTGTTTTCTCAGAAGAACCACTAATGAACTGTTCTCTATTAGGATAATAGTAGAAGACAGAACACTTTGCTAACACTTCCCAAATGACTTTCAGGTCCAACCCACTTTACTTCATTGTCTTAAGGTGAAGAGATTCTTGTTTTCTTTTTGTATGGAGTTACACCTTAAGGTGGTGCTCCATGTAAATCAAGGGTTAATGATTACCTTTAATTAATGCCATTGTAATTTAATGATTGTCTGGAAGGAGATGCTTCATTGGCAGTGTCATCTTGGAGGTTGAACATACCACACTTGCTCTAAAACAGGCCGATTGTCACGTTACTTTCTGATGCTGCTGTGCTGATCACTGGCACCTCAGGCCTGTAGGTCAGACATCTTTCTTACAAGGTCATCTGGCGGTTTGACATTAATGCTGAAAATGAAAAATGAACTCCTGATGGTTAACATCCACAACAGTAACAGGAAATTCAGAGCAGCTTCAACAGAAACTGCAAACTCCATTCTGTAAATCAGATTTTCAGACATTCATCAAGTCCATTTCAGAGTCTTCAGTCTGTGTCAAGAACTTGTCTTTGTTAGCTCATAGTGTGAGGAGGAAGGGGGGTCGAGGCATACTCCCCCCAGGGTGCAATGGAAAATCCCATCCTGTCATATGTATTTCCCTCGCAGTGAGGTCATGTTGTCTACCTAACCCACAGGCCTTAAGACTGAAGTCTGATGACTGAGTGATTTGACTTCTTTTGGTGAGATCACTGGGTGGCAGTGTTGAGCCAGACAGGAGAGGAAAAGAAGCAGAAGGGAAGATATGGAAGGGTGAATTCAATTCTGACATAAAGTATAGAAAATCTACCATTGACTGGATTAACATCCTAAAATGTGGACATAAGAACCAGTGTGTGAGAATATAAAACAAAACAATAGATCCTGGTGCAGATATGTGTTTATGAGTTGTTCTCAGAAACAACTGGGAGGAGATCTGCAGATTATTCCTGGACCATCACCCACCTGTCAGTTTCAGGTGTAAATGCAGTCAGACTATGAGGTGCCCCACACGCCCAAACCTTTTCTGACTGAGTGACCCCATTGTTCCCTCGGGGACCCATGGGAGACTGAGGGCATTGTCCGTTGCTGCTGAACCTCATGGACTTACCTGTCACCAGTTATAGCCCAAAGGACAAGGCTCTGTCTCTGCTTCATCATAGCAGTGACAGGGAGACAAGGGGCCACTTCCAAGGAAACCTTGTTTCAGTGATCAGATGATGATACAGGGACCTGGTGTGGATTCACAAGTGTCGATAGCAGCTGTCAGCGCTTGTTTGATGGGTGGCTGTCCCTCAGAAATGCCAGTGAAATGATGAATGCTTTAAATCAGAGACAGAACAAATACTTCATACATAGTTTGTTACTTTTATTTGAATTCTACCATTTTTATGTAATTTTTAATGTTTCCTCAGTTAATTAGTAACAAAATTAGCTGTTATATTGTACAAATATGTAACTGAAGCTCCAAAAAGTATGCTGAAGTGTTTTTTTGATTATTTTCTGTCTGAAGTCCTGACCCTTTGCACACTTGTAAACCTCTCTTGTCTTTTGCGTTCTGCAGTGGAGACTTGCCCAGCTCTCCTTAATGGCCCTTTGTTCAACCTGCAGGCTTAAAGGTCAGAGGTCAACTGCACCTGAGGCCAATTCCCACAAACAAAAGCTCTGTGTTTACTGGCACCAGGCCACCACTTCCATATCTCCTGGGGGGGGGGGACGGACGGACACAGAAACACAGTGGGCCACACGATATATGGGATAAACTGATTTAGATATTGATCGTTAAGTCTGTTGGTCAAACATGTCAAATATTTCACACAGACGTTACATTATATATCATAATTAGTTTTTCAAAACTGCCCATTATAATTTTTTGGAAAACTTCTTTATATCTACCAGGTCTCCATCAACGCATTTTAGGGTTAGTTAATTTAAAGGTACTTTTCGATCATCCTTAAACTGATGTAGTTTTGTTTTTTGTTTCAGTCACATATTAAACAGAAACTCATACAAAACTGTGGCTGTTAAATGGCTAAATTTAACATACTTAGTGACAATGTGGCTTTGTTGAATACTCTGATTGGTAAAAGACATGTAATTTATGTGTAACACACCTTTATAAATAACAGACTTTTGTTTTTAGACACATTTCTGATGACAGACTTAAACATAGGAGATCATTTATGAATCTGGAAAAAAAAATATTAATGCCATATATATACATACATACATATATATATATATATATATATATATATATATATATATATATATATATATATATATATATATATAATTTATTTATTTATTTATTTATTTAATTTTATTTTTATCAAAATATTGATATATTGAGGAAGTAGCCTTGCATAAAGGGATTTCATTTTATTTGCAGAACTTTATTTCACTATAATGCTCAGCTCACTGTACATTTCCTTATGGACAGAATAAATACTCTGTTTTTTCCATGTGATATAAGACAAGAAAACTGTATCAACAACCGTATCATTTACAGTAAAGAAACTGAGATGTTGACCAAAACCACACCATAACTTTCTAACCTTGAGGTCTACACCAAAACTTGTACTTTCAAAACTAACAAAGTAAAACTTTCAACAAAGTGAGGCTGACATTTCTTTTATATGTACAAAAACGTGTAAATCTTTCGGAAAAATTGTGTGCGGCAAACATCCAAGAAATGATGGCAAACTGTCCAAAAATCTGTGACTGTGAAAACGATCAAGCAGCAATGGCAAATATCAATACTTCCACTGCTTCCAACACAAATATCATGAAATGCTCTCTAACCCTGAGCATGGAAATCAACCAGGAAACAAAGCCTCAACAATTGCTTTACTTCCTGCAGCAGAAACGGCCGTTCCCAGCTCCTCTGGCACCGAGTCAAGGACAGCAGATGGGAATCTTTAAGCTGCCACACATCCGCCCACAGACCCGAACATAAGGGGGCTGCACTGACCAGATTGAAGCCTGAGATGGAATAAAAGAAGCTGCTGGGTGCTGGGGACTGGGTGGTGGCGGCGGTGGTTGGGTTTAGGGGGGTGGGGTCTGTGGCATCCATACCTGTCAGGACATGAGTGCAACAGGTGAACCCTGTCCCCCAGGCCCGGCTCTCATCTGCACACAAACACATGCACATGGGCCAGCCTCCTCCACCTGTCACTGTCACCTAGACCGGGATGCAGCAGGGTGCTTCCCTCCATCCCTTCCTCCCTCTCCCACCCCCTCCACCCCAGATACACCCACTCTTTCTGTTCCATCCTGTTAGCTCGGGGCTACCTGTTCTGACTTTGCCCTCTTCTTAACCTCTCTGCACTGAGTTCTCACTGAGTCTTAACATGTCTGAAAAGCAGATGGATGGAGAGGCTATTTTTACTGCTTGAGATTTAGAATGACATACTTAAATGAACTGTTTTTAATCCAATTAATATTCAATATACACTTTTAACCACAAAGTTAGAATAATTTCATTTTCAGACACATTCCTCATTTTATTGACCAAGTGAAATTATTAAATACTGTGTCCCACTCACACATTCTACTCGGTGTGCTGTTAGTGCTGATTTGGTCATTTATCGGCCTAGAACTAATTCACTGCAAAAGTCTGTTGTATTCAGGTCATCACAACTCTGGAATAATTTGCCAAAAAGGCTGAGGGACTCACCTGATTTAACTGTATTTAAAAGAACACTAAAATCTATGGTGTTCCATATGTGAAAGTTGTACTTATTGGATGAGTTAACTGGTATTTATTGCTACTGCATTGTCACTGTATTTATTGCAAATGATGAATAAATTTTTAAATTTCTATTTAACTGGGACCCCAGGAAGACTGGTAACCACTACAGTGGAAGCTAATGGGGATCCCCAATAAACAATAAACAATAAACTATACATGTTTCAATAATTTCATAAGAAGAGAAAAAAAAAACTTTATTCCAACTTTATGAGTAACAAGTAATCTGTGCTTAACTTGAGGATTGCTTTTATTGCCAACTTTCTATTTTTCTGCAGTTTAATATTAATATATTTACTTTACTTACTTCTTACATCTTCCAAACAGGCTTGTTATTTATGTTTTAATGCATTAAAGGGGAATTACCCATTATTTTCATGTTTCATTATGGCAGTGTTTTTCAACCTTGGGGTTGGGACCCCATGTGGTGTTGCCTGGAATTCAAATGGGGTCACCTGAAATTTCTAGTACTTGATAAAATTGAAAAAAACAACAACAACAACAACAACAACAACAACAACAACAACAACTTACTAATAAAAATATATGGTGAATTGACAGGGACAATCCCAATACATAAAAGACATGACAATCTGTGAAACTGAGGCACTGTGGTACTGTTTATCTCTCAAATGTTCATTGTGGCCAATTTAAGAGGCTGCAGCTCTTTCATAATTCACAGTTTGAGTTCTTGTTTGTTCAGTATTAATTGTCAGCCTTGTAACTACAAGCTGGACTGACTGTACATATCCTTACCAAGGAAAATGAAATTCTCATTTTGTGCAGTAATCTACACCTGGCTTTTCTGCCTCCATCCGTAATAATATACATTATATAGACTAAATGTCATCTAAAATTAACTTTTTTTTGCAACATAGTATAGCAAACTATTACATGATCAAAAACAAATTAATTTTAGAAAAAAAAAAAAAAAAAGGCTCATTTTGAATGTCTGGGGTCGCCAGAAATTTGTGATGTTAAAATGGGGTCACGAGCCAAAAAAGGTTGGGAACCACTGCACTATGGTGTTCTGTCATAACATAACTGATGGATAGAAATGGAAGAAACAATAACATATAAAAAAAACATTAGAGTGCTTATGACACACAAGAAAAGTGAAAACACCAAAGTGATGTAAGAGGATGTAACAAAATAAAACACTGTAAAAGATGTAACAAGACAAAAACACAGTAAGATGCGTAGCAAGGTAAAAGCAGTGTAAAAGACGTAACAACATAAAAATGCTCTAAAGTACGTAAAAGAAAAAAAGAATGTAAAAGACATAGTAGAACAAGACGAAAGAATGTATCTGTACTTGCATTTGGGTTCAGAAAGTGTGTCATTTTGCCACTTACCTTGTGTAAAATAGTGGTCTGTGCAAAAGACCAGAGCTGAGTGTTTAGCGTGAGCTGCAACATCTGCCACTTTTAAGCAGACAAATAAAAGAAACACAAACAACATTAAGAGAACATCCTAAAAAGACACCACAGTTCTGCCCACACTCTTTGATTAACAAGTGATCTCTGGGGAAGTGCAGCACAGAAAAACACCACAACTGTTCAGCACCAAGGATGGAAGTAAAATGTTTCACCAAAGACAACAGAAAAGCTTGTGTAACATTTTACATGGCATTGGGGACGAACTAGTTACGTGTAAAGTCGCAAAGAAAATTACAAAGTAAATGTAAGTTGGAAGTAAAAGTTATTGAGATGAATTATGTCAGAAAATTAGAGCTACGGAATACTGTGTTTTCATTACACACTTACATTTATTTGTTTGCGGGTTAACAAAGCTGTTGGAACAAATTTTAGTGCAAGACCAGTAATAAAAGTTTAGCCCCTTCTAGACTGTTATCGCAAATTCACCTCAGTATTCCACTGTTTTTGTACTGAGGTGCTGCTCAACACTCATTCTGAATGCGCATATTGTTAGCCTCACAGCATAACTGCCTAAGCCATATTTTTACCCAAATTTTGATATTTGTATAAAGTGATGCAGCAGTGTTAGGAGAGTAAAGTTATACCAGGGGTGTCAAACTCATTTTGGTTCAGGGGGACATTCAGCCCAATATGACCTCAAGTGGGCCAGACCAGTAAAATAATAACATAATAACCTATAAATAATGACAACTCCACACTTTTCTCTTTATTCTAATGCAAAAAAAAGGACTTTAAATTATGAAAATATTTATGTTTACAAACTTTCCAAATAATAAAGATGTGAATAACTTGAAAAAACTGATAAGTGCAATTTTAACAATATTAACTTATAGCAACTTATTTCTACATATGTATTACGGATCATGATCTACAAAGGCACAAAACATTTAGTATCAGGCAGAATATTGTTAAAATTGCACTTACTTTTCTTTAGACATTTCAGGTTCATATTTGTTCAGGTTATTCACATTTTATAGTAAAAGGATTGTCTGTTGATCTAAATGTTTTCATAATTTAATGTTATTTTTAAGAGACACATTTGGAGTTGTCATTATTTACAGGCATAATGTAATTTTAACCAAGAAGAAATGTTAAATTTTATTTTAAATTGTATTTTTTGTTAGTAATTATTGGTTATTATTATTATATTATATTATATTATATTATATTATATTATATTATATTATATTATTTCAGGCCATATTGGTCTGTATGAGGCCCCTGAACTAATATGAGTTCAACACACTTGACTGGTAATATTGTCAGTGTAATTTTTACACTTTGCAAATTCATCTCGTGGGCCGGATTGTAAACCTTTGATGGGCCGGTTTTGGAACATGGGCCGCTTGTTTGACACCCCTGTTACGCTGATTTCACAATTTGGTCAAAAATATGATTTAGGCAACTATGCTATGAAGCAAACAAATTTCTTACCTGATTATTCATGATCCCTTACATTCATGGGTTAATGTCAAAGCCTGTTTCAGTAACAATGTTATTCATTTCATGTCATTCTCCTGATTTTTGGATTGTTTTGGTTTTGTTTGGACTGTTGATTGGAATAACTGATCCATAGTAGCATCAATAAAACCTGAGACTGAAGTTTGTTTAATTACTATTGTGCCAAATGTCACTGATTTGCATCACAGTGATTGTATGTGATATATTCAGATTACCATTATTTAGCGTCTGCTTGACAACAACACAAATTATCATATATATATATGTGTGTGTGTGTGTATATATATATATATATATATAAATAAAGTGTGTTGGATCAAATCAGTGTTGGGTATTATTGAGAGGCTGGATGTTTTTAGAATTTACTTGCCTGATTTAAAGTGAGTTTATATCACTCCCTTCATTTCAGACGTAACCTCCCCCACCCTGTTACTACATCTGGTCACAACAAATCTCTACTCTTCTTCCCTGAAGGTGGAATGACATTTTATCTGTGATTTCAAACCCACTAAGAGCAGACATAAAGCATACCTGCACCTGATCAAAATCCCTCAACAGGCTACTCCTTTTCTTTCCTTGACAAAAGTCTTGGTGGTATATTCAAGTGAGACACTTAGCCCCCAGCTGCGTCGCTGAAATCTCCCAGCCTGACTGCGGTTACACAGAGCTGCCTCTCGGTGTGAATTTGCGCTTCTGTGTTAATGTGCGAGAACTAGGAAGGAGCATACACGCTTGGATGAGTTTCACAAAATAAATACTGGTTAAAGTAATAAATAATGTTTTGGTGGAGAGACTACAAGCAGTGAGTCATGTAGCACAGCACGGCCTGAGTCATGTCAACAGGACCGAGTCACAGACAGCTGCTGGAACCTGTTGGAATCATCCAGAGACTGTTAGCCACATGCAAAGTTAAGCATGTAAATCTAGATTCAAAGATACAACACATAGAACATATGTATGTACAGTATGTAAGTTTGTTTTTAATATAAAGAAAAACTCGTCATGCATGTAGACATGATGGTAATACCTGTGCTTACTGTGCAGCTACCTCAGGGGCTTTCTGTTTAACACGGCCTTTTAAAAGTTTCTGTGGGATTAAAAGAGGTTAGATGCACACAACACACTGCTATTTCCCTTAGGCAGGAGAGGAACCTTTCCACTTTCTGCTCACACTCCACACTAGTCACGCAAGCCCCGTCAGAAACAGAGGTATGCACACTCACTCCCACAGTCACAGGAAAACACGCCGACGAAAACCTCACACTTCAACAGGATGAGTCAGAGGAGCAAAGCAAGATGGGAGATTCTGTTGTGCAAGGCTGCGTTGGTGATTTATGTGGTGATCTGAAATTCTAACAAATTCTGCACTAGACGCTCAGACAACAACTGAGAAATGTGTGCCATTTAAAGTGAACTTTATCTTTGCATGACAAAACATAACAATTTAATTCTGTTGATACAGTGTTCAGTAGGTCATGGCTACAGACAATAACACACTGCAAATGTGATGCTAATTTGGTTATTTGATGGAGTGTGTGTGTGAATATTCTGCTTAGCTTTAGCAGTGTTTGCATGTGTGTGTGTGTGCGTGTGTACGTAAGAATAGAGGGCCTATTGAAGCAGGCTGCATGCTTTAGAAAATGCTGCAGGGCACTGGTGAATGACTGATGGGAGAGACCTTCAAAACAAAGCTCCTGGCGCACACACAAACACAAACATGTTGCACAGATTTGCCCACACCTACAAACTATCCACTCACTCTCTTAAAAACACACAACCATGCAAAATCCAAACTAAAAAGAGAGCAAAATCTGTATACATCCTCTCTTCATGGTGACAGTTTTTAAAGCAGTTCATGACACACACACTCTACTGTAGCAACCATAATTCAAGCAGATCACTCAGAGACAAAAGCTTTCATCCTTTGTCTTTCATCTGTGTATCCACCCACTGGCACACAGCAACACACCAAGTGGCAACTGCCACAGCCTGTGTGCTGAAGTACAGGCAGACGATGGCTGCTTTTCAACCTGTCACCCACTTTTGTCTGTGTGTCTTTTCTGCTTGTACAGCACTTGGCATATAGTTGAGGTTGGGCACTGTTTTATTTCAGTCAGTGTGGCCTTAGGTGCAGGTCTTCATAGCAGTCGGGCACTGAGTCCGGACCAGCTGACTTCAAAAGCTGTATTAGTGTTTTCATTGTAACGACGGTTCAGATGTGATGTGTGTGTTGTATGAAATCTCATTGCACTGCAACGTAGGAAACACATGCAAATTGACAAAACCCAAGCACATTATGGAAACATTATACATTTAAAAACATATTCACAATCAAAAACACTAACATGCAGCAAAATGTGACAATGCAACCAAATATACATGATACATGGCAAAAATACCAAATACAATCAAATAAGTTGTTGCAGAAACTGACAACACAAGAAAAAACAGAAATATGCTGCAAATAACACAAATGAATGTGTTCAGCTTTGAAGTCACATTAACCCTTTATCAGGCAAGTGACTATTTTTAGTAATTTCCACAAACATTAAATATGGGGCCAATTCTGTGCCTCAGTGAGGTCAATTAACATGCTGGTTTTATAACAATATACAGTGATGTAGAGATATTTTATGGACATTTTGATGCTGTAAATAGTGAATATAAGTGATTTTTTATCAGTTTATGACCTTATAACATTTGTTTTATTGCGTGTCTTTGTTTTTTAGCAAGTGCTGCTCAGATGTTTTATGGCAAGAAGAGGGAGATGATGAAGTCCAATCACATACAAAGGTTGAAATTTTGAATTTCAGAGTATTTCAATGAGTGTCCTATAAAAGGTTAAGTACATGCTTACAGAACGGCTATTGGAAGTCTGATGTGATACACAGGAGATCATGGTGGACAAATGGGATGGGTTGTTGTTTTTGCATTTTATTTCACACATTTTCTTTTTCCAAACTGCTTAATCCTTGAATAGATCAGGAGGGCGCTCAAGCCAATCCCAGCTACCAATGTGTGAAGATGGGATCCGCCCTGGACGTGTCACCAATTCACCACAGGGCTGATATTTACAGGTCAATAACCATTCACTCTCATATCCACATCCACGGGTGATTTAAGTGGACTAGTAAACTTATTAAAGTGCATGTCATTGGATGTTGGGAGGAAGTTGGAGTACCTGGAGAGAAGGAAGAACATGCAAACTCCACACCAAAGGTCAGTGCTGGAATGTTCTTGTGGTGAGGTGACAGTGCTAACCACCACAGGTACCACAGGAAGTTTATCCTCGCCACTGTTGCCAGTCACAAGTGTTTGCTCCTGGAGGATGCTGTTGGGTTTCTGTAAACTGGGTTAGAGTCTGGTTTCGACCACCTCGATATATGAAGTGTCATGAGATAACTTTTGTTATGATTTGGCAATATATAAATAAAATTTCATTGATTGACTGACCACTGTGCCGCCCAAATTATAATATGTAGTGAATATCTGTAGCACAAGCTGTTTCATTAATTTACTTTATTTATGTGTTTTCTCCAGTGACATACTCTGAACTCTTTCGGCCACTGCAGTGTAACATGGACTCCTGCACCCAGGGTGGGGACAGACTGTGCGCGACTGCAAAACAGATTGATGGACAGAACCAGACAGAGGTGGAAAGCAAACCAGACAACCAGTCTGAAAACTTTACGTGAGAAAAGTTTGGAGTCTCTCCTCTTGTGATCAGTGGCATTGAGGGTTGGAGACTTTTGTAACACAGGCAGGGATTTTGGATTATAATGGCCACAGACTGTCACCGCCACTCAAACCACACGGTGTGGTAGATGCACATTAGGGCCTCATAAGTCTTCAGCATGGCAGCTTTACTGTAACTCCCTGGGCTTGCTTTTCCTGGAAGTCCCACACAATGTGTCTAATACAGTTTCATGTCAATAGACAATTAGGCCGTTCTGAAACGTATTATATTTTGTTTGCAGTGGTCAGAGCCTTCACAGCAGGATAACTGAAAAGTAAAAAGGAAAAAAAGGTTTATTTTCACTATTCAGACTGTCTTTTTCTAGATCGCCAGCCCTTCTTTTCCTCTCACAGTATCACCAGTGGCCCAAGACTGCCGAGCTGAGCTGCTTATTTCATACAGTGTGCAGGAAGTGATTAACAGTAAAAGATCAAACGCGGTGGACAGGATAAACATTCTTCCCTGGGACCTTTTTCCTCCGGGGATTGCAGCACCACTTCCTCTTTTTACAGACTGAATGTTGCCTCCTCCGCCACAGCACAGCACACACATTGTCACCACATGAGGCCCTGACCCATAATTCAGACTGTGTGCGTTACAGACAGAGAGCTGATAGAGAGATAGAGCGGGGGGGTGTTGTGTTTATGTGTTGTGTGTGTGTGTATGTGTGTGTGTGTGTGTGCATGAGCGCTGAGGCAACATCCAAGCTCCACTTAGTGCTCGAAAATGATTATGTTGTTATGTTGAACAGAGTCACCAATCAGTTGAGAGGCTCAGCTCATGTTAATTTGCCACATGATGACGCTCTCACTGGTGCACATCTGTTTCACTAAAGGACTAAAGGACCGCCACTGGGAGCTGATTATGTGACCAGACTGGCTGCAGGTGGATCAGACGACAGCAAAGATGGGAGAAGATAAAGTTGTTTTCTCAAGTCAACTGTGGTGAATATGGAATGAGAATTCTGACTTAAAGCTGAAGAGAGAAAACATCAGAATGTGAAAATACATACTGTCCTTCTGCAGCTCTCTCCTCTCAGTCCAAATCAGTTGTATCAAATCAGGTTCATATCTGACAGAATCTGATCAGCAATTAGTTTATTTCATTAGGAATTCCATTAGAATCAGTCAAATCAGTTGAGCACATTCCAGTAAAAAGCAAAACAAACAAAAAAAGACAATGATAACACAAACACAAACTACAGTCGCGGAAAAACTTATTAGACCATTAAAGTCACCAAAAACAATGGTTATGCAATCAAGTACTAACTCCTGTTTGTATCATGTGACTAAAACAGACCGAAAAGAAAACATGGAATGCCTAAAAGCACTGTTTTTGTCAGTACAATGCCATAGCTATTGATATAAGAATTGAAGTGATATTGGGTTATTATCAAGAAAACCATGCAAAATGTCTACATATCAGCTCTGAAATTAATCTCTTATGAGCTATTTTTGTAGTTATCATTATATTTGTCCAAACAAATGTACCTTTAGTTGTACCAGGCATTAAAATGAGCAAGAAATTGACAAAAACAAGGGTGGTCTAATCATTTTTTCCATGACTGGATATAAAAAATATGGATAAAATAGTGCAGCTGTTAGTACTTTTAACTGTAGAAGTTATAATCATACAAGCAGAAGTTCAAATGCCTTTCTCTTATAAATGTAAACCCACATCAAAAAGAGCATCTTCATATGGTCAACACCTCAAACAATCAATCACAACTAGGAAATTATTTTAATATTCTATCATTTACTATTCTCCATGTTTCATTTCAGTCATATATATCCATTTAGTTTTTATTAATTCAAAAGTAGTTTGATTGATAATTCAGATCATTAAATTTCAACTTTTATTTGATTGTTCTATATTTTGACATTCTCTGTGTACCATAATTTACATTTTTGAAATTCTATTTTAATATACCATATTTCAGTCAATACTATATATTAAATACTACATATTGCAAATAATAGGTCATTCATGTCAATTAAAAATGTACTATATTTCACGCGTATCCATTTGAGTTGCTTTCAATGATCCTTTACTGATTGGATGTGTGGTGTGTTCTGAGGGAGACTTCTAGTCACAAACAGCTCTGAACATAACCATTCTACAGTCAATCATGTATTTAACCCTCCTACCTGTCTGAAAACGCCTGTAATTAGACAAAATATGGGGTAGATTTTCTCTGACCTGAAAATACAGGGAAGGAGTAGATGCAGAAGTCTCCTGTGCTTTCAGAACATTTCAATTACAATATACTGAAAAGTAATTATGGACTATTTACCCACTCATGCCAAACAAAAAAACCAAACAACTATCAAGCCCCTCAGCTTTAAGAACAAAGTATTTTTGATGCATCTGTAGTATCAACAGATGTGATATAACTATCATATGTATGCAATAATTTCACCCATTCTGCAATGTACAATCAGTACAAATTATTACAAATGTGAGATAACACATTTTTAATGTATCGCAACTCAATCAGGATGGTAAAATATCACAGATGTAGGATATATAGATTCACTTTAAAGATACAAGGTGTGCTGGTAGCTTACCTGGTAGAAAACAATCCACACAAACCTAAAGCCTTCCCACCTGAGACACCCTGTAACATGTCATTACCCTTCTCTCTCCCCCCTCATTTCCTCTCTCTCTCTCCTTAATTGATCAAATAAGAGCCAAATACCCAAAATAAAGCTTTAAAGATACAACTATTGATATGTTAACCTCTCGACTATCAAAATGTACCACGAAACAACTGATAGTTTAATTTTGGAGTTAAATGAAAGTTTATTTGAGTAGTTTTTGCAATAAAAAATGCTCTGTGTAAAAGAGAACACTTGCTAGCTTTATAAAACATTACATAACACTGACCTTTTCGCCTAAATACTCAAATGGATGATCATATACTTACCTCCATATTTATTGTTACTCAGTGTTGGACATTTCACAATATGCATAACCTAAGTTGACTTTCAGGAATCTAGTTTTAAGCGTTTGATGTTAAATCAGTGTTTACATCAATATCAAGGCATTCCTTCAATCTGGGACAAACCGTGCCCCTCCAAACCTAAGGTGAAACATAACCTACTTTTGGGCTCAATGGTTGGCAGATCACAGCCCCTCAAGATCTAAAAGAGACAATTATCTTCAATTGAAGGCTGACAGGAAGAACAAACGCTTTCTAAGTAGTGCAAGGGGGCTTTCTTCTCTGGTGGAGTGGGGGATTAATCCACTGACAGGGGCCAGTGGAATGACCAGGTCAGTACAAAGCCAGGTGACGGGCCCCTTGCTCCTGACCACCTTATTTCTTGAATAAAAACACAATGGTTGAGTGAAAAAGGCATTAACCCTATAACACCAAACATATCATATTTGATACATGAATTTTGAAGCCCTCTATATGATCAGTGTGATATTTTTTTTCTTGAAAAACCTGATGTATACAATTAGATACATGCAATACATGGATAATCCACCGGGGGGGGGGGGGGGGGGGGGGGGGGGACACGACATGACAAACTCTGAAGCTGAAACTGAAGCACTGTGGTACTGTTTACCTTTCAAATGTTCATTGTGGTCAGTTTCAGATGCTGCAGCTCTTTCATAATTCATAGTTTGATTTATTGTTTGTTCAGTATTAATTGTCAGCCTTGTAAATACAAACTGGACTGACTGTACATATCCTGACCAAGGAAAATGAAATTCTCCCTTTGTGCAGTAATCTACACCTAGCTTTTCTGCCTCTGTCCATAATAATATACATTATATAGACTGAATGTTACATAAAATTAACGATCATTTGCAACATAGTATAGCAAACTATTACATGATCAAAAACAAATTAATTTTAGCAAAAAAAAAAAGTCTCTGTTTTGATTCGTACACAAGAAGCCTTTCCAGTGACACTACAAGATTGTCATTGAGGAAGGAGGCAGAACTTTGCCAATTTTGAAGAGGAATGACCAATTTGTTAAACAAGTTTGTGTTATATTATGTTTTTGTTCGTTCAAAAATAATATTTGAGCATTGAGACCTGATGTGTCAAATATGATACAAAATTGAAACTCATACATTGAAAATGATATTTGAAAAAAAAAATTTTTTTTTTGACTGCTCAGAAGGACCAATAAAGGCTTCAGTTTCAAAGAACTGGAATTTTCTGTCAATGATTTAATGGTTCAGGCTTTACAGGGTTAAGACATAAAATTATATTAAAGGTTCAGACTGTAATGCTCAATGGCTTCTGATGATGAAGTTGCAGACTGATACTAACTACCCCTCGCCTCACCCTCCCTTAAGGTGGCAACTAAACGTATGAAAGATATCTGAGTCGTTTTTTTTTTTTTTTCTTTTTTGTTCTGGGCTTTTTTTCTTATAGGGATATTAACTCTTACATTAAAACTCAGACATAAAAGATAATGGTAATAGACCTTAACTCAAGATGTCATCTAGAATAGGGCAATATGATCCACCCATCCATTCATACAGGTCCAGATGGTGAAGGTAGCAGCCTAAATAGAAATGGTGAAGACTAAGCCTGTTACATATTTAAATAAACCATAGTTTTTCTATTTAAAATTCACTGTAACATTAACATTTTTCAGCCATTGTTAACATGTTGTTTTTGAAGTTTCTGAGACAAAGGTTTTGTGCCTCACCAAGAATTGGTTAAAATCCAATCTTTCTTTACTTTTGTGCATTAAGAGGATACACTTGACTCCAACAGGGCTGACACACTGACGCACAATCCAGCAACTAATGCAATGACTGCAATATGTGATAAAAGAATACAGACTGACGGTACCACTGAGGGATCTTGCATGACTGCTTTAGGTAAAGCCACCTTACAAGGTCACTTTCAGCAGCAGGATTTGTCTGAATACAAAATTAGAAAATATCGTTTTCATTTGTACTGAAGCTGGAATATTAAAGACTGCTATTTTTATTTGGAACCTTAAAGCCTGCAGTACTTTAGCTCATGTTGCTGTGTAAGAGAGTTGTTTTGTCTTATTCCAAAAAAAAAAGTCAGCTGTGATAGTATGGTCCATGCCCTCCACAAAGTGCGTCTTCTGTGGATATGAAGGGTTCACTCTAAAATAACATCAACGCAGTGCAATCACTCTTTCTGTCAGGTGATTATACACTAATGAAAACTTTTCTATTTCTGCAGTTTGATCCCCATAAATCTTAAACACACTGAAGCTTTAAGTCCACGCTGCCCCACAGTGTGGCCCAGAACCAGAAACTAAAAATACAGCACTTGACCTTGTTGTTTCTTTGAAGCTTCAGGCTCAGGGACATTGTCTTTGTGTTGGGTTTGGTGATGGCTCCAGCAGCCTTTGCTGTGGTAGGCATCCAGCGCTGAGCCCAAACGTGGGTTTAAATATAGCAAAGCCTCTGGATGTGTGGCTTGCTCTCACTGTTTCTCTTGGCAGTTTGAGGTCAGAACATATTGCCCATAATCCACTTCATATGCAAAGCTACATTATATGAGTCGGTGTTACTGAACCCAACCAATTATACTCAAAGCCAGTCAAATTTGAGAACATGTCAATGATGGAGAGATATTGACATAAGGAAATAGATTTTTACACTGTTGTTTTTGTGTGTTGTCCCTAAGGTAACAAACAAAAGTTTTCTTCCACATTTCTCCCAGAGCTGTGCCTTTCATTCACATATTGGTTACAAATGAGTCTCATTTGCAATGATAACCAGAAAAATGCACATATGGCTTCTAGTGAAAGACCCACATTTGGCCTCTCTGCTTGCCATTAAAAAACATTTAATCTGATAGAATCATTTGTCTTTGTGTCTGGGGCCAGGCAAGTCCAAGGGCAGCTTCCAGCATCTAATTGGTCCGGAGGATCATTGACATCACGCAAGGTGAAAGGTCACTGTGGGACAACCTTGGTGCCAAGTTGTGTTTGAGAGTTGCCAGGTGTGAAAAGCGTTTCTTGTTGTTCTTGGGCTGATGTGAACATCTGCGCCAGACTACAAGTCAGTGCAGAGATTCAAGCTGAAGCTGAAGACTTTGAATTCCCTTTAACTCTGGGTAATTTGGAGAAAACACATATGGGTGAGGAGGCGGATTGGGAATGGAGTGTCTTTAAGCTGTACCTCAAGTGCTAAGCATTTCAACAACATACTTTCTAGAATATCTCTGTCAAAGAGAGCATGGAAAGTCACAACAGGAATTTTGATTCTGTTGCTTTTTCTGGAGCCAGACACGACTTCTGCAGATCCTGTTCACTCTTGCCAAAGCACGGCAGAGTCCTCCTATGATATAAATAGACAGTATTTACTCACACATCTAGTTTACCCTACAATAGCCTACCTCTGTGCCTGACCCCTAACATAAACACAACATGGCTCCTCTCCCCAGTGACCCAGAGGGGTGCAGGTGGTCCACATGAACACCTCTATATAGGTTCTGACCCGGGTTCAGAGGTCAGACCCCTCAAATGACGACCTTCCTTGCCGCCCCTAATTGCCCTGTTTATTTTTAGTCCACACTGGGTCTTGTTGAGCTATTAAAAGAAACATGAACATGAGGCTGTCTGCTAATTACTGTTGGGCCAGCAGACCCTCACTTTCTCTGATTGCAACCATATGCTAACCCACTCATAGAGCACAGTCTCATCTGTCACCTTCACTGTCTCTTGGTGGTTTCACCGTTTATACAGCAATTCAGGATGGCACTTTGCTGATTGTTAAGAGAAACATCTCTAAGTGTAACGACTTTATGGAAAATTCTAGCAAAACAGGACAATTAGGTTCAATATTAACATGAAGTCCACAATCTACAGGTTCGATGTGCACATCATTGAGACAAAACTGAAGCAATTCACTGCTGAAAATGCTCTGAATTCCCCCAAAGTCACAGAAAAGAGCTCACATGGCCCACCGTCCTGCAGGATAACAACAGATAAGCCATATACTTAGGTATCACAGAGCTGTTGCTGGTAAGCATCAATAAATCCTGTTCAAGCATTTAAGGAAGCAGTAAGTAATTGGGTCGATTTAGACCTATTTGTGGTCAGAGGGAGGTTGAAATGAAGCAGCAGAGGCAGCCATCTTGCCGAAGTTGTGAAGTTTACAAAGGTTTGATTGCAGTAGGAAGCTGGTTGTGTGGATTAGCAGATGGGCCTGGACAAAGACAGCATACACTTGTGTTTAGTTTTACAGACTGTTAGAGGGGCTACAGACATTTGTTATGACAATTAGAAATCTCTTTGTGAGTAAGCACTGAAAATACTATTAGGAAAGCTCCTTCTCTTGGAGATATAAAGTAGTCATTAATATTTATTTTAAAATGTAAAATTATTAATTCTAATTACAAAACATCTCAACTTAAGTTAAGTATGTTTCATTTCTATATACTGATATGGATTCTGTAATGTGGCAGATTTGCACGTCTTTCATGCAGGGTCTGATATATGTTTTCTTGTTTCTTTTCCACCCTCATCTCTCAATACCATCTTACGTTGCCGGTAACACGTGTGTCAGTAGTGAAGCTGTAGCTGTCAGGAGGGTTGTCTGGTTAATGTCAGACAGCACAAGCCCACCCGCCTCGTTCTGCCCTGATGGATTGGGTTTCCGCCGCACCTAGATGCACACTAACCTGCAGCTTCCTGGAGAAATGAATCATTGAGTGGGAGAAAATAGATATTCACAGGAGAGCAATGCATTATACTACTTAGACCTGTTAGTTAACTACGATGTTATGTTATGTTTCCTGAAAAAATAAATTAGTTTTGAAATGTCAAAGCAAAACCAGGAAGTCCTGTTCATGGTCAGTATCAAATAGAAATATCCTAAAATTAGGATGACAGGGCAGGTGACCAGACGGAATGACTATGACTGACATAACTGAGAAAAAATAACTAAAACTAACACACATACAAATCCTAAATTAATTTTTGTACAATGTGCAGTTCAAACTTAAGAAACTTATATTGTATCTTTGTGTCTTGCATGTTAATAACTGTTATTTATATTCATAGCGGCTGATGCTATGATCTTATAGTCTTCCTTTGACTTTTATTGTCTTCATCCAACATTCTTATTATGAGTCCTTCAAAGGCTTTCTTTTGTCTTGACGTCAGTGGGTGTTTTCAGTGTGTTTTTCATGAAGCTGATTGCACAAATGATAGTTTGGTAAGTGATTTCAGAAAAATTACAGATAAATTTCCATTGTAAATAAAATCATGAGAGTTTTGATGGAGCTGAGGCAGACTCAGATCATCTCAATGGTGTGAGGTGATCATGAAACTCAAATCATTCTTTTTTTTGTCTTGATGCTTCAGCAAAATCAAATCTTATGTATATAAATTATATTATCATGAGTTTTTAGCCTTGACTCAGCAAGCTGTCACACAACCAAAATACAAATAATAGATGCATTTTCTCCAACACCAAACAGGAAGCAGAAAATGCAATAAAACACATACACATACTCATTTTAAGTACATTTTCTTAGAGATGCAAAAGGATTTATCTAGAATTATATAACTGAGATGTGACACAAAATTAAATATGAAAAAAAGTTAAATGAACTGAAGCATTATGTTCTCAACAGAAATCCCCCCTTTACTCACATGATGTTTGTCAATTTAAAAGATAATTCAAGAAATTTGCAGTTCATAGCAAAGACAGTAGAGAAACATCTACTTTTGTGTTCAACAGCTGAATGGACTGTGTCTCTCATCATATGTAATACATACCACCAACACCTAAACGACTGCTACCACAGTACATTTCAACTTTACCCTCCAAAGTGAAGAAAAAAGCATGAACAGAATTTCTTTTTACTGATTTTCACAGTCTGATATTTCAACAGTTTTACCACAGACTGCAACTTTATTGACTTGTAAAATTATCTTTTAAGTTGAAAAAGCATCATATGCATAAATGATGCATAATTCAACCAGGATAAAAAATAAAAAAAAAACTTTAAAAATCACAACTGATTGCAATACAATTTTTTACCCCACCCCCTGAAAGGGGAGGCAAGGGGTATTGTTTTTGGTTTGTTTTGTTTCTTTGTTTGTTAACATTTTAGCAGCAAAACTATTGGTTCAGTTCACACCAAATTGGGTTTATAGATTGCCAGTGACCCAGAACAGGTTTCATTACATTTTGGGAAAGGTAGGTCGAAGTTCAAAATTTTTTTTAATGATTTTTAAAAATGTTCCCATTCACATATAATGGGTGAAATACATGTGAGGAGCAGGGTTTGTTGTACCTGGCACCACTTGTTTTTTTCCCTCAGCCTTCACCGCAGGGTATTGTCATCAGTTCATTGTTCGTCTGTCCATCCATCTATATGTGCAAAAACTTTGGAGTGGACTGAAGGCCGAAAGTTTTCAAGTGTGGGCATGTTTTGTTTTTTAAATAAGGTCACAGGGGACACAACCAGGAGGATGTAGGACTTTCTATCGTTTCTGTAGGATTCTTGCAGATCTTGCTCCCTCATCCATGATTGGTGGAGATTGGACTTGGAATTTGATAGTGAGCATGAATGTTTGGTACTCTTCCACCTCTATTAATAATTAAATAAGTTATTAATACTACTACTACTACTTCTACTACTACTACTACTAATAATAAATTCTAATGAGACAAGAAGTATAGGTGGGAGAGAAAGAAGACAGATAAAGGGTACAATTTAACATAGGTGACCTGAAAAAGGAGATCTTGAAGGATAGAGAATCATTCTGATGGTCACCCACACTCGTTTTAGTACATGAGGTGACGGATCTGTTAAAGCTGTTGCGCTGCGTCTCTGGAACGATCTCCCTCCGTACCTCTGGTCCACAGACTCTGTTGAGTCTTTTAAACAACATCTTCAGACATTCCTTTCCAAACAGGCATTTTAAATTCAAACTGACTCAGGGCTGCTACAACCGACTGCATTTAATGTATTTATTGTATTGTATTGTATTTTAGTCATATTCTGTACTGTGAAACACTTTGTGACTCCCTGTCTATGAAAAACGCTCTATGAATAAATTATGTTTGAAAGTGCCTTTCATGAAACCCAAGGACACTGTACAACATAGGATAAAAGAAAATAAATAGAATACAAAGGACAATAAGTAAAATACAAAGAAAAAACAAGTGCAAGTAATGTGGTACGGGTAAGATGTGATGGAGTAAAACAATACTAACAGTAATCATCTGCTCAAGTAAATGTTATTTGGGAGATACTGCAATAATCTGCTTGTCAACCATTACCTGGAGAATATGCCGGACACAAACCTTTAGTCTGAGAGTGAAGCGATACCAATTAGATGCAACAGGATGTCAGAAAACTGTGATATGAAGAAACTCCAGAGCCCACAAACCCTAACCTGTAGACTGGTGATCATGTTCAGGCAGCAGCTGGTAACAATTTGTTATAATGGCTGCTCACCCTGGTTATCAGGACTGGATTACTCTTTTATCTCAGCGTTGGAATTTCTAACTTTGCTTTCCTTTGTGAAAGCTTTAATTGTGGAGGATTCTAGTGTTTTTTTTATTCCGTCTGCCCAGCTGTTGGAGAGATTTTCATTTCTTGCGCACGTCAGGAGCTTTTCTTTTCTTACCTCTGTTCTGTTGTGTATCTGTTGTTTGTCTTTTTTTGCCTATGGTGACATTTTATATGGTTGATGTAATCCTTAAATGTGCTGTGCAGATGTACAGTGGATTTCATTACACCATGTTTTGACGTTTTGCTTTAAGACATTTTGTTTTGGCGTGTGTCACTCCTCTGAATAGAAATTTGTTAATTTTAGCAATATGTTTATTTGAGCACAGACATTCAGTGAAGAGCCCTTTGTATATATTAAGAGCTGGGAATGGTTTTGGCATAGGCTGCTGTTGTAAACTGGTTTACTGCATATAATACAACTACAAACTTTTGGCAGACATTGTGAGTGTGCCTACTGGTTACTGCAGATTTTCCTCTAAACCATAAATGAGACCCTACCTCATATCATCAGAATCTCCTCACCATGAGAGGAAACTAATCTGATATAGATGTTATGTGGGTTTAGAGGCAATATGAGAAATGCTGCAATGTGCAAAAGTGACTTTATCTGATTATTTTGAATGGCACTGCTTTCTCTTTGGGCTCATAGTTGAAATTTTGTGTTTTTCACCAGGCTGTTGGTCACTTCTGACTCATGATAACAAATGTGCTTAACCGATAAAGACCCAGTGCTACTTTTGTGGTAGTTCCCAAATGATTTTTTTCTTTATATGTAACATTTCTTGAGCAGTTTGTCACTATTTATTAGGAAATAATCCTCTGTACTTCACATTTTTCCAGTGAAAATCAGGTATTTTCCTATATGTAATGTACTGATTATGTAGATGTTCATTAAAGCTCAGATTAAACATGAGGGTTATTATACCAAAAAACAGAAAAACTGAAGAAAAATTGACTTTTTTAGTAAAATATATCATTAACTGAACATAAAACAAGTGTCTACAGCTGCTGTTATTTAGCAAACTCCATGAGTTTTACTGGTGAATCAATGTTGTGGAAGATGACGGTGTTTTAATGTTCACTATGAAGCCTCTGAACGTCTAAATGGGTCATATCTGAAGACCACGAAAAGATGAATAACTGCATTTGCACAAATTATTTACATGTACTGATAGGTTTAGTGGATCAACAGGTATTAAACATTTTAGATCAGTAGATGGTTTTGGTCGCTGGTGGATGTTTGAGTCTTTATGGCTTAGAATTGTGGTCAATACACACTGATTGTCAGCAGTTCTGAAAGAAAAATATACATTTCCAAAAACCTCTGAGGTGGAAAGTCAGGGAAAAACATAAAACATAGAAAAAATTTAGTATACTGTAATAAATATCAAGTTTGGCCATAAAAGTCTGAACTCTTATGAGCCATTTAAAGTTTCAAACACTTTTCTATGTTAAAGTAACATAGTTCTACAGACATTCTAAATGTATGGATTTGATCCTGCTTATTATGTCCTCATGATGGAAATTAATGGGATTTTTTTAAAATAGTTTTTTGCAGTTTTCGTTGCACTGCTTACTTGAATCACAGAGACATCCTAGCATATCATTCTGAAAATTTTCACTCATTCTCATGTTTGACTTGTGAAGGACTTCATGCACTGAAATTCAGATGGAGGAAGCAAAGTAATAAAAATAATAAATACTATTATGTGCTATGCTTGCACAAAGCATTCACGGAATAATCAATAAGCATTCTTTATGTTATGACATGGAGACTCTAGAGCAGGGGTGTCAAAGTCATTTTGGTTAGGGGCCACATTTAGCGGGCCAGACCAGTAAAATAATGAATAATAACCTACAAATAATGAGAACTCCAAGTTTTTCCTCTTTGGTTAGTACAAAGAACAAAACATTAAATTATGAAAATATTTACATTTTACGAAAAAGATGTGAATAACCTGAAAAAACTGAAATTTCATTAGAAAAATGTATGCAATTTTAACAATATCATGCCTGGACTTATTATTTATACATGTATATTTACACTCAATGTTACACAAACATTTGGTAACAGGCATGTTATTAAAATTTTGAAGTTTGGAACTAAAATAAGAACAATTTCTACAATATTACATGACAACTTATGGATCACAGTGAATCTGTAAATGCACAAAACATTTAGGAACAGGCATAATATTGTTGAAATTGCACATTTCAGGTTGTTCATATTTGTTTTTATTTATTTGCATTTTATTGTGAAAGGATAGTTTGTAAATGTTACTAAATGTTATTTTTTTCACTTACATTTTTTCACATAATTTTTCAAGAAGAAAATTTGTAGTTGTCATTATTTCAAAGTTATTATGTTATTAATTTACTTGAGAACACATTGGTCTGTATGTGGAACCTGAACTAAAATGATTTTGACAACCTTGACTGTTAATATCTTCAGTGTAATTTTTGCACTTTTATCCTGTGGGCCAGACTGGACCCTTTGGTGGGCTGGATTTGGCCCGCAGGCCGCATGTTTAACTCCCCTGCTGTACAGGATGTGGATAAACTCTCAAGCTCACAATGAGAACCGTGTGATGTCAACAGTTGGTGGATGACTGTTGCCACCCACCCAGCTGTTGAGGTGCTTTAGGACGACTGATGAGCACCTCGACATGATGAACACACCTGATGGCGCTCCCTGTGGCCCTGGTCTCCGGGGAGCCTCGTGGACAGCTGCAACGTTGGTTTTGGGCAACTTTCCAACAACAACACGGAAGTCAATGGAAACCAAGTTTGAAAGCAATGATCATAAAAACACCAATCACACTTTTATGTTTGCTAACAGTCTGCTGCCACTGAGGAGAAGCCCCTTTAATGAGGCTGACTTGGTTATTCATAATGGACGGCCCCCGTAATAGAAAACTGCTGTGTTGCTGTTGCATTGGTTTCACATTTTTGACTAACAGCCAAACCAGTGAAGCATAAAAAGTATTTAAGGTTGTTGCAATACACCATGAAATTCAAAACCTGGGTGTTCTGAAACCCACTATATCTGGTCTTCCTCCAAATATCTGCACTCTTAAATTTTCTCCACCCGGGATCGACAGTTAGCACCGACAGACACTCCCAGTTCCTTTACCACCTTCTATAATCTTCCTGAGAAACCAAGGTGGGACTCTTGGGTGAAAAGGTCACTGTCCTTCAGGATTCCTGGCCTGGCAGGGGGCGAGGGTTGGGCTGAAATGGAGGGGATGGAGGGGCAGGGCGAGCACTAAGGTAAGCAGGGTCATTGTATGTCCAGGGGAGGGACCTAAGTTGGGTTTGACCCTTTGGCTTTTGTTGATGTTTTGTTAGCATTGTTGGCCAGACCTAATACAGCATTCCTTGTGGCTTTGCAGAGGGTACCAGGGAAAGGTAGCAGCGAGGGGGAAAGACGACAAAACAGATGGAGCAAGACTTATGGGAAACAATAGAAGATGACCCCCCGAGCCTTCCTGGTCTTCAGGGTGTTAGAGCAGAAAAATGCACCACATGATGAAAAAAAAGAGCCAAAGGAAAGATTTAGTAAATACATCATTTACCCATGAGATCAACTATAGACTGACATATTTTTTTTAAAACTAATTGTGACATGTGAGCTATATTATTTGGCTGTAGTTTAGTGCAGTGTGTAATGTATTTGAAACTATGGTAACACTTTATTTGGCCACTGACACATATGCATTAACAGAGGAGACATGATGCCATTCACAGGCCGACAAATGGACCATTGTATTTCAATATGTTAATAGAAATAAGACAGCAAAATGAACACTGTAAAAAGTGAGACTACGTTGAATTAATTCTAAGTCTATAAATAAAAGCAACATTTATTTAACAAAATAGACTAAAGGTAGTTTCAACAATTGTGAAGTTGAATTATTAATATTTATAACATTTAAAACAATTTTACCCCAAAAAAATCAATCTGCACTTCTGTAGAATTGAGTGGATGTATGATATAAAATAAAAAGTAAGAAAATGAATATATTTGTCTTTCATTATTTTTTTTTAAAGTAACACTTAAAACTATGAGGAATTTTATTGTTACGTGGTATTTTGGTAATTCAGTTACTTACACAAATCAACCTTTAGTGGATCTAACATCTGCATATATAGGTAATAACTGAATTAAGTTTTTGTGAAATATTACTATTCAACCAGTTTAATTATGCTTTCCTTTACAATTGATTTTACTATATCAAAGCTGCGTATGACTTTCATCACCAATTTTTCATCAAATCTGTAAAACCCAAGTCATAGTCTAGGTATCACAAATCCATAAGTCTTTCTGTGATTACTCACCTGAATCTCTTCCGTCATGGTGAACAATTTTGAAGTGTACTCCACCATAAACAATCCATTTGTTTACAAACAGTATCACTTGGGCATCTTTGAAAATTTGTCATGATGTGCATTGTGGGAAGGGGAGCTACACACAGCCACATTATGGCCGTAGCAGCAACAAACACAGAAACGGCTTCATTGCCTCTTAGTGGCTAATAATAATGCGGGAGTACACTTCAAAATTGTTCACTGTGAGGGAAGAGATTCAGGTGTGTAATCAAGGAAAGACTTATGGATTCATGATACTTAGACTGTGACGTGGGTTTTACAGATTTGATGAAAAATTGGTGATGAAAGTCATACACAGCTTTAAATATGTTAAATAAATACTTTAAAAAATATTTTTACACAAATACAAATATTTGTTTGTTTTTTAAGTAAAGCTGTGAAACTCTTGTCCATATGGAGCATAAAAATGCATCGCTGGGCCTTAAGAGGTTAAAATGGGTTTTTATTTAATTTATTTAAAAATATGTATTATTTTTCTCATAACTGATTCTTCAATGAGTGAAAAAGCTATTGATACTCAACACATTATCTTGAGTTAAAGTGATATTTCATTTACAGACGAAGTGTGGCAGCTGTTTTGTCAAACCTTTAAGATGTTGAAGTGTTTGGAACACTCAAACGTCTGTAGTGTAACGAAACCATTAGTGGGATGCCAGATTTGATAGATAGCTGTTTAATTGCCTCAGACAGTTGAGTGCCTGATTTCACACTTCTCATAACTCATTTGTGTGATCATTGTAAAACACGACAAATCTCATAAGAAGCGTCTTCTTTCCTTATAACTCATACAGTTTATCTGCTCATCTTAAAGGTTTGTCAACATCAAAGATCCATTTAAAGCCTTCGTACTGATGACCTTTACTGAAAAACACAGAGTTTGCCAGAAGTGACTTAGACGAAGCTAGTGGGGTCAAGCTGTGGTCAATTGAAGCTTCACCTACATCCATGTCATTCTGTTTTTCCCTTCTTGCCATGGCCTCCTAAGGCAGATATTCTTAGACAGTTCTCCAATCATTACAGGCCTGCCTTCCTCCTCCTGGGCCGCTTTTAAGGCAGATTACAGGTAAATGGGTTGTTTTACCCTGAAGCCTCCTGTCACTAAAATATGGACGTGTTTGAAGTGCTCACCCCTTACTCAGCCAACAGAGGGGTTACATGTTCGGGTATGAACAGGATCAGTCACTGTGCCGGCGTTATCGCTGTCGGTTCGGCGTGTCTGCTAAAACTTAGCCAAATTCCTCAAACCAAGATTACTATCCTCAGTTCGTTGCTAACTCCTCAGCTTTTCTCGTAGCCTTTCTGTAAATGCTCTTAGTGCAGTGTGCCCACAGATAAATATGCTTACGGTGGCTCAGTGGCTTTTGATGCATGGTTTTGGCCACTTTTGTGGTTATGAATTAAGTCAGCTTTCACAAGAAAAAGAGACGCACAGTGAGAAACAGCACAGTTCCTCAGCCGCCTGCCCACCACACGGAACATTTGCCTACACATGCAGATTTTGAGAAGTAGCTATTTGTGTTATCTGAGGTTCCACATGGACAGAGAAAGACTTTCCTTTCTGCTTCACTCAACCAGGAGAACTGCCAAAGCTCCATCCATCAGATAAAGGATTTTGTTTTTTTCGTCTTTGGGTCGGGCGCATGAGACGAACGTTTTTGCTCGGAGCATTTCTATGCCGTTGCCAGGCGGAGGTTTTTTAAGGCTGGCCCAGGGGAGCAGATTATGACTAATGAGACCAAGTTACTGTGACCAGAGGAGGCAGCTGGCGAGAAACGGGGCTCAGATTAAACTTTTTATCAAGAGATCTCTCTGTGGGCCAGACTGAGGGACAAACCCACAGGAAGTGCATCACATCCGACGCCGGTCACGTCCGCCACATAGCGTTATGAGCTACAGTGACTTTATATGGAAATCTCAGAGTCGACGAGACATTCAAGTTTATGCCGACTTCTCTTTCATTCAGCTATTATGTAGACTTGAAAGGAAGCAACAGTTTTGACTGATGGACATTAAAACTGGACTCATTCATTCTCTCTGTTTGCCTATAACTGTTAGAGGGTGTACATATTACAGCAGATGTTTTCATCTATTTTCAGCAGATATAGCTTAATGCCATATCTGTGGCCCACCTGTTCCCTGGTCCCTTGTGTACTGACAGTTTTGTTTTTGTGGTCGTGTTTTAACAAGACTGAGTTATATTCAGAAGGGATGATTAATATTGTTAAGATTATTTGACTGACTTGAACATTTTATTTAGAAACCTGCTTTCCAGAAAAGTTGGGAAATTCACTAAAATGCAAAAAAAACTTAAATCTGTGATCTAACATGTACACACTGTCACACTGACTTTTCCTTTTATTTTACTTCCTAATCATTTAGGAACTGAGGAAATAGATTTTTTGCAAGAAGAGCTGTTGTCTTTTCTGAATGTCTGTGGTGGCCTTTGTCTGTTTGTCCTCCTCATGATGTTTATACATTTACAAGTGGAGACAGATGTGATGTGGACAGAAGCAGAACAGTCCAGTACCAGCAACCACGCTTCATTGGAACTGCTGCAGAGTTGGCCTGGTCTTGTTCTAATGAAATAATCTTGGACTTCAGGGAAAACATGTCAGTCTGATGGGAGCAGATGTCTATCTATAGGTCAAATGTCTGCCTTCACACAGATACAGGTCAGCCATGTGGACACTGATGCAGCCCCAGACCATCACAGATGCTGCTTTTGCACCTTTCACAATAATCTGGATCTTGTTTTCATCTTTGACACATAAAACCCTACTTCTTTTTTTTTTTTTTTTTTTTTAATGTGGACTCATCTGACCACATTCCCACTCCCTTTAGGTCCATCTCTGGCATTTCTTCACAGAATCTGTATTTCTGGATGCAGCAATGACAGCAGCAATGTCAGTGGGTTTCTGGAGTCCAGTTCTCACATGAAATAGTGCCAGACTTTGTGCCAAACCTCAAGTTCCAGCCTTTGGTGGATCCTGCTTTCATGTCCTATCGTGATGCCTCCCCTGCTAATTGTGGAATCTGCACAGTGCTATTTGTACATTCTACAAACTTTTCAGTGGTATTTTGACTCAGTCTCAAGTTTTGGAGTCGTTACAAGCACCAAAATCTAAGTTTGCACAGTTAAGTTGATGACTTAAAACACTGAAACACTTCTTTGCACTTTTGTCAGTTAAATAAAGATTTAAATGAATGAATTATTGCATTTAAAGTCTTCCAACTTTTTTGTAAATTGGGTTTGTAGTCATAATACATTAATGTAAGAGTCTTTTATCCATAAAGACCCAGTGCTACTTTTGTGGCAGTTCCCAAATTATTTTTTCTCTGTATTTAACCTTTTTAAAATGATTTATCGCCATTTACAATAATATTATCCTCTATATTTTGTGTTCTTGTGGTGAAAATCAGGTATTTTCCTATAGTTAATTCAATGATTATCAGAGGTGGCAAAAGTACTCACATTCTGTACTTAAGTAGAAGTACAGCTACGTGGGTGAAAAAATACTCTCGTAAAAAGTACAAGTACTGATTCAACTACTTTACTTATGTAAAAGCAAAAAAGTACTACTTCTCAATTATAATAAAGTACAAAAGTAAAAAGTAAAACTGCATTATTTTTTTGCCATGAATGAAACAATATTTCTTTAACCAGGTAAAATTATATAGAGAATCATATAATCATATAAGAATTTTCACGGGTATGGGTAAAATTAAATGCGTGTGGGTAGCAGGCAAGGAAGTGAAAAAAAAAAAAAAAAAGATTCAAGGATGAAAATAATTTTCAGGACATTTAATGATGATGATCATTTAATTTGACCACGGTTGATCCATGATGTTTTATTTTGAAGTGAGCTTCACCTCTGTTTATATATGGTTAAAGATGTCATTGAGTAACACATATTAGAGATTTATTGATGGTGTGTGTTTTAGCCAAAAATAAAGCCCTTAAAAGTGGGTTACTGTATGGACAATGTGTTTAATCATGAGTCGGGTCACGGTACTCAGCTTTGCAGGTACAGACGGAAAAGTTTGGAAAAAGTGGACCCTGTGCAGGACTCTGGTACTGACCCTGGTCACAGCCTGTGCTCCTTCTCTCCTCCGGTGATTTTCCCTCTGAAGGACGTATTTTACGTACTGACATCTGTTTAGTTTGAAAAAGTAACGAGCCTATTCTGATAATGTAAGGAGTATAAAGTACAGATATTTATGCAAGAATGTAGGGAGTAAAACTAAAAAGTGGCCAGAAAAATAAGTACGAAGGTAAAGTACAGATACCTAAAAAATCTACTCAAGTACAGTAATGAAGTATTTATACTTAGTTTCTTCCCACCTCTGCTGATCAGGTATTTTAATCATCATCTTGAGATTATATTTGAGGGTTGCTATATCAAAAACAGATAAAACTTTAATAGCAGAAAAATCCACTGTCATTGAGCCAACTCCATGGGTTTTACTGGTGAATCAATGCTGTCGAAGTTGACTGTTTCCACGTTCACTACGGAGCCTCTGAACGTCCAAATGGGTCATATCTGATGACCATGAAAAGATGACAAACTGCATTTTACACCAATTATTTACCTATATTGATAGGATTAGTGGATCAACAGGTATTAAACAGTTTAGATCAGTAGGTGGTATAGGTCACTGGTGGACATTTGGGTCTTTATGGGTTAAATATAAAAGCTTGTATGAATTGTCTTTTATATAATGTATGATCCCAGTTGTAACAGCGTGGGGCCCCTGGTCCCATGCGTGTGCTTTTGTTTTCCCTCCTGCTGCTTTATTGAAATCCCTGTTGTCATAGCTGACAAACAGAAATAAGTGATCAGTAATTGTTTTGTGGTTCTGGGGCGCTGAATCAATTATTATGCCTCCCCAGCAATAATTTCCTTGGTTGATTTAAACACAAGCTCCCTCTAGGTAAGTCATCAGGGCTAATTGAGACCAGGGGAAAAACCATGGCAGGACAGTGTTGTTTTTTTATGTGTTTTTTTAGTGCTGGAGTGACATCCGTGTTCTAATTTCACCAATGAGAAATTTAGGATAACATGAACTCCTGTTGCATCTCTATGGGACTGTCCCAGTGAACTGGATTGGTCTGATAACTCTCATTATACATCTACCTGCCTTCCTCATCAGGGTGCAGGACATGGATATTCACCCCAACAAGGTGTGAGCAACAGCTGTGGGAATAATCTGGGACCCACCCAGTTAGCCGGAGCCCCCCCCTATTCACACTCTGTCTAAAGCTGCTATGCATTGTGTCTCGGCGGCTGAAGAGGAGCAGAGGAACAGGACAATTATGACATTATGGCTGGGTGGCTGAGCAGCAATCCCAGTTGGTGAGAAACAAAAAGGAGGACCAGGCAACCTAAGAGTCACTGATCCCACAGGAAAGCAATCCACCACACAGACAAACTGTTTTGTCTTCATCAGGATGCAGAATCTCACTAGTGGCTTTTCCATCGGACATCTGTGTAAAACTTTACCGATATCTACTAAATGTCGAAAAAACACAAGTGTGTAATGTTGGTTGTTCCATTAATTTATTATCGCGAGATGACACGAGAAGTCATCCCATACACATGACGACGAACATAAATATCACATTGATTTACAGATATATTTATTATTATTATATTTTACCCCTCTATCTCACACTATTGTTTTTAAATGTATAAATCTTTTTATTGGATTTTCAAACACACGGTAAAATCTAACTTGTACAATATTTCCAAATGTTCTAGTTGAGGGCAGTAGACAGTTGTCTTTATACAATGTATCCTGACAGCAAAAGTTTTAATCTAACCTAAATGGCTTCTATGAATAAACTATAAAAAGCCATTATCCCTTCCCACCCACCTTAAAAGAAAAGACAGAATAAAACAATACACAAACACAGAAGGAAAAGAAACAAAAAAAACCCCAAAACAAACAAAAGAACTCCGACAAATAATCACTGCTGGATTTGCAATAAGATAAAAAAGATTAAAGTAGGTAAAGTAGGTATAGATATATTCATGATTATTATATATTACCCCTCTATCCCATACTAAATTTAAAAAACGACTTGGTTTCCTGGTGTGTCCACACATACTGTGCCATGTTTCTTTAAAAACTCTTCTTCTTCGCTTGTTGTAATATCCATCGTTTTTTTTTTTTTTTTTTTTTTATTTATTCACGTGACTCTATTTGTGGAAAAAGGTCTTTCCATTGCAGTTCTGCATGATATACCAATTTTGCTACGCCTGAAAAACCACCTTTTGCCAGCACAAAAACTTATCATTGAAAAATGAGAATTTTGGCAAAATTGACATTTTTCCATTAGGCAAATTTTTATGCACAAGTTATCTTCGCGCAATTTGAGGGTTAATGGAAAAGTGACTGTGATTATTTAGTTTTTAAAGTATCAAAAAATGTAGACATCATTATCAGGCACCTACAGATTGGAAAAAAACAAAGTCATAATAAGTAGCAATATAGAGGTATTATTGAGGCTAATATAGGGTTATTAGGTTTTTTGTTTTTTTGTTTTTTTTACCTAAGTATTTGTTTTTCTAACAAAAATATCTCCACTTCCCCCATGCCTTACATTTTCTCTTGCTTATTACTATATGAATTATTATTTTCCATCATAGCACATATTACAATATTAACACCAATTTCAGCCAAAGGGGATAGGACCACTACAAGACTTATCCATTAGTGCATGTCACACACAACTAACATAAAAAGACATAAAAAAAGAGACAAAAATAACATAAAAGCCAAAGTGAGATTAAGAAAATAAAAATAATATACGTTTTATGACTGCAGACATCACTGTGAATGGAACAAGGGTCATTAACACATAACACTGGGTCTTACATCATTCACTTTCCATTGCAGTTTTTATCCCATTAACACTGATGCAAATGTGTATTTCACATCTATTTATTTATTTATTTATGTATTTATTTCAAACATGCAAAGAAACAAAATAAAACAAAACAAAGCAAAATAAGACAAAAACAAAATAACATTTAAATGAACAGTCTATCTTCAAGTAAGTGCAAGTCTGAATTTTGCATGGTCAAAAAGGAGTAGGAAGAAGTATAAACTTATTTAATCCAACCTCTCAAGTGCTTTTACACCTTTATCACTATCTTAATACAGCAATCAAAGAATACATTTTTCCTAATTTTAGCATTCAACCACAACTAATACATAATGCAGTAATTGAATTATACATAACAATATGATCGTGGCAGTACAGTCATACAAACAGACTCAACAATTCAACAATTTTCTTCAATAATTACAGCATATTTATCAATACAACATTATCCATAAACAAACAGGCATTATTGTTGTTATTAAACACTCTACCTCACAAGAATCAATACTTTATATCTTTTTTTTAAAAACTGAATTATGTTTGATGTTTGTTTTATCTCTACACACAATTTGTTCCACAATTTTACTCCACAGATGGTGATACAGAAACGTACATATAACTACATCATATAACTCTACAGAGAAAGACATATAGTGCTGTTGCCTCTATTTTGCTTTGCCATATGATACTGGTTGTTTGGAAATCTCCTACAACACCATCATCATCATAAATCTGCCTGAATTAAAGATGTGATGCATTTTTAAACCCGGAAAAATAATTAACCATCTACTTAGAGAAAGCAATGACTGTTTAATGTTTTTTTTTTTTTTTTAACATCAAGTCTGTATCACCTCCCGGCTGTGATCCTGGTATATATCTGTCTGCTTTTTGTACATGATAGAGTTCATTTCATAGATTTGCATCGAAAAGGTCATACTATGGACTTCTATTTAAATAACTTAATATACTGCCATAGAGGTAGGTGGGATTTTATTGTATTTGCATTGTATTTTATCAACCTTTTTCCTCCTGATGGTCATTTTATGTTGTTATTATTATTTTTTTCTGCTTTGTTTATATTAATTTACGTGAACTAATGAACAAACTGGAGATGTACATTATACCAATCACTTTCTTCAATAAAGCATTGAGAAATAAAAAGTGGATTTTACACTCTTATAGTGACTGGAATTTCACTATGACAACTATTTAATGGCATTTAACTTCTAATTTAAAGCTGAAAAAGATGACATTGGGGCAATTCAGGTTTGATCATTGCTATGCCAAGTATAATACTCTTATCCCAGAATGCAGCAGCAGCGCACCCTCTGACAAGGACTAACCACACACAGAACATTACTCCGAACCCTACTGCATTTCAGCGGCTTCTTTTTATATAAAACTGATTTTAAGATTTTATAGATTGCATGGTGCACATCATGGAAAAACCCTAGAATGTGCAGCTGAATTATTGGTGTCGTAGAATAGAAACAGCTTTTGGAATCAGTTGAGATTTTTAAGAGGAGTCTTATAATCAGCTTTTATACTTTGGTATTTTTACGATTTTAATTACACATTAAAATTGTATTTTATAAGGGTTTCACAATGTTTAATGTTTTCCATTTGATTTTTTTGTGTCTTTTGTAATAAAATCCAACCCTTATTGTTTATTTCACTCTGCACTTGCAAATTAATTCTTTTAACTGTTGTATTGTTTTATTTTCTGTTCTTGAATTACAATGTGCAGAAAGGTAAACTTTTTTGCCCAGTGAGAATAAAAAACTATCCAACACTTCAGCTTTAATTGAGCTTTTACTTTCTGAGAAGCAAGAAGTAGAACTTACAGAAACTCTGTGTCAGTCAAAGATCAGAAAATGTTTTGAAAAGATAAATTAAGTTGATAGTTTGACTTTTACTGACTGACAGAAGAAAGAACATGAGACGTCCAAACAAAAAGATTAAACTTGGATTGGATGACCTGGACATATATAAATATATATAAAACTACAGCACAGTGTAATGATCTTGGACAAACAAAACCTGCTGACACTTTTTCTGTTGACACAGATATTTCTCCACCAGTACTGCAATGAAATGACACCAGAAATAATCACTGACCAATCCTATTTGGGCTTTAAGCTTACTTGCAGTCAAAGGTTTTGGGAATATAATTTTTTAGTAAAATTTGTTGCTAATGTGTTTTGAGGTACATTGAAGAACAATTATAAGTATTATATAGGTTTCAAAGACTTTTACTGACATATAAATCACATTTCAGCAAAGACTGTGTGTGTGTCACACCCAAACCTTTGGCCATGACTGTGCAAAAGTAGAAATTATAGCTAGTGATTTTTTTTTTTTTTTTTTCTGTTCAGCTGTAATTAAAAATATATACAGAAACATAATCGAAATTACAACACCATGTTTATGATAATGATCTTAATGCTTAATAAGAAATACCATAAATAAACAACACATTCATTTTTTATGTGATTGTTAATTATGTCTACATATATTTTCAAGTGTTTTCAACTTGTCTGTCACTTTTATTCTTCTACTGGGTCATGTAGGTTCGAACAGAAACCTTCCATCTAACTTTTAGGATGGTGCATGGGTACGTTCCACTTCTGTTGAATTTAAATATTGTCAAACAGTTGTAGAATTGATTCAATCCATATTTTACTCCATCATATATGTTCTCGTCCACCTCGCTGGAGCATTCCTATTTGGTTCCACTCCATCAAGGTGTTTGTGCCTCTCGTGTCTTTGCCTCATCTTCTAAACTCGGCCACTTGGACATCAAAGCGGAGGTGTGTTGCTGCCTCTTCAAGCTGAAGGAGTGTGTCATGGGAGAATGACCCTATGAGAGGCTGTAGCACAGCCCCAGGACGATGTGGAGCCACCTGAGAGGAGCGGTCAGTGCATTCCTCTGGGTCTCAATGCTGTAAAGACTCACTGTCCTGCTGTCAGACAAAAAACCATCAAATGCCTGAGAAAGAACCTGTTTCATGGTCACACCTGAGCTGTAGACCGTGGATGGGCGTAAGCAGCTGGGAGCAGGGCTTTAGTCCAAATGAACCGCCTTATTCCCATGACCCATGATGAGTGAACCTGCAGTGAGGCTGATGTAACAGCATTTTTAGGGGATATCTTATTGAACAAATCTGAAATAAGGTGGTGGATAATACAGATGATGATCATTTTACCAATATCAACTATTACTTTAAAAAGCACGAAGAGGATGTACAGTACCACCTCTATGTTTGTTGTTTTTGCAGGGTTGAAATGAATATGTATATTTATTTCTCATTCTCTTTTCTTCAGATGCAACAAGAAAATACAGGAAATATGTGCACAGCCTTAAAAGACACACAAAAAACTGTTGTAAAGCTTAAAGTCACTATTTAGTGTGACCTCTGACCCCATGAGAAGAAGCAGCACAAACAGTTATAGTTAAGTAATAAATCTCATGTTAAAGACATGTTAAGTAAAAATCATATCTCATATCTTACTTGCTGCTTCTCTTAATTTAGCTTGTCCTTTTATCTGTCAGAATGTTAAACCATTTATCAATGAGTTATTGCCACTTGAAAATGGTAAAAAGTGTAAAACAAATAAGCAGGTATTAATGAGTTAGTAACAGTTTAGATTCACTATAGTGTGGTGACACAAAAGTAACACATTAAATTCAGGTGTTTCATGCATAACAGAATGCTACAAAACAATAATGACAGATATGTTAATATAAATAATATCACAATAAATATCTTTAAGATTAATTTAGTTTACTTTGCTTTCCACATATTTCAGTGTGTTTTTGCTTAATTTTACTCAAAGCTGATTTGTTTATTATAATAGTTTTAAAGGTCCTGCTTCTATTTTCCTGAGGAAAAAAAAAAATCATGTACCACAAATAATTATTTTAAGCCATAAACCTTTGATTTCTACAACTCTCACTCTAGAGGGAAAGACAGTCTTTAAACTTCGACTAAATTTTGATCTGACATTTAGCAACAACTGACATAAGGATTTATATCATGATAATGTTTCAGATTAACAGGAATGGGACGTGCTACAGGCTATAGGTGTGACATGTCCCAATATTCTTGTCCATATAGTGTCCCATGTTCTGTATTGTCAGTAAAACACCCACAAAGCAGAGTTCTTTTAGCGTTTTCTGTATTTCTCCAGTGTGCGTGTGAGTATACAATTATAATAAATAGCCATGACCTCGTTACTGTTTTCATAACCAATGCTATCATTATACTTAATGCAAAAAAGCAGAACAAACATGTCTAATTCAGCTTAGAGTTATAAAACATTGCTATCACATTAGCAGAACAAAGCACCATGACCAAACATGAACCATGTCACACCCATCATATGTAAAAGTCTCTAAAACTTTTAATGTGAGGTGCATTTGATACCATTTAATAGCTTGTATATGTGTAGTTCTGAGAAAACATCAGTTCCCCAGAATGCAAACTACAGTTTCAGACTTTATAAAAAATGTAAATAATCAAACACCTTTTGTTAGCATTCACTTATTGTTATGATCACACATCTAATTTTACATAACATTATACTGACTCTGCCCTCCTGCCATGAACTGGTGACTCATCTAGGGTGTATCCTGCCTTCGCCCATAGGTAGGTTGGATAGGCTCCAGCACCCCCCACGACTTTAGTGAGGATAAAGCAGGTTCAGAAGATGAATGAATGAATGAATGAATGAATGAATGAATGAACGAACGATTATACTGACTCAATGAAAACTTTTTATTTATTTATTTATTTTAAATGTGGTCATTCTTCGTTTGTATCAGGTTTTATTCATTAAGTTTAGACACAACAGCCTGAACACAGATTTCACAAATGTAAAAAGACAAAATTTTGTCAAATTTGTCAACTCTAATTTGTTTTTGGATCAGAAATTAAGGCACAATTATCTACTGATAAATGTTCTCTATTTGAAGCCAAACCTAAATCCACACTAAACAAGGATGCAGCGTGTAACTAAGCCATGTCTAACACATGAGGAATGTCACCATGCACTTTGCATAATAGGAGGTGTGGTGCATCTTAGAGTGCTGTAGTGCACCGGTTTGGTTGTAATCAATCTGTCATGGCCAAATTAGTCCAGACACAACATCTGTACATGATAGGATGCATCCAAGAAGGACCTCAGAAAATATTTAATACTGAGGAGGGATCATTTATGGTCTTTAAGGTGATGTGTTTTCATTGACAGCAGTGTTCTTTCAAATGGCTGTTATATGTGTATGCAAAAATAACAGTATGTATTTGTGGTGACTTCCAAATGAATTTTTTTTTTTTACGTTTAACTTCACAAATGCGCTGCATTTAGCATTTTTAAGTGAAGTCAAGTATTGTCCTATATTTACTTTGCTTATAATCTAGATTTTCAAAAGCTAAGAGTTAATGGAAACGTTATTATATCAAAACAGACAAAACTTGGAAAAAACATACTTTTTCAGCAAAATGTATCATTGACTGAACATAAAGACAAGCTTCTACAACCACTGTAATTTGTTAAAATACATGGGTTTTATATGTAAACTGAAAGCACTCGGAGAGAGCAGACCTCCGCCAAGGCAGATCAGTGCCCCGGATTTGGATGAAAATTTCAGGAAATGTTGATACTGGCACAAGGAACAAATGATTGAATTTTGCTGGTGATCGGGGGTGGGGGGACCACTGATCTGCCTTGGCGAAGGTCTGCGCTGTCTTTTCTACAAAAGCCCTCGTAGAGCGCAGACCTCCGCCAAGGCAGATCAGTGGCCCCCTCACCCACCCGCCCCTGATCACCACCAAAATTTAATCATTTGTTCCTTGTTCCAGTATCAACATTTCCTGAAATTTTCATCCAAATCCATCCATAACTTTTTGAGTTATCTTGCACACAAACAGACAATCAGACAGACAAACCAACGCCAACAAAAACATAACCTCCTTGGCGGAGGTAATAAATGTTGGGTCAGATTGGATGACACTGAAAAGCCCAGAAAGTGCAGGTTGACTGAATTATTTACATATATAGTTTTAGTGGTTGAAAAGTTATAAGACATTTTTGATCAGTAGATGCTTCTGGTCAGTGGTGATGGTTTAGGTCTTTGAGGGTTAAAAGAAAATACACCTTTTTGACAGTAAAAAGTGTATCACAGTACTTAAGAGTGGGAAATAATAGGGGGTTGTGAAATTCTTGTAGATAAATCAAAAACACTGTCCTGTGCATCACAATGTAACTCATTTATGTATCATTTAACTACACAAAATGTATGTTTTGCATTCTTTACACGTCTACGGTGGCCGACAAGGGCCAAACACATTGCAACAGCCCAATGAGCCTCAGTTAAGAGAAAACAGCTGCAAGTACACAAACTCAAATTCACAAACTCAAACATAAGTCTAAAAAGGTGCAAAAAGAGGGATGTGACACAAATGAAAAAATGTGCTGCAGGAAACTAAAACCAATGCATAATCATCAAATGCTCTGCAAATAAAGAAATGATTCAAACCAAGAAAACATCTGCAAACAAAAAACGCTGCATAACATAACCAGTCACTACAACAGAAGTGCTCCGAACCTGCAGCCAGCCAGTGTTTATAGACAACAGACTACTGTCAAATATAATCAAATAGAAGTCACATTTCCACACTATGTCGTAACTTCAATTTGTTCCCACCATAGTTTGAAACACTGTCAGTCAGCTGTTCTCCGCCTCTCTCTTCATCCTATGTCTGTGCATTAAGCTGTTCTGCTGACATCGCCCCCTACAGGTTTGGAGCACTTCCGTTGTGGTGACTGGTTATGCAGCATTTTTTGTTTGCAGATGTTTTCTTGGATTGAATCATTTTGTGCTTTGCATTGTTTCTCTATTTGCAGAGCATTTGATGATTATGCATTTGTTTTTGTGTCTTGTGGTGCATTTTTTCATTTGCACCGCATTCTTCTTTTTATACCTCATTTAGACTTGTGTTTGAGTTTGTGAATTTGCATTGTTTCTGTACTTGCAGCTGTTTTCTCTAACTGAGATGCATTGGACCGTTGCAGTGTGTTTGACCCTTGCTGGCCACTGTACATGTCAGATTTTATAACAAAGTCAAAGTAAGAGCAGAATAAGCCAAACACCATGATGGGCCAAACTGGGGTGACGGGCCCCAAATCGGTCATCCCTGTTCTAGATGAAGGTGCATGCTGGGACAGTCCTTTCTAAGGGCTAGTATGCGTGCCCTCTGCTCTGTCCAGCTGCATACTTGAACCGATGCTCTAAGTAATAAAGTAAGACCTGCTTTGATCTGATGTCCCACCCAGAGGCTTCTCCCTCCGAGCAGACAATGCTCTAATTCATTACTGGACTTGCCTCTTCAAAGCTCAGCCAGTCTTCACCGGGAAACTCTAAACTTAGGCCTCAGACAGGCTCTTTTAAACACCCACTCACCCTCTGGGCACTGAGGTGGCGGCTGGATGAGTCCACATAAGTCACGGTGGCCTGCACACATCCCCTCCTTAGCCCTGCAGCGCCACACCTATCCCCCCCAGGTGACAGGTGGATTACTGGGCATTGGTATTTTCTGCATTCTCGCGACCATTTACTGCGGGAAACTGTCACTTATGGCATGCAAAGAGATTATGCAAATGTGAAGGGTTTTTTTTTTTTTTTTTTTTTACATGGGAGTTAACATAAAACACACATATTTACACCAATGTTCCACACAACAGCCACTTTACGTCATCGCATCTGTTAGCATCCGTGTCCTTTCATGTTGTGCATTCGAAGCATCACATTACACTCAGATGTGTTTGTTGTTGCTACGTAATCCCTTGTTATGGCCTTAAATGGACTATAGCTGGCAGGACACCCAAAACAGCCACTTGAGTCAAACAGATTGGAGTTTGTCTTGTCCGAGTGAAGGGATCAGTTATAAAGTGCTTGTGTGTTGCTGCTGATCTGTGACAAAATTGACTATGCATGTGTTGTTGTTTTTTTTTCTCTCAGTATTGTTGTGTTGGATCAGAATTTGGACACTATTATGAAACCTGCTGAGAACGTAATTATGCTTAAGAGCTTCACAAATAAACATGGATTTTCCTGACTTAATGTGCTTTTATTATCCAAATGGTTTGGATTGAATACATAGGGATAAATATACAATAATACCACCCATTTATAAAATGATTACCCTTAAGAGCAGACCATTTTCTCTTAAGTCTCCGCATAAACAGAAGCTCTTACATAACTTGATATGCTGAAGAGTCCTCCAGCCTTTGGGTGGCAAGAAGATGAGTGTCAGAGAAACCTGCTCATCTCAGCATCTCATTTTTCTTCCTCCTTCTCTGTCTCTGACCCTGTTTATCCAGTACTTGCCAAGTCTGATGTCAGCCCGCTGCACACAGGGTCCCCGAGTGAGTGTACAGTTTCTGTTTTGACACCCGTTCCTAATTACACATGTAAATGATTGATCACCTGGACTTGGCAGGGGACTAGAGATGGAAGTCCTTCTTACATGATGGCTTTGCGATTATGTCCAAGTTCAGGACAGTTTCTGCTGCCGGGGAACAGTGGAAACAGATACCTGCGATGGCCTGAGAGCCGGGAGATTAAGTTCTGAGCACCCGCCATTTGGACCAAAGACTCTCCCTATTAGCAGTCCTTGAGGAGCAAGTTGCACAGGTGCGGCTGGATATCTATGGCTCTTTGTTTGGTCTAATCCCACACAACTTAAACCAAGGCTCACTGCCCACACCTTTAAGCTGACTCTGTGACACCTGAGGGGCCTGGCCACTGAAAGAAGAACTCAGCTACTTTTGTGAAATGTGATTTGGCTAATTGATTTTGGAGTGGCCAGTCTAGAGTGCCTGAGGAAAAGTGCAGAGTTGGACTGTGATGGAAGGGGAGGCTGCTTTCTTGGTTTCATTTATGCACGGCAACACAGGTGGTGAAATCAACCTGCTGCTCGGAGAACTCTCTCCTTACAGGTACAATATTATACTCAAACGCAGACATCTCAGCTCAAATCATTAAGAAAATAAACAGCAAATTGGTGCCAGAAAGCTTGTAATGCTTTCACAGATGGGGTGAGAACCTCTGTTTCTCTGCTCCGCCCGGAAACAGCTGTTGGCTAGTCTGTGCTTTGACTCAGGTATGGAGCCAATCTGAGGGCCACGAGGGTTTTAACCCCAATCTCGTCCTCTGTCTCCCAGCCTGGCACACATGGGCTGCGCAGCTGCACTTCCCATTGATCTACTGGGTTGCCTGGATGACTGGAGGGAGATAGATTGGAGGGGAAATGGCTTAATTGTCCTCACTCTCACTGCTGGAATGCAAATAGCCCTCCACTGCTGGCCTCCACTGAGACTGGAGCCCCATGTTGAGAAATGTAAAAGGTGCAATTTCTTCTGGTGGGAGTGGAAAAAAAAAAAGAAAAACACAGGGAAAATGCCTCACCAGTGTTCATTCCTTTTTTTATCACAAATATTGATCAGTAGAAAAAGACATCCCAGTGTTGTAATTCTCACATTCTGTCATTGTTTTTTTTTAATTAAATAAAAGCGCTGTCTTGCTGAGTGCCAATACTATTCATCAGCCAGAGGTCAAACAGATAGACAGGTGAAGGGTCATGACTCACGTAGAAAAGGCGGGAGATGAAAGAGTTAAATGCCGAGGCGTATGTATCCTGTCTGACTTTGATCTCAGCCTCAGGTAGAACTTTCATAGCCATCAATCTTTGCCAGGAGCCAACAGGAGTCTACTCCCTCTGTGAACAGGCTTGCACAGACTCAGACCGTCTTCTCGCTTTGACAGAGGGCTGGCATGAAATGTCATACAATCACACAAGTCCGCAACAAAACTCTCACAGGCAATCTGAGTTTAATGTTCCTCATAGTCTGATATTACTCTCATGTTTAACTGTTTCATTTGATCTTTTTTTTTTCTAACTGATGAAAAGAAACTGGTTATGTTGGGCAAGAATGCAAGGAGGGAGCCGAAAGGGCGTGTTTTGGTGAGGTTCAAAGATGAAATGAGCAAGTCTCGCAGGCTTTGATGTTTCTTGGCAGGCTTCAGACAGTCACTGACAAACTGATGAGCTGGGAACACAGGTCTTTAAATCCCCGGCCTGTCCTGGCCCCGGTCGTCTAGCCCCTCCAGTGACAAACGCTTTAATATGACAAGGTTAAACACCTGAAGCACTGCAGCAAAATGGTCACAGCGAAGCCAGGGTCAGAGGAGCGGCTGTAAACACTGGGTGGATTGCAGGTTTAGTAAGACTCTTCACTTATTCATGGTTGCTTTACAAAACATGGTACCTGTTTATTTGGAAAGTTAGTCTTGAGGAAAGGTCAACAGAGCTTAATAGACATGCACGAACATATTCAAGCAAATCAAAGTAATAAAATATGTATTATCTTGCATCACCTATTGCATTTACCCAACATTTTATGGTCATCGTTACATTGTTTTTTAGATCAAATCTATTTTTGTTTATTTAATTCTATACAGTTAAAATCACTCTTTTGGCTCATGATACATATTGTTAGCCTTATAGCATAATCGGCTAAGTCATATTTTTAACCAATTTGTGATATCTGCATAAATTTACTCTCTTAACACTGCTGCATCATTTTATGCAAAAATCACAATTTGACCAAAAACATGACTTTAGCAATTATGCTATGAGGCTAACAATACGTAAACAATGACAATCTTTTTTTTTCTTCTACATACAACTTAATCTTTATTAAATATTACCATCTAAAGTGGGTACTGACTGTGACACTCTGCTAAGCAACATATTACCAGGCTGCACAATGTGGAAAGGAGAATGAAACATACAATAGATGCATATCTTTCTAAGAGTTTGCCGAGTTTTTCTATGAGAGACGGTGTCATTTGATAGGCAGCAGGGTACAGGCTGGGTGCTGTGGGGCCATTGTGTCCTATTGTAGGTCACAATGGAACTTAACACTTGACAGAGCCAGGGTTTGTTGTCAGGAGCTGAACTTGATCCCGTCAAGTTGTTCTCATTGAAGAGCTATAAAGAAAGGGCTTTGACCTCACGGCTGTGCAAGCTCTGTATCAGGCCAAATATTAATTCTCTGTTCAATGGATAGTTATGTACAGCAGGAGGCCTCCTATTAGTAGGTGTCTGTGTTTTGCCGGAAACCTGTTTTGACATGTTTTTCACATGTTACTTGCTCACAATCCTTTTTGATGTCAGATAAGAGGGTTCAGTGGTGGAGGATTGCATGCCCGCCCTTCTTCAGAGCAGGCACTTAACCTGGCAGCCCTGCCCCAGAGACTCTGCCGGGCTTCCCAGACAGATGTCCTGTGCTCCGGGGCCTTGTCATCTCCATCACCTCTGGCATTTCAAACTGATGCCTGCCTCACACACTGTTGCCCTGCAGACCACAAAAGGGGGTTCACGTTACCGGAGGGACAGGTAACTTCAGATGGATAATCCTTGGACCTGGTAAACCGGTCTTTAACAGGACCCACTGTCTAAACCTGGCAACCCCCAGCCATGTCATTGTGTGTTGATTGGACGTGCATGTGTGACTCCCCTGCGCAAATCATTGTCCGGCATGTTCAGTATTTCCACCTCCATCTGTTAACCCAGCCTCTCTTTTACCAGAGATCACTGTAAAAAAATAAAAAATAAAAACAACATATTTATGAAAGTCCTGCACTTCTTATATAATTTTTTGTCTAAACATCTGTAATTTGTTAAACCTGCAGGCCTTTCAAGTGACTTTACGGCTTCATTGTGGATCTTTTTATTGTTTCTCAGAGAGATTTATGGCCTGAACATATTGTCTGTGCAGTCTTCATATTTTATATTCTGCACAAAAGCCCTCAGTGGATGTCCTTTGAAATACTGCTGTGAATGTAATGTCAGATGCCTCCTCAGATGTCTCTTCAGATGCTTGTAAACAGACAGTTAACAAACCCAGCAGCTCTGGGAGCTTGTGACGCCACTCCCCCAGCTGTTTTGACCTCAGCTGAACTCATGTACCATCCCAACCACCAGGCTGAGCAGGATTCTCACACAGACAACTGTCTTTCAGTTTGCAACACCTCCAACTTCCAACTGCTGCCACCCTCTGTCGCCTTACTGATCCATGCCAGCTTCCAGCTTTTGTTTTCCTACCCAGCTCCTCTGGTACAGGGGGTAAGATTTACAGCGGAAAAATATACTATATTTTCCCCCCATGTTGAGCTGGTGAGTCTGGAATGTGTGTTTGGGCAAGATTTTGCGAGGAGTGTGAAAAAACAACAGAGCTGTAAACACCAAGTGTAGCCCCAGACTGGCTTCTTTGTTCCAGATGTGGAGCAGGCGCACAGTGTTAACGCAGCTCCATCTAAGCACCAGACTGGAACCCAGCACACTGCCACCACTGTCCCCCTGTCTGTCCATCAGATGGGCCTTCTGTGGATTCAACTGGACAGGTTACTGCGTGTGTCTGCAGGATTTCCAATAAATAAACTGTGTGTGTGCGCGCTGGTGTGTGTGCGGTGTACGTGCCAGCGCCTGCAGTCAGAATTGGTACCAAATGCGCATTTTAGCCGCAAACAGACGACAGAAGAGGGTTTAATAAAATCAGTAATGTATAATTTCGACATATGACCAACGCTCTGTCCAAATGGAGTCATTTAAGTCAGATGGCCGGTGTGACACCAGGCTCAGGTTGCACCAGGATGGATCAGAAGCGCATTACGGTTAACGGATTCCAGACTTTTTTCCCGATTTGCCAAGGCCTCTATATTCAACCAATCCATTAAAAGTGTAAGTGTAGCAGTCAGCGGCGGTGTGCGATGGGGCTGTCATCCGCTGTCTGGCAACGATTATACCCATGATGAATTCAAAGCCTGGGCCAAAAGACCAGACACACACTGGCATTTCCCACGCAAGGACATTCCCTGCGACACTTTCAAGTTTTGGAGCAAGTGCATTTGTTATTTATTTATTTATTTATTTATTTATCTCATAATTTTCAATCAGCTCCTATTTCCATGTGACCCTCGGTGCCGCTGGATATTTATAATTTTATATTCGTTCCTTTTTAATTATACAAGGTGACAGTCAATTTCAAAATGCATGCGTATTTTTTTTAACATTTCCAGCGTTATTACTTGTTTATTTTTTTTTTTTTTATTTTCAAAGCTTAAACATGTGGTGTGTAAATAAGAGTTACACAAAAATCATTTACCACTGAAATCTCTTAAAATTAAAGCAGAAAAAGAACGATAATTGAGTGCGTCACGGTCACAGCCATTAATGCGCATGTTATAGCCTTCATTTGGTAGTAATTTTTTATTCTTCGACACTTCCACGGCATTTAGGAAACACATAGGTGTTGATTTCGTGATAAATGCAGGAAATATAAGCATAAAATAAGTTGAGGAACTTTGAAAAACCTCAATGTTAATCATATACTCAATATTAAAGCAAGTAAAAATACCTGTGCGCTTTAACGCATTATATTCCGTTATATCTGGAATATGCTTGTGGTGTCGGAATTTTGATGTTTTTCTGAAGGTCGTTTCCAACATGAACCGATCCAAAAAAGGCGGACATTGGTACACAGAAAGTCTCAAAGTGCAGTATTTTGTGTGCTTATAATAATTTATCGTCCTCAAAGGAAAAATAAATAAATAAAACATACATCTAGAAAGTGAAAATATGAAGATTGTGCTGTGTCTTTAATTCAGACAAATTGTTGCAATAGGCCTGTAGCACTGACTTTCTTTGTTGCTCCATTTCTTTCTTTCTTTTTTCTTTTTTTTAAACGTTGTTTTGAAGGAACTATAAAAAAAAAACTATGAGTTGACAGAGCAAACAAACATATTCATCTGTTCAAGGCCTCTGAAATATACTTAGTATTATGCTCAATGGCACTGCAAACAGTGTATAATTTACAGACAAAAGTTAAAGCTAAAAAATTTTAACTTGTATTTATTTTTACCAAGCATTTTGTACTTATAATTTATATGAATCCACATCCAACATAGCAGCAGTGAAGCATATGAATGCAACAAGTAAATGTGTGTTTCAACAGGGGGGGAAACACTAAACAAATTCATGAACATGGTTATCAATAAATCAGTTTTATTGATGACAGACTCACAGTCAAAATACATTGCATCCTTTGAATAATCAGATGTAAATCTAATCATAAATGACAAGAAATAATGCAATAAGAAGGTGAGTTTTTGTTTTTATCAGCTGAGTCATTTGATGCATGAGTGCCAAGACGTTTACACATGAATGATGTTAATGATCCAACACCAGTGAACTCTCTGGGCCCTCAGAGGCTGCCAACAGGCACAACACACACATCAGCAGCAACGTGGCTGCACTTGAGGAATGAGACCCTGGCCGTGCAGATATTAGTGTTCTTGTATGATGGCGCCTGGAGGTAAGATTAGGCCGTTCATCCTCCTCTGCTCCCTCCTGTTTCCGGAGGCACTAAACAGTCAGAGAAAAAACAAAAACATCAATCCCATTGTTTGCATTGGCTTAGTTGATCCATAAAGGACTGAAAAACATCTGCCTTGTACAACTGGTAGGTGTTTCAGCAGCGTTACCCAGTGACTGATATCTGTTTACAATGGAGAAAGGCTTGTCTGCACTGAATGAGATGTATGAAAGCACAGAAGGTGAGTCCAGATCCACATTTAGCACACCATTGAAGGCAGAGATGCATGTAAAATGTCAAAATATGATGAAAATGTCTGGTTTTCATTTGGGTACAAAGAAAAAAAATCATTTTTTACATACTTCCATGTTTCTCACGCCTTGTCTGTTCTGTGATTTACCCAGTTTAACTGAGTGATGCATTTTCTGGTGGGATAATTGTGTCAAACCACACCTCAGCTTTTAGACCCATCAGAGTATCCCGCTGAAAAGGGACGTGTGGGGTTTGGGGTCTTTATTCATGTCTATTATGTGGCGAGTTGAGCCTATGATAATAAATTCTGGCATCCTGTCAGGGTCGTGGACTGTCAGTCTGAGTAGACCTCAGTTCAGCCCCGGCAACAGAGAGTTACTTGTAAAACATGACGTGCCAGTGGGGAAGATCAGAGCCGCAGCAGTTGCTTGGGAATGTGCTCTTGGTTTGTACACAAAGAATGCTGTCACTCTGCATCAGAGCTGCATGATGGACAAACTAGATCTGTGTGTGTACGTGCGTGTGACAGCACACTGGCAAAACACACCTATGTCAAACACACCTCCGCAGATGTACGCTCATACACAATGTTCAGGAGTGGAGACGCCAGTGAGTCTGGGCTGCATTCAGGAGTCTGACTGTTTTTAAAATCGTCCCATTGCGTGTATTAAGACAGCCCAAAACGGACTCATCCCTGCCCTATGACTGCAGGGCTTGCCTTTGTTCTTTACCCATAATACACACATAATTAAAAGCCTTAAAGAGCTCTACCTTGCTTTCTCTCTCTCTCTCTCTCTCTAGCTCCTTCTCACCTCATGCCCACACCTTGGCTCTGCTCCATCCTGACACATATTTACACCTAGGAGTCAATCCCCTGCATTCAACAACTAAAGTGTCACACAAGGGAGCTGTAAGTAAGCCCCACAGGCCTCTGTGTCTTCAAAGACTTGCATTTTCAGTTTATCATTTCATTCATCAGCCAAAAGGACTGAGTTTTTCTGTGAAGGAAGGCCACAGGAGGTTGTTTTCCCACTGATATGACCGAGCTTTAAACACAACACCTGCTCCTGTGATATGTACAAAAAAGCAATATTTCAGTCACTGGCTGCCAACTGCAAATACCATAATACTCCCATAATACCAACACCAATAATGCTGCAGTAACTTCTTATTAGACATGAAGCCACAGCATTGCTTTCTGTAGTGATAAAATTTCCCAGTGAGGATTTACAGCTGCTCGGCTTTATGTGTGAAGTCAGGAACTTGTGCCCACAATATGAAACTGGCCTCTCAGCAGCCTTTTTTTATTGTGACTGAAATTTTACTATGATAATAATTTGTGGCTTTGTTCTGGCTGGCTGAGGCCTGTAAGGGATTGGGAAGCAATCCAGCCCCCAGCAGGCCCAGTGCTGCTGGATTCTCAGTAGTTTCAGGCAGGGTAGGACATGACCAAAATGACGGGGTTGGACAGCAGCTCAGCACCACGCTCAAACCCACCAAACACTGTTTAGAATTTGACTGGAGCTCAGATGAAAGGTCAACTTCTGTATCTGTAACACATTACAACTCTATCGGATTTAATAGAAAAGAAGGAAGTCTGGGCTATAAATATAGGGGCTCAGCAGAAGGACAGACGCTTCCCTGCCATGTTTCACCTGTGGATTCGCTCTGGTTGAGTCAATAACAGCTGAATTATGGAGACAGGGTGACTTTTTTAGCCTGTGGTCACAGTTTTCTCTACACTTACACACATTTTCCCGATGCACCTTGTACATTTTGCTGACTCTGCATGCCTCACCACAAGCCCACTCTGTTTTTGGCAGGTTTACGGTCTCCCACATTTTACTTCCTTATTTTCTAAATCCTGACATTTTCCTGACATTATATTTGAGTGACATGTGGGTTAGTGTCTTAGTGTCATTGAATAAAGAAATCATGACACCCCCCCCCTTCAGTCAAATATCTATATAATTCCTTATTTACTGAAACACATTTAACACAAATGCACCAGATTTGCATTTATATACACACATTTATGTTTTAATTTGTTAATCAAATTAAAACACACACACTCACACACACACACACACACACACACACACCTATGTGTGTGTGTGTGTTTTAATTTGATTAACACTCAAACATGTAAAATGAATGTTGCTCTTAAGCTGCTTCTAGATCATGAAAAAGTATTTTCTTAAATTCCTAAAACTGAGTCATTATCAGCCTAAATGTAAGGATATGTAAACATGCGGTTACACTGATGACTACAGTCGATGAATTAAATTGAAGAATAAAATTTAAAAAGTTCAAAACCACATTCATAAAATTCGATGAAATGCTATTTTTCCTGCATCCTAAAATGATGAAGATCCTTGTTTTAAGGTTTTTAGAACTTCAGTTTTAGACTTTCCCACTGCCTTTAAATTATTATTAAACATCTGTCCATTTGATTCAACTACTGTGGTAAAGAATGCTACTAATTATATAATAATTATTACTACACCAAATTATTCACACACTAACGCTAATCATTAACATAAATTAAACTTTCTATTTCGCATTGAATTGCTGCATTTATTTTCCTCCCTAAACAATGACAAATCACATATTTTTGCTGTTTAAAAGCAGCTTTAAATACTCTGCAATGGCCTAATTATTTATAATGGTATGATAATGATAATCAGGACCAAACTGCAATATGTCATAAACTAATAAAACTTGAATGATCATTTTTAAATAGCTAGGCTATTAAAAAAACACACAATAGAAAATTTTATTAGGTTTTGACAGAAAAATGAAATAAATGCATTTTCTTTCACTCTAGGTATCTTTATGTTCCAGATTGTGATTTTGAGTGTTCCATTTGACAGTGTATGGAAGGAGGTCCGTGCATGCTGTCTCGTATGTAAATGAAGCTGATGGCGGAGCTCCGGTGACAACAGGCTGCTGAACACCAATCAGAGCGCGCGCAGATGGAGGCAGTGCGCGCGCGGCTCCTTGGGCAGGAGGTGTCTGCAGAACCATGTCAGCTCCCACACTCATGTGAAGGATACCTTTCGCTTTTATTCCATTTTTTTCTCACCCAAACAGTTGTGAAAATGTACGCTGTAGTCTGTTACCGCAGGGAAAAGTTTCTCACCAGCCAAGCATTGGACTTCTTATGCGTGGACCTGATCCAGGTTTTCGGCCAGGACTCATGAGCCCCCTTCAGAGCCTCGGCTTTCTGGACTCTCCTCTCAGCCAATAATGTCTATGGGGTTCATGCCTGACACTCTGAATGCCTCAGATCCTTCCAAATCGGCTTTTCTTGAGTTCGGCCACGGACATCCGGCGCATCAGCAGCACGCCTCCGGACTCTCCCACGTCTACCCGGTCCACGGCTTACACGCCGCAGGACATTCCCAACACGAAGGTCCGTTTCCCGGCAGTGCGTCCTACGGCCGCTCTGTGGGATACGCCTACCCCGGAGCGGTGAACGCTCATCCCGCCTCTGCCTACATGTCCTACCCGCACAGCAATCACAGCACCGGCAGCCTGGCCCACGCCACGTTAGACAGCACAGGTATGTGTCACGGCCACGACGAGCCTGGTTAAAGGAGCCCATGACTCCACACATGTTGGTTTTAGTCATTTATTCTTCTTTAGTTTGATTCACACATGGTCGTCCTGGTGTTTTATGTCCAAACTAGGCCACAGTCTCCAACCACTGCCTCCACAGAGATGCTCCTGCTTCCACTCCTGTTATATAACAGAGCAGATGGAGCCATTAATTTTATTGACCATAATTTTGTGTTCTGTGGGTTAGTCCAATTATGGCCCATGCGCCCTGCGCCTACCCCAGGAACTGGGTTTGACTCCCTGTTATTAATGCACATTCACAGAAAATAAGAGTTGTGTGGTGTTTGTTTGGAAGTCTTTTAAAATAAACGGCTCTTGTTTTATCTGTTTTTATTGTATAATTGATACCATTAATTGCTCACTGTAATATTTATAACAATAATAACTGTAACACTGGTCTACAAGTAAAATGCTTCCACAATAAAAGTAGTGAAATTTTTACCACGTGTGAGTCACTGATAAAGAAAAATTAAACCAGTTTTTATGATACAGTCTGGGGTCAAAATGTGGAATTCGAGAATTAACTAGAGAATGGGTTTTACTCCAAGGGAATATTAGTCTCAGAACTACCAGATCTGCTTCAAACACTGTCTGCACATTACAATCCATTCACTTTAAATTTTCTATCTAGTGGAACATTTATAAATGTACTGTATAAATGTACATAAACCAATATATATATGTGTGTGTGTAATAACACTTTATTATATACCTTGAAAACATCAGCAAACCAGCCCTTTTGTCATTCGTTTTCCAATTAATCTTATTAAATAACGTAGCATTTAATCTCTGAGGCAAATAATTTCTGAAAATAAGTAAATAAATTGTAGACCAGTGTAATCCGTCTATTTGTGGTCATTATTGAAGTCAAATGTACATTTTCAGTGTTTTGTTTGAAGGCCTGCAGGCTTGTGGCCTTCCTGTACCCTCCACCTAAAGCCTCCTACCTCTCTCTCCTTCCACTCTTTTATTGTCTGCTGCGTCCACAAGACCGTGACAAGTCCACGGTGACTGAAAACAGGGAGATTCGACTTAATGGCAAAGGGAAGAAAATCCGGAAGCCTCGGACTATCTACTCCAGTCTGCAGCTGCAGGCTCTGCACCAGCGCTTCCAGCAGACCCAGTACCTGGCCTTACCGGAACGCGCCGACCTGGCAGCCAAACTGGGACTCACCCAGACTCAGGTTGGCATTCTGCACCAGCACCAATAATTGGTATTAATTACCAGAATGATTAGGAAGTCATAATTCTGCTGGAATATCAGGCCTATAGGTGTTCTTTATCTGCTGGTGTCTTCCACCCAAATGCACTGAACTGGACAAAGCTGCACCAAAGTAAAGTTTTGCAGAAATAAAGGGGATGTTGCTGGTTTTTCGCCCACAGTTCAAAGTCGTATTTGTTCTGTTGTAAATGATCACAGAGCTCCAGGAGATCAAATGGAAAACAAATTGTTGTGATTTGTAAGTAACTATATCCTTTAATGCGCGCCTTATTTACTGTACTTAATATGGGGGCTATATCCTCTTTGTCAGCTCTGATCCCAGAAAGGCTTTTGGAAAATGACACACGACCGCAGGTAAAATTATATATGTAATTAAAAAAGAATCAGGATTAGAGGTTTGGAAATGTTAGGGTTAGCGCGTGTTTTAATGTATTTAAATTATTATTTTTCTTATTTATGTCTTAAAATCTGCGTCAAAGTTTATGTTTGATTTAATGAAAATTAAATGACACATATTTAACACACTGTTGACCATAAAAAGTTGGAATAATTTTGCTGTCAGACACATTCCAGTTTTTATTCCTATTCTTAAACATTAACAATAACCTGTAACCAGGTACAATGAGTCCCAGTTACACTTTATCTTTTAAAAATAAATCATATTGTCACTATTATTTAATGAGAAGAGATACAAATATTTTACTCCAACTTTATAGGTAACAGTGACCTTTTATGCTATCTATATATTTAATACACATCAGATAAATAGATCATGTGGATGTGTTTTTACGCACAGATCCAGTTGCATATGAACAATATGTTGTTCACTCATACCATAAATCCGATTTGTGGCAGGGTGGCTGAAATAGACACATGGTTTTAATTCCGCATGCAAACATACATGTATTTTGCAGACAAACAGGTGCACGTGTCGCTGTCAACAAATCATCCGCAAATGGGACAAAAATGATCTTTTCACATGTCGCCTTGCCTGTTATTTTCCTCCACTTTCACGAATAATTATGATGTTTGGTGACCTTAGCTGACAGTTTCAGAAATAACAGATAAACAAACCTATCCACTCTGTCATCTGATCTGCCTCCTGCGCATTTTTCCTCCATCTCTGCAGTTCTATTGCAGTAATTACCTCCAGTTTGATGCGCCACTTTGATGTTAACAGCGCGTTTTTTTGGTGCCAATTCACAGTGTTTTCGCGTCTACTTTTGCATTATAGCTGAAATTTCAGTCACCCACCACAGAGAAGGCTTATAATCCACGCGCCCTTTAGGCTGTTTTTATTTCACAACGCTCTTAGTCTCGGCTTGTTGCTGTCACACTCATGCACCATTGGACTCATAAAACACCGAACAATGGAAGAGCTCGGTTTTAATGGATTAGAAGTGCGACTAGAAGTGTGTGCTTGAATGGCAACAATGCGCCAATAGCAGGCCTGGGATTTACAAAATCAACACAGAAGAAAGGGAGTTTTCCATTTTTATTGTTTATAGAACCCTTTAAGGCCAATTGTGAAGAGTTTAATTGAGGAAAATATGCCAGTAAAAATCCTTTTCACAGCATTATTTCCTTTAAATGACTATTTACTGTCTCACCACAATGACAATTATGTGTATTTATTCTTTTTAGGTGAAAATATGGTTTCAGAATAAGCGCTCCAAGTATAAAAAGATCATGAAACATGGCAGCGGATCAGAGGGAGAACATCTCCACGGCACCCACTCCATCTCCCCCTGTTCTCCCGGCTTACCACAACTTTGGGAGGTCTCTATGGCGAACAAAGGCGCTCCAATGCACCCAAACAATTACATGAACAGTTTTGGTCATTGGTATCCAAACCATCATCATCATCATCATCAGGACGCGATGCCCAGGCCTCAGATGATGTGAGTGGATGGTGTCGCTGTGTGAGGACCAGGTGGTAAATCCACACACTGAACTCACAGTTCTCTCCACGGCTGAACTCCAAACTAAAATGTGTGTTTGATGGAACTTGTTCTTATTCATTTGTGTTTTGCGTGCGTTTTGTTTCATACTATTCTTGCCTGGGCATCAAATATATATTTTTAAAATTGTAAGGATGAATGAAGCATTTTTACGACGTCTCACCTCAATGAAATGTGGACGTAAAGTGTGCAGTTTAAAGACTCTGGATAAAGACATTCTTAAAAAAAAAAATAAAACGTGCCCCTGTTTCCTTTATTATCAATTTGGTGAAATGCTTTAACTTGTGAGGTCAAAAACCGTGAGGATTACGCACGAAAACAGATAACGGACATTGTGTAATTAATTTAACGTATCATTTTGATCTTTTAGGTGAGTTATTGTGACAAAAGGAGAAAATGGGTTTTACTGTAAAGATCCAATTGTTGAAACAGCAAGAAGAAGATGAGCGATAAATGAGCTCTGAGACATTAGTGATCATGTTACGGATCTGTTGAGGTAATGCCGTATATCTAGACGGGTTTAATGCATTGCGTTTTATGACAGCTTGTGTTAAAATTTATGTTTGAGGTGCCTGAGCTGTCTGCAGTGAAACAAAGCTGAAGAAAAAAATCTGATGGTCTGCTTGAATTTCAGTTTTTATATCCAAACACAGCAAAGATAAAAGGAAAAATAAGTGTTCACCTCTCCTATTTTGTATTTTATGTTATTTCATTTTATTTCGTTTTATTCTGTTTTTTTTTAATCACTTCTACAAACATAAAAAGTTACCGAGAAGGACAAAAGACTGCAAGGCTGTGGAATTGTGCGTAAAGTTGCTACCTTTACGCACAATGGTTGTGGTCAGTGGTCAATGACATACGACTTTCAATTCATTTCAATTCTTTTTTCCCCTTTTTTTTAGTTTTTAAGTAAAAGACAGTAGAGTACACCCAGCTCTGAAAATACATATTATATTTTTCAACCCTCTTAGGTACACTGCTTTATAATCCAGCCGCTTAAAACATGACGCTTTTATGTCTTTTTAAGAGAGTCTAATGAATATCCGCAACAACATCTATCTTTTTTTTTTTTTTTTTTTTTGCACCAGAGGGGCACATGCCGTGAGGAGAGGCTGAGAACACATCCAAGCCAACGCTTTTAGGGATATTTTCCTTCAGTCTCAGTCTGAGCTCAAACAGAGAACTCGCCCTTGTCATAGTGGGATGATAAATGGCAGTGCTAGTCCTCCAATGAACGGTGCCTGATTTATAGTGGTTTGCACTGATTTGCACACTCTGGCGCTTATGCTGTTTAAACACTGAGGATTAGTTATTTATATCTTAGTACACATTTTGCCGCAATCCGAGCTGATGCTGATTAAGTTGAGGGTGAGCTCTGATTAATGAGCTCCAATAGTGTTTATTTTAAAGAAACATCCCATCCTTTATCTTTTTCATTCGTAACACTGCTGTCTTGGCTGGCTGGCAAACTTTAAACACAACTTCTCTGATGACACAGTAAGGAGAAATAATATCTTCACGCAATTTTTAAGGAGATATTATATCCTAATTTGAGTTCAGTTGAGCAAAGTGTTGCATCTATGTGCAATTTCTATTGTAAGGTTATGTGATATTACTGCAAAGTTGTGCAATGGCCTTCGGAACTGCATATTTTAGCAGACTTGCTCAGCATAAGGCATGATTTTATCTATATAAACCACATTATATACACTTAAAGTTCCATTTTCTTTAGTGAGCCCTTAGTGTAGATTAGATTAGATAGAATTTTATTGAGCCTTTGGATAGAGCCCTCAGAAAACTGAGGTTCCAATAGCAGCACAACACAGAATATACACACAAGAAATACAACAAAGACAGTAACAATACAATAACAGCTGCAAATTGCAATTGCACATTGAAAGTACTCGTAGTAACAAATGTAGCAGTTATATATGAAATGAAAACAATAAGTATACTCATATATACTCATGCACACTAGACCAGACTGCATCCACGACTCACTCACTAACCATGCCAGCACAACAAACTGTAGACTACACAGAGCAGCCTTACCTCCGTCAGAGAACTGCAGCCTTGTTCAGGAGCTGCAAAGCCAGCAGTGGTGTTACCCTGAAGAAGAAAGCCACATCAGAGCCCCCGTGTTTTCACTCTTCTGAGCTGATTTTCTCACATAACGACAAGCATTGTGTTACATTAACATCTCCTTCTTTTTATATATATATATACACCCCTCATGCCCTTTTCCTCATTCCTGATGATTATGTGCCTTGTTAACATACGGGCCGGGGGAAGAAGAAGAGACGAGCATTGCTGAACCAAGTGACGGGGCATCAGGGAAAATTATAGGCAATTTCACATCTCCAGATTAGAATAATGGCTTGTGGAGTTGGACAGACAGAGTAGGACCTTTCAAACGGGACCAATTATCAGGCAGGCAGATTGAAGGGAAAGTGAAAAGGCTCCTCGTGTAATAGACGTGCTAAAAGGAGGGGATGGAAGACTGGGAGATGGGTTGAAGGGTAATGATAAAGGCAAAGTCTGACTGTATCAATGCTGCGAATGGTTTGGGGTGATCAGATATGAGGTGTCTGATGGGTTTTAATTGCAGGATAGCAGTAAGAGGCAAAATAGCTTGTTATTAAATCCCAGTTGCTTTGAACGAACGAATGGCAAAGCAGGTCTCTGGGGTGATTATTGTTATTAACTTGAGTGATCTGACATCTCGGGTAATTGTGAGCAGCTTCCCCGTTAGGGAGAATGAATGCATGATTTGGTTTCATCTGCAGGAAGGCATGGCTTAGTTTGGGCCACGATGCACACACTCAGGGGGGTTATAAAGACAGAATACAGTTTGGTAGTCACAGAGCCATGCAATTTACACACAGCCACACACAAAAATTAGACTGAAAACACTGGGTTTAAAGCAGGCCAGGCACCACGAAGAGAGAAATATATGAATAATGATACAAATACATACACTTCTAACACAAATACAGAACACATTAGGTTCAATGCATAACAAAATAATGTGTGAAGCATTGTGTATTTGATTAAAACCACTTTCATAAAGCATTATTGAATAGGGGCCAGTCTAATTCAGGTATTTGGGCTTTTTGCAATGGTGTTGTGATGGTGTATTTGTTTTTAAGCATTATATTGAATTGTTTTCCTCTCTGCTTTTGCCATAAGTCAAGCCCAGAGGTTAAATTTGACTATGTAGGTCAAGGTGAACTCATGCTGGAAGATGTGATGAGACTGACTGGCTGTGAAGCATCAGCACACTGCCGGCCCTGCCCTCGGGGTCAGCCTCGGTTCACCAGTCCACAGCTGTCAAAGATGCCTCTCCCTCTCTGTGTTTTTTCATTTCATCTGAGTTTACATCCCAACAGGGTACAGTGAGTGATCCTAATGTATAGGCGAGGCTGGGTCTAAATGTTGGACAGCTGCTGGGAGTCTTTCCGTGGATGCACTTTCCTCACTGATGAGATTCCGACCTCCATCTCAACCCCCATATCCCTGCACCCGTGGGACAAGTGCTGACACCACACTGTTGACTGTTGCAGACTGAAGGGGAGGACAGGGGCTTATAGGGGTCTGGGCACCATCTCTATTTAGGGTTCTGTGATGTTATGCCATGCAGGATCACATTCAAGTTCAACAGTTCACCTCCATCACGATGGCTACTTACACTTGTTAATGTTCAGAGATGACATATATGGACACGTCTGACGGCCCACACACACAAGCCACACAAGTGCGGCCTGTAGCGAACACACATTTGTCTTCGGCACAAATGTTTCCCCTGACAACACAGCTTCCAGGGCCACACATGCTGAGGGAGCCACCGAGGGAGCGTCACATGAACTCTTGATGAGATTTCATTATATCAAAAGGCAATAGTCATTATGCCACTTTTGTCAAATCAGCAAGTCAAAGCGCAGCACAGTGGTGCGATGAGTGATGCTATAGACAACTGGTGTTGAGTTCAGGGAAATAAACTAAAGGGGGGACATTAGAGAAAAGGCATTAAGAGCCATGACACACTTACTTTGTGTTGTGAAAATCTTCACAGTACTTTCTAGAATGTGAAAAAAATAAAACAACTTTAAACATTAAAACACATGTAAGATGTGTGTTTATGTGTGTACCAACAAAAACGAAAAATAGGCCTGTTTATTTAAGTCTGAAGATCCTTTAAAGAGAAATTTCCACTTTTTAGAATCATAAATTACAGTTTTTGAAGGAAATAAATCAGTAACAGTTTGAAAATACATTTGTGGTATTTTACCGTACTGTTAAATTTTAAAAAAAAATATATTAATTAGTAAAAACAACAGTTAGTGTTACTTGGTTCTACGTGATAAAATGATAATTATCATATATCGATATTTTTATTATTGCTGATGTCTATTGTAATGTATGTTTTATTTTGTCATTAGAGTTTACTTTATTTACATTATCAGCTGTATCTCTATTTCATCTTCATAATTCTTCCGAAATGTTCTGCTGCTCAACATGTGTTTGTCATATTCTGACCTTAAAAATAGTTAGAAACCACAAATAACCATCTGGTTTCTTCAACTTTCACCCAGGACCAAAAACCAGTCTTTAAAATGAAAAGAAAAAGTGATTTGGCATTTTTCATACCAGTGGATTATAAGATATGTGATATTATTATGAATCATGACAACATTTTTGGCTATATAAACCAGCCCAGATGTCACTGTATGTGTAATAAACATGATTCATGATTAATGTATATAATGGAATTAAAATATCAAGATACACAAAAGAGAAATACACTGTTTCCCATAAAGTTGTAATAAAATATTTTACCTCTTCTTATGAAATGACTGTAACAATGTGATTTATTCTTTAGATAAGGTGGAAATGGGTTTCAGTATGTAATCAATGCACTTGGATAAAGGTTATTACTGATGTGTAGAAATAGGAATAAAAAGAGGAATGTGTCTGAAAACTAAATTATTCCAATACATTATGGGCAACAGTGTACAGAAGAAATTCTTTTTTTAAAATTTTACCTATATTTATTATTTTTTAGGAGAAGGAGAAAATTAATTTGTTTTAAAATAATAATAATAATAATAATAATAATAATAATAATAATAATAATAATAATATGTAAAACTCTGCTGCTTCAATGGCATTGTCAAATCAATTTGGCAACACTAAAATTAGTAGACTAATGATTCTCATTTTCTCTCGATGGAATTAAATGCATAAATAAGAGCAATTACGTATCTGGAAAAAAAAAGAACATTAGTGGGATTAATTGTGAGACTTAATGGGATGTAAGCGGAAACAAATGACCTGCAGGTTTGGAGTTTGCATACTTTGAAATGATTCCTGAAACCCACTGTGGCCGTTCATTTTCACGCACTTCCACCTCCACTTCTGTGCGCATACCTTTACAGTTACCAAAGCGGCAAAACCACTAACGCCGTGAATTCAGCTTCTCTCTGCGTGTAATGACGCACTGGCGGTAGTTGGTAAGGCTCTATTGTACGCCACATCTTTGCGTGACTAAACAGAGGTGTTTTCTAAATTGTAAATATCTCATTGTAGCTGTCATCGCAGGAGTTGTCGTGTTAATCTCTCGGCTACTGTCACTTCATTCCCCAGTGTCATGCACCACCGTCGCTCTTATGTTACTTCCCTTAAATACAGACGATGCGTGTTTTTTTTTTCCTCCTATGCTCTGTGGAACATTTTGTTATAATCCTTAAAAGTGCGTCATTTGATGCAGGGCCATAGAACTCAAACTGCTCATGTGGAGTTTGGATCCAGTTCAGGAGGACAGTATAACTCTGCCAAATGCAATAGAATGTGTTAACAATGTCCAAAGTGAAACAATCACAGATACAAAAGGCTGGTGTTTTCCTATACCTTCGATATTTGGCAGCTTTTTTTCCATCCATCCATCCCCGCTGTGCTGACGTGCGTGCGCGCTTCCGTGACATCCCCTCGGGCATCAGACACCCCCCTCCCCCTCCCCCCCCCCTCCTCCTCCACCTCCCTTCTCTCCACACCCCCCTCTTTTCCTGCACCGTGCTGAATTCTCTCTTGTTATCTGGCAACAGAATAGTAATAAAACCGAGTGACTCCAACATGTCTGCTCGCATGTCGCCTCCTACTGCAGCTCTTTGCACGCAGCTCCCCACGCCAACACGGAGGCAGTCGGCTCACCAGCAGGTCCACACCCCCCTGAGCATTCACCAGACCTGGGGATGATCAAATCACCGCATTATTTTGCAAAAAAAAAAAAAAAAAAAATCCCTCTGTCCTTACTATTATTTTTATTTTTGTTATTGATGTATTATTTTTTTCCTTAGATTTCTTCAGCCTTTTGCTGGATCTCAGAGGTTAAAGGTGATGATTAAATTTTCAGAAGTGCATTAATTGGTGCCTGTTACTTAGCTAATTGTTAAAAGGTTGTAAAAGGTGATTAGAAGGCTATAATGGATCGGATTGTTAATCCTTCGGGCGCATGTGAATTTACGCACACATAGTTAGGATATCAATTAAATATTTATACCGAGTTGGAAACTTTTTTTGTACATCTACGACAGGATTGTAGTGAAATTCACTTTGCATGAATACAATTATATCAGTTAATCACATTTAAGATGATAAGAGCTTTATTTTTCGGGAATGAGCGGAAAAGGTAAAATGTTGTTTGCGCTTAGAATACTTAAAGGTCCCAGATGAATGATCTGCATATGAAAAAGCTGGTGGGGCTACAGTCTGTTTATTAAAAGGCTAGACACACAATATCCAATTAACACCTTTATTCAATTGACAGGAAGGCAACAAGTGGACTACTTACATGAATATAAAAAGGAAGCACCACAGTGCAGTCGTTCCGTTTCAGACAAATATGATCATAGTGGTTCTGCATATAAACACATATTTACAGCCTTCGACGTTTTGTACAAATCCATATAAATATGACCTGAGTTTTGACGCGCTCTTTACAAACCCACATGCATGATTTAGGTGTAGCATGGATCAACTGCACAGTTTTGTCAATAATCGGTTTGTGTTTTAGGCTACTTGTTAAAAAAAAAAAAAAAAAAAAAAAAAAAGAACTTTGCATATTCATTTACAAAAGATGTTAAGGAAATACAACAGAAGCGATAAATAATTTAGAAAACCACGCCAGATGTCCTTTAAATATGCTGCCACAAGTGATTAGGAATCCCTTATGTGCTTTGTGAATTGGAAACCCAGTTCTGAAACACTCTTGCCAAGCCGATCATCCAGAAATCACAGGCAAATGTTTCACTTCAGGTCTGTCCGGTTCAGTCTTTACCTTTGCTCTGCAGAGTCATTATGGAGAGACCTCGCTTTTAAAAAATTAAACTGGAGATAAAACTGCTCTGGAGTCATTGTTAATAAACAGCCCCCACGCTCTGCTGTGGGACAGGGTGGTGCACGGTGCCCGGGTGTTGTATGTGTGATCCCTGCTGGTACCAGTGGTTGTTATAATCCTCCAGGTAGGGCGGCGACGAGCTGTGCGCCGGCTGCGGCACCTGGGGTCTGCTGATCGGGGTGCTCTGAGGGGTGCTGTTGTCCCAGACTGCGGGGGAGGGCGGGGAGTTGCATGCCATGGAGTCGCTGGCGTTAGGACTGTGCTCCAAGGGGACCTCACCGTTCTTGTAGAGCTTCTTAAACTTGGACCTCCGGTTCTGAAACCAGATTTTCACCTGTGGGAGTAGGAGAGCGCACATTAATTTAACAGAAAACCGACAGATTTATTTATTTATTTTCACAAGTGTTCAGTAATAGTTTTCCATAAATACTACAGGTCATGTATATTTAACTCAGACATTGTTTAGTTGTATTTTATGGCAAGAAAATAAACTTAAAGCGAGAGGCAGAAGTAGCGTCTGCTGTGCGTAATTACGCATAGGTGGGTAATTATAGAGTAAGAGTTTGGTCATCCCGGGACGCTCTGACTCTCATGATTCTTAAAGTATTGATTAATCTGAAAGTGTCATGGAAGGCAGCTTACCTGTGTCTGAGTCAGGCCGAGCTGAGCCGCCAGCTCCGCTCTTTCGGGCAGGGCCAGGTACTGCGCCTTCTGGAAGCGCCTCTGCAGAGCAGCGAGCTGGTAGCTGGAGTAGATCGTCCTCGGCTTGCGGATCTTTTTCGGTTTTCCATTCACCATGCGGACCTCGGGCTCTGGCTCTTCTTTCACTAAAAATAAATTTATAGAAAAAGACTTTTGAGTAACACTTTAGCATATAAAATAAACAGCAAAGTAAAAAAAACAAAACAAAAAAAACAAACCGAAGTTGTGTGAGAATTTCAACTGCGTAAAAATGCGCGGACACTTTACATCTCGAAACACAGGACGTTTTTCGTCATAATAATTTAAGGGGATAGTTTTCAGATCGGAAAAAATAAAGACCTCAGCCGGGAAAAATCTTTCAAAACCCACAACAGCCACAAAGAAAAAAAATGGAAACAAAGGCCAAAAGTAATCCACATTTACTCCGTCAGATTTCCAGCTACCATTCCAGAGAGACAGATTGAATACTGTTTTCTTAAATCAAAGCATCATTGTTTTATAACCTCTGTTAACGGCGGGACAGTAAGGTGTTAAAACCAAACATTGACACCAGCCGGATGACTACCATGAACCAGGTGTTAAGCTTTACCTGTATATACATAATAAATCCAATATAGTGGCAAACATACTTTACACTGCGGGTGAAAGCTCAAAATGTATGACCTGAAACACAAAGCAGGTATGAGGTTCCAGACTCAACACATTACATTCTACCATTTCTACAGTTTTCTAAAAGCTCAGCTGATTTTTTTAAAGTAGAATATAAATAAAACACTGCATGTACTTTGTGTTTCGGTAGCTCTTATCCTTTATCAGACAGTCTTGAACACAGAACACCGCCTGCGCACTGGAAATAAACACGATCAACGGGGATTCTGTGGACATTTACCTGAGTTTGGAGGCGAGGCCTGAAGGTGATCTCTGTTGTAATGTCCGTACTGTCTGTAGCTATTCGTGTAGGGGTATTCAGATTTGGTGGTGTACGCTCCAGCGGCCCCCATTCCGTTCAGATTAAACTGGTGATGGTAAGAGTTCATGGGCTGTCCGTACGGTTGGCCCTGATAGTATTCGTGGTGGCCGTGGGCTGTCTGTCCGCTGTAGTAGCCCATGTCCGTCACCGAAGACTCGGGCAGAGTAGGAGAGTCCTTGGAGTTCGGGTGGCAACTCATAGATCCGGGAAGATCGGTCAAAATACTCGCAATCTTCTTTTCATAAGTCTGTCCGGCGCTCATGGTGGAAGCAGCCCTCCAGAATAAACCCAAGTCCTCTGGTCTGTCTGTTTTTGTTGTTGTTGTTGTTGTTGTGGAGTGCGCAAAGCAGAAATAAATGAGTACTGGCGTGTGCGCTCTTTGCACGCACGTCTGTGGAAAAGCCTATAGTCCAATGAAACTATCCCAGCTGCAGAAACTCGGTTGTGGCACTGCTCAGCTCCTGTGACACAGAGTTATAGAGAGCTGGGCTGGATGCTGCCTTCCCATTGGCTCCACTGTTTTCCCCCCTCTTGCGCTCCAGGCGAGGTCGTGGTGAAACCCAGCCTTCAGCCAAGAGCGCCTAAGCACGCATACTTCACTGCCTTGAGTTTTTTTTTTTTTTTTTTTTTTTTTTTTTTTTTTAACATTTGCATTTACCTGTCCACTCTGCAGGCCTTCAGAGTCCCCCTAAAAACATTAACACCTATAGGTCCAATGTGTGATCATTTCCCTCTCCAGTTCACCATCTATTGCTGTCTGCACATTTCTGTTGCTGATGTTGGAACACAATAGTCGCCCAGAGCCTTTTCTGAAGCCTAATCCTGCAGCCTCCCAGTCTCCTTAAAGTTTTTATGCAATGTTTTCTTAACAGTACCTCGAGATCACACTTTATTCAGCCCATTGAAAGGTTTCCAGCCCCCCCCCCCTTCAGTGTCCCATTGTCATTCAAAGGTGCTGGCGGACAGTGAACTTTACGTGAAAGAGATTGCAGAGATAGGTAAAAGAGACGTTTAACTGCTATGGCCTGCAGGTAAATTCTTCTTTAGTGTCCGTGTGTGCGTGAGTGTGAATGCAGCGATCAAATGCAAATTTCAACAACAGTTAGAAAATGACAGGAAGGCAAACGCACAACAACAAATCCCAATAATTCTAAACATTTTGCGATAAATCAATTTACTTTGATTAAAAAAAACAAAAAACAAAAACCATTCTTCTTCATTTTAAAGGAGAAAGTTAGTTGTAATATTCCTGTTAGTCATTGGAGATAAATGTTTGGTGCACAGCGCCCCCAGCTGTTCTCAGTCAGTACTGTATCCTCAGGTTTCTGTCTGTACAGTGGACCATAGACACAGAAAAAATACCCACAGACACAAAGTGAGTCTCTGTGGCTGTGGCTGTGTTTCTACATTTGTTAAACTCGTCTTTTTTGATGCATTATCTTAAGTTTAAATGTCGAACGTTCATATAATATCTTAAATTCAGTTTGTGTCGCTCCAGAGGCTCCAGTTCCTGATAAACTGCTGTCCTCTTGTGGTACATGTATGTAATACCAGTGTTCATTTATGAAGGAACAGATTATTATATTATATTATATTATATTATATTATATTATATTATATTATATTATATTATATTATATTATATTATATTTAACTTTATTGTCATTACACATGTACTAGTACAAGGCAACGAAATGCACTCAAAAAACTATATACCACAGTTTAGGCAAATTACATTAAAGCATATACAACTTTAACTTTGCAAATATATCTACTTTGTATTTCCTCAAATAAAGCAAATTAATGCATTATTTTACAATAAAGGTTGAAATTTCATGGCTCACTCTATTACTGTATATATTTTTTATTGTATTTAAATTGCATTCATAGTTCATTCATATATATAGTATATATAATTTTATGGTGTTATTTTTATTTATTTATTTATTTGGCCCTTATCTGTGTTTCAGCTTTTTTCTGAACTACCCTCTGTATTATTATGTGTTATCATCTTATCTCATCTTATCTGAGAGTTTGATATTTGGTCCACTGATTTTTACCTGTTGTAAGTGAAAAACTTTAATTATGAGCTGATAAAGTCAGTAGATTAAATGGTGGACTCTTCCACTGTGCCTCTTCTTTCAGTGCATTTCTACTGTCTAATATTAAACTAAGTGTATGTGTTTTGTCAGTTTCCTCTCTTACCATTTGGAGGCACCAGCACACAGTGTTGAACACTTAATTAAAAGGTATAGACAGATATTTAAGTAACCTACTGTCTTTTTTATTTTTATTTTATTTTCATTATTATTATTTTTTTTAAATTCTTTTTTATTGTTAGGTAGGCTAAAAATCAGTGCATAACCCTGAAAGACTTAAACAACAGCCAGAAAACAAAACATCTACTAATCTTCAATGTTTAATAACTTCTGATCCACTAATCCTATCAATACATGTAAATAATTCAGGTAAAACACAGTTTCTCAGCATTTCCTGGTCATGGTCACAAATGTAATGTATTCTAATATAAAATTGAAAGCTGCATTTACAAAGACATAATATGAGCCATACTCTACTGAGACATGTTTACATTACATTTACATTAATGCATTTGGCAGACGCTTTTCTCCAAAGTGAGTTACAGCGGAAAAAGTAAAATAAAAGAATAAAATACAATAATAGATTAAAGATATAAAACAGCTGTATAATTAAAAGCAGTGTTGTACAGAAGAATAAAAAAGCAAAATGATAGACTAAAATACAAGAATAGATTAAAAAGACATAAAAACAGCTGTACAATTAAAAACAGTGAAATAAAAATACCATGTTGAGTCCAGTTGGTTAAACTGTGGTGACTGAAGTGTTGTAATATCGCACATCTACCAATAGATGGTGCATCTGTCTCAAATTTAACATGGCCAAAAAAAAAATAAATAAATAAATGACATGACATTTGCAAAAACGCAAACTTTATAAAATGTGATGAACAGTAGAGTCTTTTACCGTTTGTTTATCATGGTGCCTGTGTGTGTGTTTGTGTGTTTGTGTATTTGATGTTTTGTCAGTGCATCCATGAACCTGTGAATCAGTCTTTCAGAGCCTCACACTGAAGTAACATGAGACAGCTTTTGGGGACATGTTTTGTACTTGTCTAATGCAGTTTGTAAAAGTGGAGCAGCTGGCTTTGTTCCAACACAGGATAAAAGCCCGGACCTTGCACAGTCAAAACCCAGCAATTACTGGCAAACCGGGGTTTGGTCTGATCACTGTCAGCATAAAGAAAAAGAAAAACCCCTTACCTTTTGTACTGTACATTACAAATGAAGCCATTTCCCCTCATGCAAGGTAATTTTCTTCCCATTTGAAACTTCTCAATTCCGTCTGAGAGCCATCAGAGTGATTAAGGACCCCCACCACCGCCACCACCACCATCACCACCCCCAGGCCAAAAAGAGCAACATTTAAGTCCGAAGTGACGTATGTGGGACAATTGGAGACAATGCAGTCTGGCAATTTTCATGAGCCCTTGGCAGGACAACAATGGTTATAGTTATCAAAAAGTTTCACTTCTGAGTACAAGTCGATCCTCTTCTCCTTCTCAGTGTCTTTGGCCAGTTTATTCTGACTCATATTGAGACTGTACATGACATTATGTACCCTGCAAGGTGAATACAGTGACTTATTGTGCAGTAATGAGCATGTGTAAAAACATGGGAGAGATATCTGTAAGAAAGCAAAAAGCCATTAAGTCTAAATACACTACTGCCCACAAAGTTGGAATACATTTGCATAATAAACTGTTTATTAACAGCAATACAGTTTCTAAAGCAATAAAATACAAAAATTCCACTCATGGCATTTTAATTTTTTGCTTTTTCGACAAAGTTTACTGATTAAATCTCCAAATCTCCTCAAAATTGTCTAATTCAGACTTATTTCAAATGATCCTTGTCCTTCAAAGTGGTCTTTTCTGCTGTTTATGATGAGCATTTAGCGTGCTTATAATTCAGCATTTTTCTTATAATAGTTCATCTCAAGAGAAAAACTGATCTAAACCAGCCTAAAGTGCAAACTAAGCACTGTCAGCTTTGCTTTTAATTTAAAGGCCTAAAATATACCATCAATAATAACAATAAGATGAAATACAATAATACAAAGTTAATGTCAGATATGCAGAGTGAGATTTGTTTTTATTTTAGCTGATTAATCAACTCTTCACTGCGCTCAAATACACTGTTGCCCCTAAAGTTGGACTTATTTTAAATATTTTACTCCTATTTATACACATCAGTAACCCACATTTGAATGCATTGATTACATTCAGAGTCCCAGTTTCACTTGATCTAGCAAAAATAAATCACGTTGTCACAATCATTTCATGAGAAGAGGTAAAATATTAGATTCCAACTTTATGGAAACAGTGTATTTCTCTTTTGAGCATTTTGATATTTTAACTCCATCATGAATCATGTTTATTTCACATACAGTGACAGTAGGACTGGTTCATATGGCAAAAATGTTGTCATGATTCATAATAATATCACTTATCATCCACTGGTATGAAAAATGCCAAATCATTTTTTCTTTTCATTTTAAAGGCTGGTTTTGGATCCTGGTTGAAAGTTGAAGAAACCAGATGGTTATTTGTGGTTTTTAACTATTTTTAAGGTCAGAATATGACAAACACATGCTGAGCAGCAGGACATTTCAGAAGAATTTTAAGGATAAAATGAAGTTATAGTTGATAATGTAAATAAAGTAAATTCAAAGGACAAAATAAAGCATACATTACAATAGACATCACTAATAATAATTATATCAATATATGATAACAATCATTTTATTGCATAGTCCCAAGTAACATTAACTGCAGTACTAATTAATGTTATTTTTTCATTTTACAGTACTGTAAAATTCCACATATGTATTTTCATATGGGTATTGATTATTTCTTTCAAAAAGTGTTGTCATGTTTCATAATAATATCACGTTCATGCATGAATGCTGTCATTATATGCAGAGAAACACGCCACCCTACACTTTAGGTCTACAGTTACAGTTCAGCCTTTAACTCCCTAAACCAGTGGTTCCCAACCTTTTTTGGCTTGTGACCCCATTTTAACATCACAAATTTCTGGCGACCCCAGACATTCAAAATGAGCCTTTTTTTTTTTCTTTTTTTTTTTTTCTAAAATTAATTTGTTTTTGATCATGTAATAGTTTGCTATACTATGTTGCAAAAAAAAAAAAAGTTAATCTGAGATGACATTTAGTCTATATAATGTATATTATTACGGACGGAGGCAGAAAAGCCAGGTGTAGATTACTGCACAAAGTGAGAATTTTATTTTCCTTGGTCAGTATATGTACAGTCAGTCCAGCTTGGATTTACAAGGCTGACAATTAAAACTGAAAAAACAATAACTCAAACTATGAATTATGAAAGAGCTGCAGAATCTGAAACTGACCACAATGAACATTTGAAAGATAAACAGTACCACAGTGCTTCAGTTTCAGCTTCAGAGTTTGTCATGTCTTTTATGCGCTAGGAAAACTCTGTTAACTCACCATATATTTTTCATTAGTACATTGTTGTTGTTGTTGTTGTTTTTTTTATCAATTACTAGAAATTTTAGGTGACCCCATTTGAATTCCCCACATGGGAACACTGCCCTACACACATGAGGAATCCCCGTCAGTACAGTAATTTCTATGCAATTCCACCGGCACACACCTACACTAGAGGGAGGATGTTTAGACTTTAATCACGAAGAGGAGATGGTGACACAAAAACAAACGCAGCTCACTGCTTCCTACACCCCCGCAACAATCAACGCAATTCCTCAGCCCCTTTGAAGACTTCAAGGCAATGTGGAGCTCCTCCAGATAATGGAGCACCACGGGCGAGTCTGCGCTGATCTGACTGAACGGCCGGCTCGTTCTGGATGTCAGGATGCTCTCCTGAGTGGGAGGCCTGGAGGTCTATTAACTGCTTTCTCTGCCCCCTTTCTCACTCTGCCTCCTTCTTGATTACTGATCAGAGATTAAAAGAGAAAATGGCAGGGACTCAAGGACTTTCAGCCATCTGCGTAATGTAGATCTGTGTCCAGACAGGGGAAAATTGCCTGATGCTTTCTACTTCCCTTGTGGAAATGGTTGGAAAAGATGCTGGCAAAGAGAAATGAACTGTCAGTCTATTCTGCAAAAAGTTTCCAGATACCGTATGCATTAATAAAATGAACTTTGTCTAATGCATTATCCAGACGCTGGCTGAATATGATGTGAAAAAACCACTGAGCTAAAGTCAAGGTCACCAAAAACTATGGTAATTGTTGTGGGTTTCCCCTGAAATCTGTCCAAAATCCTCCCTCTACCTATAAATACTTGGATTCTGGAAGCAGTGTTCGTTGCAGCCTCCCAGTGGTGTTGTAAGTTGGCCCGGCTCCGTGGAATGGAGGCCCCTCTGTTCTCACCAGGACGGTGCTCTGTGCAGAGGTTGGGCATATGTGTGAGATGTGTGTGTGTGTGTGTGTGTGTGTGTGTGTGTGTGTGTGTGTGTGTGTGTGTGTGATGTGTGTGTGTGAGCTCAGAGGAAACAGAGGAAAGACTTCAGGTAAAGTTTGGGTAATGTGTTCCCAGGGGTTTACAGCTGCCAAAGGAGTCCAAAAGCTAATGGAAGACACATGTTTCCAGATGTTAAAGGCCATGCCCTTCTTGCCTAACACACATACACACACAAAAGTACATAAACATACCCAAAACACCTTCTGAAGCTAAACGCTCTCCTGCGGGGCTGCTTCCACCCAGACAAACAGTGTGTCCCCTGCTATTGGACATCTGCTGCATTTAATGGATTACTAATGACATTAGTCTCTCTGCTGTCACGCTCAGGGGTTAAAAGACATTTGTCTGCATCATTCTACCTTTGTGCTTCCCCTTACATGCTGTTACATGCATAAATAATCCATATAATGAATGTGCATGTTTGTTTTGGTGTATATTTACATTTTTCCTATAGCTGTGTGTACTATTGTAGTTTCAAGCTACAACATCAGTAGACAGCAGGTACACTACCAGTCAAAAGTTTGGACTCACCTGGTTTTTCTTTATTTTCATGACTATTTACATTGTAGATTCTCACTGAAGGCATCAAAACTTTGAATGAACACATATGGAATTATGTAGTTAAAAAAAGTGTGACATAACTCAAAGCATGTTTTATAGTTTAGATTCTTCAAAATATCCACATTTTGCTTTTATTACTGCTTTGCACATTTTTGGCATTCTCTTGATTAGCTTTATGAAATGTTTTCCAACAGTCTTGAAGGAGTTCCCAGTGATGCTGAGCACTTGTTGGCTATCTGTGGTCCATCTCATGCCATCTAAATAAGAAGGTGAGTCCAAATTTTTGACTGGTAGTCTATGTATTTATATAAGTCTGGCATAATTCATCAAAATCTGAATTTTGTTGTTATTTTCAACTCACTGACATGTTAAAACTGTACTAAATGGTACGACATAAAAGAAATTTCAACAAAATCTAACTACAGTGTTGAAGTTTGCATAACACATGTGGTTTATAATACAGATCCATTTTACAGCCTTATCACCCACTTTAAGTCAAGTCAGTGAGTACATTTACATCAACGTGAATATTCCAGATACAGGTTAACATTCTGAATTTGACTGGTGTTATGTGAACAGCATATTCTGTTTGGATATTAAAATTAAAGCTCTTCTCCCCCAGTGGGGCGTATTCAGACTGAGATGTGGGATATGTTGACATTAAAGGACTCTTTTCACATGTATACAGAGAATTTAGAATAGGTGTGTTGTTTGTTTTTGTTTACTACAGGTTGAAAAACACCTTTTATGGTCAGCAGTAGACACGAAGATCCACAAGAGGCACAAGTCTGCACAAGTCTGTCATTTTATGAAAAAGCATATCAATAGGTTTTAGGATGGGCACGAATATATATATATAAAAAAAAGCCAAACTGTTTAAAAGGGATGAGAAAGGAAGGATGAGTTCACACAGCGGAATGTCTTCATCAGTGGAAAACTTTGAGGAAAACCTTTTTTAATCAAGGGCATGAAAGCAGGAATATTGGTAAAATATTCCCTTTCATTAGTATGTGAACAGCTTATGAGGAAAATGTCCAAACCAGACCTGTGGGGGCTGTACACGGCCTGTCTGTCCATGGAGTGGATCTGTCCTTCGCTGTGGTTCTCCCAGAGGTTTCTCTTTTTCCCACTGGGTTTTTGGAGATTTTCTTTGCCGAGAAGGACGGTATAAGGACTGGGGATGCCTGGGACATTAATCCATTTGCTTCACTGACTGTTTACTAACTGATTACTTGACTGTTTGTTTATTTTCATTGTGTTTTTTTTTTTTTTTTATTCAGCAATTTCTGTAAAGACCTGTGAGGCAACTTTGTTGGGATATTGGGCTCTATAAATAAAACTGCATTGAATTGAATTAAACATAAGTGTGTTCAGGCCTCCTGATGTTTGTGCATGGGTCAACATATACGTAATCAGAATGAGTCTCAAAGATTCAAAGATTATTATTTTGTCAGTTCACTTGATGCACATACAGAGGACATATAGAGAATTTAGATGTGGGTTCTCTCTCACCTTGTAAAGAAAAAAAAAACATGCAAAAAATGTTTAAAAAGAGGTAAAAAATAAAATTAAAAGCATTCATTTTTTTATTTTTATTTTTTAAACCTTTATTTAACCATGTAAGTTAGTTGAGAACTGACTCTCATTTCAAGTAACGACCTGGTAAAGAGGCAGCACACAAACAGGATGAACAACAGAACAGATTACATGTACAGGTCACACAATGTTACATAACAAATAGAAAGGCTAAAAACAGGTGAGTGGTCCTGAAGTATAACTCTCACTGACCTTTTAAATGATGAGAGCGGTATGTATGAGGTGAGTTTTAGGGATTGTTGTAAAGAAGAATAAATAATAAATAACTTGTATAAAGAATAAACTACAATAGAACATAAAGTGTATCTGTATGAAAGTCCATGTGTATGTGTCTGAATGCAGAGATGTAGACATTTGTCCTTCAGAATGGAGACAACGGGCCTCTGACCTGGACAACATTCCATGTCAGCTTTTGTAACAGTGCTTTCTGCTAATTGAGCAATCCGGTCCAACTCAGCTGAAAGCAGAACATTTCCCAGTAAACCACACAATGGCAGCCTGAAAATCCCGTTGTGTTTGTGCATGTTCTGTTCTGTATGAAAAATAGATGTCCCTAGAGGAATGGAGGAATCCTTTTCAATCTCAACAGTGATTTTTGTTTGAGTTTTTAAGATGTCAGACTCTGCTGCATCCTCTTTCTGTCATAGCCACACAGGCCCCGCCCTCTTTTCCACATAGTTGGCACAAACAGTAGACAGTGCACAGAGGCATCCGTACAAGTATCCTGATCCTGGCAACCCCCGTCTCACTGACAAGAATGCATCTATTCTCCAACCCCACTACTGCCAAGAGTAGATGAGCCAGAGCGGCCTGGAGAAACAGCTGTTCAGAGGGTGATCAAAAGAACGCAGAGACTTCTTTGATTACTACCTCTTTGTTCGGCCTGCACTCCAACTTTCGTATTCACTGGGGCCACTTTCTGAGTGGGCTGTGAGCCAAGAAAATGCACATGGCATCAGTACGCTCACAGAAACAGACTGATGTCCTATCCAAGCCTCATTTCATGGACTTTCTTTCTTGTGGCTCCTGTGAAACATTGTAAAAATTTGCTCTGTGTGTAATTTCACAGTTTATTCTGACCTTTGACCCCTTTGTTCAGTCTCCTTTGGCGCTTACCACTGAGGACTGAATGTGTAGCCTTGACAACGGCTCTCCTTGGGTCTGCTGAGCTGAGATGCCCTCTCCCAGGATTCGAGCAGGAAGCCCCACCCTGATCCAACTATGTTTGTTTTGGCTCAGACTGAAACGTTTGGTAGATGAGATGAAACTGCTTCTTTCTATCTGGTGATTATCTTCACTACATCTGCCGGAAGGATGACACCCGCTTTCATTTCCAAACACTCTAATCCATTTCCTGAGTTTTCAGGTAAGGTACATCATTTTCCCTCTGCGGTGAAATAAACCAATTCAACCCCAAAAAACTCATAATATTGAAACAACAGAAGAAATATGTGAGTTTACTCATGCATACCGTCGCTGTCGGGTGGAAACCTTGTAAGTCTTTTTTTGTCATAAAATGATTCTATTGGTCAGTCTTCACCTTGGCCTCACAGTTTTAGAAATATTTAACCAATGAAAAGTGTTGAAAACGACTTGTGACTACATCTCTTAACACCGTTCATTTATTTAGAATATACATCAATTTGCCAGTTTCCTCAAAAATAACTGTTTTGGATATAAGAGGTTTTCACCCGACAGCAACGATATGATGAAGCAACATTACGATATAAAAATCTATATAAAAGGCAATTAGTTTGCATTAAATAATAGAATTTTTAGTGTCCATGAACATAATGTATATCAGAAAAAACTGTAAAATGTTATGGCATTCTGTGCTAGGAAAGATATTCTACAGCACTGGATTTCAAATAAAACCCCTCAGTTGCCGGGGGGGGGGGGGGGGGGGGGGGGGGGGGGGCATCATAGAATATTAGTGGAATTCATACCCCTGGACTTTCTGACCTGTCTCATGCACCATAAGACCAATGACTTTGAAAGAATATGGAAACCATTCCATGACTATATTAATGTGAACATATCTGCTATAACGACAAGAGCATTTGTGTGAAAACAATTTTCTTTCTATCCAACTTCCATTGTATTGTACACTGTACTTTACCTTTCATATGTATAGCCTAGAGGGTATGTGTATGTGCATATGTATATTTGTGTGTGTGTACGCTCATGTATGCATATATGCATATATAATTTTATTTATTTATTTTCTGACCACTCCCAGCTTACGTTTTGTTTTGTTAGTTTGTTTTATGTGTTTAAAAAAAAAAAAAAATAGAACTTTTAATGCATAAAACATCTTTATTTCAGTGTTAAAAGCCCCATTCCAAAAGCACATTTTAACCTTAGTTTCTTCTGTCTTTGTGTAGATTCTTTGTCATGACTAAATTTCCACACACCACACATGTCCTCATGGAAATCTTTCAAGGGGGAAATTCACTGAAAAGTCTTGTATAAGACATACACCTGGTTATTTGGTGGGCTTGTTAACACAGTGTAGAGAGCTGTCATTTTTCTAGGCATGCCTGAGCATGGCAAAAGTTCCTGTTCATCCTCACTGTTTTCCCCCCATCACTTAGACTGAGTCTCCACCTTAGTTACTCACCTATGTTATTAACTTCCCATCATATCAGAGCAAAGTGAATCATATCAAGGTGATAGAGGCAGGTTAAAACTAAACACGCCAGTCTGGTAAATCTAAAAGAGCTCACTGTGCGTAAGTTGCTGCATAAATATTTGGCCTGAGGGGGTTGAGCGTCCTCCCCTCTGCCTCCACTCCCTCGTCTCCTGTGCAGCCTTTTGTGGTGGGTCTGGTGTCCTTGGTGAAGTGATGACAATGTGAAAATCTAGAACAGGAAACAGATAGGAGGAGAAAGAAGAGATACTGTATATACCAGCAGCAGCTCCTTTGCCTCAAGCAGCTTTCAACAGATACCATTTCTCAATTTAATATAAACAGTTGATGCAATACAGGTTCGCATGCACACAATGAAACCTTAGCAGTGCTTTATCAGCGCTGTGGACACTGCTTATCTCAGGTGCTACCTAAAGGCCACTACCACCCACAGTGGAGCAGGCCACAATGTGAGGGACAGTGCCCCCCAGACAGGCCTCTCTGTGTTTGCCTTGGCGCTGAGACCCTGCCAGTGTCCCTCGCTAATGAATGGACATTTAATGATCTGAGAGGGCCATTCAATTGAGTGGAAAATGTGCAGGTCTGTGGAGTACAGCCCCACTTGTCGTAGGAAACAAAGGCCCCAGCTCTATATTCACACACACAGTGGAGAGGGACTGGGTGGATTCACACGCTGGCTCAAGAGGAGGCTGAACACACACACACAGCATGTACATTCTGGGTAGATTTTCACACACTCAAGCACAAATCCCTTTTAATGAGTCCATCTATACTGCTACACTGACTAATGCACTGCTTTTTCACACACAAGTTTCTGCCATGTAGGTTGATATCACTTTAAAGCTAGAATATATAACATTTTTACACTGAAATACAGAGGCTGATGTCATGTATTTTGTTATCTTGTGCGCTGTAAACTAAATGTTTTCAACAGTGACGCACACACAATAAATCATCAAAACAACACCTTGACTGTGGAACAAGGGGTGTTCCTTTTACATAGCATTCCAGAATCATGATTCCAATTTTATCACGGCTCTTACTACCTCCAGAGGTGTTACAAAGCTGCGATAAAGGTGGGACCAAATGATCCCACCATTTCATTTACACACGTCGTACTGGAATAAAGGCGAAATATTCTCGTAACAGAAGTGCTGTGTAAAAGGGGCGAGTGTGATATGTGCTGTGTCAGGCTTTGACTGACAGGTCTGTATGACAGCTCACTCGCCTGTCAAGTCAAACTTCTGGAATTTTGGTTTATTTAATAAAGACATGCAACCATAGTTGTGGTTAATAGGATCCATGGACAAGACTACAAAAGACTGTACTGTTAGCGTTAGCTGACCTATGACCCCTTTGGCTCCCATAGTTACACTGTCTTCACTCAAATATGGTCACATCTGGCTCCAAAAACCCAACATCGTCAACAACATTAACAAACCACTGCCTTCAAAACAATAGTTTAGAAACTGATTGGTGACGTTACAATTCCTCCATCCACTAATCGTAAACATTATATGGTAAAGTTCTGTTTTTCACTCATTTTATTGTTATTGTGCAATGATTGTAATGATGAAAATATATGTATGTGCTTATTGACCCCAGCCATCTAAGTAGGAAATGCACTGGAAAATTGAAACTATACTGTATGTCTTCATTTGGACATTCATGTTATAGATTAACTCTTTGTGGTTAAGAATGACATGTTTGACTACATAAAACTTCCTTATATCTCATCCAGACAGCCACAGCTTCTTCTAAAAAACACACAATTACAAGTCAATTAAGTTATTGGTGTGATGCAATACATTCACACGATATAATGCTGACAAATAAATCAGGCAGAGCACAGATAACCTAGTTGTAGTCTTGCAATGTTGGTTTTGATGGGTCTCGGGGTAAAATCCTCTCAGTTTGAGAAGACTTGAGGTTTAGTAAAATATAGTCAATTCCCAAACAAGGATGAAACCATCAAAAAGTGGTTTTGAGACAAATGCAGACAGACTTTTAGTACAACACTATCAACTACTGCATCAGTAATTATATAAGTGTGCATGTGTAACTGAAGATGCCCTCAAAAGTCACAATTCTACAGTAAATATACAATTTCTCAGTCTAAAAAGACAATATACTGTTGTTAATCACGAGATCTAGTCACCTGAAAACACAGACATAGACTTTAACTGTACATTTACATTCATCTGTTAACATTGCTTCATTTCCATGAGTAATTAAATGTAAACCATCTGCGAATTTCAGTAAACTCACAACAAACAACCGACTCTGACCACAAGTTTTGGCTTTGGAAAACCAACACATATGTATTCAATATAAACCCACTCTTTTATGTCCCAGCATTTATTTGCAGGTCATATGAGCCATGTTCTAAACAAAATGGCACCATGTGGTTACGGAGCATCTGAAGCAAACAGCAAATCAAAAGATGACAGGAAAAGACATCCTCGGAGAGTTTATAGGAGGGTTGACCAGTGAAGTTTGCGTGGCCTTTACGCTGCACAGACAGGAAGGAGGCTTTGTATGGAGCGGTGTAAATCATAGCAACTCGCATTACTGCAGGAGGAGGGAGGACGAGCAATGTGGGAGTGAGCTAGCATTGTGTTTGCTGGTCAGATTTACTGCAGTTACCCTCCAGATTGTGTCATTTTTCAATGGTCTGTCCAGCAGATTACATTAGGCTTGGTCACAGCACAGTGCATCAGAGTTACTGCCCTATATATTCACCTATTATCCAGGGGGAAGAATGGTGGGGCTGTTGACAATTGGATTAAGTGGATGTGGATGAGAATATAATAATCCAGTCTGTCAATGTGACAATAAGACTTTCAGAGACAACTGTAAGACAACCTACCCTGTCCTTTCACCAAAATTCATCTCCAGAGATAAGAGACTGATGTGTTAGCTAGAGCAAGTGTAACCATGGATTTTAGCTCACCGTCCAATAGGTCATGACGTACTGTAAAGGTGTTGTGACCAATGTCATTTTTGTCTTTGTCTTCATCTTCATCCTCATCCTCATCCTCATCTTTGTTGTTGTCTTCATTAGCAATTTCTTCAAACATCTTCTCTGACAGTACTACTGGTTGAATTCATTTCAAATCTTTCATGTATCGTCTTTGGGACACTGTCTACAAAGTCTATTCACAGATTTGAAAAATTCTGATTTTTGGATTTTTGACAAATATTTCAAATATTAAAAATTTGTCATCACTTATAATGGTTTATAACATGGAGATGGTTAGAGATATCGATATAGTTACTATTGAGCACTGATAGGAAGTCATATATGGACATTCATTTAATTTGTTGAGTTGTCCTACAGTGAAAGAACCACCCACTTTTATTACCTCAGCAAAAGAACGGCAGAGGTAATAAATGTGTTTTCATCAGGGTTTGTCTGTTAGCAAGATAACTCAAAAATTTATGGACAAATTTGGATGAAATTTTCAGGAAATGTTGATACTGGCACAAAGAACAAATGATTAAATTTTGGTGGTGATTGGGGGGGGGGACTTATCTGCCTCGGTGGAGGTCTGTGCTCCCCAAGTGCTTTTCTAGTTGGGAAACTGATCATCTACATCAAGACCACAGGACTCTAACATAGTGACAGAACCTGACAACCTCACACATTCAAGTTGTTTTTGAGTCTTGATAGAACATGTCAGTGAACTACAGGGCCACTGGTCCTGTTTTTCTTTCTTTCTTGTACTTCCTCTGTAAATAACCCTAAGCATAATGGCTAAATTCACTTCTGTGGTTGCATTTTGGTGTATTGTTTTTTGTTTTTGGCTACGTGGAGGGTAGCTTCAAGTTTGGATGCCTTGGACTTTTATTTTAAAAAGCAACTTCCTGTTTTGATGGCACAAAGAGAAAAAATGGTTTTACGTGTTAGCCGCCCCTCTGAAGAGGCACAAGCTCTTACGGTGTATTTAAAGATTTACTGCTATTAAATAAAGAAAAAATCACCAGTAAAGCATCATTCTTCATTCGGGGGGGTGTGCTACATCCTCAATAAAGCGAATGGGCCAGTTTCTTAAAGAGAAGTTTGTTTAGGTCCTGCAGACAGATTGCTGCTCCTTTGGTAAACATTACTGACAAGCGATGGTGTTGACTTCACAAGGTTGTTAAGTATCAAGTTCTGGGTTAATATGTCCCCGGGGAGGAGGATGAAAGCTGGACTAAGGTAAAAAGCTCTCCTGACCTTTCTGAGCACACGCAGCAGCCAGTAACTAGTGTGGTCTGAGGGAGAAACACAGCGAGAGACCTGTTATGACTGAGCTCTGGCTAAAGGTCAAGCTGGAGTCTCTGGAGAGATAGCCCCTTCACCCAGCCACTTCCACACATATATATTTTGTATCTGACATACAGCCACACTGCTTTACTACATATATTTTTGGGTATTTTCAGAGTGAGTGCTCATGGCCAAGGTTATCGCTCCTCTGGGCTTTGAGCCAGATCAACAGCAGCCTCCGCTCAAACCTTTCTTTTCTAGACCTATGACTCCTCTGCATGAAATCTACAGTAACTCATTTGAACTAAATGGCCTCCATGGGCACAGAGAGGAATGCACCTTAGAGTTACTCCCTTTTTAATCATTAAACATTGCTGAGAATTTGCCTTTGTGCAGCAGGTATTTTTCACTTTTCACTGCAATAAATCATTAACTATATCTCATAATTCTATAAGCGCTTCCAAAGAGCAGGGGAAGGTTTGGATATGCTATTTGTTATACCTGTTTTTAATTTTCTTCACTGCCAATGATTTGTCTTGTTGAGTGCCTTAAATCCTGATAAGAGGGTGAAAGATGAATGAACTGCTCAGCTCAGAGTGCATTTTTAGGAAGTTTTATATTCCATTAAGCCTTGTCTCTAACTTTAGTAAAATGGTCTGATGGTTTGTGTTGTTCAGCTTTATTTATTCACATCAGTGACAATAGGACAGTGTGCAAACTACACTGTCGCTCAAAAAATTGGACTAATTTTGTTTTCAGATGCATTCCTCTTTTTATTCCAATTTATACACATCAGTAATCATCTGTGACACGGTGCAGTGATTACATACAGAATCCCAGTTATGCTTTATCTAACTAGAATAAATCACATTGTCATTATCATTTCACAAGACGAGGTAAAAAAAAATATTGTATTGTATTGTATTGTATGGGAAAGATAGCAATAACACTTTACCTTGTGTATATCCTTATATGTTGTACATATTTCTTATCTGTCGTATAAAGTGAGCTTTTTTGTATATTTTATTAGGAATTATAGAATTATATATATATATATATATATTCATCTCTGTAGTTTTTGTATATTGTCAATATTTTTCTGTATTTTGTGTGATATTTTTATACAGTTTTTTATTTCACTTTCACTGTTTGCTGCTAAACAGATTTTCTTTGTTAATGACAATACAATACAATAATGACAATACAGATCTATTCTATTCTATTCTATTCTATTCTATTCTATTCTATTCTATTCTATGCTTTTCTTTTCTATTGTACTCTATTCTATGCTTTTCTATGCTTTTCTATTCTATTCTATTCTATTCTATTCTATTCTATTCTATTCTATTCTATTCTATGCTTTTCTTTTTATTCTATTCTATTCTATTCTATTCTATTCTATTCTATTCTATTCTATTCTATTCTATGCTTTTCTTTTTATTCTATTCTATTCTATTCTATTCTATTCTATTCTATTCTATTCTATTCTATTCTATTCTACTATATTATATTATATCAGCCAGAAATATCCTCTATTGGTCTTTACTTTCCTGCATTCCAAACAACGTCATAGAACTGTATAAACAACATGATTTTGTGGAACAGCTGTTTCGTGTCCTTAACATAGTCTCTATGCCTCGCTGTCCTCCATCCTTCCATCCGTCTGCCTGAAAGCTAAGCTGAAAAACAGGTGCCACTGGACGCTGGGAGAGTGTTGGAGCCGCGCCTCCCTCCTCAGGCTATACATTCCTTCACTTTGCACGAACTGTAGACGTACAGAACAGCCAGACCTTGTGCAGGTTTCAAACCGCTGCTGTATTTCCTTCCTGAAACACACACATGTGCACGTACTGAGCAGATAAAGAAAAGCCACATGTGGATGATGACATACAGCCCTCAAATGAACCTCCACTCACAACATTAAAACCCTACCTTTTACACATTTAACAATCAAAACAGGTGAAACAGAAACCCTGAGCAATGCACAGAGGTTATATAACACAATATCCATTTACAGAGAGATTGTATAGAAAGGTGTCACATAACAGGAGGCCACTTGTTCTGTGTTAAATATACAGTACATATATTTATGGTCTGGTGGAGGTTGTGACATTGGATGTTACATTTTGTTTTACAGGAAATTCCAAATGTAGCAGCATTTTAGATGAACTTTTTACACTTTTTGTAGCAGATAAGTTTAGATTAGATGATTGAAATTCCTCCTTCATAACTAAGGTGAATGTTAGAGCAGCCTGTGCCAGTTGTTCCTTCACTGTTATGAACATTTGTTAGAGTGTGAACAAACTCATGCAATCCTAATAAGCCTCTCCCTTTACTATGCACGGTCACATACTCCTATTTCAGCAGAAAGACACGCAAAAAATGTATCTGCATTATTCAAGTAACAGTCTATAACTCCAAACAATGACTATTTCTTTTTTTCTTTTCTTTTTTCTTTTTTTTTTTTTTTTTTCATATTTTCATTCTAAAATTAAACCTTATATGTGTCAGACAGATCAAGTTACATGAAGAATCAGTGGATTTCATTGTGGTCTTTATCCCTGAAGTGTGTGCAACTTCATTTGATATTCTGTGATTGAAAGGCTGGGAATGAGCCAAACCATGTGGCGTTAATGTCATCACAACAGGACACTAACATGGTATTGTTATAAAACGGCATATTATTTTGACCTCTATGTGTCCTTTGCGAAGTGGACTAAATTACAGCGTCAGTGGACAGAGCATGTTTTATTCCCGTGAAAGGTCATCTGAGCCCAGCAGGAGTCCTGGATGGACTTTAAACAGACCACACTGTCTTTCTCCACAGATGCTCAAAACATACTGGCTTCATAGCAACTCCTGGCTCCATGGCAACGGCCGGCTCTGTCATCGCCACGCAGAAGGGCTCGTTGTGAGAGCGTGCTGTGTTTCATATTCACCCAATGCCCTGCACTGTATGTCATGTCTAGAAGCTAATGTGTTTTAATATTCATGGAAATTCAACACAAGGCTTCCATCTAGTTATTTTGAGACTATGCTGTGCAGCTTTGACATTGTTTTGTTCACATGAATGAATACACCGCAAAAATCAAAATCTAACCAAGTGTATTTTTTTCATTTCTAGTCAAAATATCTCATCGCACTTAAAATAAGACATGATCACCTAAAGAGTAACTTGTAAGTGAGATATAAGAACTTATTTTCAGACAATAGGTCTAGATTTGTTCCACTGGCAGATTTTTTTGCTTAATTCAAGCAAAAAAAAAAATCTGCCAAAAGAACCAATGAAAATGATCTTGGTAAGATTTCTTGAAATAAGATTTTCAAGCTCTATTGTCTAAAAACAAGTTCTTATATCTCACTTACAAGTTACTCTTTAGGAGATTACGTCTTATTTTAAGTGTGATTAGATATTTTAACTAGAAATGAGAAAAACACATTTGGTAAAAATTTAGATTTTTGCAGTGTAAGCACAGAAAAAAAACTCTCACAAAGCAGATACACTTTGTTTAGTTGATTCAGTTGCTCTGCATTGCTGGGCCATTTTGTCTCATTAGCTAAGTTAATTTCTGCTATCGCACATTCACATCTGGAACTCTGCTCACCCCATTCCTCAAGCCCTCAGCAGTGTCTTAAAGGAGGCTTTGATAATGTGGAGCCATTTGGAATGAAATAAAAAAAAAAAACACTAGGTTGCGGGAAGATGTTACAGTTAAATGGATACAAAACAAAGAAGTAATGAAATGAATGAGGTATGGGCTATTATATTTGGAAGTGTACTGCTGGGGGAGGAAAGTCGTGGGTTTGGTGAGGGGGAAAAAGGAAACAGGGAGATAAATAACAAATTACATTCCATGTGTGTTGTGTGGGTTGAGGCTGCAGGGTTTTTGAGCCCAGGTCTCTGGGGGCCGCAGCAACTGCATTTGGTCCTTTGTCCGCATTCACATCGGCCGGTGTTAGCTTACAGTCGGGTCTGGGGAATACACATTTTAAGGCCGGAACTTTTTTTTTTTTACTGTGACGCCGGGAGGTAATGGGAAGTGAACTCATTGCACTTGTACTAAAAATGTTCAAATACAGCCGATCATATCCGTTGTGTGAATGCAGTTACAGTCCCAAGATACATTAACAGTGGGCTACAACCCCCCACCCCATACGTTAATGTATTTTTTCTGTGAATAAAGATGAAACCCAGTCGGTATCAGCTGTCATATTTCCAGAGTGATACTTTTTTAGATATTACAGGGGTGGGTCTTAGACCTGAGGGCCTAGGGATCAGGTATTCTCTTGCCCTTTTGCAAACATATAGGAGTCATTTACAAAACAAAGGGCAGGTCCGATGGTTGGTCTATTGTGGTTTGGTTGCTTTACATTCCTCTCTGCTAATGTATTTTTCTGAATATTTGTGTGAAGCAAATTCAGGGTAGTTAACCTGAGGCTGTATTTGCAAGATTTCATGGATCTGTTCATCATCACTGCTGCATCCAGAGGTGTGTGTGTGCTGATAAAGGATGTTGACACAGTAAGGTTACACACTGACTTTCAGAAAATATTCACCTGCTCAATCATTCAAACAAAAATTAGAAGCTTGGCTCAGCTGTGACAAAATCATGAATGGTAAATGGACTGTATTTATACAGTACTTTTATACAATACTGCACTCAAAGTAATAAACAATGTGTCTGTTGACCGTTCAGGTACACATATAGATTAACCACTAGGAGAAAATGATGCATGTTTTTCACGAAGCTACACTGAACTAATGGAAATCTATTATTGACATAAACATGTTGCCATAGTATCTAATAATGTGTAAAATGCATCCCATACTTTTACAGAGATGCATAGGCCCATGACTCATATCTCTCGACTGTAAGTGATCATTCTTGTTTTTTTACAGGCCTCAGCACAAATAGAAGCATTATCATTTTTTTCTCCATAAAAATTAAAGGCAAAGCTTACTATACCCACCATCCCATAAAGAGATACAGCACATGTACATGATGAGACTAGAATATATCCTGCTAAAGATTTTTTTTTTTTTTAAATCAATAAAAAAAAAATCTACATATTCTACAAATACCAAATGATTCACTGAGAAATACAGCACAGTTTGCAAATGGGTGCTTCTATGAAACTGGTTTCACTTTGGTACCTGGCCCAGCTTTTTTTAGACCCAATAATGAAAGAGAAATTTAGACATATTTCCCCCCAGGATGTACCTAATGATGACCTCAGATAAATGCAAAAAAAAATTATACTCTTGCTCTGAGCCATCCCAAAATTAATGCATTTTTAATAAAATATTGGAGCCAAAAATAGGACCAAAATTGTGACATGAAAAATTACCTAGGTGTCAGTGCATTTGATCTGGAAAACATGGCTTGAAATGGTCTTCTATAACACTATAAATAAAGACACTGTGTTAAACTTGACGATTCTAGTGGTTTTTCTAATCCAGACATGTGGGTTTTTCATGAATTTCAGTCGCATTCCAGCTTTCGTGTGTAACCCATCGTGTCCACTGGTGTTACATGCAGAACCTGCCCAGTTAAGCGCATATAAATTGCGAATGATTTTGCAACAGCGGTCATTTTTGTGAAACACTCTACCTTGCATTAGTTCAATTCCCAAAATGTACATGTGAGAGAATTAAAAAATAGTGGCACATAATTTTTGTGTCCTTTTGACTGTGTTACATACAGATTTTGGTTTTAAATCTAATGTAAAATAATATAAAAATGTGTTTTATTTGAAAAATAGTTCCTCTTTTATCTCAGTAAGTATTTATTTTTAAAATAGACTCAAAGTGCTTCTAAACTTGCTTCATAACATTAGTCTACATCTGGTTTGAATTTTTAGCCCCATGTCCTGTTTTTAGGGACCAGTTTCATAGAAGCACCCAAATACAAAACTACTGCCCTTTGGTTTACAAATATAAAAACTATTAAACCATATATTTCTTATTCATCATGGTTTAGATGCATGTAAAATGCAGAAGAACATGTCACAAAAATGTGACTTGTGATACTTTTCTCACAAATGTTCCAAGTAGTTTCACCAAAAATATAATGTGTAGTATATACACACACATATATAAGTTAAAATGGATGCATTATTTGACAGAGATGACTTTGGTAAAACCCTGCGCAGCACCAGCACTCATAAGTCACTTTTGTGAGAAATTAATTATGTTCATTTTACACTGCTCAGCAAAAATAAATAAATAAAATGTCCCCATGTAATATTTTGTAATTGGAACGCATTTCTTATGGCATAATTTATGCCACAACAAATGTCACTATATTTTTTCTGTCCATAGTTGCATTAATTTTTAGACGGGATCTTGTTTTGATGATGGAGAGTCAGACCACGGTGTAAAGTCTGATCCATTACATCCTAGTGATTCTCAGTTTGGTTCACGTCTGGACTCTACTGTGTCCAATCCATGAGTGAAAATGATGTCTCATGCTCCTGAACCACTCTTTCACAATCCAATCCTGATGAATCCTGGCATTATCCAATATCTATGTTCTCTACTAACTGATGGTTGTTTAAGAAATGAGAAGCTACTCACTGCTTCAGTCAGGGTTGAATAAATGATTTCCAGATGATACAGATTTATCAGATGGAAGGATCTTATCTGTGCACTAAGTTAAATCCAATTGAAGACTTGTGAGACAGTGGAAAGATAGTGCCAGAAGTCATTGGATTATGTTTGTTTGTTTAATTCTGGTAGCAAGTTAAGTCCATATTAAGCCACTTGAAACAATATATTGACAAGGGATTGAACTACCAACCCCCTGGTTTTCTCTATTTCCTGAGTCACAGCTGACTGTCACTCTATTTATACATATTTAGTTAATATGAGGTGTTTAACACAAGAAAAAGTACCTCATCTGAAGCTATAATACATTTTGTGAAATGCATCTAAAGGTTCTAAACACACTGTTGTACATAAACATTACTGTGTAAAAGTCTTGAGTCACCTCTAGGTTTGTTGTTTTTACAGGGTTGAAATGAGCATACATATTTATTTCTCATTTTCTTTTCTTCAGATGCAAAAAGAAAATGCAAGAAATATGTTCACAGTCTTAAAAGACACACAAACAACTGAAGTAAATGGCTTGGAAAGGTTAAAGTCACTATTTAGTGTGACCTCTGACCCTATGACAAGAAGCAGCGCAAACAGTTACAAACGTCTGACATGTGTTGAAAGAAACCTGGTGTAAAACATCAGAAAATTAAGGCAAAATATCTCATGTTGTCATTTGTTTTTTCTGTCGTACATACTTCACATAAATCCAGACTGGGTCTTAAATATAGAAACTGAGAAATGCACGAGTGGTCATTAGAACAGTCCTTTGACTTTTGCACAGTATTGTACATTTTCTGATTTTTGGATTTAAAATATAACTTGTGTAATATTTTGTAAATGCTGTGATACGATTCTCATCGACATAAATGTGCAACAGAAGAAGATACAAACATCAGTGAAGACATTTATAGACTTAATACTCTTTCTTTTCTTTTTTGTTGCATCTGGCCTGTGGAATGTGCACAGTGGAGAACAATCTCCCCAGGGTCTTATTCCACCGGGGTTAGAGGAGAGATTACCTCTGGGTGAGAGAAACTCCTGGAGCATGAGGAGATGCAGAGTGGGAGCTCAGCTCATCAATTAGAGGAGGTCATCTGTGCCAGACTTTGGCCAGGACTCGGCCAATAAAGCAGACATGATGAAAGATCACACGTTGCTCCAGAGATACAAGTAAATAGGGAGGAGATGGAGCTGCAGTTGGTCTCTCCACACGAAAGGGGGATTTCAAAGAACAGCAGACAAAAAAGGGAAAAAGGGGTGGATGGGGATTTGAGGAAGGGAAAGGATACTTTAAAAAAGTGCAGCCTGTTCCATGAACTCTCTAAGGGGATTAAGGGTTTAATGAACTGCCCATTGGAAGCCAGAAGTTTGAGCGATAGGCAGTGGAGCAAGGCAGAGGGTGGCTGTCACAAGAGTTCTCATGTGAGGGTGGGCCACACTTCTATTAGTTGGTGTGGTGTTGTTTTGTAAGGCGCTCTGACTCAAAGTGGTGTTTTCTCTTATAATATACTACACTGACAAATATATTTAACTCATAAAGACCCACTGGTACTTCTGTGGCTGTTCCCAATGAAATTTTTCTCCCTTTATAAACCTTTCCATTTAATAAACCATTTATCACCATTTATTGTAACATTATCCTCTTAATTTTGAGTTTTTTCAGTGTAAATCACATATTTTCCTATATTTAATTCACTGAACATGTAGATGTTCATAAAAGCTCAGAGTCAATTCAAAGGTGATTATATCAAAATGAGAAAACTGCAGAAAAAGTGACTTTTTTAGCAAAATATTTCATTAACTGAACATAAACCAAGTGTGTCCATCCACTGTCATTGATCAAACTCCATGGGTTTTACTGGTGAATCAATGTTGTAGAAGATGACGGTGTTTCCACGTTCACTACGGAGCCTCTGAACGTCCAAGTGGGTCATGTCGGATGACCATGAAAAGATGACAAACTGTGTTTTACACCAATTATTTACATGTATTTACAGGATTAGTGGATCAACAGGTATTAAACTTTTTAGATCAATAGATGGTTTTGGTCACCAGTGACTGTTTGGGTCTTTATGGGTTAAAACACGTTTATACAAATCCAACCAACTCTGCATTTCCTTGAGGGAGATACTGAGTTAAAAGGCTGTTAAAATTTTGGACTAAAAACAGCCACTATTATTGTGATATGTGATATTAAGGTGGCATATTACAAAGCTTAGTCTGTCTTCACCTCAAAACATTTACAAATACATTTCCCAATGTTTTTCAGATTACAGTTTTTCATTCCCAAATCAACTTGTTATTGAACGTTTGTAACAAACTGAAGGATAAAGTGTTCTGTAATGTGTGATTTGGTGCAAAATACGCCATCACAAAGCTGAAAACAGGCCTGTATGTAAGAGTTTAGGAAAGGTTTTTATTCATCCATAGGTGGTTCTCACAGGACAGCAACACTACAAACATAATGATGATGTTATAGAATCTATTGCATTAACTAGGTCAACATTATTTAAAGTTGTTCAGATGAGCTGAACTGTAACTTTGTGCAGAAAAAAAAGCAACATAAATATGAATGTGTCAATAAAATCATTCCAAAAACCTCAGATGTAATAGTATAATCATTTTACTGCACAGTGACTAATCTGATGTTTCACTGTTAAAGTCCATTAAGCTGATGATACTTTTATTTACATAAGGTTCCAAATCCAAATATTTTAGTTATTAAGTTGATTCAAAAACTGCAAAATGTATTTTAGAATGTCTTCTAAGATCTTAAATATCAAAGCATCCTAAATATCTAATGAAACCAAATCAAGTTCTCAAGTAAAACAGATTCAAGTTTATTGAATAATTCTCAAATATTCATTTAGATTAGTGGCTGAATATTTAGATTTAGAACAGTCTTGATAGCATTCAGGTGGACTTTAAAGACCATTTTAATAATCTATTCAAAAGTATAATAATTATTCCACTGTACTCAGAAATATCACACTAATATGAAAAACAAAATGGCTTTAAAGCTAGTGAAATACATCCATTTTTGTTCTACTCTGTATTATGGTTGATAAAAATTGGATAGAATTTGGTAAAGAACTGATTGAGCCCTCAGAGACCTAAACAGTCACTAGCAGGTCAAATGCAGTTTTTCAGCTTTTAAATGTCATCAGATATGACCGATTTGGAAGGACAGAGGCTCTGTAGTGAACATGAAACACAACTGCCTCCTGAAACATGAATTCAAAGATAAAACTCATTTTTGACTTGTATTTTTCCGCCACTGGTAACCCTTAACCCTAAAAGTCTTAAGACATTTAAGGTAATTAACTGCATTTTACCTGAATTATTTTAATGTATTGATAAGACCCAAACATCTGGGATCAAGCAAAATATTACTGATGTAAAATGTTTAAGAACTTCTGAACCACTACACCTATTAATAAGTATAAATAACTGGTGTAAAATACAGTTTGTCATCTTTTCATGGTCATCACATCTGATCCATTTGGACGTTCAGAGGCGCTGAACTGACCATGGAGACACCGTCATCTTCTACAACATTGATTCACCAGTAAAACCCATGGAGTTGGATCAATGACAGTGGATGGAGACACTGGATTTATGTTCAATTAATGATATTTTTGCTGAAAAAGTCACTTTTTCTTCAGTTTCCTCTGTTTTTGATATAATAACCCTCAACTTTAATGTGAGCTTTAATGAACATTTACATGATCAATAAATTCAATATAAGAAAATAACTGATTTTCACTGGAAAAAAGCAAAATAAAGAAGTTAATATGACAATAAATGGTGATAAATCACTTAAGAGGTTGAATACAGAGGGAAAAATCATTTGAAAGTTGCCACAAAAGTAGCACTGGGTCTTTATGGGTTAATACAGTGTTTTTCAACCTTGTGAGGTCACCTGGAATTCATATGGGGTCACCTGAAATTTCTAGTAATTGATAAATTAAATAAATAAATAAAAATTAGCTACTAATGAGATATATATGATAAACTGAGAGAAACAATCCAAATACATGAAAGACATGACAAACTCTGAAGCACTGTGGTACTGTTTATTTTTCAAATGTTCATTGTGGTTGGTTTCAGTTGCTGCAGCTCTGTCATAATTCATAGTTTGAGTTATTATTTGTTTATTAATTGTCAGCCTTGTAAATCCAAGCTGGACTGACTGTACATATCCTGACCAAGGAAAATAAAAGTCTCCCTTTGTGCAGTAATCTACACCTGGCTTTTCTGCCTCCGTCCATAATAATATACATTATATGGACTAAATGTCAACTAAAATTAATGTTTATTTGCAACAAAGTATAGCAAACTATTACATGATCAAAAACAAATTGATTTTAGCAAAAAAAAAAAAAAAAAAAAAAAAAAAAGTGATGTTAAAATTGAGTCACGTGCCAAAAAAGGTTGGGAACCACTGGGATAATGGTTGAAAAGTTATTACACATTTTAGATTTTAGATGTTTTTGGTCACTGGTGGCTGTTTAGGATTAGAAGTCACATCATCATGTTGCCAAAACCATATTGTTCAGATCTAAGCTCTGAAATCTACTAAAGACGCACAACCGGATTGAATGCGTCATTTTTGCGTAAAGACGGAAAAAGTGGTGCCAGTTTGACCCCAGTGTGCACTGCGCACGGAGACTGCCTGTGGTGCACTTGTTTCTGAGGAGTGTGGAGGGAAGAGGAAGGAAGGGAGAGAGCAGGGGAGGGCAGCAGAGAGAGAGAGGGTGAAAGAGAGAGAGAGAGAGAGAGAGAGAGAGAGAGAGGGAGGCAGGAGGAGGCAGACCCGGCTCCACTCTACCTCAGCAGTACCGCTCCGACTGCGCGGGGGAGAGGAAGGGAGAGGCGGCTCTCAATGGGGAGGGCTCTGTGAGACGCTGCCTACCTGTTGGAGCTGTTTGCGGGAGACTGTCGTACCCACACCGATCGTGGATCTGCGGAAGGCCTCTGCATTACTGAGGGGATAAAGAAACAAACCGCCTCAGCATGTCTGTAAAAGTATTCATGTGCGCAGTGTTGGCTGCGTACCACGGGACGCAAATCTGTAGTGGATTTAATATAGATGCACGGTTTCCTGTGATTAAGGAGGGGAAAACCAAAGGGAGCTTCTTTGGATTCTCAGTAGCTCTGCATCTACAGACGACGGGCTCCAGAAAACACCTGTAAGTTGCTTCATCTGTGCGCGCAAAATGTTCCTTTGGTCTGATTTCATGTCCGGTACGCACCTACTTCAGCTCAGAAACAGACATCAGAAGAACACTGTTTAGTCCACTTTATCTTATTGTCGTAATTCTTATTCAACATTAAGTTTGAATACATGTCGCATGTATGTAAAAGGCTCCACACACTTGTTAAACACCTTCATGACACACTTCCCTTTCCTTCACGCAAAGCAGCCACCTGTTAACGCAACGGAACAGTCTGAAGTAGTCCATTCAACCACAGCGGCTGTGTGGGCTGATACATACCAAATATACCTGAACCAGGTCTCTAAATCCTGCTGAGGTTCATTTGATAATCTGGTACAAATACAAAAAAATGATGCTTTAAAGGGAAAGTTGTTTATTGAGTCACTGTGTAAATGAAACATGTCGTAACCAAAGGCAACCTAAAACCTAATTTTTAAATGGAAATTAAAAAAAATAGGTTGTTTCAAGTTAATTTGAATACTTTGTGACTGTAGAGTGAATTTGCAGGACCTACAGGATGACATGGTTAAAACCTTATAGATCAGTCATATCCTGGAGTCACAGCCTCTTAGAAATAATGAATGAACTACAGGAGATATTATGCAATAACTTCTCCAGCAGGTGACGTTTCCATTAAAACTGTAAAAAACAAAAACAAAAAAACATCTGATATGGATCACCACACTGACTTAATAGTAGACTAAAATAAACACATAACAATATGACACGTAAATTCATTTCCATCATTAAAATGTTGGAAGAGTTATAAGCGGTGACGTCACCAAAGTCATGAGAAACAGAGAGGCCAGAGTCATAAAAGATGAACAGGACCAAAGTGGTATAGAAGATGTAAGGACATGAAAATAATGTGAAAGACATAACTAGAGAAAATGATGTAGCATTATGAAAATGTATAAGTTGAAAACAGTGTAGAATACACAACAAAATGAATACGACATAAAAGATGGAACAAGATGTAATGATATAGAAGAAAATGGCGTAAAAGACACAAAAAATAACAAACAAAACCAAAGACATAAAAGATGTCACAAGCTAGAACAACATAAAGATAATAATAATAATAATAATAATAACATAAAAGATGCAGAAAGTGACAAAAATTCTAACATTCCATTTACTGAGTGTTGTTTTTAAGTGGTAGCGACAGTAAAAATGTCAGTATTATTGCTCTTCATGGGATACTGTCGTAAATTTGGACCCTGAGGAGGCATAAAGTGTTTTTTTTATGTCAGGCTGTAAAAGAACCAGTGGTCAATTGGATTCCAATGTTTGTAAATCAGGGTATTCATTCAGGCATTGAGTCACTATAGTCTTACATAGCATTACTTTCCTTCCATGCATCCTGTTTTAGTTTACAGAGTTACTATTAAAGTTGGTTTGTGTGTTCAATGGCCCGTAACACCTCTTATTACCAGCACCTAAATAGTCATGTAGCGACATGGGTGGATGTAAACACAAGTAAATTCTTTTATTTTAGTGTCTAGGTTGAATATAAGTGATGTTTGAAGACCAGAATGTGTGTAATTTATTGTTTTCTGTCCTCTCAAACTGTCATTGTTTAATGTAGGATTTCCCTCTGCCAATTACAGTGCCCCCCCACCCCCACCCTTCCGCATCCGTGATCACACAGTGTGCTCATAACTTGCTGTTATCTGTGTTCTCGTTCAGCTTTGAAGAGTAATACAGGAAGAAAATTGCAAACCAAAGTCCATTTCCTTTGTTGTCACCATTGAAGTGAGTCTGAATCTTGCCTTATCGGCCTAAATCTCTGTGAAGTGGTGCTGTGATGGGATTGGACGGATTTCTCCAGTCAGTAGAATGGATAGCAGTGTCCAGCTGACACAAGATCAATGTGTCATCTTAGCCCCGTCCCCAGAGGGATGGTGTCATCGTCCACTGTCTGCAACCCAAGAAGGGGGACCACATGGCCATGGTAATGAGACTGGAGGCTGTGGAAAGACCCACTGGTGGACTGCAGGCTCAGGGGTTTGAGCTTATGTGTGATTTTTGTTATGATATATATCCTCAGCTAATATGAGCTGACTGAGCTGTGACTGCCAAAAGATTCACTTGTACCAACATGTCAAAGTCAATAAAGTCAGCAGGGCTTACTGAAGGTAGGAGTGAACCTCCAGGCAGGGATTTCACATCCACCGTTCATTTGATAATATGTGTATGGCACTAGACATTAGATATTAACAGAAGTGTCAAGTAATGAAGTACAAATACTTTGTTACTTCACTTAAGTAGAAATTTTGGTTATTTATACTGGAGTAATTATTTTTCAGCTGACTTTTTACTTCTACTTCTTACAATTATCTGTACTTTCTACTTAAAAATAGCCTTATTCCTCTTTCTTTCTTTATTTAGGATCCCCATTAGCTGTACCATAGCTACAGCTATTCTTCCTGGGGTTCTTGCAATAATCTTTACAACTAGTCAATGCAAATAACATACAATATAATAATACAAAACAATTTTTCACATACTACATAACATAAAAGAAAATAAATAACAGACAAAATACAGACACGACAGCTCCTTTAGGTCAGCAGTGGTGTAGTATATACAGTACATATATTCTATAAGTCCATGTATCAATCATTTATGGTCAATAGATACTTCTTGACTGATTTCTTAAATTTCATTTTACAGTTTTCTTGTGTGATGTGTTCCGGTAGTTTGTTCCATTCTTGCATAGCTCTGTATGTTACCATTCCTTTCATTGCATTTGTTCTTGATTTGGGTAGTGTAAAATTACCTCTGGTTGCCTGCCTGGTTGCATAGCTATGTCTATCTGAACTAAAACAAATATTTTTGTACAAGATGGATGGTTTTTTGTTCTAATAATACTTCTAAAGAAAACCATTCTGGCTTGTCATCGTTAAAAAAAAAAAAAAAAAAAAAAAAAAACTATCCAGATAAATCTTGCCATCCAGATAGAGTGAATTTGATTGTGGTTGGATGAGAAGTATAAACATGTACCATTCTAACACCCTATTGGTTTGTACGCAATCCATCGCACCTGACTTTTTGCACCATTCCAATACTTATGTTCAACTAGTCATCATAGCTTCCGCTCCATAAACACATGCTAATGCTCAGTAAGACACATATATGGTTCTTTAATACATTTGCATTGGACTAAAATGCCTTCATTTTCAATGGGCATATATGTGGCTGAAACAGGTAGACTAGTGCATCCCAAATGTTTCAACATGAACATTATAATATAACATTATAGTCATTATGGCCTTTAGAAAAATGCCTTTTGGGAGGTGGGGTAGTGCACTATAGCTTTTGTCCTAATGGCATTTTTTCCCACTTACATTTACTTTTATACTTTAAGTAGTTTTGAAACCAGTACTTTTACACTTTTTTTTCTTTAGTTTAGTTTATTTCAAATATGCAACAAGACAAAGTAATTTTACTTAGTCTTTAGAAATAAAACAGGTTGTAAGAAGTCATGGAAAAAACTAATACGCTAACTAACACTAATACATATACATGACTTCATTTGCACATTCGAAAAGGAGTGGGAGGAAGTATAATTTATTTAATCCCACCCCCTTTACTTAAGTAAAAATCTTGAGTTGACGCTTAAACATCTACAGAAGTCTTTTTAAACCCTAGTATCTATACTTCTACCTGAATAATGGATGTGAATACTTTTGACACTTCTGGATATTAAGGGTGTAAAAAAAATAGAATGTGATATTTCATTTACTGATACTGTATCTGATATTAAGAAGTACTGTAGTGATATTTTTAGGTATTTATTCAAATGTAGACATGGCGAGGGTTCAGTTTTGTTTTTTGGTTTTCTTTTTAGCTTATGCTTTATTTATTATTATTTAATACTGTTTATTAAATAATGCTTATTTCAATCATCCTAAAGGTACATTTACTGTCTGAAAGAGGCAGATGGTAGTTCTTTTGTTGGGACTGAACAAAAATAAATGTTATGATGTTGGATGATTCAGGGACTGTCCAGTAAGCATTCTATTCACAACGAATAAAACATGAATATTTGAGCAGGATCTTAAACTAATGTCTGTAAAACATATGCAAGTTTTAAGTTTTTACAGTTTTGTGATAAAGCATTAGATTCTGTTCTGATCAAATAAAAAAGTGTTTAGTTTTTGTGCATATTTCTGGTGTAATTTAATATTTCCAGGAACTAATTTGTAAACAAAAAAAAAAAAGAATCAAAGGAAGCAAACAAAAAAAAAATCGTCTTGTTAACAGTATTGTGATATATTGCGATATATCGTATCGTGATCCTAGTATTGTGATTTGTATCGTATCAATACACCCCCCAATTAGATATAGAGGGAGCTCATTTTTACATGTTTAGAAAGTGTACGTATGTAGATAGATAGAACGATAGATAGAACGATAGAACGATAGATAGAACAATAGATAGAACAACAGATAGATAGATAGATAGATAGATAGATAGATAGATAGATAGATAGATAGATAGATAGATAGATAGATAGATAGATAGATAGATAGATAGATAGATAGATAGATAGATACTTTATTAATCTCGAGGGAAATGAAAGATATATATAATAATAAGGTATTATAATCATATGTAAGGTATATTGTGCAGCTCACGTTTTTCCCCATTTTTACCCTTTTCATCCTCTTGGCAGCTGTTGGATTCAGTGTGTTGCTTTCTTCAGGACGTGTTTTAGCACCATGTCAGTGTTTCTATATTAGAACGACTGACAGAATCACATGAGATGGGAATATAACCTGTGACTCAGAAGGAGAAGGTGAAATGAACGTCTGTAAATTCCCCACTTCTACTCCTGAATTTCTCAACAAATGCACCCCTGATCATCACCAGGTAGTTCTTCATCTTGTACAAGCTGTAACAACTAGAGCATATTTGCTAAAGTTAAACAGGGTCTGAAGGTTTTCGGGGACTCTAAACATATGTAAGAATGTGCTGATGGTGTCTTCAGTGTTTGACTTTGGCTGGTTTTAAAGTCCTGTCTGGGTCCTCTCTGTTGTCTGGCTTCTATTGTGGTCCCGGATCCGTCTCAATGCACCACAGAGCTGTTTGTTGAAGGTTTCCTCATTATTGGGGGGTGGGGGGGGGGGGTACTAGAGTGTGAATATTTGAAAAATGCGAGAACTAAGCATATAAACTAGTCGTTACATGTAGTGCGTTTAAAGTGGGCATTCTTTGTACATATATGAGTCAGACAGAGTTCAGGATAAAAGTCAACACAGAGGGTTTCCACTCCCACTTCTGCAATAAAGGCAGCGTAATAAAGTTTTTTCCTTTAACCTCTTAAGATGTAGACTATTATCCAATTAGTCTGAATCTAGCAGTTTATATGGACTCAGATGAAGTGATTTAAGAAAATGTATTTTGCACAGACAGGGGTACACGGACAATTAGCAGGGTATTGGATCTGAAGGATGAGCTGCACCTTAATAATCTAGTCGCTACCTGAGGCCAATTTGTACCGGGTCTTTACCCCCTCTCTTTGAATCTCCCATTTGAGGTCTCAGAGATTTTTCCTGAGAGAGCTTTTTTTGTTCTCTGTTGTAGTAGGGAGGAGGGACTGGGCAGTCAGCTGGCCACCTATTGGCTCTTCCAGTCCCCTGACCCCATGGTATGAATGGAATGTATAGCCCTTCTCTCCACAGTCACAACCTGCCAGGTTTCAGGTTGAGACAAGACAGGAGTGAGAATGATCATCTGGGTACCACTGAGGAACTCACACATAAGATTTAGACACAATTTAAAATCTGCGTCTTCCTCCCCCGGTAGATGAGACTATGAGGCTTTCAGTTTGTAGATGAGACACCCGTGACCCGAGATGAACAAGTTAATTCCTCTGACTGATGAATATTTAATCAGAGTTGAAGTGCATGTGCTTCTCTAGCTCATTTCTGTCTGACTGCGGGGGCCTGAGGCTATGAAAGTCAGTCATTTAATTTGGCGGGGCCTTCCCCTTTCTGCTGTAAGGTGCAGATCGAGTCGACTGGTTTATAGACACAAACACATAGATGCTAAGTTTGAACATGCACAGGAACATGCTCCACTTTTCTCCAGCCCTTAAAGAGTGAACGGAATTGAACATAGAATACTCAAATCAAATGTGTTTTGCACATTTAACCCTTTAACCCCTGACACATTATTCCAGGTAAACATACTGCTGTGAATTGTCATCTGTTTCAGTGTCATTAGTATGTGCTTGTGTTCCTTTTCTTCAGTGGATTTGTTTTACTGTGTGTTTTTGGGTCTAAACAGGGTGGAATAACAGAAAAAGGCAAAGAGAGGAATTGAAGTTTTACAAGTTTTTACGAAATAAGGCACTCAGAATGTACATCAATAAGACATTTAGGATGTTGAACATGAACTGTGAACTGGAACACACTGAACTACAACAAGTATTTGAATTTCAGCCCAGTAGTTTTTATTTTGGGGCTCTTTTTTTCTAAATCAGTCCAGTTGCTTTTTGGCACATAGTTGAACTCCAAAAAACAGTTAGACGTTTAAAACTCTGTAAAAACACAGTAAAAAAAAAATAAAGAAAAATCAGAACAACTCTGCAAACAACAGTAAAAACAAAAAACCACAAGGGAAACAGTGTTAAAAAAAAAAGCCCAAACTGTCTATTTTTATAGTGAGTCGGTCTCACTCACTGCTCTGTGTTTTGCCCCCCATTACACAGGAGGTGGGGGTGCACTGAGCATGCTCAGATGTCTATGAAAAGATCAAGGTCTATTCCATCAGCACATTTTTGAAATTTTTCCTATTGAACAAACGGTTGAATTTCTATGAATATTTAAAATAAATCATACATTCAGAACGATCACCACAGACACGTCAGGGGTTAAAGGGTTAACCCTTTACAGGCACTCAGAGAAATACTGTGGAATTCAAAATTTCAACTTTAGTGTGTTATTGGAGGACATAATAAGACTTTATTACTTTTGTGAAATTTTTCAAAATGTTTTCATTGTCATGTAGAAAATCAAGGTCAATGAAGGTACCATATTTGGTTCCTTGCCCATAAGTGGCAACAACAACAAAAAAAGAAGTCCAAGAAGTATATATAAAAAATACAAGAAAAGTACATGTAAGGTGAATGGATTATGTATTTTAGAACATTAGAACATCATTTTTAGAACATTAGACCAACATAAGTGCTGATCCAGACCCCTGTCCACATCCACATTAACCCTTTGAACATCATTCCTTACATTAGTACCATTACTTAATGGTACCTAACAAAGCAGGTACACTCATTGTTCATTCAGAGGTGGACCTTACAGACCCTGGAGACCACACTGGACCTGAGATTGTTGACTCAATGTCCTCACTGTAACTGTTGATGTCACTGTCTTGTAGTGCATGTGAAAATTACCAAAAACAGTCCCTTTATCACATTGTGGTGGGTTAAAGGGTTAAATAACTACGGCAGATGAAGCTCCATAGTAATAGCAGAAAAAATAGCTGACATTCAAGTTTTGTGGAACAGACAGTAAGCTTATATTAAAAGGTTTGGGATACAGTGTCACTTTAACTGGATGATCTAATGTGTTATATGACAGGCCATAATACACAGTAATGTAAATCATGCAGGTGGGGATGTCCTACCTGGCTGCGATCCCACATTCCTCATCACAGAAATGCTAGTGGTCTTTGTCTGTGAAGCCTATCTGCGCTAGCGGCAGCCACAGTGAAGCACTTACAGATAAGAACCCTCTGTTATCCATTAGACCCTCATAGATCTCTGACATGGGAGCATGGACGGAAGTTGTTACACATGTGTCCCTGTGGAAAAGAGGCGTCCAGAGTGTATTAAAAAGACATTTGACTGGCAGCATAAGATTAGTGGCAATTTAAAGGAAAAATATATAAAAATTCTGCACTTTAATTCTATTCTATCCAGCACGAGGTTGTTTTAGATGTAATGTCCATGTTAATTTAGGAATATTAACACACATTGAAGTCTTTTAAATGTATGTGTGTGTCCTTCAGGTTTAATTCTTAATGTTTAGTGTTTGCATACTGACATTTGGGAATTGACAGTAAACACACAGCATGGTCTAGACCAGGGGTCTGCAACCTTTATCATCAAAAGAGCCATTTTGCCCCCTCTTCCACCAGAAAAAAAAATAGTCTGGAGCCGCAAAAAATAACAGAGCTTATAAATTTTTAAAAGTTTTAATCTTTTTTTACATTTTATCTGTTACAACCACTGACTACAACAAAAAGAAGTGCAGTGTGGAATGGATTCTGGAGTATGATTACTGTAAAAGTACACAGTAAAAGTAGTTCATAGTATTTGTGCTAATAGTATATGACGTATGAATACCAAAAATACCAAATTCACGAGGTACTTACCGGAAAAAAATAATTTTCTCTTCACTGAATTTAGTCTTAAAACCTATTTCAGATGAAAAAACAAACGCTTTTGGAGCTTGGAAGGGATTTTTGAGTATGATTACTCCAAAAGTACACAGTAAAAGTAGTTCATAGTATTTGTGCTAATAGTATATGAAGTACTAATACCAAATATACCAAATTCATGAGGTACTTATCAGAAAAAATAATTTTATTCATCACTGAATTTAGTCTGAAAGCATATTTCAGACGAAAAAAACCCCCACTTTTTTTAGCCTGGAAGGAAATCTGTTATAGGATTACCCAAAAAGTACACAGTACTCATACTCATACAGTGGCTCTGTGAATAGTATCACTATTTATGGAAATGATTCTCTTCAAAACTCAACACTGCCTCTGCAGCTCCCAGTTGTACTGCTCCATATTCTCTGTCTGGGTTCACATCTGCAAGCTCCCGGAAAACGGACAGAATTACGTGAATAATATACAAAGGATGGACAGAACCCTCCATCCGTCTCCGTCTGCGTCTTTAACGTAGAGCATAAACGAGCCCTTACTTTTGTTGTCCGGAAGGGATATTCGCTCCATTCAGCTCATCTACCATAACTGTCGAATGAGTAGTGCACAAGAAAAATGCTAGCGGCTTGCTTGACCATGCAGAGGAGAATCACGGCTGGCTTGACCGCAGTAAAGGGCGGAGCCACTACAAGGAGGCTGAAGAGCTGCATGCGGTTCTGGAGCCGCAGGTTGCTGACCCCTGGTCTAGACTTACAGGAATGTCAGTTTTACAGATGTTTAGTAATAGTCCACAGTACAGGACATACTTTTTTGGACTGCACCAAATTTGGATTTGTTTAGTCAGCAAATTCATTAAGACATTTCCACAAATTTTACACCATTACATTTTGTAAATGTTGATTCACAGGATAGCACTGACCATCTAGTACCAGAGGAAAAGTCCAAGTATCACCTAAGTCAATCATTTATCTGAGGATCATCTGTAAAAAGATTTAAGGCAATCCATAAAATGGATTAGAAACGATGCTAAGATTGTGTTTCTTTAATGTGATTTATTGGAGTTTAAGGCCACTGTACTAGACCTCGCTGGTGTTAAGTCCACGTTTGTCCATGGTGGCGGGCTCTGCTCTTTATGGTATTTATTGTCTGTGTCCAATCAGTTGGTAATGGCATGAGTTGCATTTTGTGTAGCAGCAGAATGAATGACGGCTTCTAATAACATGTTGAAATAGATCCCAGCGGGACTTTGGCCCCCCTGCTAATCTCCACAGAGGAGATTCTCTCTGGTGGGGCTTTCATTTTAAAATACCTGCAGTGTGGACTGTTTTTATACTAACAGAACTGTCAGAGATCCCCTTTCTCTACTGTGGTTGCACCAGTGCGTTCAAACAGTTTGGTAAAGATGCTGGTGTAGACGCCCTCTGGGCTAATGAGGGTTATCTGTAGCATGAAAAACTAGACGCCTCAGTGCCTTTCATGCCATTTTTCATGTTTGAAGGAGAACTGATCTTGAAGGATTGGTTTACATTGTGTTTTTTGTCTATGGACGTCAGCGCTTGTGGTAACTTGTACTCTGTCTTCAACAATACTCGACTGAAAATGCCCCCTAACTAATTATTAGATAGTGAAATGATAATAAAATTAAACATGTCATAGATCAAGACAAAATATCAGTTGTAGAGGTTTTCATTTTCTTTTTTTTTTTTTCAAGACAATGCAGGTAAAAACAGATGTTTTATGCACACACCTGCACTGCTTTTATAAAAGATGAGTAATCCATCAGGGAAAGGCTAAGCAGTCACGCTAACAGTGTTTCTGTCTCTTCCATTACAGCTGTAAAGGAGTCCACCTGTAGTTCCCCTTCACACCCCCCACCCTGCCCCCCCAACCCCCTTTGCATCCAATAGAGGTCAAAATGTTAATGGAAATAGTGTTACTGATACTGTGAGTCTCTTGTGATTTGGCTCTGACTTGTCCATGTTCAGGTCTTGGTGTAGATGATACTGGTTTGGGTTCATTTGGACCTGTGTCCAGACTGGTGCTGTTTATGTACATGTGTGTGTTAACCCTGTCGGTCTGGTAGATGATGTGTCTGTGTGTGTTTTACTCATGTGAAGTGAATCTGCGGGGGAACCGGTCTGACATTGATCATCCACCAACGGCAGCATCTGGGTAACACTGTCCTTGTCAGATGAGGTTTTACGTGTCACAAATGAAAAGTGAGTTAGTATATTATCAGGGAAGGACCTGCTCTGTTTAATTTGTCACACAGGGTCTAAATGAGTTTGCTCTCTTGTTACTGTTTCACCACTGGCAGATGGTGGTCTTCAAACCGGATGTTTGTCCAGCTTAGTTGTCGAGTTATACAAGTGTGTACATTTGAAGGGAACACAGGTGCACATGGGTGTTTTGTATGTTCTTTATCAGTACATATAAACCACACCTTAATATTAGGTCTGCACTAAATATGCTAGGTTGATTCTCCTGTCAGTGCCTTTGACTAAGGTACTGTCTTAGATCTGGGGTCGGTGTGTACTTGGATAGTTTAAATGCACAGTATGAGAACAATAATAAAATTCAACTTTACTATATGAGGAAAATCTGCAGTTTGTAATAACACATAATATCACACTGATGATATGAGTCATAATTAGGGATGTAACGATATGAAAATTTCATATCATAATTATTGTGACCAAAATTATCACGGTTATCATTATTATCACAGTATTGTTGAAATGTGCTCAAAATGTTCAAAAAGTACTTATACACACACTGAAATAATTTAACCAAGTTGTATTAAAAAAAATAAAATAAAATAAAATAATTGGCACAATGTGCCTTCTCTTGGCAGAAACATTCAAGTATTAACCTTTAGTGGCTTGAGCCTATTTGGCCTTTTTTCAGTCCTTTTGATTTTGCCTTTATATACTATATAAACAAATGTTTACTATATCCATGTTTGGTATATTTTTTTCAGCACAACTTCATCTAATATCATCTGCCTATTATTTTTTTCACTTTAACCTACTTTATAAACATAAAAGGCCAGAAAACACACAAAAATATATTAAATCCGATTTGAAAAAATGTATATACTTTACTGTATAAATAACACAAAGATGCTTAACGAACCTTTTCAAAGACTTTAAAAGTGAATATTGGTTCCAAATATTAGGTATATAAAATCAAAATTGTAATAAATTAAAACTATACTCAAATATTTGACATAAAAGCAGATCTTTAGTGTTTTTTCCCCTAAAAGTGCGGTAATCAAACATGGTTATCATGATAATTAGAATTTAAACAGTAATACTAACTGTCTGCAATTTTACCGCGGTTAAGCGTTATACCGGTAATCGTTACATCCCTAGTCATAATAAATAAATAAAACTAAAATTGACGACTAAATTGACACCATCTAATCTGAGGGTAGCGGGGGCTTTTATTTATATATTTTATATTTTATTGGACCAATGATGGGATTACATGTTCTATATACACTGTTACCCATAAAATTGTAATCATTTTGTTTTCAGAAACATTTCTCTTTTTTTCCTATTTATAAATATCATTAATCACCTTGGACCAAGTGCAGTGATTACATACTGAGTCCCAGTTCCAGGGTAAAAATATTTTATTCCAACTTTATGGGCAGCAGTGTAACCTTGGTGCCGTCTGATATAGGTCAAATATTTAAACATAGCAATGATGGTTCTAATCCCTTGTGTTCCAGCCATTTTGAATCATTTTTAATACACATTTTCATATCTTGATATCGATTAAAATGTGGTTTATAAGTCAAAATGACTCTTGACAGTAAATTGTGCTTTTTAGTAATGACTAAATTATCATTCAGCGTTCATCCATTACTATCTACCTTTTTTTTACTGTCTTTTTTGCAAACTCATTCTGGGACTTAGTTCTCACTGGTGATAGCTGCAGTGTAAAACCTTTACAAGGTTAAAAAGCAGTCTCTGAGGACTTGACAGAGGTGAAAGGGTGAAGAAAACAAAGCTCTCTCCTTCATGTCTTTCACTTTGAACGTCTGTGGCAGTGAGCGTAGACAGCTGTGAAAGCAGACTGTCAAAAGCAGGGCTGACACCAAAAATGTAGCAGGTTTTTTTTTGACCAGGTGAGCAGCTGCTTTTATGAAAGGAACAGTTAAACCAGAACTGGCCTCTGGTGTGTGCACATGACCTGGTAAAGGAACGCACAGACTCACCACTAACTTCCTGTCATTCTATGAACAATGGTCGTGTTAATAATTTACAGCAAGGGTGTAGATTTGTGTATGAACAGTAGGAACATGTACCTACCAAAGTTTTAAAAGGACACAAGTGTCTTTAACAGTATTTGTGTGAACTCTAATATGTATTTCCCTCTATTGTGTGAACTTCACATCAAATACATACCTATATTACTTATTACTTATATATATTGTTGTTATGACTGTTACTACTGTTATCACTTTATTACCTCCACCAAGGAGGTTATGTTTTTGCCGGCGTTAGTTTGTCTGTCTATCTGTGTGTCTGCCTGTCTGTGTGCAAGATAATACGGATTTGGAGGAAAATTTCAGGAAATGTTGATACAGGCACAAGGAACAAATGATTAAATTTTGGTGGTGATCGGGGTGGGGGGTGGGGGGGATCACTGATCTGCCTTGGCGGAGGTCTGTGCTCTCCGAGTGATTTTCTAGTTATTATTATTATAACTTTTCTACTTTTTGTTTCTTCTAGTACTTTCCAATGTGCAATTGCAATTTTTCATTTTTCACTACTGTTCTTTATAGTTATTGTATTGCTATTTTCTTGTGGTATGGTCTAATCCAGGGGTTCCCAAACTGGGGTATGCGTACCCCCAGGGGTTTATGGAAGAAGTCCAGGGGGTACTTGAAATTTTTTTGAAAAATACATTAAATAAGTCATCATGTACTGAATACAAAATAAATAATGAGAATTTATGCTGAAATATAAAACACAATAAATACAATCATATAATAGTTTATTGTCAATCATCTTGTTTAAGCTTTGGTAACATTTCAAGAACATTTCTGTTTTATATTATTTAAAATGACTTTATGTGAGTAGCTAAGTAATTATTTTTTGTTGGTGAAAGGTTCATTTATTAATTAATGACCAATTTATTTATTTTTCAATGAAAGAGGGCACTTTGAAGTTTATATTTTGTACACACCATTTACTTTTTTTTTTTTAAATATATTACAGTTAAATATATGTTGCTTGTTTTTAAAGTTTTGAAAATATAAATAGACACCTTTGGTACTGGAGTAAATTTCACCAAATTTTTTTTCAATTAAAAATGCTGAAGCGAGAGTTGGGGATACTTGGCTAAAAAAAAGTATATTTCAGGGGGTACTCCACTGTAAAAAGTTTGAGAACCATTGGTCTAATCTAGTCTAATCTAACCTAATCTAAAATACAATGTAAATGTTCATCTCAGCATGTTTTGACTTAGTCATGCCACCACCAAAAAGAAAACGGTTATCAGAAGTTGTATTATTCTCCAAAACAGAATTTACTGGTATTCATTTTTTATGAGAACCTTCTACCTACAGCGCTTGCCTTTCCTCTGTGGAAAATAATGCCAGCTGATGTTATTTAAACATGCTGATAACCCTGACTTCTGCTCTATAAATCCAATGAAAATGCCAGTTAAAGAAGTAGAGGTTTAAACAGGAAAGACTCTGAATAAACAGTGCATCAGCAGTAATATTCAATACATTTATCTTTGAAAGTGAAAAGATTTTGTGTTAAATTTGTTCTGAAAACTTGTGTCTTTATCAGAAAATCCTGTTCACTCATTATTTAAAACTGCTTTCAAAAATAAATGGAACCAAATGAACAATAAACTTACATACTTACATTCACTTACACTCATATGTACTTCTATATTTTATTTTGGGTTGGTGGTTGTTTGACAGCTAATGTTGGGACCAAAAGTACATGTTTGAATTTCAATATTTGGTAATTACACTGAAGAATGTGTCCCAGTTTAAGAAGTATGCAGTAGTTTATTTGTACTGTATCCAAGTCTGTGAAATGAAAGTGTTTGTGTGCTGATCTTTGTGAGGATTATGCTTCTGCAGTTGGATGTTGTTGTTTTGGCTAGGTAACTCTGTGATATGGTTTACTAACTTATCAAGCTAATTCAGTGGTGATTAGATTTCATGGTCTTACGCTTTCGTGGCCTGAGTTCAGTGCCACCCAGGTAATGTGTCTGCGCATTTCATATGTTACCATTTGCCTTGTCTGGATACTAAGAATAAGAGTATTTGATTATATTATAATTGATGTTGTGGATGCTAAAGACTAGTTAAGGTGCAGTCTTTTGCAGTTTTCTATGAGCTGTACTTTCCTTCCCACAGTGGGCTGATCTACCACCATTTATTCACTGTTTGTTCAGAAACGACTCATCTGTTTGCCATGTTCTGTTCATAAAGTCACAGTGTGTTAACAACTAGGCGTGCATACTGTGAATAGTCTAATACCAATGTACCTGCTCACCCCACCTACTATTTTGTCAGACTGTTTCCTGAAACTACAAAGAGCTGAATTTATCAGAGTAACACAGTGAAACCACAGAAGGAGCCGAGCAGCGACAGAAAGAAAGAAAAACTACAGTGATCACGTGACTTTATGTCCCCCTGTAACACACCATCCTCTCAAGTTTCAGTAAAGTCATTACATCATTACAAGAACATAAAAAGGTCCCAGTGCTGGTCTACTTCAGTCCCCATTCTTAATTCAATCTGAAAATTGAGTCACTCCATTCAATATTATCTCTATTTATTTGTTTAGTGGCTCTAAGTGGTAATGTTTCCCTGGAATCGATATGAGTTGCCTGTATTGCAGTAAGTTAATACCATACAAAAGAATACTGAGGATGGGATATAGCTGAATTTGTGCATGTGTCTTTGTTGGGGTTAGGATTAAAAGCCTTTTGTGTTTTCATTGTCTGGCACAGTTAGAGGAGATGTGTAGTTCAGGAAGGCTCAATGCAGCCTCATGGCGTTATCGGTTTGTGTCTTGTGTCCTTTTTGGGTGAGGTCAACAGTGCAAAGAGTTCATCCAAATAACACACTTTTCACTGTTATTCTTCAACCAACAGACATTTTTCAGAGAAAAAAAGTACATCTGGTGTTATTATAATGGATAATGATGGTAGTAAGAATGGGAAAACAATATTTTTAAGGTTAACTCATTTTATAATAGTGAAATTTAGTCTCTGGACATTACCTAGCTGTAGCATTCACAGTTAAATTGAACACTATGTTCTTTATAGGGCACTCATAGAAAGGCACTGAAATTCTAAATTTCAATCTTAGGTTTGCATGTATAAAAACGTGTGCAAACTCATTGCAACTGATTTACTAACAGTGTGCACTAGAAGGTTGCACCTTTCAAGGGTGCAAAATAGCACATCTGCATCCAGTTAGAACGTTTGCCCCAATGAATATGCAATATGGAGCGTTTACATGAAATTGTGCGTGTGCTGGGAGGAGAAAATGTAAATATATTAATTTAGCACACCCAAAGTGATTTATCAAACCTGAAAGCAATTTTGCTCATAGAAACTGTTTCTATATTTAACACGTCTCAGAGGGAGGGAGGGTGGTCTCCAAGACTTTGCACCTGTTGTGATTAAATTTTGGTGGTGATCGGGTGGGGGGGGGGGGGGTTGTCTTGGCGGAGGTCTGCGCTGTCTGAGTGCTTTTCTTGTTATTATTATTATTATTATTATTATTATTATTATTATTATTATTATTATTATAAGTGCTATTGTCTACCACTCACGCTTCAGTACAAATCATGCTACCCAGTTTATTGTTATCCAAAACAGCTGTGATGAGGGTTTACCATTTTTTCAGAACTTGGTGTGTTTATGTTCAATACATAACAGACAAGAGAAGCACTCGGAGAGCGCAGACCTCCACCAAGACAGATGTCCCCCCCCCGATCACCACCAAAATTTAATCATTTCTTCCTTGTGCCATTATCAACATTTCCTGAAAATTTCATGAAAATCCATCAATAACTTTTGGAGTTATCTTGCTAACAAACAAACATGCACGCACGCAAACACACAAAGCAAAGTGATCACAATAACTTGTCATGTTAGTTTAAGTTATTCATCAGCACTAGAGTCAAGCTGTCAAGACAAATAATGTTTTATTGAACAAACACAAGTGTCAGAACTCCAACTTAGTAGATGGATATGATTTCACACATACTTGTTCATCAAAGCCATAGATCTGACAAGAAAAGCACTCGGAGAGCGCAGACCTCCGCCAAGACAGAGCTGCCCCCCCAAAAAATTTAATAATTTCTTTCTTGTGCCAGTATCAACATTTCCTGAAAATTTCATGAAAATCCGTCCGTAACTTATTGAGTTATCTTGCTAACGAACAAACAAACAAACAAACCTGCAAACATGCACGCACATGTGCAAACCCACAAAGCAAAGTGATCACAATACCTCCTGGTGGAGGTAATTAATGGAGCAATAGTATTACCTCTTACATTGGGCAAATATGGAAAACAAGCTAACAGTCAACAAAACAAAAGACCAATCTGACAAACACAGCTAACACTAAGCAGATCTAAGCGTAAAATTGCATCATAATGTGATGACTACGTATTTTGTGTTACGTGTTTTCTGATCATAACTTGGTTTTATATGAATGAAGCAACTGTCAAGGGTTAATCCATTGTTTTGTGTTGTATTGAACTTGTATTAGAAGAGTCAAATAAAATGAATGAGACCAGAATGACTCCAGGGAGAAAACATTTATTTGTCATTTTTAGAGAGAAGTTCAATATAAGTCTATGGAGGCATTTTATAGCATCTAGTGGTCATCAGTGGTATTACATTTAAGGGTATTTCCACTCTTGCTTCACTCAGGAGTCCTTGCCCCTTGGGTTACACTTTTCTCAAGCTGCTCTTTCCACTGACACTTCTCAGTCCTCTCTTACTCCTTTCAGTCAACACCTTGTTACCAGGAGCAACAGTTACAGTACATGTGTCTGCATGTTTCCAATGGGGTTGACGACAGTTGCCTGAAGCATCACGTTGGCTGCTCCCCCTATAACATACAGAAACATGTCACACACAAAAACTAAACACCAAACCTCCTCACAGTATTTGTGCATTGTGCTGTAGAGCAAGAAGCTGCAGCTAATGTAACACAAACGACTGCATCATGACTGGTAAATATTGAGCCGTCCCAGTGCTTGTTATTGTATTTGCATGACTCGTGGCTGAAAATACGCCCTCAAGTCGTCTGAAATGAGGTTAAAAATGATCCTGTGTTGTTTTTTTTTCTGCCCTAAGGCCCACAGCCACACCTTGTGATAAATAGGTTATCTGAATCCTTATCTGGATAGGTGATCCATTACTTGCATACTGCTGACATGCTATAACGCACTTGTGGTAGCTATAATACCGAGGCGTGCGCTCACACATACTGTATAAATGGACAGAGTAAACAGAAACAAGCAGAATGATCCCTCTTTTGTACATAGTCACACAACATTTCTCTCTACAAGGGTTGTCACACACTTACAGTGCAAAATTTACCCTACCTCAGTGCAATACTCACAACCCATGCACATTTTTTTCTGAATCTTACCTTGTATACGTACTACATTTTCTGTTTATGTCCTTATTTGTTGTACATATTTGTCATCTGTATTATAGAGTTAGCTTTTTGTATGTATTAGTAGTTTCTGTAGTACTTTCGTAGTATATGTATATAAAATTTTTCTCTTGTAGCTTTCGTACGTTGCTTACGTTTTTCAGTATTTTGTGTGATATTTTTCATACAGTCCTTTTGCACTAATTTTTTTTGCTACTAAACAGAACAGAGCTGCTAAATGAATTTTCATTATTACTGTGACACTGACAATACAGATCTGTTCTATTCTATTCTATTCTATTCTATTCTATAATACTTATATTTTTTTTCTTATTTACGTCTCATCACACCCAAGACAAGGGCCAGAAAGGTGCAAATGCTCCAGTTATAGACCTACACGATGAATACAGCTTATATGAGACAGTATTCTCATTTTTCTCCACCATTTTTTGTCTGCTCTGTGTTTGTCTTTAAACAAAAGATTATGAGGAGGGGGAAAATATCATCCAAAACGCTGCAGTCAGCCTCTGTTAAGTTGGTGTTTGTAGTCAGTTGTAATTAAGTTTTAAGAGCAGGGTTTTGGAGTCTGGAGGTTTACGACAATGGGGTAATTATATAATGGAGAAAGAATAAATGTTGGCTAATTATGATTATCTATCGGACAGCTGCATGTGTTGTGTTGAGTGTCGTACATGTAGATCTGTGTTTGGTAAACCAACAAGGTCTTTGCTTTCATTCTTTCACCCATTTTTCCTGTGATCCCTGTCCATTCTTATCCAAGCCCTTACCTGTCTTTTAACCATTTCTTCTGTCTTCTCTGCAGCCCTGTTTAAGGTGATTCACTAACTTGTCTTTTGTTTGAATAATCCTGCTGATATTAATACAGTAGTCGTTCATCTAACTCCCCTCTGCTGCAGTGAAAAGTGTAGTCCCACTCACCTACCATGGGTGTGTTTGCCACGGTAAATGTTTGGTTTAGCCAACCATTAGGATCTCTTTGCTAGGCAGAAGGGGGCAAATTTCAACATGTCCTGAGAGTAGGAATGCAGCTGCCCACCCACACCCCCACCCCTGGGCCTTTGACAGCCTGTTTATGAGGAGGTGATGAGCATGGAAGGAGACGGGAGGAGAGTAAACTGTGGCAGTGGGAACAGGACAGGATATGAGGGGTGTTGTCACTGCTGAGTCAAATCTTTGTAACTCAGGTTGTGTCCATTCTTGTCATATTTTGGCGTTTGTTCATATGAATGAGTTGATATTAGAATATGTCTTCCAGAATGAGAAACTTCATGTTTTTCTCCCCCAGTATGAAGTACAAATCAGTCATGTTTGGTCTGTCTGCATACCCTCCAGTCCAGTAAAATTTAAAGGTATTTAGGAGGATCTAATTGCAGAAATTGAATATCTCAGTCATAATTAGCTTTTCATTAGAGTGTGATTATACAAAATGAGAAGTATTGTGTTTTCAATACCTGGGAATGAGGCATTTATACCTCCTTAGGTCGCCATTCACAGGGACAATCTTTTTGTCCATATTTCTATAGTAGCTCAGAACAGACTTTCACTTCTCCTTTTTGTAGTAAATGGCATCTGGTTTTATGGTGCATTTTAGTTACTTATTATGTCTAGTGCGGTAGAGGTAGAGCTCAGGGCAAATAGAAGCTTTGATGAACAGGTCTGTGCAGCTCACTCACCTCATGAGTCAGAGTTTTAGTTAATATAATGAAATGGATTTTTCCTGATAGACTGTAGTTGCAGGTAATAGGTTCCACCAACAAGACTGAACTTCCATAATCTTTGATGAAGTTTTCAATATGACTCAAGACTAAATCTGTCACTTTATTATAGAAATAGCCATGATAATTGTAGGAGCTATTTGTCAGTTTAGTTTTTTGTTTAAAGTTAATTTACCTTTTTTGTTCACTAACTTAGTATTTTTTTGCTAATTGTTTATTTTTTGTTTGTTTAATATTTAGAATATATTTTTTTATTTTTATGGTTATTGTTTTCATTCTTTGGTATTTAGCAGCTTTTTTGTTTTGTGTTTTGTTATTGGTTTAGACCGTGGGCACCTGGGTATAAATAGGGAGCACAAAGTTAGACCAGCATGCACCTGGGTGGGCCTATGGTTTTTTACCAGACACAGACGATCAGACAGGATGAGCAGGAGAGACAGCACAAAAGGCCTCGGTTGTTGTTTGCCTGCAAAATCTTGAAAATAAACCACTTGAACTACATCTATGATATGGACATTGTGTTTTTGACTGCGTAAACCACAAACCCATGGTGCATCTAGTGGTTATTTGAGTTACGTTACAGTCATATGTTCAGTCATCTTTAAGTTGATTTAATTTTGATGACAAATAGCCGCTACAATAATTGTGTGTTCTCATTGAATTAGGTGTTTTATTTCAGATATTAGAACATTAGAACCCATGCTTTTATGAGGATGGAAACACCACTGTTCACCGTTAAAGGTAAATGTGATGGCATCACTCACCAGTATTGAATTTCCACAACAAACACAGGTGACCCACGTGGGTCTGCAGAGACAGTGAGACGACACTAAGTATGTTTACGAGGTCGAGTTGGACTGGATCTTTGTCTCTGATGCTCTGACCGCCAAGGCTACCCAAGCCTACCAGCAGCATGTGGGATTAACACTAGACCCTGTGGCGTATTTCTTCCTGAGTATTTTTCCTGTAAGAACAAAGTTCACATTAACTGGTCTCTAAGTGTTTTACAACAAACTTGCTTACTCTCCGTCCTGCCCTGTTTCTCTCTGAATGCTTTGGATAATCTTTCCTAATGCACAGTTTGGCTTGGTTTTTTCCTGAAGAATGTCTCACCTTGTTTTGAGACTCTGTGTGCTTTTGCTACAGAAAAACACTTTGCGTGGCCATGACTTGTGATTGACTGGCTATGATTATAAAACATAACCAGAAAAGTATTCAGAAAACAAGATTTTTTCTTTAGTTTTGGAGCAGACACATATGTTTTGTACTGTAAGTGCATGTTTTAGATTACAGAATGGTCCCCCAAACATTCACACTGGGACCCTGTGGCCCCTATACTCCACATGTCTGTCACTCCCAGTTACTTCTGCAAACCTCTGTGGAATCTCAGATGCTGTCTCCATAACTGAATGATTGCCTGAACTCAAGGCCTCTTCCTCCCAGTCGGCTGGAAACTGACAGCCCTGAGAGGCCATCTTGGCTCCTCCTGGTTGTCATCACCATGGAGATGTAATTGATTGATTGCTGATAATGCCTATCTGGTAGGAGAAAGAAGGGGTAACTGTGCCTTTCTGTTCCAAACGATGCAGACATGGCCGGCCAACGTCTGTTTTCAAGTATCAGCATGAAATATTCCTAGCAGCATTAGTTTACACTCAGTGTCATCTACAGAGCTGAAAAGTGACACCAATGTAGAAGTGTTTTTAAAAAAAAAAAAAAAAAAAAAAAGCAGTTCCTTGAATGACTACTTTTGGGTGACTCCAAGTGTTATTCACTCCCTGTATGATGCTACAATGCCCAGTTTTCTTACAAACATAAACATTTTTACTACCTGGTGAAGTGATTTCGTCACTATTACTACTACTGCTGCTTTCTCCATGCATGTCAACAAAACAAGGTGTGAATTTTGTATAACTTATCTGTTTTAATGATATTAAGTTTGTCAGTCAAGTGAGAAAAGAACATATAGGAACTTAAAATGGTTAAATGTGCATCTAAAAAAGAGCTGTAGCCAACTCATAATACTGTAAGCTATATAAGATTTGGCTATTCGATATGAAGATGACTAGTCACTTTTATTATGTTGCAATTAGGAAATACACTGACATGAATTTCAGTGATTATTTTGACCACATTAATGCTACAGAGGCATTCTATTTTTGTGCATTTAAAAATAATTACACTGTGTGATTTACAAGACTGATTGCAGTAGGAATAAGTAACTTTCTGACTCTGTTTGTTGTGCACTGTGGTGGACCGTATCTATGTCCTGATGGCAACAGCAAAAATTTACATCACAAGGGATGGATCAGCCAGGAACAGTCAAGGAAGAAATAAATGACTCCACATTTCCATTCTCTATTAGCACAGATAACACTAAGTATGTGTTTATACATTACACTAAATTGACACAAATATAAATTTTGTCAAGTAGCTGAAATTAGTTTGTGGTTGGTTAGCTTAGCAGGTTTCACCCTTCACTCTTTTGCAGCTCCATCCTATAAACCAAATATTGGAATTTCTTTCCCATTAATGAAGGTGGCAGTGGTAAAGATGTCGGGCTGTTACACTACATTTGCTAAAAGCAGCAGAGGTGAAGTGGTCTTATAGAAATCATTTTACTTTGCTGCACATCACATTACTCAGTTGGGGTAAGAGGACATTTGAAATGTTGTCATCTCACATTTAAGAGAGGTAATGGGATAATTTGATAAGAGAGCAAAGGAAATCACATGACTGATTTCTGTGCAAAGACAAAACCTTAAGTCTATTCATGTTCAGGTACATCAAAGAAGAAATATTTTAGTCTGGCCTCTTGCAATTTACTCATGATTAGATTGCAGGTCTTGTCTGTGTGGGACATTTTGTCCAAGTAAATGTGTGTATAAATACAGAAGCCTGAGTGGCAGGGCCTGGCACACAGTTTTACTAGGTTTCTACAGAATGAAAACCCACCACATAACATGTGAGTAATGTGAGAGCAGGCACAGTTGTCTAGATGAGTATTTCACAGTATGTATGATGAGTTTTTAAGCCCATCCTTCTGTTGCCTCTGAAAAGAAATATCTGCTCACAAGTTTGAACAAAGAAGGGTTGACTCATGAGGGACATTTTGATTTCACAATTGAACACAATGACCTTTCTGTAAAGGTGCATTTTTACGTCTACACCCATTATCTGTATTTATTTTTACTTATCAGTGAATGAAAGGGAAGCTGCTTTTTAATCTGCCCTCAAGCTTGACTAACAACTTGACTCACTGTTCTCCACTCTCCACTGGTCACCGCTGCCAGAAATGTCAGCGATCATCCAGCAGTGCATGAACATATTCACAAAGACTGAATGAAAAGAATGACACGCTTAAATTGTGCACTTTGACTTCACTATTACAGCTTTTGTTTTATGACACAATACAGCAGCCCATGTGTCACACACGCATTGTAAACAAGACTGTCTGCACCTTCCGCCTACAAAGTGGGGCTGATAAATCTAGTGCTGACAGTAAACACTGTGTCCCAGAGCAGAGCCTTGTGGAGGGTGTAATCCCTCTACTTCAAAGTTTTGTGCTGCGTTAAAAAGGTGATGATGAAGGGAATGTCTGCTTGAGTGGACAAAAAGACCAGGTCCATCACCAAGAAACGAGTTTAGGTGTCTGAGGGTGTGTGTGTCTGAGGGTGTGTGTGTGTGTGCGTGCATGCGTGTGTGTGTGCGTGCGTGTGTGTACGTGTGTGCGTGTGTGTGCGTGTATGTGTGTGTGTGTGTGTGTGTGTGTGGTGTCCAGAGCTGTCACAGGTCATGTTCTGATTTCAACACTTCCTCTACTTTTACTTTGCAGGTCACCTGACTGTGTCTTTGAGTGGATACATGAACATGTTCAGTATCATAGGTGTCACCTTTAACTAGAGCTGCATGATATTGGAAAAAACTGACATTGTGATTTTTTCTAACCCTGCGATATATATTGTGATGTGAAAAAATACTCAGGAGAATATAAAAGCTGTGTGATGTGGATGTGAATGGTCAAACAAATTAGCTGTGTTTCCTCTTGTGTTTCAGTATCATCCTTCTTGTAGCTGAAATAATTCCAAATAACTGACGTTGCTTTTCTTTTTGGCATCAAGTCTTTGTTTTTGGGGATTTTCTCTGGTACGTTGCTCATTTTTCAATGTTGCTGCCAATGTGCAGGGGCGTGGTCTGCTTCAGCAAACTGAATAAGAACAATTGTGATTGGTGGATCACTGCGCGCAGTGTGTGTCGGGTACCCAGGTTGAACTTAGATGAGAACACATTGAGTTCATTTGCCTCCTACATTGCAGGACCTGCGATGTGACCATTGCGCACACGTACATTGCGATGATGATGCTCAAATGATATATTGTGCAGCTCTACCTTTAACCCATAAAGACCCAATGCTACTTTTGTGGCAGTTCCCAAATGATTTTTTCTCCATTGTTAAACTTCCTTGAGTGATTTATTCCCATTTATCATAATATTATCCTCTGTATTTTTCATTTTTAAGTGAAATCACCTATTTCCCTATATTTCATTCACTGATTTTGTAGATGTTCATAAAAGCTCATATTAAAGTTGATGGTTATTTTATCAAAAACAGAGGAAACTGAAGAAAAAGTGACTTTTTCAGTCAAATCATCATATCATAAACTGAACATAAACCTGGTGTCTCCATCCACTGTCATTGATCCAACTCCACGGATTTTACTGGTCAATCAGTGTTGTAGAAGATGTCAGTGTTTCCTCATTCACTGCAGAGCCTCTGAACGTCCAAATGGGTCATATCTGATGACTATGAAAAGATGACAAACTGTACTTTACACCAATTATTTACATGTATTGATAGGATTAGTGGATCAACAGCTATTAAACATTTTAGATCAGTAAATGATTTTAGATATTTGGGTCTTTATGGGTTAATAATGTAAGCATAACAATACGCACAGCAAAATGCAGTTCTAAACACTAGAGAGGACAGAAGATGCTCATAGCTGAGCAGACTTACTTCTGTAGGATAATATCTATGTAGACTAGTCAGATTTATCAGCGACATCGTCTGGCAGTTTTATGTTGCTGCTGCTGTCTCTTTGTTGTATTGTCTGACACTACAATGTGGCTCTGATAGAATCTAAACACTGCTTAACACTGTTCTAATCCTGATATCTGTCTGTGTCTATGTGTTGTCTTTCTGTCTGTATGTACAGGCTTCTCACAGGAGCACCCAAAGAAAAAGCCATATCCCTCCAAAATGTCAATGAAACAGGGGCTGTCTACTCCTGTCCCATAACCACAGACAGCAGCGACTGCACCAGGATGGACTTGGTCACCTCAAGTAAGCGCCACGCAAAATGTCAGATGTTTGGGATGTTTAACAAAAGAGATTGCATTTGAGAAGTTTTAGAGGAAAATAACTAAAACATGTAATAGAAAAAGCACATCTGAAAATGAAATGTGTGAAAATAGGTGCAGTTTACTGTTGGCTTTAACCCTTTAATTCCTGACGTGCTTTCTGAATGTATGACATTTTAAATATTCATAAAAATTCAACAGTTTGCTGAATGTCAAACGTGCTGATAGAATAGACCTTGTTCTTTCCATAGACATCGGAGCATGCTCAGTGTACCCCCTGCTGCCTGTGTTATGGGGGTCAAACACAGAGCAGTGAGTGAGACCGACTTATTATAAAAATAGACCGTTTGGGCTTTTTTTAAACACAGTGTGATTTTTTTGTTTTTACTGTTGTTTGCAGTGTTGTTGTTATTTTCCTTTTTTTTTTTAACTGAGTTTTGACCATGTACCTGCTTTTTGGAGTTCAACCAGGTGCCAAAAAGCAACTGGACTGATTTATAAAAAAAAAAAAAAAGAGCCCCAAAACAAAAACTGCTGAGCCAAAATTCAAACACTTGTTGTTCAGTGTGTTCCAGTTCACAGTTCATGTTCAACATCCTCTTACTGATGTACATTGAGTGCCTTATTTAGCAAAAACCTGTAAAAGTTCAATTCCTCTCTTTGTCTTTTTCTGATATTCCACTCTGTTTTGACCCTAAAACCCAGAGTAAAACAAAACCACTGAAGAAAAGGAACACAAGCACACACTCACAGCAGCTTTTATGAACCTGAAACTGACACAAATTCACAGCAGCACGTTTACCTGGAATAATGTCTCAGGGCTTAAAGGGTTAAAACAGAATGTTTAAAATGTAGGCAGAAATCATCCAGCGTTCTTCGTTCTTCATATAAACAGTATGTCTCGCTAATCCCCAGAATGCTCCACAACATTCATATTTGACGCTGAACTTTCGTAACATATTTAGCTTCAGGGTATAAAACCTCTGAAAGTGCATCCTTCCTAAATTGAAGGTTATTAACTGATAGATTTACCTCTGAACTACCTGGAGCTGAATCTGCTTCCCGGAGGGTAAAACCGGTAAGAGTCATAATAAAAGGATTCCTCAGAACTTTTGATGTCGAGGCTGAAGTCACTGTTGCTGCAGTCACAGCACATTTTTGTGGTTAATATTTGTCAGGGCATGATCCGCTCTGAGGGAAGCTTTACTCTTTGGGTTTGATCTCTTGTGATTGTAATTCTTCATCACAACACCGATGAACATTAACTGTTGTAACTGATAACCATTTTCTGTAGAAACTAAACTGTAATCTGTTCAAAACCAAGTAGTTTGTTGTTGAACTGAATTGTGGTTGTGACAGTGTCATATTCTGAAGCTTTGAAAGGTACTGAAATGGCCACAGCCCCCTGAGAAACTGATAGATAAAGGGAAGTTGCAGTAAACACTATATTTGGTGATTTAGTCATCTATGAAGTTTTACATAAAAACAGAAAGCATAAGACTGAGCTGGTTTCACTTAAAGCTATACCGTATGATGTGGCATTTTTACACTTTTCTTTTGTCATCTTAAAATGCTCCTAATAAGTGTGTGTCAAACTAAAATATAAAAGAAATCCACCAGGTTTTGAAACTCAAAAATGTTTAATTCTCATATAGTTCTGATAAAAGTCTGACCAATCATTTTAGTCGGTCCGAATGAAATAATTGGTCTAACCTGGCTGAGCCTCCTGTCAATCATCCATTACGGCTGTCCAGCATCCGATCCATTATCGCGCTCCGCATCCGATATGTGTACCACTGAATCTGACGCTTCACTCACGCTGCTCCTCCTGACACTGACCACAGTCTACTGTCTAGGATGTGTATGGATAAAACTCAAATGCACATGTGGAAGGAAAAAAACGGATTTATGAACAGAAACAACAACTGAGGGGAACAAACGGGAGTCTGATGAATGAAGGATGGAGATAAAAGTCCGAAAGTCAGCTGTACTGGACTGAACAGACAGGTCTGCAGGAAGCTCAGCTTTTATGACCGCAGTACTGATTCAGGTACATGTACTTGGTGTCACACAATGTAGGATTATGTAAGATGATAAATGTATGGACTATGAAACCTCAAATGTCCACGGAAAATTCGCGGAGGCCGTGCGTTCACAGTGCGCGTGCTGGGCACCTCATCAGCTGAAGACACTGACCCAGTACTGCACAAACCAGACCCTTAAATTCAGGGTCTACTGATGGAACAGGGGCTGCGGCAGGTGGATGATGGATCTGATTACTGAGGGAGGGGTCCACGGGACACGCTGAAGTGGACCGAACCTCCACTTCCACCTCCGCTTCCATCACGCGCATCAGGTAAGAGGAAAGCGTCAGAGCTCAATGACACTGAGGGATTTACATACAGTTCTATCAGGCTGCCCTCCGCGTCGAAATCCGACGCAGAAGGGGTACCACCTGTGTCAAATAGTGCTGAACGGGGCTCTGACCATGCGTCCATTTCTGACAACTTGGGATGAGCGGGCGGGGCTTTGGAGGGAGGTGGGTTGTTCATGTTCAAACTTTTACTAAGTGCTGTGAGAAATGCCACATCGGTAGGTATAGCTTTAAACATGAGAATAAATAAGAAGCAAATTAACCCTATAACACCAAACGTAACATGTTTGATATATGAGTTTTGAAGCCCTCTACATGATCAGTGTGATTTTTTTTTTTCTTGAAAAACCTGATGTATACAATTAGATACATGCAATACACAGATAATCCACCAGGGGGGAGGAATTTGTTCACCAGAGGCCTTTTCAGTGACACTACAAGATTGTCATTAATAAGGAAGGAGGCAGAACTTTGCCAGTTTTGAAAAGGAATTACCAATTTGTTAGACAAATGTATGTTATATTATGTTTTGGTTTGTTCAGAAATAATAATATTTGAGCACTGAGACCTGATGTATCAAATATGATGCAAAATTGAAACTCATACATGGAAATTGATATTTGAAAAAAAAAATGTTTTGACTGTTCAGAAGGACCAATAAAGGCTCCAGTTTCCAAGAACTGGAATTTTCTGTCAATGATTTAATGATTCAGGCTTTACAGGGTTAATTAAAAATCGAACTAAATTAAAAGGATTACCAAAGGGGGGATAGATGGGGTAATGTGTTACCATCGTATGATCCACTGTACATTGAGCATCCATTGATGATGCATCTTTGGTCATAATGGTTTGGCTGAGAATGGTTAAAAATATGGAAATGTTGACTGGTTAGTTAGACGGTAGAAAGGTTCATGAACCAGAAATAATTCTCTGGAAAAAGCAGATTACTGATCCCTTAATGAAAGGTTCAACATTAGTAATCTGGTTGCATTTGCGTACCTGTGTACTGACAGAATGAATGAGAGAAATGGAACTGCATACAAAGACTGTTTTATCCAAAAACACAATGGCCCATTAGAAGCTTATGTTTACTGTTGTTTGCTTGGTAATCTTCTAAAACACTTTCCCACACCTAATCCACAGCAAATCCAAACGAAATGGTGGAGGGTATGTGGCTGGGTGTGACCGTGGCCACTCAGCGGGGTCAGCCGGAGGGACGTGTACTGGTGAGACCACATCCTGTTTTATTCAATCACCAAGCGGATGCATTTAGGACACGCAGGACAGAATGGCACTTTGTTTAGTTCTTTATTTAGTGAACAGTTTCACTCACAGATGACACTGCTTTCTCATCCTACAATCACATGACACACATCAGTAAAGCAGGTTCGAATATGACTCTTGAACTATAAATATACTCATTTATTATTGCACTGCTTCCCTTTAACGTGTGATTTCTAATGTCTTTTACCAGACAGTACCACTCATTGTTATATTTTTAACTGTTGCATTTTACAACTTGTGCTGTAACAGTTTTTTTCTAATCAAATTTAAATACATGCCTCACAAAAAAGTACGAAGCTGTTCACAGGTATTTCCATTTATACAGATACAGTAACTGTCTTCTGTTTTGGCACAAATTAATAATTGTCTTAAAATCCCCATGCACTTGAGTAATATATGACACATTTTAAAGGTTCAGTGTGTGAGATTGAGGGAGATATATTAAACAGAAGTGGAATATCATATTCATATATTTCTATTAGGGCTGCGCGATTAATCGATTTTAACCCTTTCATGCATACATTAGGAGAACTTTAGTCAATATTTTTTTTCTTGAGGGGTTTTATTCATGTTTAGGGATGAAAAAACAATGCAATTGAAATTTTTTTATGAACCTATTTTTATGGAATTACAAAAATGTCTACTCAGCTGGAAACCATACGTTTAATTATTAAAGCAAAGAATCATATATTTAAAACCCATCACCAGAAAGTGATAAACTGTGTGAAATCTATGAAAAAAACATTTTTAATGCAGCTAATCTGGTGTTTTCTCACATTTTAACATACCCTCATACTAGTTATTACTCATGTCATGCCGATTATTTGCACAAAATAACCCTTTTTGTGTCATTAAACTGTTAATTACAGTCTAATAACAATTAGCAATTGATTTACACCAAAACAAGTTACTGCAGATCAGGTTTTTGAGAACAGCAAAGTTACAATAATTGTATGAATGTCACTGTATGGGATGGTGCATAAGCGTCTACTATGTCGGCTGCAATGGAACTAAAACAACCAAACCCATGAATATACAAGAGAACAGCTGTAGAATAACTGTCCACTGTAGTGATCACTATGCATGAAAGGGTTAAATAAAAATCATATTTTTAAATTAGGACGATTTTTAAAGAATGGAAATCATCAAATCAATTTCATCTCTCTTTTGTCTCCGGGCCACACCTCCAGGCTACCGTAGGCTCCTCCTATTAACTGTGAGAGCGGTCTTTCACAGAATTCTGTGTAATGACCATGGACCTTAAATCTATGATGGCATCACAGAATCGCCGAAAATTCCATGATGGGCCCACAGAAGTGATACCGATGTAAGCCATGGTCCACGCACAGATCACCCAGTTCAAATATAACTGCATGGAGATCACTCATCTTATGTGTTCCACTCATGCACACATGACTGATGCCTGTCACTGACTTACATCGGTATAACGTCTTTGGGCCCATCATGGAGTCTTCTGTGATTCCATGATACGATCACAGATTTGAGGTAGGGAGCAGTGTTTTGCATTGTGGGCTGCACATGAAAATGACATGCCGGCCTCTGTTGTCTTGTGTAGCTTTACCCAAAAATTGAAATTGAAAATCAAGTTTTTAGAGGAACAAATTTCGATTTTATTTTTGGCCAAAATCATGCTGCCCTAATTATTATACTATATTTTATATAGTATATCATATATATATGCTGTATATACTCAAATTGTTTATATCTACAGAGGGAGCTTCAGAGTCAGCAGGGTTTTTACATTTGCTCAAAATATATAATTGTTCTTTTTTTCTGTCCTGTGGTGGGTGGTGCACAGCTTTAAGGTGAATCATCATCCCCTACTATACAGTGTGGACCAGAAAAAAAACCCACAATGGACAAAACAAACACTTTTCACATGTTTCAGCCACTGTAGGTGATACTGAGGTGAAGGGTTACATTGCAGTCTGCAACTTCACCACTAGATGCCGTTCCATCCGACACTGAACCTACAGATATTGTCATAGTCAGAGCTCTAAATATATCCCACACTAATTTGTCTCTGGTGTCCAGGCATGTGGGCATCGCTATGTGAAAATCATCAAAGGGGGCAACGAGGAGCAGCGGCATATGATAGGGAAGTGTTATGTGCGAGGTAATGATCTGACCTATGACCTCAGCGACGAGTGGCAGGCTTACAGTTATGAGGTCTGCAACCCCAACTTAGACATGAACAATGAGGGCATGTGCAACATGGGCATCTCAGGAGGCATGACAGAAACGGACGTCTACATTGGCTCCACCGGCAGCTACTTGTGGCAAGGTGAGCATTGAAGATTAACCCTTTATATTTCACTTATAAAAATACTCTGAAGTTCAAAATTTTCAACCTTATTAGAGGAAATAACAACTTTATCACTTTTGAGAAATTTTTAAAAATGTTTTATTGTTATGTAGAAAATCAAGGTCAGTGAAGTTACCATATTTGGTTCCTTACCAAGAAGTATATATAAAAAATACAAGAAAAACACATGTCAAGTAAAGGGACATATATTTTAGAGCATTAAAACATCACTTTTAGAACATTAGACCAACATAAGTGCTGATCCAGACACCTGTTCACATCCACATTATCCCTTTGAACATCATTCCTTACATTAGTACCATTACTTCATGGTACCTAACAAAGCAGGTACACTCACTGTTCATGCAGAGGTGGACCTTACAGACCCTGTAGACCACATTGGACCTGAGATTGTTGACTCACTGTTCTCACTGTAACTGTTGATGTCAATGTCTTGTAATGTGTGTGGAAATTACCAAAAATAGTCACTTACCCAATTAAGGGTTAAAGCTGAAATTCTAGTTGTTAGTGTAGAAACAATGGGCAGGACCCAGAGTTGGTGATGGAATACTGGGATACTGGGAATATTGTCTATCATTGTGTTTAACATTGTTGCCTGATTCTGCTTTTTGCTTTATAAAGGAAATGTCCACACAACGTGGAGAAATCCAGATCCACTGAATTCTTGGGACTCTATTGACAAAAGCTTTGGGCAGCTGAAAGGATACAGACACAGCTACATGGGTAAATATCATTTGCATTGAAAATCTCACTGTGAGTACAAAACCAGAAAGAGAAAAACATCCTCTGCATCACATGAAGCTCCATTTTCTCTGCTGAAAATGATGAGTGCATTTTCTTCATAGAGGTGAAATGTCATTCGTACTCTCAAACCCTTGTCATTAACAGGTTATTCAGTTGTTGAGGAGAAAAAACTGCTGAGCCGTGACGAGTACACGGTGGTGACGGGGTCTCCCAGGGACGAGGGGAATAAGGGCTCTGTTTTGTTCGGGACCCAGTTGGATCGCAGCATCGAGCCGGGCTTTAAAATCTCTGGAGAACAAGTTGGCTCATATTTTGGGAACAGCCTCGTTGTCACTGACCTCAACAATGATGAGTATGTTTCTAAACACAAACACAAAACAAAAATCAAAACATGAACCTAAAGCAAAAAAGTTTACGAAATAGTGCATTTTCTGCTTTGCGACTGATGTTATATTTGAAGCAAAAGCTGTGTGTGTGTGTGTGGGTTGGGGTGTGTGGGGGGGGCATCCAATTGTACCTTTGCACATGTTAATGCATAACCTGTTACTGTATCTTGGACATCTGGGCTTTGAGCAGCTTCATGCGTGAATGCTCTGCTGTTATGATCTGTGCTGTAATGCAGAGAATGCATGACAATGATGAACAATATGAACTTATAGGAGGGAGAAACAAAATGTCCTTTCAACACCTGTGATAAGGTGTTCAGAATGACATCAGAGCAAAATTATCTTGTTCTTCATACATAAAGAAACTTTGCTGTTCATTAAACTAAACTGGCTCATTAAAGGGATCTGTACATTTCAGGTTTGTTGTTTTTTCTTGTTTCAGCTGGAATGACCTGATCATAGGTGCCCCATTTTACTTTGACCGTATGAAGCGTCACGGAGGAGCGGTGTACGTCTTTATGAACGAGAATGGATCATTCCAGAAGACTGCCACCATGGTACTGACAGGTCCACCGGGCTCTGGTTTTGGTTTTGCGTTGGCCGCCATCGGTGACATCAACCAAGATGGGTTTCAAGGTATGACTTTGAATAAATCATGTGCATTGCAGGTAATGAACAATTTAGCTAGCGGCACCTATGAATACTACAGAGGAGGATTAAGGCCACTGGAAAAATAAATTAATTAAGGTCTAATTTTTTAAAAAATTATTATTATTCTGAGAAAAAAGTCAGAATTCTGACTCTTCTCAGAATTTGGAATTTTTTTTTCTGACATTCAGGGAGAGTGTCACTTTCACAGCAGGCTGACATAATAACGGATTTAGGTGACTTTTTATCCGCGGAGTTTTGGAGGAAGCCATTTCACCATTAGATGAGCAAACGGTGAGTGAATGTTATGTTTTGAAACTTGTGTAAGTAAATTTGAAGAAAAAGCCACTGATGTTGTTTTCCTTCTGTAGATGGTATGCTCATTAGTTTATGTGGTTGGACTGCTTTGCAGATGTGCTGCAAATGTACGTACACAAGTTTCAAAACATAACATTCACTTACCTTTTGCTCATCTAGATGGCTTTTTCTTGAATCCCTCGGATGCATAAAAAGTCACCTAAATCTGTCATTATGTCAGCCTGCTGTAGTTTTTTTTTTTTCTGGAAAGGCTATTACTAGTACAAATACATTAAACAAAGAGACAGAAATGTTGTGATTCTGTGGGTAAAACATGGGCTATCAGATTTATATGACTATCAAATGCCCTCAGACAAATTTATGAATGGATGAATCTACCTCAGGTTGGTAGCTAATGATACTGATCATACAGAGCTGTGCTTAAGCTAACTGTATCAGCATTAGTATGTATGTAAATGCTGAGTAAAGAAAATGGATACACACACGAAAATCTACTGTACTCCTGCATGACATAAAGCCAAAGTGACACTCCCTGAATGTCAGAAGCAAAAAAAAAAAATTCAGAATTCTGAGAAAAAAGTCAGAATTGTGCCTTTTTTCTAATAAAAAAATATATATTGGACCATAATTTTTTTTGGAGCTAATCCTCTCCCGTAGAATACTTTTCAAGTGACTTTTTGCAAACAACCTACAAAAATATGTGCATGCAGAATGTGACAGGGTGATGCAGATTGTAATATTTAGTTTGCATCCTGTGTGTGTTAAATCAAGAAGTGCTGCGTTCATTGCTTTGTTGTAAAAAGGAACCAAGCTCTGCTAGAGAGGAAGAGCTGTGTTTCCCATGAAGACATGTTTAATTGTTTTAAGTGAACTGTTGCCAGGCAATTATCTCAACAGGGGAACATAATGGACTGTGTTGTGTTTCATACAATATGTGAAAGGTGTTAAAAAAAAACACTGCCAGTATCATGTTGTGCAGCCGCCTAGAGGGCTGAGTAAGCCACTACACTGATCTGTTTCCTGTGTTGAATTGTGCAGACTTTGCTGTGGGTGCTCCGTTCAGTGACACAGGGAAGGTTTACATATGGATGGGAAGTAAACAAGGAATCACAGAGAAGCCCAGTCAGGTAAGATCCCTCTGTATGTAATGGATACATTTCAGGTTTCCGAGAACACCACATGTATGATGTTGACCTCCCATGTGTCACTGTCGCCCTCTGTAGGTGATCGAGGGTAAGTCAGTAGGAAGTGAAGGGTTCCAGACCTTCGGCTACTCCATCAATGGAGGGATGGACATGGATGACAACAGTTATCCTGACGTCTTAGTGGGCTCTCTTGATGACCGTATTGCACTGCTCAGGTAGGAATGAAAATATGGACAGAAATCTCACATAATAGGTGGAAACATGGCACAACTGACTTTGAAAAGTCACGTGAACACCGGTATTGAAAGCATTTGTTAAATAGAAATTGAAGGACACAGGTCTATACAGATGACAATATTCCATGTATGCAATATGAATATACAGTTTTTGTAAGAATTGTAAACATTAAATGCATAATGTCTTTATAGATTGATATAATATTATATAGAAATTTATTAAACCTTAACATGTTTTATAAATGTATTTGTTTCCAGAGCTCGTCCTGTCATCCACTTAACTAAGGACTTCAACGTGGAACCAAAGATTGTGGATCCTAATAAGTGTCCTAAAAACACACCATGGTAAATTATCTCCATAGAAAATTAGTAATTTGGAAACGATTTCATTATATGTAATTACTTTATTTATTTTTGCTTCTTTCTATTTCACAGCATTACAGCGACTCTGTGCATGTCTTTCACCCTCAGCAATGGAAACAAAAACTTCAAGAAAAACATCAGTAAGAAATCTCCATTAACCTCCCATGTGTAAATAAGTAATACATTGAACTGCAGATTCAAAGGCTCATCTCTGCACTGTTCCTTCTCTTTGCAAAGCGGTGAAATACACAGTGGAGGCTGACATGGAGAGGAGAAAAACCCCTCGTGTTCATTTCTATGACAATAATGGCGACAAATACAACGGCTTGTTGAGCCTCCCGGCATCCAAGCGCCAGTGTCACAGTCTGAAGCTCACTGTAGAGGTGAGACCTGAACACAAATATGCATTGTCTATTAAACTAATGTGTAGAATTTGGATTTATATGGAGATTTTACTTGTTTTATATCACAAGCTCCTGTTGATGAAATTTGCTTTGGGAATAAAGTAGAATAATGCTCTATAGGGACCTGTGCGGGACAAACTGGAGCCGGTGGTCTTTTCTCTCAACTTGTCCATACATGAACAAAAACCTAAAGTCAGACGCACCCTGCAGAACCTGGACTCTTATCCAATTTTCAGCCAGGAACAGAAGCTCACCCAAAGAACTGAGGTATGGAGCTGGACATGTATGTAAGTATGTCCTATTCAATAGAAATATTGGAAAAGCAATGATAAAGAACATGCACATTCTGAAAATATGGATAAACCCAGCTTTGAGTTGTGACCAAATTAGCATGATGATTAGCATCTTGGGTTATGGGTGTGACCCAGCATGTTGGGTTATGTTTTCTACTTCAATCACAAACTGTAGTCAACAGTACTAAACCACACTGAACTACCACACTACCCAAGGTTGCAATTTCAGGTCACATCTCCCACCCAGTGCACATTATTACCTAAAGTTAAGTAAGAAAACTTTATTTCTATAGCAATTTTCATAGATAAAATCAGAAATTGCTTCACAGTTAAAGTGCAGAGTGACAGAAGAAGACATAAATAGGGCAGTTAAAATAACACAACATTAACATACTTCACAATAAAATGAAAAGATGGGTCCAAGTGATCCATCCCAACAACCCTGACCCAGCAGTTTGGTGACAGCTTTAAAAGCGCACCGCCTCATTTTTATTGGTATTCAAAGAGAAGGCTTGGAAACCGCAAAAAAGAAGGTATTTTGTTACCGTAATAATTTATTGACACAGTGTCAGAAAATAACAGTAAAATTTCTCTTCTGCGTTTATTAGTATGTATTGTATACCTTATTGTCTTAAAACTTGTGCCCTCCTCAAATTTATAAGCCCCACCCCCTACTATTTATTAAATAGAAAATATTTCATATTTTGAGTTTTTTTTGTAATTCATAACTCATAATTCAAATAATTAAACTGGTATTTAAGGGGTAAAAATCCTGAAAATGATTGAATGGTTGTTAGTTTTGAGCAAATTTGAAGCTGTTTGAGAGATTAATGAAAAAATGCCAAAAAAATATTGATATATGATTTTATGGCAGTTTATTGGGGGTTTTTTTTTTGGCAAATACATTTTTGCCACAATGGTGTCCAAAGAGTGCAAAATAAAATAATGTAAGATAGTATAATTTCATTTCATTTCATCTAATCCCATTTATTCCACTAAAGGAACAAATGAGTGTTGATGTTGTGTTTTTTCAGCATCAATAGAATGTCAGAATCCAGCTCCTCAGCGACAGACTGACGTTGAATCAGAGTAAAGTTTCCCAAACCTCAGACTGATCTGTTGATCCGACCTTGGTCAATAAGCCAGGGTTCCAGATGCATTTAATGGTGGCTGGAGATTCACATTGTTAAAGTGACTGTTGTTGATCCTTGTGGATCCAGCTCTGGTTCTCAGACCATGTGGATGTGGATCGTATTGTGATCTTTTCAAACAACGACCAGAACAGAAGCTACTCAAAGATGAGAAGAACAGTAAACACTAAAGTTTGCCATTTTGAAGATTTCCCTCTAAATAAATAGGCTGAATAGTACCTCTAAGTACCTCTGTGATTGTCTTTACTTGCTTAATACATGTGGTGCATCTTTTTTTCTGCTTATATTCAGGCAAATTCAATATCATCTGATTTTATCGTGTCTTTTTCTTCTTCCTGCAGATTAATTTTCAGAAAGAGTGTGGCACGGACAATAAATGTACCAGCAACCTGCAGCTGACAGCCATGTTTGTTGACACAAATAAAAAACCGTACCCCAGGTAAAAGGAATCTGCCCTCTGTTCATGCTTCTCAAGTCCTTTAAGAACTGCTATAAAAGTGTTTGTTACTAATACTTAAGAAAATGACATAGACAGACTTTATTTGTCATTTCATCTAAAAATGACATTTCAAAGCAATTGGCTCAGGAGGCAGCAGCAATAAATAAAACTGACATTATATATACAAGATAAAATAAAAATGCATATAAAAACTATGTGACAAGTATAAAAAAAACTATGATTAGGTGATAAACATTATTATCAGTCATAAAAAACCAGGATCAGTCATAAAAACTAAGGGTTTATATTGCACAGCAGTGGAGCTCAAACTCCTGACTGGAGCAGGAAACACAGGAACCCAAAAGTGAACGACTAATCTTGTCCACATATTCTTTTTCTAGGAAAAATAAATCCCAAATCCTTCAGTTCAACAGTAATATGAAGATATTACGACTCCTGGTGGAGGTGACAAACTTTCCTGCTCCTGGGAAGTTGGCGGAGGATGCCCATGATGCCATGATCAACGTGTCCATCCCCCATGCACTGAGCTACTCTGGTGTCAGGTCTTCGGTATGTGTCCACTAGAGGGCAGCACAGGACAAAGTGGAAGAAAGGCCTCATCTGAGAAATGACCCTTTAGTTACTGCATGCCTTGTCTCTGAATGTTACTTTCCCCTGACTTGTTGTTACCCTACCCCCCAAAGGGGAGCCAAGGGGTATTGTTTTGGTTTGGTTTGGTTTGGTTTGGTTTGTTTGTTTGTTGGTTGGTTTGTTAACACTCTAACAGCAAAACCACTGGTTGAATTCATAACAAATTGGGTTTTTAGACTGCCAGTGACCCAGAATAGATCTCATTACATTTTGGAAAACATAGGTCAAAGTTCAATTTTTTTTTTTTCCCTCCCATTCTCTTATAATGGATAAAATTTCAAATGTCTATAAAAACATAAATTTTGTTTAAATTTACTTCAAACTTGGCACATATATAGAGGCAATTGATATGCTGACATCAGCACATGCATAGACATGATGACATCAGTTGGATCGATGCCAAAATAAACTATAATACGTGCAAGGGACGGGGTTTGTTGTGCCTATCACCACTTGTTTGTTTGGGTTTTTTTTGTTGTTGTTTTTGTTGTTTTTATTATACCTCCACATACGGTCCAGTCGCTGCTCATTTTCACCCTGGCTCATATGCAGTGTTGTGCAAGTCACTTCCAAATTTTAATGCGTTACAGATTACTTGCTTCTGTTATTTAGAAGTAATTCCTGACCTTACAATATTACTGTCTCAGAATTATAATGCATTACATGACTCCTGTATTACTTTTGAGTTACATACAGACTGTTGTCATTAGGCCTGTAATGGTACACAAAATTTTCGGTTCGGTATGTTTTCAGTTTTGAAAGCCGTTTTGAAAGTTCGGTTTTTTTTTTTTCGGTTCGGTACAGGAAGAAAGAAAACCCCTCAAAATGTCTTTAATACATTTATGAATTTTTGAACATTTTCCCCCCAATTTTTTGACACAATAGAATATAGAAAAACAGGAATAATATAATTTTGCTTCTATAAATCAAATAGAAAATAAAATAAATTATTAATATTACTAAATGTATTTTAAACATTAGTATTGCACTTTTCCCTGACAGGTAGTTTTGAAAAAACAACAAAAATCAAATCACAGTTCTGTCAGTTCACATTCTGCAGAAAAATAACAAAAAAAATTTCATATGAAGTGCAACATTAACAAGAGGACAAACTCGTATTCTCTTTTAACAAACTAAAGAGCAACACTGACAACAAAACGAACCAAATTATTTAGTTTAGGACAGAGAACAAACTGTTTAGGCCACTTTGCGTACTTGTGTGTGTGTGTGTGTGTGCGTGTGTGCAGGGTACGATTTGTTTGTTTGTTTTTTTTTTTGGTCGGAGCGGGGGGGGGTCCATAACTAACGCTGGCGTGAAACAAAAGTGAAACTTTACATCCTTTCAACGTTCAACTCCAGCTTCTATTCCTCTGTTATACAGCGTGCGTGACAGAGACAGACAGACAGAGCTGGTGTGTTTTAGAACTACTGTAGTTCATACGGGCAAATAGTGTCCGTCTTTCTTAACGTCTCTTTCCTCGTTGTTGTCTTTCACCGGGACCTGATGTGATCCCAAACTGGACTGTACTGATGGTGGAGGGTCTTCAGTCTCTTCCTTCCAGGTTCACATCATATTTGTTGTTTTTTTTTAAACCTTACATCAGCTGCTATTTCATATTTCGGGTCAATGTGTGCGTCCTTCAATATGTCCATGTGGAACTTGCGCGGATTTAAAGTTCCGCATCAAACAATGTCTTTTGTTCCTTTTTCTTTTTCTCAACATACTGTGCCATTTCGGTACAGCTGTGTACCGAACCGAACAGGTGCGTACCGAAACAGTTCGGTTTGGTACGTGTACCATTACAGGCCTAGTTGTCATAAATGTTGCATGTGCAGTAGAACTCAACTGCTGATCACAGGGATCGTGCTAACAGCTTCTGTAAAGCAGGGTTGGGGTTAGTAATGAGCATACGTCCATGTCACGAATGTACTGTCTTCTGTCGTCTTCACCCATTGGCTGAGCACCAACAGGAAATAGAACTTTTTGATTCCTTAAGGTCTTGCTTTTTTTTTTTTTTTCATTTGAGCAATTAAATTATGGGTGAAAAGTGTGCTATTGAACATGTACCTAGTACAATATTACAGAACATTGATTAGTAATGCCTTACACTACTACATTACAGCAAAAAGTAATCAGTTCCTGTAATGCATTACTTTAGTAACGCGTTACTCCAAACACTGCTGATAAGTTAACTCTGTTTGTTTAGGACCATGATGTAGAATGCAGCGCTGAAGAAACAGTGATTTGTAACCTTGGGAATCCACTCAAAGGCAATGAAAAGGTGAGTTTGTAAAGCGGCCGCTGTGTTTTTCCTGCTCAGATTAAATTTTCATTCTCTGCTGAGATACGTTTGTTTCTTTGCCGTCCTTGTTAGGTGTCACTGCAGATCTGGTTTGAGACGTCAGGGATTGATCTGTACACTCAAGAGCTCGTGTCCCACCTGCTTCTGTCAACGTAAGTGTTTGACGTTGATACATGATTGTCTTTCATTTATACACTGTTGCCCTTAAGGTTCTAATAATTTTGTCTTCAGACACAGTCCTCTTTTTATTCCTATTTATTAGGCCTGTAACGGTACACAAAATTTCAGTACAATAAAATGTACTATATCTATATGAAGTTCTATTTGCTTGTTAGTGTCTTGTAGATGTAATAACCTGGTCATTTCTTCAGTCTTAGTGAACAGAATGACCTGAAGCCTGTCCCTGTGACCATGCTGATTGAAAACACCATCCTCCCCACCTTCTCCATGTAAGTCCATTTTACATTCTTCTGCCCAGCACTTTTTACCTGCTCTGTGTACAATAATCTCTAACTCTCACCAGAACGAACCCGTTGCTACGAACACAGTTTAGTGGGACGGTGATGGGCGAGTCAGCCATGGTCAACACCAGTGACGTAGGCAGTCTGGTGGAGTTCACCTTCAATGTGAGTCACCTCCACCGCTAGAAACTATATTAAACCTCCACCACTGTATATTACATCTACAATGTGTGCATCCACATTTCCTACATCCCCGCCCTGTCTTTGAAGCCAACGCTTTTACTCCTCTGAAGTTTAATATTGCGTGGGGAGACGTTTGTTATGTGAGCCATGGTTTGTGGTGTAAGCGTGGCCTGGGGTGGATTCTATTTAAGACTTACAAAGACAAAGAGGAGCCCTAGTGTCTTTGTTTTTTTAACATCATCTTTTCTACTTTTTTATATTTATTGTTCTGCTGGCTTTTTTTTACCACTAGGTAAACGTAGGGGGAAAGCCTCTTGGAGACTTGGGGACTCTGGCTGTGGAGTTTGAGTGGCCCTTTGAGGTTCCCAATGGAAAATGGCTGCTCTACCTGACCAAGATTTTTATCGAGGGGGAATCGGAGACTGAGTGTAACCCTCCTGGAGAGATTGTCAACCTGCTTAATCTAACTGTAAGACCTGCATTAAACCACAGAATGCAGCTTTTCCTCAAGTAGTGCTTGAGATTCACATAATGAGTACAATTAACCCCTAAAGACCAGAAGAGCCATCAGCGACCAAAAGCTGCACTAATCTACAGAAGACCCTCATTAAAGATTGTTTGTAGTGTCACTTCTGGACTTTTTAGTTAAGAGAATAATTATGTTCCATATTCAACCACAAGAAAAGACAGTGATACATCTTAAAACAAAATACTAACTGCTTTAACCCATTAAGACCCAGACGTCCAAAACCTTCTACTGATCTAAAATGTTTAATAAGTGTTAAACCACTAATCCTGTCAATGCATCTTTTCATGGTCATCAGATATGACCCATTTGGACGTTCAGAGCCCTCATCCTCTACATCATTGATTCACCAGTAAAACTAATGCAGTTTGATAAATGACAGTGGATGGAGACACTTGGTTTTACATTTGGTTATTAATACGGCTGAAAAAAATCTATTTCTCTTCAGTTTTCTGTTTTGACATAATAACCTTTGAATTTACTCTGAGTTTTTATGAACACCTACATGATCACTGAATTAAATTAGGGTAATATATGATTTTTCTTTTTTTTTTTTTTTTTTTTTTTTTTTTTTTTAAAAAGGAAAATGCAGAGGATAATATAATAAATGGTGATAAATCACTTAAGAAAGGTTAAATAGAGAGAAAAATTCATTTGGAAACTGCCACAAAAGTAGCTTTGGGTATTTATAGGATAAAGCTGCAGTATGTAATTTTTCCTTGCCATCACTGTGCAAAAATTCCACAATAACCTCTGAACATATTATAAATCAAGTTGTCTGAGGAAATACTACACTTCTGCACCTCCTCTGGGCTCAGTTTTCACTAGAAAATCAGGCCATGATGGAAGATTTTGGCCAGTTGCTAGTCTTTTTAGTGAAGGAAAAGTGGGTGATTGACTGATGTGATCTATAATGAACAAACATTGTCAAGACTCCTTCAGACACATGATGGCACCTGTAACTGTGATATATTGGCTTAACTTTTCCAAGGTTCCAGGTTCACTTTATCGACTCTAGTGGGAGAAATTTGACTTAGACAAGGGTGCAAACAAGCTGCACTGCAACACATAGAACAGAACATATGCTACTAAAAACATAAAATACATGACCTATAATAAGTTAAAATGAGTTAAAAATATCATAAATAGAAAAAACCCAAAACACACACACACACTCACACACACACCCCATACATACATACATACATAAATACCTTTGTGCACAACAATTGGCTATCTCCTTTTGGTATCAGCACCCAACTGCTCATTAATGAGCTTGATTGAGAGGGGGATAAAAGAATGTTTAAAATGGTTGAGGCTGCACAGTGGGACTCTGTACCTTCTGTCAGAGGTCAACAGAACATACTCTGAAAACAGGGCATGTGATGAGTCCAAAAGAATACTGTTTGCCCGCCTGATGGTGGCCTGTATAAACAGGGTGCGATTTGTTTGGGGGGATGGGGGGGATTGGGGTGATCAACCCTCCCTCTGGTTTTTACATCCCTACTTCTGCTCAATGAATTTCATCCTCAGGGACAACCAACCAATTGAAATAACAGGCAGGTTGTGACAGTTTTCTTTCACCTATATCCTACATTACTGGCACTAACGTTCACCTGAGCCGAACTGTCGGCAGTCTCTGAATTTGTGAACATCCCCATGCACTGGGGCGATGTAAAGGGGGGTAAACGTGATAAATTCATGGGGCCCAGCATTTGTGGGGGGCCCATAGAGCAGTGGAGGGGGTCCAGTCGATGCAGGTTAGAAGTTCTGAAAATTTAATGTAAGATCTGCTGTATAATAGAGGAATAGAACCTGTGAGTTGGACGTTGAAAGTTTGTAAAGTTTCACTTTCATTTCACGCCAGCATTAGTTACGTTAGTTATGGACCACACCCCCACGTATATAACTGCTGCGCCTAACTCACGTACATACCCCTCCCCCCTCTGTTTTTTTTTGACAAATCGCACCCTGTATATAAAAACGTCTTGCGGCATGAGTGGAGCAGGGGTCCTTATGATCTTACTTGCCATCTTCACCAGGTTATGAATCTGAGTTTTGGATTTGACTGTAGGAGCCCCACACCAGCAGGTGATCCCATACCTAAGTACAGACTCAATGGGTGTACAGTAAAAAATCAACATAATTTCCCTACAGACATACAGTAATTTCTCTACAGAGACCAAAAAGCATTCCATGTTCCATAGCAACATGAGCCAACAGTGTATTATTCATCTTCACAGCAATTTCAGCTTTAAACAGCTTAAAAAACCAAAAAAGTACTGTATCCTATTAGTGCCCTTGATCAACATCAGTAGCTGGTCCCTGTGTGGCTTCAATGTCAGCTCACTACTCTAAAGGGCTTTATGCTAATACTAATTGCAATATTATAGTAAAGTAGGTTAACTGTTTAAGCTTTTTAACCCTTAAATACTAACAGAGCAGAGGGCCCCAACTTGATTTGTGCTTGTAGCTGCAACTGCAACAAAATACACAGAAAAATAATACTAATGATTAATCACATTCAGCAGTTCATTTATGGATTGAAATGTAATGAATTGGCTTCTCCTCTCCCTACCTATAGTGGTAGCAAAAAAGAGTCAGTATTTTGTCGTTTCTAGCTTTTAGTCAAGTTGAAATGTTAAAACATAGTCAGCAGCAGTAACACAATGCGCCTTGATGAATTTTTATTTTTTAAAATTTTTTACTAAACCTTCATTTAACCCATAAAGATCCAGTGCAGCTTCTATGGCAGCTCCTAAAATGGATTTATCACCATTTATTATGATATTATCCTCTCCTTTTCATTATTCAGTGTAAATAATGTTATTATCCCCTATATTTAATTAACTGATCATGTAGATATTCATAAAAACTCAGAGTAGATTTCAAGGTTATTATATAAAAAGAGAGAAAACTGAAGAAAAAGTGAATTTTTCAGCAAAATATGTCAGTATCTGAACATAAAAACAAGCCTCAAAAACTACTGACATTGATCAAATTTCCTGGGTTTTACTGGTGAATTAATGTTGTAGAAGATGACGGTGTTTCCACGTTCACTACGGAGCCTCTGAACGTCCAAATAAGTCATATCTGATGACCATGAAAAGATGACAAACTGCATTTTACACCAATTATTTACATGTATTGATAGGATTAGTGGCTCAACAGGTATTAAATATTAGAGATGAGTGGATGCTTTTGGTCACCGGCAGCTTTGTGGGGCTTTATGAGTTAACCAGGAAAATCCCATTGAGATTAAGAACCTGAGTCCAGGCCTAGATAGGCAGCAGCAAATACAACACACAGTTACAAGATTACAGTTAAAACACATACAACACACACATTTGACAATGAATAATTAATAAAAAAATAACATTTGCAATTTCTGAATATAACAGAAAAAAGGAGAACAGGAAGTCCATTCTGAGACGGTGCTCTATGGTTTGGCTAAAAGCAGCACATATAGTCACATGATTGCATACTACTTAATATTAAGTTCCATTTTGAGTGTATTTCCTACTAATTCTTATGCAGTGGACCGTTGTTGTGTGCGCTAGATGAAGTCTGTGACAGTTCATCACAGTTTGATTTCGTGCCTCTTACATTACTACATACCAGTGTACTTGATGAATTTCCCAGAACTGGAAATTAAGCAAAAATAAATCTACCCTTCATTCTTTTCATCATGACGTCAGTGTGAACTCAAACGGTCTGTGCAGTCTGAATCTCAGCCAGTGGTAAAGCAGTGGTGTGAAAACGGTCTGGAAGCCAAACCACAGCTGCTCAGAAATACTTTTTGGAAAAAAGCATTTGTGTCGTCAAATACAGACCTCACCGAACTCCAAATAGAAAATACATAGCTCCTAAAATAGACAGAGAAAATGACAATGCTATTCTGAGACCATGTTGGTAATGTCTTTATCAAAGCTTATAATTACCACTACTTCACTGATGTAATGTCTCTGTCTCCTCTCGCTTCCTTCTTCCATTTTTCTTTCTCCCCTCTCTTGTCATGTAGTTGTCAGAAACCAGAAAAAAGCGGAATAAGCGGCAGATTGAGGTGGATGACGGTAATGATGCAACGCAACCGCATATTATTGAACCACAGGCAGCGATCACGGTGCTCAGCCCTCAGAAAGAAAGCTACCTGTTGGTAAGAAATGCATCTCAGCTTGTACACCACACCGAAAACCTTTCTATTGTGTTAGGGTCGGCACCAACCCATTTTAGGTCTTAAATGCATAAATGAACCACCTAAAATTTGTGTATTGCATTAAGGCTGTTTGACTTTGTCAGGAAGCTTTACTTCAATAAAATACTACAAAAAATGTTTTTTTCACTAAATTATTAAATGCTTTGGTTGAAATTATGAGCCAAAACCCAATAATTGGAGCCAAAACTGAAATCGTAAGTGCACTGTCAGCCAACACACCGACAGCAGCTCCTCTAACAGTCATGTGAGCTTTAAGGGATTCTCATTTTGCCTTGTTCTCCAGTATACCTGCACAAAAACAAAACAAGCAAAGACATGTCCAGACATGTGAGATCAATTCAGTATAGATCTGTGGTTCTTAACCTTGTTGGAGGTACTGAACCCCACCAGTTTCATATGCGCATTCACCGAACCCTTCTTTATTAAAAAATACAATATGATTTTTTTCAAATTCAAGACACAGGCATATGTTTTACTGGTGCACAAAATGAACCGTGCATTAACATCACTGTGCTCAAAGAACAAAACCAATACAATGCATGAACTCACAACAAATTACATACCTTTTCACAAAGACATGACCTTTTTTAATACAACCACATTGAAATGGTTTTAATTTTTAACCCTATGTATTCCAATAATGAACTTATTGTATTTATGCTATTTATCATTTTTAACATTTTAACACACACCCATCACCTAATTTCCATTAGGCTACAATAATAATGAATATTTACTGCAAATCAGTGTGACTTCTGCTGTTGTGTATATGTATGTGAGGGCCGTCAGATCAACCCGGTTTTCGTTTCATCTCGCTCCAAACTTTCCGAACCACACAATTTTGACATAGAAAAAGATCATTGTATGTAGTGTATCAAAAAAAAAAGTTCTCGTTACTCCTTCAGTATTTTTGTGATCGTTGTTTTATTACGACACAAGCTCGGCTTTAGCGTAATACGATTTCTCCGTCCGCGACGGTGCGTCGGTTGTCACATGATTGTAACTGACCAGTGTGGTGACCGAAAAATGTAAACAAACGCTACACATGGCTGCCTCCGTGGTTAACAGGAAGTAGCAAAAGTCATAACAACGATGTGGAAAATACTCAAATAATTCATCGTCAGATGAGTGGAAGAGATTATAAACACTTCCGGATGTGTTGTAGTGCTATAAGCAACAACAATACACCGCGTATATTGGATGTCAATCAGAGAAAGAGTCTCCGAAGCCGTTTGTTTACATACACGGACCTAGCCCGACACACACACCTGACTAATGAGTCGAGTGTGTGTCTTGACCTCCTCCGAACCCCTGAGACTGACTCACCGAACCCCAAGGGTTCACTCGAACCCAGGTTAAGAACCACTGGTATAGAGTAAGGGTGGGCGATATTGGGAATTTTGGTATCGATCCGATACCAAGTAAATACAGGGCTACTGTCGCCGATACCAGTACCAATACCAATACAGATACTTTTTACTTCAAATGTCATGATCATTGAATAATTTTGTGATTTTGCCTTTAGTTAGTTGATTATGATCATGATAAAACACAGGACAAAGATTTTAGGCAAATAAACATGTTTTTTTTTTTATAAACAAACTACAATATAAAACACTTTAACAGTATAAAAATAATCAAATAATCCCTTTTTTAAATTTGTGGTGTCACCACAGTGGCAAATGACTTAATTGCACACATCACATGTGGCAGTTTCCCTGTCAGCTGCAGTGAATAATCTCCACACAGCACTTCTCTTTCTCTCCGCCATCACAGGCTGTTCTCAGTCAGTGATCGGACTCTCCATTCTCCGGCAAAGTGTGTCTGAGAGAGCAGCAGAGAGAGAGAGAGAGAGAGAGAGAGAGAGAGAGAGAGAGAGACAGGTGTGCTGTTTCACAGACAGACAGACTTGGAGAGAAGCTGCACTCGCATGAACTCTGTGAGGGAATATGAGTAATCTGCTGGACGTATGGAAGAGAAACTGCAACAAAAGTATCAATCTCATCACGCTAGTATTGATCCAATACCGATACTCACCTTGGTGTCAATACTATCGATATTTGGATCGATACGTCCAGCCCTAGTATAGAGTTGGTGACTTGCAGAATGCACATCGAGGGGTATACTGATAAAAAAAAAAGGCCCAGAGGCTCACACCCAAAATATTAAAACCAATATTTTCATGGATAAGGAAGTCTAACAAGGTACCCAAGAGATGAGAAACAAACTGGATGATAGAAAATTGTTTTTAGTGTATTTTACAGCTGATTTAAGACATGGGTCAAAACTGACCCATTAATATAAGAGATGGTAACAAAAAGCTAACACAAGAGGAAGGTCAAATATACAAACTAAGTGGAAATAGCACATTATTCATATTTATTCTGTGTAGTGATCAGATATAATTCACTGTATAATCAAGTTTCATTGTCATTGTGCGTGAAAGGAATGCTCCAAGGGTACAGCACGATGCGTGACCTTCACCTGTCCACTGCTCAACATGACCGACTCAGCCAAGATTTATGTCCGATCCCGTTTGTGGAACAGCACAATGCTGGAGGTCAGTTCAACACGCACACATGCAGATCACCGCCTCTGATTTATCACAAATGTCCACTGTTGTCCTCCCGTGTCTGTTGCTTCACAGCCTCAAGTGACTTCTATAAAAACAGTCTCTACAAGATAAACACTTAGGTGCAAAAAATACAGTAATGCACTGATAATATGTAAAGTTTCTTGTGTCTGTGGATCTTCGCTGGTTTGTAAACTAAGCTCACAGACACCGTGGAAATGTGCTTAGAGACTGTGCGATATCGCCTTTAGACAGTTGTTGAAGGTGTTTTCAGTGTTTTCACTCTTACTGGTTCAGGGCTGTTTGACTCTAGATCTTACTTTCACCAAAAAAAGTCGCCAGTTCTCAGAGTAATACAACATGTGAATGAATTTTCTGAAATATATTAGTGGCAGTGTTCTCTGGAAGTATTTATCTATTTGTGAAATGCTGTAGTAAGAGGTGTAGCATGACAAAAGGGACACAGAAAATGCAACAAGAGGAAAACGCTGCCAAAGTTGCAGCTGTAAAAGATGGAAAAAGATGAAAATAGTGCTTCAGTAAATATGTACAAATTATGGTAATTCAAGATGGGGTTTGTAAAATAATTTTATCTCTCACATCATGCTATACCCATTCACAGTCTTGTCACTTCTCGGTTTGACTACTGCAACTCCTTTCAGTTTGGTGTACCCCAGAACACCCTCCACAAATTCCAACAATACATTATCACCAGAACCTCATCCATCTGTAACATCACACCCATCCTGCAACAGCACCACTGGCTCCAATACATTATACAGCGTGTCCACAAAGTCTCTATACAATTCAAAACATTTTTACAAAACCAATTGCTAAAATTTGTTAATCCAATTTGTTTAAGTACTCAGTGGTTATCATAGTTTTTAATCACATTGTGGGATCATGTGCAATCGAATCACTGGTCAGAAAAATACAGGACATAAACGACCTTAAGTCAAAGATCACTGGTACCATTGCCACCAATGATGAGGTTATGATACAGAGAACATGGCAAGAAATCCAGTACTGTCTGGATGTGCTTCATGCAACTAATGGTGCCCATATAGAGGTGGATTAAATAAGGCAAAAAACTACAATATCTACTTTTCATTTAGTGATAATTTCCTCAGATTTGTTTATTCTTTTGCTTTTGTAATAAATGTGTTTAATTGTAGAGGCTTTAAGGACACCCTGTACAGATACAGACCATAAAATACTGACATATCCTCAAATGAAGCCAATACCTGTAATATTCTAACAAAAGATAACAGAGGCCAGTGTTTAGGTGTGAGTCATATCCTAGGGGTCTTTAAAAGGAGACCACAGGATTCTCTCTTTTGAGTCCTATGGGAAATGGTCCAGTTCCCTGAATAAACAACTATGGACTGTAAAAAAAAAAGGGATGTCTAAAAACAAGATAAAAACACTAAATCGGAGGAAAAAGTAAGTAAGTAAGTAAAGCTTTATTTATATAGCACTTTTTAAAACAACACGCTACTAAGTACTACAAAAGAAAAAGGTACTCAAAGCAAGTGAAATTATCTCTCCAAGCAGCAAGGTAATTTCACTTGGCAAGATTCTTGAATTACGATAGTTACATCTAGAAATAAACATGTCTACAGATGTATGAACACCTAAAATAAGAAATTAACTCTTAAAACAAGGTAAATTTCCAACACTTGTATCTAAGTTTTTTTAAAAATCTGGGTAAGAACCAAATAATTTGCAGTGTGATGACGATCAGATGGGCTCTGTGATGATATGGAACAGCTTATCTACACAGTAGTAAATTATGACAGCACCTAATAACATCTAACATCAACAAAATGGTCGTTTTATAAGACATGACATTTTGAGGTGTTGTCAGTCTTGAACCACCGACCAAATATTTCTTTTCTAGTTTATATTGATGACACCAAAGTTAAAAATAATGAGGCTGTGATACAGATAACATGGCAAGAAATCCAGTACTGTCTTGATTTGCTTTATGCAACTAATGGTGCCCATATAGTGGTGGATTAAATGAGGCAAAAAAACTACAGTATCTACTTTTCATTTTGTAATAATTTCCACAGATTTGTCTATTCATTTGCTTTTGTAATAGATGAGTTAAATTGTAAAGAGACTTTATGGGCATCCTGTCTTATTCTGAACATACAAGGCCATCCACAGCCTCACCCTTCTGTACCTTGCTCTCTCTGAGTGGAAAAGTCTGAACAGATACAGGTGGTGTGGACGGCTGATGTTCCAACCATAGTCCATAAGTATTGCTTTTTATCGTCTTTTATTGTATCTCTTTGTGTTTTATTTGACTTCTTTATATTTCTGCTTTTATCTGTACAGTGACCTTAAGTGTCAAAAAGGCACCCATAAATAAAATGTAGTGTTATTATTATTACTAGGGCTGCACGATATTGGAAATAACTGACATTGCAATTTTTTTTAACCCTGCGACATATATTGCGACATAAAAAAATACTCAGGAGGATATAATGGCTGTGTGGTGCGAACGTAAATGGTCAGACAAATTAGTTGTGTTTCTTCTTGCTGTGTCATCACAGGACAAGTGTTTCAGTCTCATCCTTCTTGTAGCAAAACACTCCGTCCATATCTGTCTGTGTCTTTAACATTACTTGCAGTCAGCATTACTTTTATCACCATCATTTATTTAGATAAATCTCCACACTGCTGACATTACTCCTCCACTGCGTACCTGCTGCACTTAACTGTGAATGTCATGCTGATGTAAGTGGTATCGGTGCGGTTGTATCGGAGTACTTTTACAAGTACAAGTACAAACACTTAGTATCGGACCCAATGCCTGATACTGGTATTGGCATCGATGCATCCCTCTTTTTAAGGAAAGTATTGATCTTGTTGATAAGATAGAGGTCTCAGAACCTGGCGTAGCAAATATGATACAAATGGTTTTATAGGCTTAAGGTATTCAATAGATCCTGGTTTTGACGTTGACATATGTTTCCCTGTAGGATTATTCCAATGCTCTGAGAGTTACGGTCAAAGGTCAAGCAACACTGAAGCTCATTACAGATAAACCGACCATCAAGATGGACAATCAGCTGGCCGTGGTATGGGATACAGAGAATGACAAAAACTGTGATGATCATGGTTTTGATGATGATTTAACTGGAACGTCTCATTGTTTTTTTTTAGTTCACAGTGGAAATAGATCCGGTGGAGGATGTGGAGACACTTTATGAGCTCCCGCTGTGGATCATCATCTCTGCAGCTGTAGCCGGAATTGTACTACTAGGAATTATTATCCTTATACTGTGGAAGGTGAGACTGCAAATCATATCTGTGTCATTTCATGTATATAAAGATGACACTGTTGCTTCCTCCTGCTGTATGTGGTTACAGACAAGCAGTTGTCCGTCTGACTCATTTCCTGTTTGACAGATTCCTGGTAGTGATTACAACATTACAGCTAAACATAACCTATTTTTACACATCTGTTCAGGTTAAATGAATCGCTATGAGCCTATATTTCTAGAAGCACTATATGGCTATTATTGAAACATCTGTAAGGAAAATGAGATTTATTTACTCTAAGAAAATGATTTCAATGTACATGCAGCATCAGCTTCAGGTATAACAAGACCCAAAATGACACTAAGATACTTGATTATTGTAGGTAATTTCTGAAACAAATGAACGTCTGATCCCCTGTAAACATGGTCCCATTACAATTATAAACACAAACTGACATTCATGAAAACTATAGATTCACCTTTAGGAAAAAATGTATTGAACATTTACTGTTTTGAGGGGTGATGTTTATAGTATATCAATCAATCAATCAAATTTTATTTATATAGCGCCAAATCATAACAAAAGTTATTTCATGACACTTTACATATAGAGTTGGTCAAAACCAGACTCTAAGCCAATTTACAGAAACCCAACAGAATCCTCCAGGAGCAAACACAGGCGGGCAGTTACTAGAGGGGGATTAAGACCTTTTGGCTAAAGATATAATGACCAAAGATGAAAGATTCTATTCTGGCCTGTTTGACCGTTGATTAAAATGTAACAGATATTTAGCTTCACTTTCAATGATGTGTATCACTGTGAATATACTGCAAAAATCGAAATTTTGCCAAACGTATTTTTCTTATTCTAGTCAAAATATCTCATCAAACTTAAAATAAGACCTAATCACCTAAAGAGTAACTTTTCAGGGAGATATATGAACTTATTTTTAGACAATAGATCTTGAAAATCTTATTTCAATAAATCTTACCAAGATAATTTTCACTTGTTCCATTGGCAGATTTTTTTGCTTGAATTAAGCAAAAAAAAAATCTTGAATTAAGCAAAAAAATCTTGAAATAAGCAAAAACAAAAATCTGCCAATGGAACAAATGAAAATTATCTGTGTAAGATTTCTTGAAATAAGATTTTCAAGATCTATTGTCTGAAAATAAGTTCTTTATATCTCACTGGAAAGTTACTCTTCCAGGGGTATCAAACGCTGGTCCTCGAGGGCTGGTATCCTGCATGTTTTAGATGTTTCCCTCTTCCAGCCACACCTGGTTCAGTTAATGATCAGCTCAGCATCAAGCTCTGCAGAAACCTGATATTGATGTAATGGCTTCCAGGTGCGACGGAAGAGGGAAATAGCTAAAACATGCAGGATACCGGCCCTCAAGGACCAGAGTTTGATGCCTGTGCTTTAGGTGATTAGGTCTTATTTTAAGTGTAATGCGATATTTTGACTAGAAATGAGACACTCGGTAAGATTTTGATTTTTGCAGTGTATCAGTTTCCTGACACTCTCCTGATGTTTACAGTGGTTAGTCTTCTGTTTCAACAGCCTGGAGTTAGAGATTTGTGGCATGTTTTAATGAGTTGGGTTATTTTTAACTTTTGTTTCATCAGTATAAACAAGAAAAGACGCGTTTGGCCTGTGGGTCTGGCTCACAACACCTCAAACTGTCACATGTCATATAAAATTATCCTTTTGTGATGTTAGGAGGTGCTGTCATAATTTACTACTATACTATACTATACTATACTATACTATTACTATTACTATTACTATATTACTATACAGTAGATAAGATGTGTTATGGAAATGTTCAACTGATAACCCACACACAAAGAGGAGGAGAGAAAGTTAGAGTTAAAATAAATAAATGCATTATTGAGAAGTCAATCACAGAGAAACTCTGTAAGTGAAGTCTGCTTAAACAAGAGAAAAACTAAAGATTATATAGAACCAATCAACCCCCTCAAACTATGATGTCATTCCTTACGTACATCGTACCACCCCATACTACTCTTCTCTGCTCCGTGAAGAGGTCATGATGACCTCTCCACTCTAACCTTGCTTGGATCCAATCTGGAGTGCAGGCGCCATTCTCTATCTACACATTCAGACATTTAGGTGTTTGGGTTTTAACTCAAGGCAAGAACTCCGTTCCTGGGTTGGGGGTGTTACAGAGTGGTAAACATCACACATAATGACTAATGACTCAGCATTAAAAGAAGATGTACTAACAGTATAAAATATAAAGAGTATAAAATATAAAAAGTAAATTTTTCCACCACATTTCCTCCCTTTTGATTATTCAACCGAATCAATCATGCAAAAACATAAAATTTACGTACGAGTATCAATAAATGATTATAAATGATCATCAAACCATAAGGATTACAGGATTACACATTGCTTTCTTCGTCATCCTCAAAATCATCTAAGTCATCAAAATCACAATCGTTATTATCATCATCAATCACTTCATGCAGTACCATACTAAAAGTACCAATCACATTGCTGATCATTGACCGTATTATTGGAATGATGCAACAGGATAATACAAGGAGTAATACAAACACACCAAAAATCATAGCAACAATTTTCATCAACATTGTCTTCCATCCCCCAGACATCAGCCAGCCCCAAAAATCCCAACCTGTTGTAGTGTATGCAGTGTTTTCCTCATGTAGGACCCGTCTAAGGTGATCAAGCTGATTGTGGACATCTGACATGTTAGCAGTAACATCAGGTACATAGGTACAGCACTGATCGCCAATAAGATGACAGACACCTCCCTTTTCGGCCAATAGGAGATCCAAAGCTGCCCTATTCTGTAACGTGACAGTGCGGAGAGCCTTCATCTCACTGGTAAGAGCATCAAATCCTCTTTCAACTGACGCTGTGAGATTTTCTAGCTCCACAGAAAGCTCCTCTATGTACCAAGATAAACGAGCAGGGCCGTACATGGGATAATACTGATTGCAAACTTATGGCCACCTGAAATCCGGTCCCGTTTTACACGGGTGTGAGGCGGTGACATAACTGGGCTGATGGTCAATTGGAGGTAGCTGGAACCAAATAAGAGAGGTGACATGTACCTGCCCATCATGCTGGGAAATACAAATAAGAGTGTGACCACACGTCCCACACCATATCTGTAGGACAGACATACCCATAATCAGAAGGAGTTAAAGCTAGTACGTCATTATATGTAGTCGTAACATTAGTCTTAGAATCATAACGTATCAGTGGGGACTTACCTAATAATGCAGTGAGATTATAAACGACGATAAATGGAGAAGGAGAGAGTGTCCCTGTTGTTGGAAAAGTGTATTTATCAGTCCTGTTTTCACAATTTGCTAACCCACATGCTACCTTGAGAGTAATGTTACACCCAGATGTGTGCCCCAAATTATAACGTGTGTGTTCTGTGACTGGGGAATGGAAACACAACTGTGGAATGAAAAAAGGATTAGACATGTCTCTCAGCCGAAAAACAACATTTTTCTGTACCATAGTAGTATTAGTATCTCTAGAGAAAATTTCTGGGGTTTCTGAAGGTCATGTTGGTTTCCACCTCAGCCAGGGATACTCTTCGACAGACGGCCAATCACCCACTGTCCACTTTATCATTGTCAACAGTGTGTGATTGATCGAGAGAGGATAGGAGCGAACAGAGTATCTTCATGTGAGCTGTGTGGCATCAAACTGCACACATAGCAAGACTGATTAGTGACACGTCGTGTCAGATCACGTGTCACTCGCCACCATGTGTTATCGCTATAGTCGTGGTGATCAATGAGGTGGAGGTCACGGCCGTGACGTCTCCGAAGCTCTTCTGACCCTGGCTGTCCTCCGACAGACCAGGGCGCAACAGGAATGTGATGTGTTGGTGAAGGATCAGATACCTGATAGAATGTGTCCATGTACCACATGTACAGGCACAGGAGGGTGATGCAGGTGACAGCTGACCCTTTGATCACCTCCATCGTCATCGAATCAGTGTATGTGGGGCAGGGGATCTTCAGTCACTCGCCAGCGACCAGGCAAAGGATAAGTGTATATGAGACGTCACTGGGGTCGTTACCACCGCTAGGTTTCAACCAGTGAGTCTTGTGAGTGTAGGTGCATGATACAGCTGTGTCCAGCTCCGGTGTCCAGTCGTCCAGTCTACGCTGTCGATCGATGCTCCGGCCCGTCCTCGGCTGCAGCAGTTGGCGTTCTCCCAGAAACCGCTTACAGTGGATCGCATGGATCCACATGGCACGTTCAGCAACCTTGACCACTGTGTGCGTCGTCAGGAGCACCTGGAAAGGGCCTCGCCACCTGCGCTGTTTCCAGTGCTTTCGTCTGAAGTCCCGAACCAGGATCCAATCCCCCGGCTGCAGCGGATGAAGCAGCCCCTCTGCAGGAACCGGTAGTGCTGATTTCACCAGTACCTGTACTTGAGATAGTTCAGAGGAGAGTTTCCTACACTAAGACAACATGTCATGCTCCAACAATGATGTCAACCCGGTTGGTTGGGGGCCTGGAGACCTGTATATGGGGTCTCCCAAACATAATCTCAAAAGGACTCAGCCCACTTCGACTCCTACGTCTCATTCTCATTTGCATGAAAACCAGAGGTAGGGCCTTGACCCAGTTAAGACCTGTTTCCTCACAACATTTAGCCAGTTTTGATTTTAGGGTGCTATTTTCCCTTTCAATAGGCCCCCCTGACTGTGGATGGTATGCACAGTGTGTTTTTAGATCAAAACCTAGCATTTTCCCTAACTCAGTTAGTGCTGTGTTCACAAAGTGAGTACCGTTGTCTGATGAGATCCTTTTGGGATCCCCCAACGAGGCAAAATTTCAGTTAACAAAGCCTTAGCCACTGTGGAGCTGTCTGCATGTTTGCAGGAAAACATTCAACCCATTTGGACCACATGTCTACCATCACCAGACAATACTTTTTACCCTCAGCTGGAGACAGCTCCACAAAATCCATCATAAGGTGGTCAAAGGTGAGGTGTGGTTGCTCGTGACCTGCTGAGCGACATGGGAAAGACTTTGTAGTGTTATGAGCAGCACAGATAAGACATTTCTTGCAAAATTTCTCTGCAACTACTGTAAACCCTTCGTGAACCAATACTGTGCTATAGCATCTAACATTCCTCCCCTTAGACACATGATCTACGCCATGTGTCAACTTAGCAAACCAGGGGAAGAAATGTTTGGGTAGACAAGGTCGCCCATCAGCAGCACGCCACACAGAAGAAGAATCCAGTGCACAACCACACGAGGCCCAAACACGCCTTTCATCAGGAGTGGCAAAGGACTGTGTGTCAGACACTGACGCGGGAGGGGCCCCCTCTGACTGCTGAGACAAGAAGGAGGAGGCGGCCTCCAAGGACGCAGCAGCCCTGGCAGCTGCATCTGCTCGGGAGTTCCCCTGCGTGACGTCAGTGTCTTCCTTCTGATGCGCCTGACATTTCACAACTGCAATAGCAGAAGGGAGAAGAACAACATCCAACAGATGTGCCACAAGAGATGCATTCAGAATCGGCTTACCATCGGACTTCAAAAATCTACGGTGCTTCCACAGGGCCCCAAAGTCATGCACCACACCAAAGGCATACCTGGAATCAGTAAAGATAGTGACAGAATGGCCCTCAGCCAACTTACAGGCCTCCGTCAAAGCGACGAGCTCAGCCGCCTGTGCTGAATAGTGTGAGGGCAAGGGGCCTGAGGAGACCGTGTCGATGGACGTGCACACCGCAAAACCAACCCTGTTCGTGCCAGACGCGTCCCTAAAAGAAGAACCATCTGTGAAGAAAACAAAGTCAGGGTTTGACAAGGGCACATCAGAGATGTCCGGGCGAGGGGAACATGTCTGCTCCAACGCGGCCTCACAACAATGAGGTTCTCCATCCTCAGCAGTCGGAAGTAGTGTGGCGGGGTTAAGCGTCGTACAGCGCTTCACAGTGACATTTGGCATGTCCAGCAGAACGGTGGTATATCTGCGCCACCGGGCTGCGGACAGATGTGGGGTCTTCTGCTCTAAAAGAATGACAGAGACAGAATGTGGAACCAACACAGTCAAAGGGTTATACCCAACAATGTCACGTGATGCAGCCACAGCCTTTTCACATGCAGCGACGGCACGGAGGCAAGAAGGAAGACCCGCAGCCACAGAGTCAAGTTTAGTGGAGAAATACGCCACCGGGCGTAATCTGTCACCGTGAGCCTGCAACAAAACAGAAGACATAAACCCACGTTTCTCATCCACAGTCTGTGTGAATGGTTTGGCCGGGTCAGGGAGGGCCAAAGCAGGGGCAGAACCCAAGGCCATTTTGAGAGACGTGAACGCCTGTTCAGCCTCAGATGTCCACACAACTCTATCATGTGCATTCAGGCCCTTACCATGAATACATGATGTCAGAGGGTGCTCGAGCTCAGAATAATCAGGAATGAACGCCCTGCAATAACCAGTCATACCTAAAAATGACATCATCTGCTTTTTCGTGACCGGCCTAGCAATGTTCTGAATGGCTCGAATCCGTTTAGGATTGATGAGCCTTTGGTTCTGAGAGATCAGGTGCCCCAGAAACACAACCTGCTGTTTACAAAACTGGAGCTTTTTGGCGCTGACCTTATGACCCTCCTCCCCCAGGTGAAGCAACAACGACCTTGTGGCCTCGACACAAGCCTGTGAAGAAGGACAACAAAGGAGAAGGTCATCAACATACTGCAAAGAGCAACACCTGGTGGGAGGTCAAGGTGGGACAGCGACTCAGCCAAAATGGAATTGTAAATGGTTGGGGCCTCACAATACCCCTGAGGCATGCGTGTCCATGTGTACATTTGTTTTTGAACTGAAACGCAAACCAATATTGGCTATCTGCATGCACAGGCACAGATGTGAACGCGTTCGACAGGTCAATAACAGAAAAGTGAGACGCAGATGGCGGAATTTGTGACAAAATTGTGTGTGGATTTGGAACCGTGGGCACGTGTGGAACCACGGCTTTGTTTACTGCCTGCAGGTCTTGAATAAACCGCCATGTGTCTGGGTCAGGAGGGTTCGCACTTTTTCCACAGGAAAAATTGGGTCCTGACCGGTGAATCAGGACATGGAACTATAATTCCCACATTCAAATAAGCTTAGAACTCGGACTGTTTTTGACATGGCCTGTAATCAGATCGCGGGGTATGATGACCAGTGGGCAGTTCCGGACGAGACCCACATCATGTGGACCAGTAGCCCAGACACCAGGTGGGATATCAGCCAGTTTGGGGTGGCACGGAGACGGGTGAGAGGCCTGTGGGAGATGTAGACATACAGGTGAGCGCTTCATCATTTAACAACTGTACAGTTTTCTGACAGTGAAACACTGATATCATGCTCTGTCTGTATACCCCCAGTCGGGGAGCGAACATGATGGCCGGGTCAGAGGTGGGACACAAATCTGACACCTGCAAGGCCTTTTCCACAAACGGGCCCACGTCTTTCCAATCTGCATGGCATGGTTTGGAAAGAGCAACATACGTGGTGCAGCACCAAGCCTGTAAAAAGAATGTTGGTTATCAGTCAGTGACACAGACAATGCCCAAAAAAATATGAATCCCAAAACATGTAACCAGTTGTGAGCTTATCAGACTCTGTGTGAAAAAACTTTTCCTCATATGTGGGGTCAGGGCCTCCAGGACTGAAATGAGAAGCACACTATAAATCATTTGGGGGTGAGACATAAGCGCCAGGCTGAAGTCTGCTGTCACTTAGCTCGACCCATTTTCTGTAATTTGGGGGGAACAGACTTTCCAGTGGTATACAGAATCTGGTCACCCAGCAGCATACCTAACCATTGTGTGTGCATACACACAATGTGAGTGGAGATCTGTGCCTGCGACTGTGTTTTGTTGAGTTATCGTTAACCCCTCTGGACCCGATTCAAGTTTTACCCCCAATTTGCACATCAAATCCCGCCCCACAAAATTAATGGGACAGACGGGTGCGAGTAAAAAAAGAATGTTAGAAAGTACATTCTTGTGAAACACATGTCAACGGAACAGTAAAGCTCTCTCTGTCCTGTTTACCACCAGCCGACACAGAAATAATAGTTTTTCCACTCAACTTTAGTGTAGGTGTTAAGTCTACATGTCTGATCACAGAGTATGTAGCTCCACTATCTACTAAAAACAATAACTTAAACCTGCTTATAGTAAGATCAACCACAGGGAGCTTCTGATAGGAGTCAGTACACAGCTGAGCGTGTGTGTGTGTGTGTGTGTGTGTGTCACCTCCTCCTCCCTTGGGCAGTGCAGCAGAAGCTGTAGTGGGTGTGGAATCCGTGTCTGGAGACCCGCCCTCCAGGGCCGCGAGCCAATCCCCTGCCCCGTTCCCTCCACGTGGCTGTCTCCGCCTCGCCTTCTCTGTGGGCAGTCCCTTTTCCCATGTCCTGGTTGGCCACAGAGGTGGCCCACCCCTCCACATGTCGGACCACCCCTTTCCGGGTGTAGGTGGGCCTCAAGTGTTCTCCGGTCCCCGCCCACGCTGTTTCCCCGGGGGGGGTCAGGGCGGACCAGTCCAGAGTGTCTGATGAAAGTGACCCTGGCCCTGCGTCTGGAATCTTCCACTGTCTCATCAGGCCTGTTTCAGGTGTCTCCATGCAGACAGACAGCCTCAGGTGGGAAAAACGTCCCGGCAGAGGCTAGGGGTCATCTGTGCAGCCAGAAGCCGCCTGAGTTCGGACCCAGTGGGTCTGTGTTCATTGCAGAAAGTCCCTCGGATGGATCAGGTAGATGTTCAGTGAATGTCCATGCCCTGAACACCACAACAGGACCGTCTGGTCCACCGTGGCATTTGTGCAGCTGGGCCAGAAGTCAGTCCTCCCCCCTGCCTGCAGCATCAGCAGCGGGGGTGGAGTCGGGTTGTGTGGAGTCTGGGCTCCGGTGGTGGAGAAGGCCGGGGGTCAGCAGACCTGGGGGGCCTGCTGGGGCCCGTTGACGTTTGGCCGGTTCTGGAATTACGGCTGAGTGTTCCGGGAGGGGGGGCGGGTTCTCGCGGCGTCTTTGTGGGCAGGCGTCCAGACCCGGACACCAACTTCGCTGCCTGCACAGAAACACAAGGGGGGGGCATATAGTATATGGTAACGTGGCGGAGCTCAAGCTCCTTGACAATCTAAAATATAACTGTTTAATCTGTATAATCTGTTTTATATCTGTTTTTATAACCAGCAGCATAATTTACCAGATCTTACAGACGTAGCACAGACGTCGCACAAAAATACAAGGGAAGTATAAAGTTATGAATGAAAAGAAGTGGTTTAAATATTCTAACAAATTAGGCATAAAGGGAAAAAAAACACAGCTAGATGGTGTCATCTACGTTACACATGCCTCAGTTTGTTTTTGCTTCATTCACCACATCTCAAACATTTGTTACAAGGTTCCTATTGTTTAAATTCCCTGACTTTGTTTTTTCTCCTCATTTGCCTCCCTTTAACTCATTCAGTTTTTGCACACCCAAAGTTGGCATTTTAGAAAAAATACCCATGTTTACCCAATAATCAGCACATTCAAGCACAATTTCCCCATATTTTCTTTTACCCATGGGTTTGGAATAGGGGCCTCTCTGTCCACACCCCCGTCACTGTGCCCCGGCCGGTTTCCCATTTTTACACTTAGAACGTCTTCTAAGTGGTTTTTGTTCCTTGGCGAACAAAATACTAAAAAACCCTGATTTTCTTTTCAGTTGTCAGCGAAAAAATCACCTAAAACGCTTTCAAGTTTGTTATAACTTTACTCTACTGTATTTACATACAGTAGCAACCTTATACGATTTTCTTTTGGTTGAAGGCAGGGCGAAAAAATCTCCCAAAAACGCCTGTACTCTATTGCATTTGCATACACTAGCAACCTTATACGATTTCTTTTTGGTTGAAGGCGAAAAAATCTCCCAAAAACGCCTGTACTCTATTGTATTTGCATACAATAGCAACCCTATACGATTTTCTTTTTGGTTGAAGGCGAAAAAAATCTCCCAAAAACGCCTGTACTCTATTGTATTTGCATACAATAGCAACCCGACTCAGGTCTATATATATATATATACTTATTCTTATTTTTTATTTATTATTTTTTATTTTTCATTTTATTTTTTTATTTTATTTTATTTATTTATTTTTTTTATATATATATAAACCCGAATCGCACGCCACTATTGTTTCAGTGACGTGCCCAGTGACGTGAGTTTGGAACACAGAGAGTAACAGCCCCAACACCCAAACTGTACTTTCTCACCGTGTGTGGCGTTGAACTCAGTTCCGATTCCAGTGGTGAGACGGGCGGGGCTCGGGGCCGGTCCCCCGTCTGCGGTGTCGTTTTAAACCACGGGCTACAGCCGCTTTTTTGGCCCGTAGGATGATCAGTCCACCAACCTCCGTTCCCCCGCCCGACAGCACACATGGAACCCTGCTACGCAGCGCCAATTTGTTATGGAAATGTTTCAACTGATAACCCACACAGAAGAGGAGGAGAGAAAGTTAGAGTTAAAATAAATAAATGCATTTATTGAGAAGTCAATCACAGAGAAACTCTGTAAGTGAAGTCTGCTTAAACAAGAGAAAACTAAAGATTATATAGAACCAAATCCAACCCCCTCAAACTATGATGTCATTCCTTACGTACATCGTACCACCCCATACTACTCCTTCTCTGCTCCGTGAAGAGGTCATGATGACCTCTCCACTCTAACCTTGCTTGGATCCAATCTGGAGTGCAGGCGCCATTCTCTATCTACACATTCAGACATTTAGGTGTTTGGGTTTTAACTCAAGGCAAGAACTCCGTTCCTGGGTTGGGGGTGTTACAGAGTGGTAAACATCACACATAATGACTAATGACTCAGCATTAAAAGAAGATGTACTAACAGTATAAAATATAAAGAGTATAAAATATAAAAAGTAAATTTTTCCACCACAGATGTTAGCTCATCACAGAGTTCTTCTGATTGTCATCATAGTTGTTTATTCAGGGAAGTGAGCCACTTCCCATAGGAGTCAATCCTGTGGTCTCCCTTTGAAGACCCCAAGGATATGACTCATACCTGAACATTGGCATCTGTTATCTTTTGGTCAGAATATCCCAGGTATTGGTTTCAGTTGAGGATCTGTGAGTATTTTATGGTCTGTTTCTGTACTTACTGTATACAGGGTGTCCTTAAAGCCTCTACAATTTAGCACATTACAAAGGAAAAGAATAGACAAATATGTAGAAAACCATTACAAAATGAAAAGTAGATATTCAAGTTTTTTGACTGTATATGGACACCATTAGTTTACATGAAGCACATCCAGACAGTACTGGGTTTGTTTCTGTGTTGGCTGTATCATAGCCTCATCAATAGTGTCATTGGCATGTGACCTTTACTTCAGGGTCATTGATGTCCCGTATCTTTGTTCAATACACAATATTTTTAACATAACCTCATAGAAATGAATCCAGGGGAGTGATATTTGGTGAACGAGGTATCTAGGGAATTGAGCCATCCCTTCCAATCCACTGGTCTGAAAATGTTCGATTAAATTCAGTTCCGTTTATTTGTGGAGCCCTATATCACAACAAGATGCCTCACATGGCTTTACAGAATTAGTTGGATATGAAACAAACAACAGTCAAATAAACGTAGATGAAGGAATCTGGATTAATGTTGATTTAGGAACCCAATGTTGTGGTGCACCATCTACCTGGAAAATGATGGGTGGTTGAAGGTCATCAGTTGTGGTGACACGTATCAAAGGTCAAAGGTTAACATTTGCCAACTAATTGATCTCTCATTGAAGAGAAAGGGAACCAATGATTCAAATGCATATGATCTCACAATGTGATTACATACAACAAATCTGATGAACTATCTCTCAATGTCTTTGTAATAAATGTCTTAATTGTAAAAAGACTTTAGGACACCTTGCATTTCTACAGACAGAATTGAATACCTGTGAATCTCAACACAGTACTATGTATTCGCGTTGTCTGGATCCGTTTTAGCCGCTGACGTTCATGTACCATCTGAATCAAAACTACAACCTCCTATATAAGCCATTAACCTTTGACTTAACCCACCCACTCCCTCCACCCCCTCCCCCAGTGTGGCTTCTTCCAGAGGGCCAGCAGGAAGAGAGATGTATGAGGCCAAGGCCCAGAAGGCTGAGATGAAGATCCAGCCCTCTGAGACAGAGAGGCTGACCGAGGACTACTGAGACCCCCATGAGGGGTCCACGTACAGCAAATACCAGTGGGGCTATTGGGTAAAATACCCCTTAAAATGCATTTCAGTGAATGATAGTTGGGGTGTGATTTTCACTTGCCTGTCACTAAATTTTCTCCTCAATTTTTCAACATGTCTTACACTCTCTCCCTTCCAGGCTAATACACTGCTTTGTGCTTCTTTTATATCACTAACTTAACCGTCTGTGCTCAATTTTTCTCGGCGCGGGTCTCTCTGATGCCTAATATGATTTTCCTCAGCGTGTGAATCTAAAGTGTTCTCTTCTATCTGCCATTAATCCAGAGTCTCCCGCTGTTTGGGTGTTTCATTTTAACATTTCCTTCTTCTCTTGTCATTTCCCATTAGCTTGGATTCTTCAAGCGAGCCATCTACTACCGGATAATGCCAAAGCACCAGGGGGTGAAAATTCGCAAGGCTGAGCGCTATGAATTCAATCTGGGATTTCAGCCTGAGGAGCCGCAGAAGAAGTATTGGATCACCAACTGGACAGAGATGCAGCATTATTACTACTGAGGCCTTTACTTTGAAACCACTCGCCATCATGCTCTTCCCTCAGTCTGGCCTTTCACAGAACATTGGGCTGGGTCGAGTCAGGGACCTGTGGATGTCTTTGAACATTTTTAGGTTTTTGTTGTTTTTTTTTTCAGTGCAATATACTGAACATTTTGTTTCAGAGATTGTAATTTTTTGTTCAATTTTTCTGATGAATGCAGTGTTGTACATTGGAATCACGGTTGCATTCGAGAGTAAATTGTAAATTGGTATATGTTGTTGCAGGTTTTAATGTATCAGACTATTGAGTTGTTTCCAGTTTTGTGAATCCTCTGGACTCATTTGCATCATGGTCTTTTTTCCCTCTGTAATGAGAGGATTGTATACCATAGGTTCTCCTCTTCGTGGTCTGTGGTTACTGGCTCTATGCGGGCCTTAAACATACAGTAAGTGTTTTTGGAGACATGTTCAGTACACTTAAATATGTGGACCAGTTACTACTCTGTAATGAGTCAACAAGCATTTTATGTGAATATCCATGTCAGTGTTTGGAGAGCATTACTTCAATGCTTTCAATTCTTCATCAAATACAATTTTAGTTTTGGCACAGAGCTCAAAGGCAGAATATAATTTTGTATTTTTGTAAGTCTACATACTATAAACATTACCTTCCCTGGTTTCAGTACAAAGAGGTACAGAGGGGAGATTTGCTCTTGTGAATTTCAGTACATTCTACCAAGCAACTTGCAAATAGTAAAAGCTTTTTGTTTGTGTGTATGATTAGCATGTACATGATTATTTATTTCACTGTCATTATTCCATTAGAATGCCTATGTGTAAAACCTTGAAATAATTCACAAAGAGTCATGACACTGGATTAATAATATCTGTTCAGAGACTTAACGTTGAAGCTCTTGCAGATACATACTGTATGTTATCATTTGTAAATAGACGTTTCATTGAATTGACCATTTGATCGAATGAACATGTCATTAGCCTTTGTCTTTTCACTGTCCCTAAGCTTTGTATTTTTGTATGAGAAAGTAAGCTGACACTTGGATTGTTTCCAAGCCAATGTGGCCCCCATTGAGGTCAACCTACAGCACTGAAAGTAGACTGATCCAAGAGAAGACAAGTCATTGAACATCTCTGTGGGACCAAGTGTTATGTTACCACTTTGGCTGATGTTACCTGAGAGCCCACAGGTATTCTGCTGTGAGACTGATAACTCTGACCATTGGAGGGGCTCCATTGACTCAACATTGACTCCACTGAGCAAAAAGGGAAAGGCAGAAACCAATGTACAAACACTCAGTGGTGTTTTTTTTTTTTTTTACAGTGCAGATTCAATGTAATTAAAGTATTTTTAAAAACATTTACATTTCTGTCAGAAATCATGCATCATGACATTCTTTAGTGTGTTTATTGTAGAATGCAGAGGGTTCAACAAAAGAGACAACAAATGCTCACATAATTAATGACTTTACAGACATTCATTTAAAGTATTTCCTCCCCAAACATCAAATATTAAAAAATAAATTACAAAAATTCTTAAAAATTCTATGCAAAAATAATATTCTTTTGCATAGGCAAAATAATTTGACTCAATGTGTGTACAATAAATACAAAGACCAGACAGGGAGGCAGACAAAAAGCAAATGTGTTCAGATGTTCTGTACAGTACACAAAAACACTGATGTTCACATTGAGGTTGGTACTGTCCTAGCTACAGTAAGGGAAGCCTGATTCCAGCCCTTTCACCGTCACTGATGACTAGTCTTTTTGCTTGAGTTCCATAGTGGATAAGGACTTTTCAGGCTTTTTTGACTTCCTATACTTGTAAGCCAACAGGATGGTGGCTACCAACAGAACCAGGCCGAGGACTAACAGGATCCACTGTCCCGCTATGGCTGCTGGGCCATCGATGCTCATTCCCAGGAAGTCCACTTTACCAGGTTTGGTTTCAGCTACTGGACACACAAACACATGAAGAACAACATGACACAGCTGGACTGACTGTTCAAGTCAAGATGCTCCTTATAGAACTGACCTGTAACTCAGTGGTTACATTTCACAAACTCCATAAGGGGGCGCTGTTCAGATATTTTCACACTAGTTCTATACATACTGTATTGTACATACATACTCTCACATTTGTACCGCCTAAATTGGAATATACGACTATTTCCTACAGATACTGTACTAACATGAAACACTCCTGTAAAACTGGTTCATCTTCCACATATTCAAAGTGCATGACTTCTTTTGGTAAGATAAATCATGATTCATGTGTTTGTGAACAGGATGAGTGAGCACCTAAAATACTGTTTAGATACAGAATGACATCTGCACCACAGTATTGATCTGAAAATATGGTTTTCCTCACTGACACATAGAAAGAGCTAAATCTCTTCACTGTTGTAGTTGTTGTGTCTCTTCTTTGCAAAGGATACATAAAGCTGTAAATTTGCTGCTGGTCCAAAAATCCTTTTTACACTACATACCAACAATAATCATGATAAACAACATGAATATATCAGAAATTTTATGAGGATGAATGAAGATGTCTTGCCTCACAAACTTTCAAGGGCAAAGTATTTTCCCGTTTTTCTCCATCATAAAAAGACTAGCTCATTTTCTTTATGTTCTTTCCACACATAGCAATCCATTTTCGTACCCTAATCCTGCATTTCCCCCTTGATCTCTGCAACAACAGTTGTGTTGTATTTCCCCGCTATCTCTTCCTCGCTCCCTCCTCGTTTCTGCTGCTAAGAATCTCATCAATCTAATCTGTACACATCCTTTCAGCAGGATCTCATCAGTAAAACAGGAGGAGCAGGAGATTGATTTCAAGGCACAAGCAGATTTTGAGCCACAGCAGGAGAAAAACAATGTCAGTGCCTCTGTATGGAAGCTCAGTGCCTGTTTAGTGAGGTTGAAAAAGGTTTTACTTGTAGATTGGAAAACTTACTTGTATTGTTGGACATATGTGGTTTCCAGTCATACTCAGGCCACCCACGAATATCGTTGTTCTTGTTATTTTCTTCCTCCAACCAATCAATGAGTAGTTTGAAATACTCCATGAGCGGCTGGGCGGACATTTTGGGTTGACCAGTTATCATGGTCATAGCCTCAGGCCAAGGCTTACTGAAGCCCAGCTTCATCACATCACTGCAAACAGCACAAGTCAGATAGGAGGTCAGAGGAGACATGGATCAGTAGTATGACTGTACTCTAGACATAGTGACTCACATGGAATGAAGCATGTTTCATGAGCCTCCAGTACTAACACACACTGTAACCACATCTCCAACTACTCAAGCAGATGCCTCAGTTTATGCCACAAGAAGTGATGTTTAGTAGCACTTAGTTGTTTAGGTATGTGCACTAACCCCAGCAGTTTCCCGGCTTCCTTCGACTTGTAAATGTCACAGGTATGTAGGGGACCCACTTGGTTGGCAGCCTGGCACAGAGCCTTGTGGAACTGGAACTGGATGACGAAACTTACAAAGTACCTGATGAAAGATCATTGAACATGTGCAGTCATGAAAGGGTGCTGGTCCCAGCAGAAAACAACTAATCAGTGTGACAAAGAACATATTATATTCTCATTATCTAATCTCTCCAGAGCTGATTGCAGTGTGTGAAATCAGTTATCAGTGAGTCTGTTTAAAGTGTCAGGTGTACTGTCAGTTCTGCTGAATATAAAATATTTACCTCACATAGGGCACATTGGCAGGAATGTGGAACTTTGCACCTGGATCAAAGTCATCCTCAGTCCTTGTTACAGGAGGACACAGTCCCTGGTACTTCAGTCTGCAATGAAGGAAAGTTAATTTAAGTAAACAATTTACACAAAAATGATCATTTCAATCATTTATTGCCAAATTAAAATTTAAAGCAGTAACTCATTAATCATAATATTCAGTTTTGTAAATGATAAATAACATTTACCTGAGGTTCCACCACTCTTTATTGTACTCAGACGATGGAATACGTCCATCAAATACCTTCCATCTCCACTGGTCCATCAGATATCCAAAAGGCAGGAATGCGATCTTGTCAAGGGCCATGCTCATAAGGAAGTTGATGTCACTCTCTAGAGAAGTGGTTAGAAAGTTGTCAGATTAAATTTAACAATGCTGGAACATAACGTCAACACATGAAGGATCTTCACAACCACCACGAGCGCCAGCGCACCATGGTTGCTCTCAACTTTGTCCAGGAGGCCGATGCTGTGCAGGTGTTTGGGTGTGGACACAGACAGAGCCAGCACATCCCCGATGGCCTCATGGAACCCGGGGTTTGCACCATCACGGAAGGACACCGGCTGATCCTTGTACTGCAGGAAGTACTGGACGTGGCCCATCTCATGGTGCACAGTGATCAGGTCGTCCATGGTCACAACCGTGCACTGTTTGATCCTGCACACACAAAACAGCCAATAATTACGGACTTTTTTGTGAAGAATCCATATCCGACACAATCATTTTCCATAGGTTTTTAGTTTTTGTTTAGTTTTCAGTGCTCTGATAAAGGCCTACAAATGTGTTTTAGTTAAAAAAAAAAATCAAATCAATGAAACTGAACCTGAAGTCTTTTCTGTTGTAGAAATCCCAGGCAGAGGCATGGCACACCACTTTACGTCCATCAGAGGGTTTCTCTAGCATAGATTTGTTCCAGAACTCTTGTGGCATTGGCGTCAGACCCAGTGACGTGAAAAAATTGTCAGACTCCTGAAACATTCTGATGGGGTTCCAGCCCTGAGGAGGCAAAGATATAGATACAGTTATGTCTGACAGAAAAAAAATAATTAATAAACATTTGCATTAGAGAACAAATGCCCACACAGCAGTATAGATTGCAGATACATGTTTGATTAAAACCATGTATATAATATATTCCTTCATCATTATGTGGGTTTTATGTAAGTAATGGATGTGTGTTGTTTTAATTTAATGGAACCAAAAGCTTGTATATTAATTTCACTGATGCAAACTCCTTGACCTTTACAGCTGCGACACAACTGATGAAAGACTGTGTCATTGTGTATTCATGTGTGAAGTGGTGATTTTTATGTAACGTCTGGTTCTTGCTTTCATTCACCTGTGCAACCATAGCTGGAGTGGCATCGACTTGTGTGGCATGTGGGTAGGGCATGACCAAATCCATTATGCCGGACCACGTCTGTGCCCACATGTTGCCTGAAAGGAAAAAAAAAAAAAATCAGCAATGATATTTCGCTTCTCTAAGTCGTGAAAGTTATGGGCAAGTCATTCCCCGCTCAGTGCTGAAGCGAGGGGATTTGTGACCGTGAGGCAGCCCAATCCCTAACCATGTGGAACTGTCACACACAATCTCACGCTTGATGCCTCTGAAAGCAAATGAAATCCCAGCTAAATCCAAATACATCTGCAGCCTATGAGAGAATATCAATTGGGTATGCTCTTACATAAAGAGTTTTGGCTGTAGAGTTAAAATTGTTTGGATTCCATAGTGAATGGAGACTGATGAGTGGTTTTGTCAAGTAACCTTAGCTTCAACTCATGCTAGCTCTGCGTAATCTAAACAAAATTTGTAATGCCATGAATAATGTGCTTTTTACATATTTAATCTTCTAAAATTCCTCTCAAAAGGAGTGCTGCTCTTTCAAAGGATGATTTCGACTTGTTGAACTCACCCAGTAAGTGTGCAGGAATGGGGCCTTTCAGGTTAATGTGCTTTTCACCATACTTTTTGTACAGAGCCCTGCGAACATAGGCATGTACATTTAGATACAGTGGCTCCAGTTCCTTCCACAACGCCTCCAGGTCTTGCTCAAAGGTTGGGGTTTCATACAGAGAACGCCAGAAGGCTCCATTATCAGTATGACCTGCAGAAAGTACCAGGAATACACAACTGTCAGACGTGTGTGGTTTCTTGAAAACATTTTGGAACAAATGTGCAGCGTGACACTTGTACTAACATGTCAAGCTGTTTTTAAACAGTCAGTTGAATTCATAAAGTGAAGCCAGTGAGCATCAACCTGTTGCCAAGATTATCTCACTTACTGAACTAGAAAGTGTGATGGCTTTTATTCCATCTCCCCTCTCACTGTTTATGTGATCAAGTCAACTGTATCTGTCTGACACCAAGTTATGTGATCCATGAGAGCAAATTTGCCATTAGACAACTTGGAAATACTAATACGGTTCAATCCGCTTTACATTTTTCAGTCAGGCAGGACTGACCACCAGTGTGAGGTTGGGTACAGTGTATAAATATTTCATATACCATTGAGTGTGGCAGCTTTGTTGGCCAGCTCGACATATCTTTTGTAATCCTGGCGGAGTATTTTGCCTGCAGAATCTCTCCATCCTTTCCAGGCAAACAACAGTTCATCATAGTCTCTGGACTCGGCCATAATCTTCTGAAGATCTGAAACAAACAGAGATAAACACATAGTGCTTTATGAGTCACTGTATATATGATTGTGTTTACAAGTTTTTAGATTATATTTTCTGTCCACACCCATTCAATTCTATTCATTTCATTGTAGCTAAATCATTATGGTTTAATTTACTATGACTGCACTATTGCTTTTGTTTTATAATTCATTCTACTTAAGACCTTCTATGCCAAGACCAGTCCCTTATACACTCTTACCTGGGTCCAGTGGATGGCATGTCCCATTCTCTCTGCAGACCTCAGCCACACTGTACTTGGTCTCCATAGTTGATAGGAGTTGGTTGTACTGATAAGGCAAAGACATCCACCAGACATCAGACCCAGCAACGCTATCAGCAATTATCTCAAGTTTACATATTTGGATAATGAAATGTCCTGCTTTTCCAAAGGGAGTGAAAACAAATGAGTAAAATGTTCAACAGTGCCGTTTGGCATCTACTGAATTACATAATGGTTACATCCTGTTCTAAAGCGCTGAAATAGATTTCCTCTGAAACTAAATACAGCAGTTTGCAAATAGTACAACACACAAAGATCCAGAAAAGACAAGCCACAGTTTCTGTTAAGTTGGTTCTAAACAAACTCACAATATTTGTTCATTCATTGGAGCTTTTCCACCTCATACATATTGAAGTACATTGGCATAGGCACAGTTTGGAGTATTTGGTCACTTAGGACTATTGTAGATTCTGTATTTTGAATCTCTTTTCTGCTTGGTTTTCTATCTTTCTGTAGAGGGGAAATGATGTGCTTTATCTTAAGCACTTGAACCATGTCGACCTTCAGAGCAGACCTATCTTGAATTAATATTTAAGAAGGCAAAAACTATTTCCTCCACACCTCTTTCAGTTGGTCTGAGGGCAGCGCAGCTCTTTCAATGTCACTGAGTTTCTTGATGATGCGTTTGGTTGAAGCATCCTGGAAGTCGGTGGTGTCGTACTGACGGGCCTTCAATCCATATTCCAGGGTGTGGGCGGACATCTCCAGGTTCTTTTGGAGCTGGAGAATAATGAATACTTTTAGGATTTTGTGGATGGATGGATGGATGGATGGATGGATGGAATATCCATATATAAACATACATACATTGATTGCTTAGTGAGTCATTGATCCGGCCATTTATTAATTTTTGCTCAGATGTGGAGAATCTAAACTTTCTAACAAGGTATAGCATGCATATATTGACCAAAGTTTTATTGTAGAAACTAATGTATTTACTACAGGATCATGACTGGATTGCCAGTGATCCAGTGGGAATGGAGAGGTTAATGACACATTTATCAAAATCACCCTCATATCAACAGTCATTCACATTTGAATGTATTTAAAGCCTCATATAACTTGATGTGAAATAGTAAAAATGCATATATGACATCAAAACTGAATGGAAAAACATTCAGAACTTTTTGCCTCAGCTCATTCTGTTGCATAGACCAATTCTCAGAGTGTGTATCCAGATAATGTTTAGGCATCCTTTTAGCTCCTGATTTTTCAGCCACACCATCATTGGGGTTGACTGCATTAGCAAAAATATAAATAAGATCTAATAATACTCTAATAGGTCAGTTACATGAAGTTTAATGTGTAGTTTAACTCCCTCTGTGGTGAGTGACATTATTAACCTCTGTTTTTATGAGAGCAGAGAGATAACTAGGAAGTTAGCAGCTAAAAACTAACAGTATATAGTTAAATGATGGGTGGGACACCTGACTGACTTTGCACTGGTTTGCAGAGTTCGTAATAAACCTCCATTTTAACATCACTGTATTTCATAATATATTATGATATTATAATATAATATAATAATATTATATGATATATAATATAATATATCATATTTCAGTGCATTAAAGGAGTGATATTTTGCTTTTTTAAATGGAATTATGCATTTTAAAACATTTCCCTGTGGTCTACATAAACTGTGAATTCTATACTTGGGTCTGAATTCTTCATTAATTCAACTCCACAGGTCCATCTTCAATCCTATTTCTGAGTAATGACACCAGAAAGGTTGTATTGATCGTTGGCCCTTTAAATGCACATGAGCCACTTCATGCCCCACCCCCTCCAGGTTGTTGGCTGTGCTGCTCTGTCCCATTCAACCAACAACTAAACATTTTAGGTAATCAGCTCAAAGTTTGGACATATTTTCAGTTTTTACTTCAACCAATGCTGCTGACAAACAATTATGGCGTACTCAGAAAAATGTTCGTCGGAAGTCTTGATCTTATTTGTGCAAATGTTGAGACGTAACTAGTTATAGATGAAACACATTAAGCAGGAATTAAAACAGGTTGTAGAAATCCATTCAATTTTTGCCTGAATATAAAGATAGCTTTGCAGCACCTGGAGGGTTCAAATTCAAACTTTTTGAACTTTTAGGGTCCAAATACACAAATAAATGTACGGAAGACTAATAAAAGTGGGTTTAGCAAAACATGACTCCTTTAAATGAAGTGTGGGTATTTGCATGACATTAGGATGATCTTAGTTGGCAGTCAAAGGGTCTCACCATGGTCTCCTTATTGGCTTCAGTGATGTCAGTATTGTAGGCCCAGGAGGCTTCAGTGTAGGCGTTAAACACCACCTCAGCAGTGCTGTTGTACTGAGCCAAAAACGCCTTTGCATCAAGCTCATCTGTATTTTTGTCTGTGTAAAAGAGGAAGGAAAAAGTGAAAATCCCAGGTATGTATGCATGTGTCCATGAATTTGAGTCTGAACACTATTACTTCATAATTAACTGATGTGTGAAAGTTAGGGTTACAATATCTAAATGCACAATTTTAAAGGTGTCGGCATCAGATATAGAAAAAGATTATACTTTGCTTTTTTGAGATCTGTAGAAGTTTGAAAATACTTTGTTTTGTGGGAAATTTTATCAAGGAAAGAAGCAAAAGAGGAGACTGCACCATGTTTAATCACTTTCTTTGTACCATCTAATAGAAATAAACCTTTGACATTATTGATGCTTCCAAAGATGGACAGATCTCTTACCAATATCTTCAGGATAGCCCTCAGGTATAGGGGGGGTCCAGTCAAAATCAGGCCATCCTAAGGTCTCATTCACATTTTGCTCTTCCAGCCACTTCAGAATGGGATCAAAGTATTTTATCAGTGACGTTGAATCCATTTTGTTGGTGCCTAAAGCGTCCATGAGAACATCCTGCCAAGGTTCAGAGGAACCGGCTTGAAGAACTTTCCTGAATGAACAAGTATGACACGGTGATGCATTTCCAAAAGCTTCTGATAAATATTAGGAATGATTACACTGCTCTACAATTTCTTAGAAAATATCTGCTTTAGAATTAAATGTGTTAAATGTTACATACTTTAACAAGATGAATCAGAAAACAAATGACAAAAGTGCTGGTTAGCTCATGTTTTCAATATTTGTAATGGTGCATTATTATAGGTATATGCATGGTTTATGTACATTTATACAATGATTTGTAAATGTTACACTAGAAATAACCTGAAAAGTGAATGTATTGTAATGTGTAGACATTGTTTTGATGTAGATCTAGTAGCTCTGAGACAAACATTCCTTTTAAATAAAACCCATTCTCTCATTAATTCTCAGAATTTCACATTTTGTCCCAAACTACATTTTGTCTTAGAAACTACATCCAACTAGCACTTCTGACTTAATTTCTTTTTTCAGTGACTCAAATTTGGTAAAGTTGAACTACTTTTATTCTGGAAGCATTTTACTTGTAGACCAATGTTATCAGTAATGATTGTAATTAATATGCGGATCACCTACTTTAGGATGGCTCCTGCTTCTTTAGAGCGGTAGATGTCACATGTGTGCAGGGGCCCAGTGTGATTAGCAGCCTCGCAGAGTTTTTCATGAAACTGGAACTGCAGGATGAAGCTGACAAAATACCTGCACGGGAAGCGATTATTTCTGTCACCTCCTCTGTGATTTACATTTAAAAACTTATAATTGTGTGTAAGGGAAGAGCAAGAGTAAACATTAACAATAAAATGTCATCTGTATTTCATTTATATCTGTTTAACTTGCTGTGTATGTTCTCCACACTGTAAACGATTCAAACTCAAACCCTTTATTCATAGACCCTCTTGCCTCTGCAACAAGCTTCCTGCTATTGTAAAACCACTGTATTGTTTAAAGTCACATCAAAGTGGCAGTTGTTTAGTTCATATTATAACACACAATACGTGAATGCCCAGGCAGCCAGCCGTTCTTGCACATTAAATGTTATTCACTCAGGTATTCTAGTCTGATTCTCATTAAATACATAAATAAATACAGCTAACATATATGCACACACACACACACACACACACACACACACACACACACACAGAGTATCCTTTATCTGTACACTAGACAGTCAATAGAAGGTTGTTTAATTAAATTTAAGCCTATGTGAGCAATGTTTTAACCACATAGCAAGTGAAATATTAAATACACATCATATAAATATCAACAGTGTTTATCTTTTTTGTACTGGACTGGTGTTTAGAACAGGGTTCTACCTGATGTATGGTGTGTTTCCAGGAACATGGTATTTTGCACCAGCATCAAAGTGCTCCTCTGTGCGTCTGGTGGGTGGGCAGATGCCTTGGTATTTTGTCCTGTGAAATTAAATTTAAAAAACAGATGGAATTAGAACACAGAGGCATCGGTTACATTAATCCTGTAAAGTTACTGGGTTTGACTGAGTAGACATGAAGTTTTATAGAGTTATGGTTTTGACATCAGCTGGGCTTGTGTTTTCTTTTTCCAGACATCACAGTGCACAGTCTTACCAGGTGTAAAGAGCCACGTATTAACTACAAAACATTCAGAGAACAACAGTGTACCACCCTCAGCCATCACACTGGCTCCACAGAGATAATAATTTGCAACTACTTCTTGTAATGCTGTAACTCTGTGCACTTAAACCTATTGATCCAGAAAATGGAAACAAGGTTTTGTATTCCTTTGTGGAAAAAATAGGAAGTAAAGTTATCTCAACTAAATGTAAATAAATCTGTGCAGAAAATGTTGAGATGTTGTGATTTTTCAGGAACTTGTCCACCGTGACATTGACCTCTCAGCTGTAAACTTACTACTGGATCCAAACACTATACATGCATTTGATAAATCTGAATCACATCAGACTAGATTTCAAGATAGCAGTCAGACAAACACTGGTCAAAACATAACCTCCTCATTCAGTATTAATCACTATATGTCATTCATATGAGATAGGAGGGTAAGTTTTTAAATAAAAGCCCACCTGAGGTACCACCAGTCAGAGTTGTAACGTTCTGTGGGCGTGCGTCCGCTGAAAACATCCCATCTCCACTGGTCGATGAGGTAGCCAAAGGGAAGGAAGGCAATCTTCTCCAGAGCCATCTTCAACAGGTAGTTAATGTCAGTTTCTGAAATAAACACGACAATATTTCAGTCTTTAATTCTACTCATAGTAAAATTGTCAGATGTTGTCAGTTCTTTGTGTGGTGGCACTTTTATTAACTAATAATAATTATAATGGATTAGATTTCTATAGTGCCTTTTTTGACCCATTATTCATTCATTCTCACACTCTGGTGGTGTAAACTACACCTGTAGCCACAGTTGCCCTGGACAGAAGCGTGGCTGCCAATTCACACCTTCAGCCCCTCCGATCACCACCAAACATTCATAGGCATTCATACAAGCAAGGTGGATGAAGTGTCTTGTCCAACAACAACAGACAGACTAGGACAGAGCGAGATTCGAACCGCCAACCCTTCGGTTATTAGTCAACCTATTGCTCTACCTCTTGAGCCATGGCCACCCAGCAACCTCCTCTATTAAGTGTCTAATTCCATTATTTGTCATTACCATAGTCATTTGTCACTGTGTCCAGAAGGCCAATGGTGTGCAAATGTTTTGGGGTAGAAACAGAGAGGGACAAAACATCTCCGATAGCCTCGTGAAAACCAGGGTTGGCCCCGCGACGGAACCCCACGGGCTGGTCTTTGTACTGGAGGTAGTACTGGACGTGTCCCATCTCATGGTGCACTGTGGACAGCTGCTCCATTGTCACTGTGGTACATTGCTTGATCCTGAACAAGATGAAAATAAACAGTGTATTTGATCAGAATTACAAGCTTATAAAGTAATGGGTCTTTTAATTCAAATAAACAGGCACTAATGTCTTTAATTTGATACACATAAGCAGTAGTTGGTCTGTAAATCATCATCTATCAATAAAATATACCTGAAGTCTCTGCGGTTGTAGAAGTCCCAAGCAGAGGCATGGCACACCACCTCTCGATCATTAGGCTTCTCCAGCATGGATCCGCTCCAAAACTCTGCAGGCATTGGTGCTAAATCCAAAGAAGTGAAGAACTCCTCAGCAACACGGAACATGTGTGTGGCATTGTAGCCCTGTGAGAAACAAAGAACAGCCATTCACATTCACTTCACCTCATCATCAATCACCTAAACATAATAAAACACTCAGATTGTGGTGACATTTTTCCACCAGTGGGTTCACTCTCTACGAGGAAGACATTACTATTGTTTGTTCTCCCACGTCCCTTCCCAGTGACATAAAAGTGGTCCCCTCACTTACTTGTTTGTCCATTTCATCAGTGACGTCCAGGTTGGGTTTGTCAGGAAATGGGATCATCATACTGTAGATATTGTTCCATGTCTGAGACCACATATTTCCTAAAGGTAGGGAAGAAATTTAACATTCACACTGGTGCTATAGGAAATGTCTGCACTTAGCAAACTGACATAACCAGTAAGTAAACTTGCCATGGAATATTTAACTCTCAGGTCCTGTTCAGGCCTGGCTTTAACATGTATCTAATCACAGGTGTCCAGCTCTAATATAAGGAGTGAATATAGTCAGGATGCATTCAGAGGTGTTCTACCTATGTGCACATTGTACTATCAGTCTGAACACAGACATGTCCCATAACAAATTAGAGGACTGCCTAGTCAGCTGATGACCTCAGAGTAATGCACAGATGGTGTTACATTAGACCAGGGCTGTCCAACTCATTTTAGTTCAGGTGAAAAAGATCAAATTACTTTCAGAAAATGTTTACATCTGTAAAGTTTCCTTAAAAATGTGAATAACATGAACAACCTGAAATGTCTTAAGAAACATAAGTGCAATTTAGGTTTGGCAGGAGTCCTGAACGTACAGTATGTGAAACTGAAACATAACTTTCAGTAAACATAAGTGCCTAAGTTCATCATTTACATATGTTCATTAGAACTTATAGATCACAGTGGATCTACAACAGTAACAGGAATAATACTACTAACATTGCAAGCAATTTCAAGTGTTTGTTCCTGGAGGAGTCTGTTGGGTTTCTTTAAATATGCTTGAGAGTCTGGTTTCGACAAGCTGTACATGTAATGTGTCATGAGATAACTTATGTTATGATTTGGTGCTAAATAAATCAAATTTGATTGATTGATTGATTGATTGATTGATCTTATTTCTCTTCAGACATTTCAGGTTGCTCACATTTGTTCAGGTTATTCACATTTTTTTGTGTAAGAATAGTTAATAAATGTCAATATTTTTGTGTCATTTTAATTTTTTGCACTAAAGCAAAAAGAAACATTTGTAGTTGTCATTATTTATAGATGATGATGGTATTATTTTGCTGGTCTGACCCACTTAAGATCATATTGGTCTGTATGTGGTGCCTGAATTAAAATGATTTAGACACATTTGACTGTTAATATCATGAGTGTAATTTTTTTTGAATTTCACAAATTCATCCCAGGGCTGGATTGGACCCTTTGGTGGGCTAGTTTTGGCCCATGGGCTGTATTTTTAGCACCTGTGGAGTAGACTTGCAAAGGCGTATAAATACTTCTAAAAGCCCTTGAGTATGTATCACCAGTGCTTCATATGTGTACTACTGCCTGACCATGCAGCAATAATGTTCCACTGCTTTTTTCCCTTTGCAACCATAGACAATATTAAATAGAAATGCATGTTTCATCAGTCATCACCAAAGTATTTGTATATGTCTGTAAGGCGTATGGAGCCTCCGCTGTCACTAGGATACAGGATTACAACTTTCATTTTCTAAGCTTCTGCTAAATAATGATTGTTTCAGTTTCACATGCATTCATGACTCCTGCCAAACCTACATTGTATATTAGAGACAGTGGCGATTTCTCATAGACTGCAAGGGAAGCCCAGCTTCCCCTAAAATTACGAAAATTAAATGGTTAAATATGATCGGTTGTGTTGACATTTCATTGACTACAAATGTGTTCGAACACGTTCATTTCACAGATGAGTTCCTTCAGAATCAGCTTTGTCACAAATCAACAGACTCGATGTTGTTCACTTCTCATACATTCCTGTTGTGCTGTTTTCTCATTCAACCTCTGCTCAGTGCATTTGTCCGTAGACTGCGGGCGTCTATGGGCTTCAATGGGACTGAGTGGAACAGTTTTTTTCATTGCCTCAAAACTGGACAGTAATTGGACAAATGCCATGATGTTGTCCCGCCCCCGGACGCCGGGCATCTCTGGGGGTGAATGGAGCTGTGGGCGGAGCTCGGCCAGGCTGGATGCCAGAATCCCACGTGCTGATTGGAGGATCGGTCTAAAGGCTGAATCCTGTTTGATTGACAGCTATTTTCAGATCTACACCTTCACTGACACAGTTCAGTTTAATACCGTCACACATTCTGCTGTGAAATCAAGAGAGAAACCACTACGAAATTACTCGTTCATTTCTTGCACTGTAAATAAAACACTCATTGTACTTCCTTGTTTCAATTTAACATAATTTCAGCGTTTTCTTGTTTCAGTTACATAATTTAATCATTTCTTGTTCGAGTTTAATATCGTTTTGTAGATAGTTAAATCAATCAAACTGTCGGCTAGTTCGGAGTGAAAGGAGCATCTGTTGTTTAAAAAGGCTGAAGTCTTACACCCACAACACAATGGGCTAAGGCAATCTAAGCAGCCCAGCTCTGCTGGACATTCAGAGGACACTGGTCCAGTCCCTGGAAAAGACACCTACTTGGTACAATAAGGTCACTGAGCATTTTATTAAAAAGGAACGGAGGGCCAAATTTATGTTGAAATAACTTTACAGTTTTTTTTTTTATGTAAGCCGACAATGAGCGTCCCCTGTCTGAAAGACGAGCAGCCGCCACTGATTAGAGACATAAAAATCTTATTCGTACCCAACAGGTGAGCTGGGATAGGTCCTTTAAGGTTGATGTACTTGGGGCCGTACTGGTTGTAGAGCTGGCGTCGCACAAAGGCATGTAGATGTAGGTAGAGGGGCTCCACAGTCTTATACAGCTCCCTCAAATCATTTTCAAAGTTTTTACTTTCATACCAAGACCTCCAGACGGCTCCTGTGTCAGCAAAGCCTGGATGGGACAAATGTAAGTGGGAATGTTTTAGGCTGTGCTCTCTTTTTCTGTCTCCTTGTAACTTCATTCTTGTTCTGGTTTCATATAATTCAAAGGTTCTTACCATCAGCACGAGAGCCTTTGTTGCTGAGCTCCACAAACCTGGGATAGTAACTCTTCAGAGGTACACCTGATTCATTGTGCCAGCCTTCCCAGGCAAAAAGAAGCTTCTTATAGCTCCTAGAGTTGGCCATGATGTCTGTCAGCTCTGCAAAGGAAAGCAATCGACACATTTTTCCAAAATCAGTTTTAGATATATTGGTGTTCAGAAGTCCTCATACTTCCTCAGTGGGAGAATACGTGCATCCATGATTCATTTATCTTTAAAAAATGACGAATAGGAAATGAAGGTGAGGAAGAAGTAGAAGAAGAAGGGCACAGGAGATATTCAGATGGATGGAAAAAGAGATTGTTTGTTATTCTAAACCTTTAATCTTTTTGTGAAGGGACGTTCCACATATCTTGACTAACCTTGCTCCACCCTATATTGTTTTTAGGATTATATAATCAGCTACGGTAACAGGGACAGTGCCTTAATACTGGTAAATAACTGCTTATTAATAATCGTTTTCATCACCTTGGGCCTTGTTTAAAAAAAAAAAAACCTTTTTGCTTTGTTGTCAAGCTTTTCTCACAGTTATCGTTGGCACCTGATGCTGACAAAGCACACGGCTATTGTTCACAATGCATGTTGGGAGCCTTAAGAGTAACCGACATGTTGTTTCTATAGCATTTCACTCAACACCCCAGGGCACATGCATAACACTTCCTGTAGCGACCTCTCTCAAGTAATTTAGCCCATCCTGTTACTTGTCCAAGAGGTGATAAGATCTTAACCACTTACAAGTGTTTTTCTTTCTAGACTTCCCTTCCACACTGTGGTTTTGTATCAACAATAAATGAATGTCAACAGTGCTCTGTTAACTGACCATTTTCAGAAACTCCAATCCAGTACATCTGTATCATATACGTCACACATATTGAACATCAAAATGAGCATTTCTTCTGTTTCAACTCACCAGGCTCTAGGCTCCAGCTTACATTAGGCTGTGGATGCACTTTGGCTGTTGAGTAAATATTGTCCATGGTGCTGAGAATTGTGTTATACTGGAGGGAAGCAAAAAGAAACTGTATGTCATTCTTTGATTCTTGAACTAGAGAAGACAGATACTGATGAAACGGCAAAAAAAAAAAAAAAAAAAAAAAAGAATAAATACAAGGAATCACGGCAAATATACAGCATTAAAATGATCAAAGAGAAACAAACCTCCTGCCTCTCTGTTTCAGGCAGGTTGGCAGGTCCCAGTTCAACTATCTTTAGATAGAGTCTCTTGTCTGTTTGAGTGGGGAGAGCGTCAATCACTGGCTGAGTGAAGGTCCCAGTGGCCTTCTTCCCCCAAGCTTCACTGAAGGCCTGCTTATCCATGGATGCAGCTACCTAAAAATTAAAGGAGAAGGAGGTAAAACCGAGAGATATATTAGCGCTGTTCATTTGTACAATTACTGAGAAACAGAAAGTTCTGAGAAGACATCAATTTTAATTCTAGATTTCACATTATTTCATTTATTTGTTTGACATCTACATGTTTTCATGGTGAAATGTTATCCTCTGTGTTTGGCATTGCTCAGTAGTAATGTATTCAGAAATAGGCTGGCACCATTGACAGTGCCAGGGTGGACACTTTCATTTAGCTGGGGGGGGGGATCACAGGGACTGTGATTCTATAATAGGAGACAATCCTGAAGTCATCAGAGCTGAGACACACTGATACACAGGTGTTAGTCCTAGACATGGCAGTTATGGCTCGCTATGCTAAATGTTGATGAAGACGTACAAAATACACAAAAAACTTTGGAGATGCAAGTAGTGAGACTTGTAGTTTCTTCAGGTTGCAATATGATCAAAATGACTGAAAAGAAAATCTGCAGTGAACACATTTAAAAAGCCAGAGTCATCACATTTTTGTATTTTACATAAAAATGACATAAATAATTTCCAAAAATTGTTTCTAGTACAAACTTTTGGTCAGTGAATCAAGCTCTACTGCAGTTATAATGTCTAACAAAGCATTAATCAATATTACATGAGCAGTGTGTACAATTAGTGTGTCAAACTGATTGGTGTGTCATCAAATACTACCAGGATGGTACAAAATAACTCTTATAACCATCAGCCTGTGTGGCAGCAAGTGCAGATAGATAGTTCACGACTGGTAGGAGATGAAATATCTAAACAATTGTTGAGGGCGTTGTCATATGTACAAGCATTCATGGTCTTCAGAGGATAAACCCACCTGACCTAACAACTCCCTTGAGCCTCTAACTCCAAGTACTTACATGAGGTCAGCCTTTATAGATATATAAATATATATAACTTTAAGATGAATTGCTTTAACATTTGGTGCGCATATCCACGGTGCCTGGAGGATAACTGCTAATGAATGCGATGATTCCCTGGCTTTTTATCTGGTGCCAACAGCAGCTCAATAGTTTTTTTAATCCAGTTAAATATAGATTCATCTACAAGATGGATTAGGATCTGTTTTAAGGTTTAGGAGGTGCTGTGGCTTCAGACTCTTATGAGTCAACCCCCACATGTTTTTTTGTCTATGTACAAACACAGCCTCCCCCCAGGATCAATAAAGGGCTTTATCTGAGCAGAACAGCAAAATATGCTTCAGCTCAAGGATAACATTTTTTTTTTTTTTTTTTACAAATGCTGTAGTTTGGTAGATGTATGTCCTCACTGAATCTCAGGAGCTTTTGTTTATGGCACTCTAGAAGGTCATGGACGCTCACAGGATGAAATGACAGTGCTGGAGGAAGGGAAGGCGTCAAGGCCTCTGAGTAACGTATAGATATACAACACATATGTGTTATTTTATAATTTCATCCAAAATGAATGAACTGCTGTTATTTTGCTATACAGTGCAATTCCTGCACCTGGTGTATTTGCATGAAAAGATGGTTTATGAGTCTTTTCGTGGTTGAGATGACCCAAAATCAACTTCCTTAGTAATTCTTCGGAAAAAAGAAGTATCTTGTGCTCACATGGCAACACTGACGCAACCAAAGAGCAGTGGTTTAAGGCTCAAGCACACATCCTGATAAAAACAGACAGAACAGTAGTTTCATTCCAGCAATGTTTTCATTCAAACCTTTCTTATCTGTCTTTCTCCCAGCACTTGTTAAAATAACAGGCTGCAGGAGGGAAAACTGGTGACAGTGAGTTGAAGTATTAACTCTGACCTTTGTGCTCTTCCTCTAAACCTGTCTTTTACTCAGCCGTTTTTTTTTCCAGGCTGTTTTGACCCATCCATCCGCCCAGATAATCACATTTACAACCAGAGCATCACCATAAAGATAAACGTAAACTGGATTTTTATAGCTTTTCAGCAGTATTTCTTCCTACCAAGGTCTTTCTGTTATGCAAGGAATAATGTAACGTGTTGCCTTTGTTTTGTTTCATAGCTACCTCTCTTTTTAGACAGCTTTTCAAAACTCATGACATCACAATACATATGTACTACAACAAACTCAAAGTAAACAAGTACTATGAATATCATAGCACCATATGAATCATCACAAAACTATCAGACAAAAATAAAAGATATTAACTCCTTTGCACTAAACTGAGCAGGTGGGAGGTGAAAAACCCACTAAAAACAACAAATACCACAACACAAACAGTAGAAAAAAGAGAAAAAAGTGGAAAAATGAAGAATAAAACATTTAAATCTAAAGAAAATGCATTTATTTCCTGTGGATCTTTTGAGTCTGATGGGATGCTGGAAGGCAGCTGGTATTTCTTCTCAGGTTCAAAGGACATCATTCATGTTCTCACTCATCATTTTCTATTCAGTGTAATTAGCCTGTGAACCGATCCCTATTCTGTTTGATCCTCTACATGTCTAACCTGAGCCTGATTTGCACTGATCCCAAATTACCCTCAAGTCTAGTGTGAGCATATGCGTGTGTTGCTCTATATGCACGTCCTTAATGACTGATTATTCATTTTGTAAAGAGTCTTAAGAGGGAAAACTAAAGCACAGGAGTCATTTTAATTCTGTCCGGCTACATGGGCAGTTACGGTGCCACATGAGACATGGCTCAGTGTTTAATGTTCGGATTCACTTTGATGTCAGAATCTGTCAAAAAAAAGGGAGGGAAATGGTCCAACATGACAACTACAAGCCTGCTCATCTTTCATTTTCTTTCTTGAACACATTCTGGAGAGCAGAACACATTCTGCAGCCTGACCCTTTAAGCACTGTAGTGGTGGGGGCCACATCTACACCTGTTTAGAGCGTAAGGAGACTAGTTTCCAAAGCCTGGATAGCATAATGATGTCCTGTTGAGACAGCTGTCCAAGCACACAGGAAAAAATCCAGAGACATTTTCTCTAACTATATCCATTTGACAATTTGCTTTCATGTATTAGCTGGTTTTAAAACCTGTGACTATGAGCATTTTTGGCTTTTATGTACAAAGACAAATAGTCCTCCACACCTCTGCTGCTTCACTGGTTCCTACAGCCAGCCTGGCATGACTTCTCTTTTGCTTTACTGCCACTTTCGCTCCCCCTCATCTTAAGTCTTTATGCAAATGTTTCTCTGGCATACGGTGAGACAGGACTATAAAACCATTGCAGTCTGCCATTCATGTTAATGTCTTGTAGCATGGCTGTAAAAATCTCCATTCTAAATACACTGCAAAAATTTTTATTGGCTGCAAATATTGCCGTACTGGCTCATAAAAACTATTAGTGTGTGTAAAACTGCATTCTGGAGTGAGAGCATCCATCTGGAGAAACTGTAGTGAGAGGAAATATTAGAAAACAGACTCCCTATTAATGTATTCAAAACGTTTGCGCCGCAGGCATTTTGATATGTTTTATATTCTAGTAACAAGCTGAGTTGGCTATGTTAGGAGGAAACTGAGCATGTAATTCTGGAGAGAGATGAATAAGGGTGAAATCCAAGTCAAGCAGGGCTCAGCTCCACAGAAACCCTTGACCATGCATGTATTTGTGGTGACGAGGTGCCGGTGCTGGCAGTAACTGATCTGAACAGTCCAGTTTAATGCCAACATAACACAAAGGTTCAGTAAACACATCACCTCTAAACTTAATAGACTGTGAGTTTTCTTACCTGGAGCTCCGAGTTGTGTTGAGTCAAGTTAGTGTTGTAGTTCCAGGATGCAGACACACTGTGGAAAAACACTTCTTCAGCAGTACTGTTGTAGTCATGGAGGAACTGTTGCAGACTTGGTACTGTGTTTTCATACGTGCCTGGCAGCCAGCTGGATGGCAGAGCCACAGAAACTCCAAAGACTGGCAGCAGGAGCACCACTGACCACAGAAACCTGTCCATACCAGTGCCCATGGCTGGATTCCACCAAAATCAAAGGGCAGAAGAGAAAAACTAAAGAAGAAGAGTTGGGAAAAGGGACTAAAAATACACTTGATCCAGTGAAGTGAGAGTACACCTTCCCCCTGGAGCTGTTGTCTTCATCTACTCCCTCACTGCTCCCTTAGCCACCCAGCCTGGCTGCTGGTGAAATGCAAAGGAGCCAAAGCGAGTGTCTTTTTAAATGCCAGTTTAACCCAGCCCACACACTCTCTGCAGCCTTCCCTCTTCACCACTTTACAGCACAGGACATGTTTCCCACTAATTCCCTGCCTACCTTTTTTCTTTTTTTTTTTACTCCCTCCCCTCTTCTTCCAGTCTCCTAGGCTCCAAATGTCAATAATCAGATCCAAGTTTTTTAGTAACTCCAGCACTCTGAGAGATGACAGATAAGATATGACACACCTCCACTACAGTGAGCCTGTTTTCCTCTCTGTCTGCCTGTGTGTGAAGTGCATGGAGGCTCTTCAGTGAGCAGCTCTGGAGTGTCTGGGAGGGACTCCACACACTCCGCTCTCAGCTCCCTCCTTCAGCTTGGTGACAATAGAGGGAGGGCGAGTTATAGAGACAGAGGAAATGAAAGGGAGAGAGGACTGGGGAATGAAAGGGAGAGGAGGGTGTGTGTGTGTGTGGGGGGGGGGGGGGTGAAGGTAGAGGGTTGAGAAGCTTGTGAAAGATTAGGGGAAAAAAAAAGAAGAAGAAGCAGACACAGAGGCATAAACGGTCAGATTCACCTTCAGTCTGGACTTTGATGCAGTTAATTACAAGTTTCTGCACAAAATCCAACCCAATCATCAGACGTTTGGCTTTTTCCTGCACTGCTATTACTGTTCTTTTATCCTGTGTGGAAGAACCTACAACATAGTCCCACTGTAAAATAGTTTGTATTAACCTCTAGCAGACTATTGTCACAAAATCACCTCAATATTCCCCTGGTTTTGTGATAAGGTACTGCAGCAGGTGAAATTCTTTTTTAGTGAGGCGCAGCATCCAAGTCAGTTTACAGCTGCACTAGAACCACATATCACCACTAGGGTACACCAAAGTACATGCACCACTAACTTAAAATATTCATTCATTCATTCATTCATTCATTTTCTGAACTCGCTTTATCCTCACTAGGGTCACAGGGGGTTGCTGGAGCCTATCCCAGCTACTTATGGGCAAAGGTGGGGTACACCCTATAGGAGTCACCAGTTCATCTCAGGGCTGACACATAGAGACAAACGATCACTCTCACATTCACACCTATGGGCAATTTAGATTAACCAATTAACCTATCAGTGCATGTCTTTGGATGGTGGGAGGAAGCCGGAGTTCCCAGAGAGAACACACACAAACACAGGGAGAAAACACAAACTCCACACAGAAACTACCTTAAAATATTGATTTAAATTTAAATAAAAATACACAGTATGTGTTTTCAGTCAGTATTTTTTTATATGTAAATTTCACCTGCCTATCCTTCAAACATGACATTTTTCTATGACTCTATTGTTAAAGTCAGGCATGTCCCTGACAGGTGTCTTTTCCAGTGCATTTAGAGCAGGGGTGAAGGTAATGCAGGTAGATCACATGGTATTAAAAAAATAGAAAATCATCAGAAGGGTTAACATATCAGTGACTGACACCACAGATGTTATAATCGACCCCCTCCTCCCACACTAAAGCCTGTTGTGTTAACCACATTACTTACGGATCTATTCTCTGATTCTGTTTCTGAGGAAGGTCTTGATTCTTGTTAGGATGGGACGTTTACCCCTGTGGGTGGGGCTTGGGTGCAACTTTTTGTACCCCAAGGCTCTCCTATCTCTTGTATTGCAGGGGGTTCTATTTTTATACCTTGAGCTTTTTAGTTTTATTTAGATGTATTTTTTTTATTGTTATTTTTGGTTATGTTTGTATCTATATATTGGAAATGTAAAATATTTTGTGAAGTGTGACTATTTTTTTATCCTACTTTGATGTAATTTTTATACTGTTCAAGTGTTCATTGTTCAATTAAAAAAAAAAAAAAGAATTTCTTGTATTGCAGGGGCTCTACTGTGTACATGCCATTTATAATGTGAGTGTATTATGGGAGAGCCGAGGCCCAGATTTTTGCGCCTCTAACAGGAATCGCGACTGGACTGTTCACTAAACAACCAAAAACATGTTTAAAAAACTACACTTGAATGCAGATTATACACAGTACTCACTGCCTGCATCATGTATAGCTCATTTATCAAAATATTAATATTTTTGTAAAATTATTTTAGGTGATTCCTATCGTCTTCTTCTTTATGTGAGACAGGTGGGGCAGGCAGCACCCTAGCACCCTCTATTGATGAGCCGCCACTATAACACTCTTTCCTGAAAATACATTTGTTAATTGGTTACCCATGATCCCTGGCGTTCATGGGTCATTTTAAAAGCCTTGTTTCAGTAATTTTAGGACATTCTGGTGACTTTTGGATCATTTGTGTTTTGTTTGGACTGTTGAAAGGAGGAACTGATCAATAGCAGTATCGATAAAATAATCTACATACACAAGACTGATGGTTTCATTACTATGATATCAGTTCTGCCTAATGTCACTAACCTGTATCTGTATGTGCTCTATTCAGATTAACAGTCTTATCTTAATGCTATCTGTTTGTATGTTGTTGTTTTCTCTCCTTCCTCCTCCTTGTGTTTCTCTCCCTGCAGGTGTGTGAGGAGGCATGCTGAGGGGCTACACCTGTCTCCACTTGTCCACTCCCACCCAGGTCTGTCCACCACCATGCCACCAGATGATGCCGCTGTGTGCCGATGTCTTTTCTTCTCACCTTTGTGATCTCCAGTTATTTCGATTGTCCCTGTTTTACTCCTCCAGTGTATTCCTGAGTCTGCGATAGCCTCCAGACCTCCTTCTTACAGTCGTCACCTCATCACCTTTACTTTTGTTTTTATGTAGACAACAAACCTTCTGCTGAACTTTACTTCAAACCTACTTTAGGGTCCAACTGAATTATATCTCAGGCTCAGGCCTTAACACTTAATGTAGCATCTGCTTGACTGCAACAACAAGAGTCATGGCCGGTCTAGTCCCTGTGTTGCTGGGGTTCCGGAGGTTGTGTGGGGGGGTTGATGGTGTCCCTCCCCTCCTCAGGTGCTGTGTGCTTGGCTCCACGCCCCCACCCCATCCCCACAACCATATTAATTAAAATTAATTCATATAAACTCAAACAGTTAGTCATTGATACAAATACATTGTTACAAATATAAAATTTTTAAACTCATTTTTGTATTGTGGCTACGTCCACCGCTACCGGCGCCACAATAATACTAGAAAATTAGACTACTAGTATTATTATTCTATATCCCTCACCCCCCCCTTCTCACTTTCATTCACACTCCCCTCTTCCCCTTTTCCTCATCACCCCTAACCAAGCTATATTGTTTAGTTGTTCTTTACATTTCTTATCTTTTTCATTGTAATATGATGTTGTCATTGTTGTTGTTTGTCATTACTCTGTTGTTGTTGTTTTGTTTATTTGTTTGATTTTCCCTTTGTTTATGTGTTGTTGTTTTTCTGTCCACAATGTCTTGTTAACTATCACTAACAATAATTTAAAAAAAAAAAGAATCTTTTTTCATATGTAAATGTAAATACATTTTGTCACTAAGGGTTTAATCTCTGACAATAGCTGCTATACAGTAACCGTCAGTGAACAGCTCTGGTACAGCTAATACCATTCAGTGTCTGGCAGTATGCTGAGTCTTCGTGAAGGCAAAAAAAAGAAAGAAAATCACTTGTTAAATTTAGCATCCCAAAAAAAGCCCTCTGCATTTTGCTCAGAAAATTCTATGCATGAAAACGTGCTTTGTGCTGTACATCATCCATCGTGTGCAGTGGGATTTAATGTCCCTCATTAAACCAGCTCTGCAGGTTCTTCTGTGCAGTGCATTCAACATGCTGTCTTGCAGGGTTCCTGTAGAAAAATGCGGACAAGTATTTCATTTTTACACAAGTGGAGAAGCTAAATCGCTCCATGGAGTATCCAGCATCTACACTTTAAAGCACTATAAAAATAAAATGAACACATCCTCTACATGTGACCATGAGCAATGATTAATCCAGCAGTTATATAATAGTACTCTGAACAATACATTAAAATGGAGTTTATTAGACATCACTGGCAAAGGGGAAACAAAGCACTTTTGTTTGTTATAAGAGATAAATATTTATTTGTACCTATTAGCCTCATGTGAACCCCCCATATAACCATGTTTTATGGCATCATATGCTGTTAAACAGCTTTTGCTCCTGGTGACACTGAACAAATGACCATTTCTCTGCCTCTGGATGCTGATGAGAGATTTTTTTTTTTCCTCACACTATGTTATTACACTCTAAACTAGTTTACAGAAACCCAAAGTCTACTTTCTCTCTAAGTTTTTAGGATATAATACTCCTGTCTAGTTTCCTGTTTAGAATAAAGAAATGTGTTTGAATGGCTCCTAAAACTTTTACTGAGCAGATGACATGAGGCCGTGCCATCATTGGAGGATTAAACATTCACCCTAGTTCAGTGGTTTCCAGTTTTTTTGGCTCGTGACCCCTTTTTAACATCACAAATTTCTGTTGACCCCAGACATTCAAAATGAGACTTTTTTTTCTTTGCTAAAATTATTGTTTGTTTTTGATCATGTACTAGTTTGCTATGCTAAGTTGGAAATAAACATTAATTTTAGAAAACATTTAAGCTATATAATGTATTTATTATGGACGGAGGTAGAAAAGCCAGGTGTAGATTACTGCACAAAGTGAGAATTTAATTTTCCTTGGCCAAGATATGTATAGTCAGTCCAGCTTGTATTTACAAGGCTGACAATTAATACTGAACAAACAATAACTCAAACTAAACTGACCACAATGAACATTTGAAAGATAAACAGTACCACAGTGCTTCAGTTTCAGCTTCAGAGTTTGTCATATCTTTTATGTATTGTGATTGTCTCTCTCAACTCACCATTTATTTTTTATTAGTAAGTTTTTATTTTTATCAATTACTAGAAATTTCAGGCGACCCCACGTTGGGTCCAGACCCCAAGGCTGAAAAAAACACTGCCCTAGTTGGATAGCACCCTGTGTCCAAGCAGAATTGTTTCCATTTTCTCATCCTAATATAATTGTATAATTTGTTTTGCTGTGTTACCTATTGGCCTTGAATGAGACACAGATGTTTTCAGGACTCCAGAATGAACATGGAGTACATGATGATGAACCTGTTCCTACTGTCACGGGTAACAAAGTTTAATCCTGTCCAGCCATTTACACCTGCATTAACTTCTCTGATGGTTCAATGGAATAAGAGACAACACATGTCTATTAAGTAGCATTTTATGATTGTAACTGGTGGTTTAATGGTTAGGTTTTGGAGTTACCATATTGGGTATAAGTTAATTTTATTTCTATGTTGTTTTTCTTTCTTTAACTCCCGGTGAGCTTTAGTCAAACATTAAAACAATTAACTCAGTCTTATGACAAGCATTATCAGCTGACTGAAGCATTTTGGACACATTTCTAACTGCCTCCCAGCTGCTACTGCATTAAACCATATAAAAATAAAAAGAAATGAAACATTTACAAGGATACTGTCTTCACACATTTTATTTTCACAATAGACACTTATTCTTCCAAGTTCAGTCCTACTGTTTTTAGATCCACAGCCAAAGGTCAAAGGTCACCCACGTCGGCACATATGCCTCTGTCATGTGTCTTCATTTGTTTGACTACTTGTTTCCTCTTTGTCTCCTTTGGTTAGGCCTGTTAGATGAACTGTTTTCTTCAACTCTATTTTTGATTAGGGTTAGAATCCTCTGGCCTATTTTAACCCTCTGAGACCAAAAACATCAACTGTGGCTAAAATGTTTTTTTTTCTAAATAATGTTCAATAACTTTTGAACCATGTATCCTGCCCATATTCTTTTAAAAGTCAAGTAAATGGAGTTTCTCACGTCACCAGTGTGAACACAAATGCCCTACTTTCACATTCAGAGGCTTCATAGTGAATGTGTTCAAGCTCCAATTCCAAAAATGTATTTGGAAGTCTAAAATGTCCACATATTGCTTTCTAAATAGGAAATCAAAAAACTCGCTTAAGGTTCTGTATTTTTACTGCAGGATTCTGGCAAATATGTCTATTCTCAAACTAGGTACACTACCAGTCAAAAGTTTGGACTCACCTCATTTATTATTATTATTTTTTTTAATTTTATTTTTATTGAAAGAGTTTAGATTTTTTTCAAACATAGAAAAAACAGTCAAATACACAAACTATACACATCCAGAGAGTGGGTGTAAAAAAAAAACAAAACAAAAAAAAAAAAACATTTACAGCAGCTTGTCATTGTCTTGACATACAGGATCTCAAAGTAAATGTAAGGCTCAGAAGTTAAAATAATTTATGTTGAAGGAATGTAAGGTTTAACAATGGAGTAAATGACAGGGAATAAGTTAACTCAGGTATTTGTTAAAGAAATATATTGACAGTGTTTACACAAATAACTATTTACATTTATGTTGCAGAATTATTATTTACACATATACACATTTAACTATTTTCATTTGTTGTATATAAGCAGCTACAGTAATGTGTTGAATGTGCCTTTTCTAAATCATTTACATTTACAGGTCTAGGTACTGTTAGTTCTTGATTGGCTGGTTCGGTCATGTGAGTTGTTGTTTCAGGAAGTGTTGTAGCTGTCACGACAGATGCACAGTAAAGCACTGTTGTATGAAGAAATCCGTCTCCATCCTGCAGTCTCATTTTATCAAGAATGAACTATTAACCACCAACAAACCCTCACGTTACATAAAGAATCAATGTATAAATAAAGATAAATAAAAACACAAAAATATATTTCCTTCAGAGGATTTTGGGTTCATATTCATGCCGTCATCTCAGCAAAATCAGATCTCAAAGCTTCACATATCTCACTCATCCCTCCCAGTGTTGCACAAAAAAATCCATCTTCAAATTTACAGTGAAAGTTATTCCTTCCATGGTTATGTCTATCCAGTTATTTATTGTCGGTTCTTCTTGTGTCACCCATTGTTTAGTTATTGCTTTTTTTTCCCTACAGCTAGTAATATGCTGAAAAAGTATCTATTTATGTTTTGACCTCTGGAGAAATGTATACCAAATACATGGTTTTGAAATCAAATGGTTCAACCTTCTCATTTAAATGACATGAGATGGACCGCTGATGAACAAGTGCTCAGCATCACTGGGAACTCCTTCAAGACTTTTGGAAAACATTTCAGGTGACTACCTCATGAAGCTCATCGAGAGAATGCCAAGAATGTGCAAAGCAGTAATGAAAGCAAGAATCTAAAATATAAAACATGCTTTAAATACATAATTCCATGTGTTCATTCATAGTTTAGATGATTTCAGTGAGAATCTACAATGTAAATAGTTATGACAATAAAGAAAAAACAGGTGAGTCCAAACTTTTGACTGGTAGTGTAAGTGTAAAACTGGAACATTAAATGAACCAGATGAATCTTGATGTTCTCCTGAATTAAATGGTGTTTGACACTTGATGTTGACTGATAAAAAAAAACTTAATAAAACAACTAAAGTACAGGTCAGACATGAGAGTTAATGTGCTTTGTAATAATATAATTCAGCTGTATGTAAGTGAATTTGTTATTTGGGACAAATAACATTAAAACCTTATGTTCTCTGACTAACATCTTGGTCCACGACAATTATGCCACGTTTTCTGCTCTTTACTGTTACACTTATCTCACATTCATTTAAATCATTTGCAGAAAAGAACATAAATTAAGAAAAAAAAAAAGCATGTTCATGGAAAACCTGTGAGTGTGAGGCAGTAAAACATGTCAGATATCGACATGATTCACGTTATGTTGCATCAGGACATGGTCATAAACATTTATGCCTCAAAAACGCCAACTATTCAGCTTCTTTTTGCAGCAAGAATTAATATTACGGATGGAAACATTTTTCAGGCCTGACTGAAAACGAGTGTTGCGGTTCCTGTTTCTCATGTTAATTGCTGTTAATCTACAGGTTCATGGCTTCACAGTTGATAGTGATAGTGATGACTCTGTTTTCATTAACCTTGATTTACACATGATCACAGTACATTAATATTTATGGTTTTATAATATCTGTCAGCAGTTTGATCCTTATTATCAAATATGCCTTTGTAAATGTAAATCTAATCTCAAGATGATAGCCTCTTTGATGATGGAATAAATGTCTGTGTTGCTGATAAGGCCTTCCCTCTGGACCTAATAAAACGGTTATTGTGCAGTTACTTAACATGTTCTTGAGATATGTGAATTCATATAACACTGACTCTAATGTGATTTCTTGCATGACAGCGTATGGCCGTCGACCTCAGATGGTATTAACTTTAACCCGTAAAGACCCAGTGTGACTTTTGTGTCAGTTCCCAAATGATTTTTTCTCTCTATTTAACCTTTCTGAAATGATTTATCATCATTTATTATCATATTATCCTCTGCATTTGGCATCTTTTCAGTGGAAATCTATCTATCTATCTATCTATCTATCTATCTATCTATCTATCTATCTATCTATCTATCTATCTATCTATCTATCTATCTATCTATCTATCTATCTATCTATCTATCTATCTATCTATCTATCTATCTATTTTCCTATATTCAATATAGTAAATTGATTTTTTTTAAAAAATAGTAAATTCAAAGGTTATATCAAAACAGAAAAAAAATGAAGAAAAAAGTCACTTGCTCAGTAAAATCTATCATTAACTAAACATAAAAACAAGTATCTCCAACTTTGGTCATTTATCAGACTCCATGGGTTTTACTGGTGAATCACTGCTGTGGAAGATGATGATGTTTCTATGTTTTTAAGTGATTTATCACCAATTATTATAGTATTATCCTCTGTATTTTTTCATTTTTCACTGTAAATCATGTATTTTTTATATTTAATTTCCTATACTTTAAGTAGATGTTCATGAAAACTCGAAGTAAATTCAATTTTATTATATCAAAACAGAGAAAATGGAGAAAAAAAAGGGACTTTTTCATCAAAGATATCAATAACTGAATGTAAAAACAAGTGTCTACATCCACTGTCATCGATCCAACTCCATGGGTTTTACTGGTGAATTAGTGTTGTAGAAGATGACGGTGTTTCTATGTTCACTACAGAGCTTCTGATCATCCAAATGGGTCATATCTGATGACCATAAAAAGACGACAAACTGTATTTTACACCAATTATTTACATCGACTGATAAGATATAGGAACAGTTTAGATCAGTAGATGCTTTTGGTCGACAGTGGATGTTTGGGTCTTTATGGGTTAAACTGTTTGTACATTATCATTGACGCTAACGCTCAGATTCAATCAGTTCCTCGGGGTGGTCCCTGTCAGGTCAAGGCCAAAGGAGTCATTGTCATCTCACAGGGTCACAGCGAGTTCAGCTTTAGATCAGCAGATTAAAATCACACTGCGCTGTCCTGCAGATGACCTGACTGCTGCACTACTGTTCTGCGTTGTGTCTTCACTGTGTTAACAGCCAAGGAAAGACTACAGCCACAGAACCAGTATCTTCAAAGTTGCGATGTTCTTGTAGACACACATGTGCTGGTGTCCTTGGAAACATGAGGCACGTGTCGGACATGTGAGCGAGCTGGCTATTGATTGGCAGAACATATCTAAGCTGTCAGACAAGCAGGGTGTGCTGATGAAGTGATCAGGTGCTGGTGGGTGTGTAAATCAGAGTTATTGAGGTGAGAGACTTCACACACAAACACACACACACACACACACACACACACACACACACACACAGAGTCAGAAATCGAACCTCTATTACATGGAAACAAAATAATATCTTGTGTTGGAACTGATTATGTGCCCTTACTGAGGACAGAACTGTAGCTCTATTGTTTTAAAATAACAGTGGAACATTACAGGAGAGGGTATTTTTTCAGTTTCAGAGTCTCTGGGTGTCCTGATAAAAAGGCTGCAGGTGCCTGGAGACTATTTGGAATTGGGTTCAAAGTTGCTCGTACCCAGAGACAATCAAAAACATCCACAAAGACTTTTTTAACTGCTGCCTTCCTTTGTGTTAGTGTCTACGCTCCTGTGTTTGTGTCTCCTGATTGTGTAGTTTTCCCTCAGACCCCTGGCGCAGTAATTGAATTTGGCTTTCCCTTTAATGGAAGTCTGTGAAGTGTGGAGAGAGGCTGTGATAGCTCTGAACATCCAATCTTCACAAACAGGCATATGTTGCACACCATTGGACGTGGATGACACAGTGTGCGTGTGTGTGCGTGCGTGCGTGCGTGCGTGTGTGTGAGGAGCTGAGTTTAAGACACTACTAAAATATACCAGCAGAAAAATTCAAGCTCATGGTTTTTATTCTGCTCAGAGTATCGGTCATGCTGCAAAGAAAAGCAAAAGAAACCAGGAAGAAATTAAGCAAATATGCATCATGAATTGGTTAGAGAGAGAGGCCAAGAAAAACATGTACAAGAGTTGTAGAGGAATGTTTGTGTTTTCTAAGGTTTCATTAAAAGAAGAAAACAAAATAACTTGTATTTTTCCTAAAATACAAATTATTGCTTAATCACAGTTTTAACCCTTTCTTCTCTGTTAGCGCTCCAACACAACAGCTGCATTAGCTGCTTTATAAACATGGACTCAGCTTCAGCTCACATTGGATCCTTACAATATGATCACTTGAAAGATTTTCACACCCTCAGACACATGTTACCAATGAACAACAGAGCTGTACTATTTATCCAACATAAACCGGATCAGATATTTAACCCTTTCATGCACGAATTATGAGAACCTTAATCAAATTTTTTTCCTGAGTGTTTTTATTCCTCTTTAGGCATGAAAAAACAATGCGATTGAAAAAAACTTAAAGATATGTGTAAAAAAAACAAAACAAAACAACGAAAAGAACAACAAAATCCATGAATATACAAGAGAACAGCTATAGAATAGCTGTCCACTGTAGTGACCAGTATGCATGAAAGGGTTAACCAGCTTCTGAATAGTAATAACCACAAACCCCATAAGACTCATTCAGAAACATTTCCTTTTCAAGATCATTTAACCAACAAGTGCAAAGAAATGATTTTTCATGTTTTCGTGGACCAGTTTTTATTGTGTTATATAAATGTCAACAAACTGAAAGTTTGATGCATGCAACACACTCAAACCTTGTTTCTATGACATGTTTTCCATTGTGTTACTTGGCTTTTTTGTGACACATTTTAATCATTTGGGAACTCAGGACACTCTGTAACTGTTACACTTTTGTAAACAGAAATTCTGTTCATTGTTGCCGTTTACTGACTTGAGTTTTCATAACCATGATTTCATATCACCCCAGTTAATAATCAACAGTTAGACCTACAGACTATGATAGACTGGGAGTTGAGTAGTCATTAGATAAATATAAATATCACTACAAATATTGAAAACCATCATTTTTTAAAAAAATTTATGCTTTGTTTTGAACATGTTAATTTAAATCATTCAACAAAACAATATGTTACAAATCAACAATATTTAGTTAACAATGAGCAAAAATACACACATTTACACACTCGGTACTGGGTTTCTAACCTTTGCTCATACGATAGTATATTCCAGACAGATTTGCTTTCTGCAGATTTTACACTGCACTGTCTAGAACTCACAGAAGAGGCAGCACCACGGGTCTGCAACCAGGTCCTTGAATACTTTCTAGGATTAAACTTGAGAGTAGGTGGGCCATTGATATTAATCATCATCAAGTTGAAAGATGTTTATTGGGGCTTTCTCATTTGCATTTCCAATAATCGTGCATCTTTCAACGAGATGTGCAGTGACCTGTCAATCAACTGGGGTGGCACTGGCACCTGAGGCGTCCAATCAGGTTCCAGAGGTGGCCAGCGCTAGTTAGCAATATTTTCCTCGGAATGACCCACCCTACTTTGCCTCTGATTGGCTCATCAGTCCTCATGCCTAAAGTCTACGTGACTCCTTTCACAATATTAAGCACTGTTAAGGAGGAAAAACCTTTGCAATTCTGCATTAAGAAACAATTTTTTCAAACTGAATAATAATTCATTTGACACAAAGTAGTGAGACACAACCCATCCTTGCTCAGATAAATCCCCTAAATGATGAATCGAACAGTGTTACTTGTGCACTATATTCATTAAATGTTTCAGTCGTTGTCCCTGAAGAGTCTTAGAAGCATCAAAATTTGTGAAAATCTTTGCTTTAAATACAGGTGCATAAAATATAGCCAATTTCAGGTTGTTTTTTTTTTTTTTGTTCTAATTGTATTTTAGAAAATGTCCCTGAACTTTGATTTACATATTTGATTAATCCCAGAAAACATCATAATTCTCTCTTTGAATGAATGGTGATCTTTGAGAGCTGATGTATTCCAGCTGTTTATGCGGAGAAAAAGTAAGAATGTAAATTTACTGTCTTTACAAACAGAACAGCCAGGAATGATTCATTCCACGTTGTATTAAAGACTAATTTTGTTTTATTGTTTCACAGTGAGGGAGTCAGACAGATCGTAATACAGCAGGACACCATGATGAGGATTTTATTATATGGACTACAAAAAATACAACTAACAAATAGTGTGTGAATGCAGTTACAGTGCATGAATATGTTTACTGTGAGAATCCAGCAGTCACTTTGTGGAATAATGATGGTAAGGGTAATTGATGGTTACAAACTTGGGTTACACATGAGGCTCATAAGGGGAAAAAAATGATTTAAAGTCTGAGGTCAGTGATAAAACAGGAGGGTAAGTATAGGCTACTGTCCATCCACCTCACAGCCTTGTCTTTTCTGATGAATCATCTTTCCATGTGTGTGTTTATAAACTGCACCATTATCTTCATTATTGTTATTAGTTTATTAATATGGCCTCACATGGTGCTGAACAGACAGAAAATACATGTTCAATAAACAAATAAAGTCATCCACAACCCTCTATCAATAGACCAGGGTCCTGATTATTGAGCAGTATGTGCCGATAAGAGCTCACACTGTTACAGTCACTGATTTACAGTATATCAGTGACTCTGTAGTTTGGTGTAGGGTGATAAGAACACACACCTCACCAGAGCAACACTGATACACTGTACATGATATTAAACACAAGCTTAACAAGTTGTGTCAAGCAGTGGTGTAGTGGTCCTTGGAGAAGTGGGTATGCCTTTAATTTTTGCCTTTTTCTTATTTTTTTTATTTTTTAGTCCAAAAAAACGCCATTTTAAAAACAGTGACATGTAAAACTACTCTATTTAGCTTACTCAAAAATCCATCAGTAGTATTTGCTCACTATTATAAAATGATCATGCCTTGATCAGGAGCAGTTTGTAGGTTTTACTGGTCACACAAGCAGCTGCATGAATGTAAATGGATTCAACATGAGGCAAACATAGGATAACATTAGCCTTTCATAATGTTAGCCTTTCATAAAATTAGTCTTTCATAACGTTAGCCTACTCGCATAGTTGAACTATTGGTGACAGCATCTCTTCTCTGAATGTGCAGTCATATGGCCAGTAGTTTAAAACAGTGACTCATTCTGAAACCACCTTAAAACTTACCTCAGAATTATGTATTCCATGAAAGTAGGTTCTCTTGATATGTGCCACTCATTTGAAAGATGTTTGTTCTGCCTTTCTCATTAATATTTCCAATAATCACTCATCTTTCAACGAGACGTGCAGTGACCTGTCAATCATTTGGGGTGGCACTGGCACCTGAGGTGTCCAATCAGATTCCAGAGGTTGCCAGCACTAGTTTGCAATATTTTTACTCGGAGTGACCCGCCCTACTCTGCCTCTGATTGGGTAATCAGTCTGATCAGTGACAGCAGTGAGTACTAGCCAATTACAGTCAGAGTAAGGCAGGTCATGACTTCACCATCCTAGGGGCAAACATGGACAATTTGGCTCAGATACTACTATACTATACTGAATGGTGTGCATCAGGGGGATTTAGAAGTGGGTATACCCACTGATGACTGAAAAATAAGTGGGTATACTCCATATACCCCTGTATACCCTTGACTACACTACTGGTGTCAAGCACAACAAACCCCGCCCCTCGCATGTATTGTAACTTATTTTGGCATCAATGCACTCTTTCATCCATATTCAAAATTTGTTAAATATTGTAATGGAATTTTAACTTAAAGGTGAGTGTTCGTTAAAACCGGGGGCTCATCATTCAATCAAAAGGCTCTTTGAAGAGACTGGAGGTGACACTTGCAAATGGGATTCACCCTTTAAAAGGTGGATCTTGTGAGAAGCTCTTGGTCTTTTCTTCACAATCACAGCTCGTGTGCAGAACTGACCTTTCTTTGCAAAGAAATAAAATCTTGTCAGATGGCAGAAGCAGTGGGGATTTCTCATAGACTGCAAGGGAGGCCCGGCTTCCCCTAAAATTACGAAAATTAAATGGTTAAATATGTACGGTTGTGTTGACATTTCATTAACTACAAATGTGTTAGAACACGTTCATCTCACAGTTCGTTCTGAATCAGCTTTATCACAAATCAACGGACGCGATGTTGTTCACTTCTCATACATTCCCGTTGCGCTGTTTTCTCATACATCTCTGCTCAGTGCATTTGTCTGTAGACTGCGGGCGTCTATGGGCTTCAATGGGACTGAGCGGAACAGTTTATTTCATTGCGTCAAAACTGGACGGTAATTGGATAAATGCCACGATGTTGTCCCGCCCCCGGATGCCGGGCGTCTCTGGGGGTGAATGGAGCTGTGGGCGGAGCTCGGCCGGGCTGGACGCCAGAATCCCACGTGCTGATTGGAGGATCAGTCGAAAGGCTGAATCCTGTTTGATTGACAACTATTTTGAGATCTACTCCTTCACTGACACAGTTCAGTTTAATACCGTCGCACATTCTGCTGTGAAATCAAGAGAGAAACCACTACGAAATAACTCGTTCATTTCTTGCACTGTAAATAAAACACTCATTGTACTTCCTTGTTTCAATTTAACATAATTTCAGCGTTTTCTTGTTTCAGTTACATAATTGAATCATTTCTTGTTCGAGTTTAATATCGTTTTGTAGATAGTTAAATCAATCAAACTGTCGGCTAGGTCGGAGTAAACGGAGTATCTCTTGTTTAAAAAGGCTGAAGTCTTACACCCACAACACACTGGGCCAAGGCAATCTAAGCAGCCCAGCTCTGCTGGACATTCAGAGGACGCTGGTCCAGTCCCTGGAAAGATGCCTACTTGGTACGATAAGGTTACTGACCATTTTTTTTAAAAGGAACGGAGGGCCGAATGTATAAATAACTTGACAATTTTTTTTTTTTTTTTGATGTAAGCCGACAATGAGCTTCCCCTGTCTGAAAGACGAGCAGGCGCCACTGGGCAGAAGTCTCTATTTCATTATTCACCAGCAGCAGAACAAAAATTTCCATAACAATATAAAAATTATATGCCAAGTTTGAAGTAAAATGAAACAAAGTTGATGTTTTTATAGACTTTTGAAATTTTGCCCATTATAAGTAAATGGGAAAAAAAAAATTTTAAATTTAAAAACAAGCTATCACTTAGATATTTTGCAGAGTGATGTCTAAAATTAACCTCTATATCTCTGCAACATAAATTGAGTTAAAATTTACATTTCTATAGGGATTTGAAATTTTGCCCATTGTAAGTAAATGGGAAAAAAAAAATAAAAAAATAAAAATTCATGAAAAACTTTAACTTTGACATGTTTTTCCCAAAATGTAATTACATCTATTCTGGGTCACTGGTAATCTATAAGCCCAAATTTGGTATGAATTCAATTAATAACTTTGCTGCTGAACTACAGTAACACTGCTAAACAAACAAAGAAACAAACCAAATCAAATACAACACCCCTTGCCTTCCCTTCAGGGTTCTGGGTAAAAGTCTTTAAAAGGATCATTTAGAAAGAATTTTCTTCCAAGTCAGCTGAAGTCATACTGAGGTTTGTGCAATAGGCCTGTGTGTGGTTAATGACGCATAGTTTAGGATCTGAGGATTAGAAATGCAGTTGAGGTCAGTGCAACATGTGAAAAGTGATGGATTCTTTTGTAATGAATCTGTTTTTAGTTCCTGACTGTTAAGTATCAACAATGACCTAAGAAGAAAAAAAAAACCTTTTGTGGTTCATCACATGATTTTACTAAGTGAATGATGTGTTGTGATGAGTTTGGGTTATTTACAAGAATGACTCAGAAAATAGGGGAGGCTGGGGATGGTTGTAACATTTTGCCTCTTACTTTTTGCTGCTAGTCTGTCTTGCTGGAAGGACTCTGCTGGAGTAAGGGTAAATGTTTTCATTGCACTCCTTGCACAGTGGTGTCAGGATTTGATCATTTTCACTGCAAAATTCATTTAATTCATTTCAACATTTTCTTTTTTGTAGACAATAGATTTTTTTTTTTTTTTCTTGATTCAAGCAAAAACATCTGCCAATGGAAAAAGGGAAAATTATCTTGGTAAGATTTCTTGAAATAAGATTTTCAAGATCTATTGTCTAAAAATAAGTTCTTATATCTCACTGAAAAGTTACCTTTCAGGTAATTATGTCTTATTTTAAGTGTGATGAGGTATTTTGACTAGAAATGAGAAAAATACACTTGGTAAGATTTGATTTTTGCAGTGTTCCTCCCTCTACTATCTGTGCATTAGTGTTTTAAAGTTGCCCTTGGTACACTCTAAGAAATAAAATGTTGGAATAAATTAAAAATGTTATGGCAACTTGTTCCATGAAACATGGTTATTTAATTGTAAAAAGATGTTGCAGTTAATTGAAAAGAATGTTGCGGCACGACACACTAGCATGGACTCAAATGCACAAGACTCTCAGGCACGAGATGGATTTCAGAGAATTTATTATGTTCTTCAGTGTTCACAAGAGAATCCACAATACGAAAACAAAGGAACTGAAGGAAGGAGCAAAAAGTGCTCAATAACTAAACAAAAATAGAAAAACAAGAAACAGCGGGATAATTCAAGGAACGAGATACAAGAAGCAAGGAACAAGATTCAAGGAGTCTAGTAGGGCTTCTCTGGGGAAACATGAACGACACACTAACAAAAGACAAAGGGAGAGAGGAGAATATATTCAGGACTTGCAGCTGACGTCACTGGTCATGTGATTGTTGTTTACACCGCCATATTGGTAGGCACGCTATCTGGATCCAGAAAGTCAGAACTGTTGTTTTATATCGTGTTTTTCTTTGGACTCGTGTTTGCGTGTTTTGTTATTTGCGAGTATGTCTACTTGTAATAAAGGCACCATAGATGAGTTTCAATCTTTACCAACAACAGTGATGTGTGGGCAACTCGGAGGTAAAAACAGGAGTACCAGCTAGCAGCCGGCTCACATCAACCACGTACACCTCCAGGCTCTGCCCGCAACTCGTGAACGAGCCGATATGTTAGCTCTAAAACGGTCCATTAACTGTCTCTGTCCAAAAGCCGATCCCATCTTCTCTTTCACAGCCGCATAATTTGACTTGACCGCATCGGGAAGGCTGTCCCATAGTAGAAAAGCAGACTTGCACAGATGGGTGGGGAGTATTCTCACCAGCTCCCCGCTGAACTCACCGGTGTCACCTGCCGAAGTTCCGACTGCCGAAGTTCCGACTGCCACTTCCAGCTGCTTCACCCAGCTGAGGAAACTCTGGCTGCCATCGCCGGCAAAGGGAGCAGGTAGATCCACAATCACTCTGTCTCTGTAGGGTGATAGGTCAGGAGAAGCCCTCCTTGTAGGTTTAAAGGGGTCTTCATCACCGTACCACATGAAGACAATTCTTTTTTTCCACGCCGCTAAGCGCAATAGGCACACAGGCTAACTATACTGAGAAGCTACGATAACCGCGGTAATAACTATAAACAACGGTCGGCAGAACAGAACCGCCGCTGCCACCAATGGAACCCAGCGGTCTTTCTGCCTAACTTATAATTGGTGAAAGTTTAGTAATAAACGGCACACAGGAGTTTAGCAGGTCCATCATTTAACACGCTACAAACTCAGTGTTACTTCCGCCTCCAAGACTTAATGAATGCATACGTGACATGAAACTCATCTATTGCAACCAACCGCAACACATGTGGTTACCATGATCACACTGCTTAAAGCTTTATGTTATTGTAGATCTACACAGGAGAAAGATAAATATCACCAACAGTGGGCAATTGTATGATCCAAGGAAAGCTTGCCTACCAATATGGCGTCGTAAACAGAAAACCAAGTTATCATGTGACGTATGTGCAAAACCTGAACAGGGAGAGCAGGGGTCACAGTCAGGTGTAGGTAATCAACAGGAGGACACCAGGTGCAGTTAATGAGGGAATTAGGGAAAACAAAGACAAGTCAGACAGAGTGCAGACAAAACAGGAAGATGTACGCCTTCACCAAAACAAATCACGAAGAGATGTGACAAAAAAAAAAAAAAACTAAAACCTTCAACTAAATTAACACAAACGCCACCACATAACAGACAACCTACTAATAAATCCAAAGTACTTGTGTCAGTAAATCTATATTAAGGCATTGCTTTAATGCTACAACTTAAGAATTACTTTTTTTTCCTTTTTTTTTTACATTCATGATAGTGTTGCGTGGGGCCATGACATCATTGACTGCGTAACCCTGTTTGTGGCTCTTTCAACCAGGTGAAACACCTGCAGATGATCAGCTGAACCAGCTACCCTGATTGTCACCCTGCTAGAAAAGGCAGTCAGATGAACACAGACCCAGACGCAGCAAACCCATCCAACCACAGCTGAAGCTTTAGGCTACAGGGAGCCTTCTTTCTTTTAGGTTAACATTTAAGTTAATTTCTTTTAGTTTGGCCTGGGGGTGGCCAGTGGTCAAACTTTTCATTTTAGATTTAGTTGGATAAGTTCTTTTCAGTTATGGAGAGGGAGCAGCTTCTACGTTCCTATAGGGGGTGGCCTGCCTTCCCCCTCCAATTTATTTATTTTTGCCAGCACCTCCAGGTCCCTTTGGTTCACTGAGTTCATTTTCGGTATGTATTGCCTTTTTGAGTTTGTTGTTTTCGTAAATTACTTCATTGTTAATTAACTGGGTTACTTTTGTCTAATTTGATTAATAAAATCCTTAAAGTCATTTAATTTCTATGGTGTCCTTTTTTGTGTTGGGGTCTCCTTTTCCTTTGAGCTGATTTACTTGTTGTTTGGAGACCGTAACAATAGGTTTAATCCAAAGGACACTTGTTTATTCAGTTGTCTCTGTTTTTAATATAATAACCTTTGAATTGACTCTAAGCTTTAATGTACATCTACATGATCAGTGAATTAAATATAAAAAAAATACAGGATTTACACTGAAAAATGTCAAATACAGAGGATAATATTAGAAGAAATGATGATAAATGACTTAAACACTGACATTACCATCCTGGGATAAGCTGTTCCTCGTCTTTTTTTTTTTTTTTTTTTTTTTTTAAATATTCTTCAAGAAAGGAAAAACAATATATGATGCATTTTAGATACAATGTCTTGAATTGTTTTTCATAGTTTCACCAACCAAATCCCCTCCCTCCCACCCTTTCCACATACATACACACTGCCATTAAATACGAACCCAAAAAAAAAGGGTGGGGTTGATGGGCACACATCAACATAAATATTGATGTGGGTAAATAAATAAGGGACACATTGTTTCTTCCTTTTCTAGCTAAGAATTACATTTTCTAATCAAGAGTATTGGTTTGGCTTTACACACATTTTGTTGTAAGTAGTGATGGGAAGTCCGACTCTTAACTAACTCGATTCTTTCTGTTCATTTGTCTGTTGCGAATCGATTTATTTGATTCACTTTTTTTAAAAATATAGATTTATTCTTTTTTAAATTTTTACAAAAAACAACATAAAACAGCCCCCCACACACACACACACACATACACACCAACAAATTTACAGCAACACAGTCCTGACAACAGTAAATTAATATGCTACAAATTAGTAATCATATATCAAATAAAAGAAAGAAAAGTGTAATGTAAAAAACAAGGTCAATCACTCACATCAGTCACCTCATTGAAGAAATTTTAACACAGGGTCCCATTGATCCACCAATTAAAAAACAAAAAACACCCTGCGGGTATTAGCCTAACTGCCAAGCGTATGTAGAGCCGAGTAGAACTCTAAATAACCATGTTCCGTGGAACAAGTTGCACAACATTTCTATTTAATTCCAAGATTCTATTTCTTGGAATGTTGCAAGGGTGACTTCAGAACACTAATACACAAATAGTAGAGGAGGAAAATGATCAAATCCTGACAAATGTGAAAGAACAACAACCTCCACGCCCTATCGACATCCTGAAAATGTCATGTTTTGACAGTTACATCTTTTTTTATATGTGTCGCTTTCTTTTGTACCATGTCATGTTTCCTTATGTGGACATGTTCCATCAAAACAACATCTCTCCAGACACGATTTTGTTAATTCACTTTGCAGCATCTTGCACTCAGCACTGGCCAAGTACTAGACAAACAACCCACAGAACCTGTAGCCCTATTGTAGAATGACAGTGGAAGGAGACAGACCTGTCAACAGCACTGGGACCGAGCTAAGAGGCATGGAGATTGGTCTGGATATGCCTGACAACAGACCATCCACATGTCGAGTAATAAAGTTAAATGTTCTGCAAAGTTCTATCATTGATGATTAGATTAGATTAAGGTCCTTTATTGTCAGTTTACAGTACAATTTACCACACACTGAAATTCAACCTCTGCTTTTGACTCATCTCCAGAACATGTAGGAACACACCACACACTGCCAACTAGGAGCAGCGGGCTTGCCATAGCAGGTGCCCGGGGAGCAAATGGGGGGGGTGTAGTGCCTTGCTCAAGGGCACATCAACTCACAACTTGTTCTGCCAGTCCGCGGAATTGAACCAGCGACCCTTTGGTCACAAGCCCACTCTTTAGCCGACTCTTGTGGCCTAGAGGGTAAGTGTAAGTTGAAAATGGAAGAAAATTGGATGTAATAAACTTCCAAAACAAACAAGAAAAGGTGTATTGAGATGAAACAACATCTATGCTTGATAACCTCTACACCTTAACTAGGATTTAATGATATGCAATAAGCATGTATTTGCCTGTTTGTTTTTTGTTTTTTTTATTTAACCAGCAAAAAAAAACCTGTTGAGGTTAAAAATCAGCAGCAGCACAAATAAAAGTATATCTACTGTGATTGCAACATGAGTCAAATGTTGGTGTCGGTAGTAGTTTTCACATTTAATTCCCAATAAAGAAAATGTCCATGTGATAATGTGATTTTTGTTTGTCTCTGTGGCACCAACAGTATTCATTACAGTACTGTGTTCATTTGTATTCATCCACAAGAGACGTCATGGGCCTACATTTATTTCAAACATTTACATTTACATGGACATACTTGTATTTCTTCATCTTTTCATGCATGAATTCTGAAAAAAAAGTATCTAGATTTTTTTTTTTTAGATTTGATTTTATTATTCAAAATTAGGCTAAAGTTGACATGCATTTTGATTTTTTTTTTTTTTTCTTTAAATATGGTTTTATTAAGAAAATATTTGACCTTATGAGACCCAGGAAAGCACATGCATTGTTTTTTAAATTTATGGCATGTCCTTTGCAGTGTTTTTGTATAAAGCTGTGAAACTCTTGTCCACAAACATGGACAGAAAACCCATAGTTGGGCCTTAGCAGGTTTAACTTAATGAGCTCATAGAACAGTAAAAATTCTAAGGGTCTATAGAGACTGCCCCCATGTGGCTTGGAGAATATAGCCTTTTTATAACCCTTTGGAAAGTGAGCACAAACGTGAACATGATGCATGAAAGGGATAAGATACAACAAGAAAATAGTGCATGTGCATAGTGATAAGACACAAACCAACCTACACCCTACAAACTGACCTAAATGGCTTCTATGTGCAGAGGTCAGTACTTAGTGTGAACTTTGTTTTCATGAGTACATCTTTAAGTGTCTTGGGTCAACTGTGTTAAAGTTCTCTGAAGTCATCTGGTAGTGCTTTAAACCAAGCTTCAGTAAACACGCAGCAAGCAGTAAATCTCAAAAAACACAATTTATTTCAGTTAATGAACTACTGCCCCAGTTTCTTTCAACTTTAAACCACCTTGGTACTAAAAATCTCTGGTTATCTTGGACAAAAAGCTGCATGTTCTAGAGATTTTTGGGCCAACGGTGGCTCTGGACTACTCCATTTTAGGCTGCCTCCAGAGCGGGGGGTCACGTAATTTAAGTTAACTCACCAGTTATGTTTCGGATGGCAGGACCAAACCAGGAGAAATGAAGAACTCACCAAAAAGAAGGGATTGAGGTTTTAAAAAGTTAAAACAATAGCTTGATTTATTGCTTCAGGCCCAAATAGAAAAGGTTACAAAAAGAAAGAAGTCAGTTATCAATTAGTCTACCATCAAACACACATTTCGTCACAGAGAGAAAAAGAAAAAGCCAAAAAAAAAAAAGTTTCCTTTATTACCTTTTATAGTCTTTAGTGACTTTGGAGACTCCCATTATTCAATGACATCATTCGTCGTACGCTTATTATTGGTTAATGATAGTTACTGGGCAGAACATGTCAGTCACTCCATAAGCTAATTCTAAGAAAAGCACATGCTGAAAGTTCATTTGAGTTTAACAAGCGCCTTGGACACCTGTCAATCAAACCAACTGCATAGCTGAACCACAAAGAGTTTTCAGAAAGCGCGTCCTTGCTTAACACCTGCACAATTAGGCTAGCGTTTCTTCACCACAAAAATTCCCCAGGTTCATAATCTGGTTTTTCTGCTCGACTCTCTTTACCACAATTACTCTCTAAAGATGTAAAATTAGATCTTTTATGTAGAATCTGACATCTCCAAGTTCAACACAGAAAGGTTCATCAAAATCACACACACTCATGAATCAAACCTTTCACTGACTGTTCAGTACAAATAAGGATACGAAATACAGTTAAAAATTATAAATCAGAATATGACAACTTAGATCTGCAAAAATAAAAAGACTCTTCAAGCAGAATACCTTGTAATGTAAAGATTAAAAACCCCTTTAGCCCTGTCGGCCCACCCGCGGGCCAAAAAAATTATTTTAATATTCATTTACTATAAAAATATAATAAATCAGGACAGTGGATGTTTTTTTCAACCTTTGCTCAAAGTTTAGACCCTAATGTTAATAAAAGTACATCAAAAGTGTATTTTAGTGCAAACTTTAATGTTCAAACATGATTTTTAATCTTTGTGGGGTGAAATATACGCTATTAAAAATCTCTGACACAAACAATTAATTTATGCATATCATTGACAATCCAGCTGAAAAAAAACAGGCGAGGATAAAAAAAATTCTAATTTCTCTTTTAGTTTGTTACAGTTTACTCAGGCATAGTAATAGATACAATATTTTAGACAATGGGAATAGATTCTGTGAGGTCTGTAAATGTCCATAGACACCAAGAACATCCATATGAACCTTATTATTGGGAAGTAATTCTTCATTTACTTTGGGTATGTCTTTTTAGGCGTTTTTCCCCTGAAATATGGTCAGGGTTAAACAGGTTAAGCAAACAACTTATAACATTACATTTCCTTTTCTTCTTTTCTATTTTGGTTCATGATATATGATTTATGATGTCCATCTGACATTTTAGAGCTAGTCAAAGTCACACATTCATCTTCCATTTAATACAATCTGTACTACACTTCCATGGAGTACTTCATATTATTTTCATTCTTTTCTCCACTGAGCTGATCCTGTAGAGTTCCTATAATGTTCTTATTTTTATCTCTATTTATTATGTTTATTTTTCCTGTACAATCTGCTTGTACATATTGTGTATTGATACAGAGGCTGAGAAATGCATATGGATGGAAATCACAGCTTTTCTGCAACAACCTAATGGTGGCCTAAGAGTTTTGCACCGTATTGTACAATAACACACTGTCACATATTTGATCTGTTTCTCAGTTGTACATAAGTGGCTGGTTTAAGGATTTCTTCTAAAGATTAGATTAGATTAGATTAGATTAGATTAGATTAGATTAGATTAGATTAGATTAGATTAGATTCAACTTTATTGTCATTACTAGTATAAATACAGGGTAACGAAATGCAGTTAGCATCCAATCAGAAGTGCAAATAGCAGAAGTGCAGTATAATACAGTTAAATACTGTACGTACAGATAAGCAATATGTACAGATGAGTGCAGTTATATACAGCTAGTGCAAATGAGATGGTTATATTAAGTATTGAATGTACAGATGAATAAATAGGATGTTCAATAGTTCTGTGCAGTATATGTAGAATTGTTATGGGAGAAGTAAGTACAGGTAGGGCTATAAAGGGTGGTTATAATTATCCTTAAGGCTATACAGAAGTAACTGATTTGCTATACAAATATCTTGTGAATATACAGTATATAAGGCTATATGCAGAAATAACGAACTAAAGATGAGTTACAAGCCCTGAAATTTCCCCTTGATATTAATATGGGAAACATTTACACTGCAAAAATCAAAATCTTACCAAGTATATTTTTCTCATTTCTAGTCAAAACATCTCATCACACTTAAACACACACTTTGATTTTTTTTCTCCAATGTATCAAGTTATGTCTGAAAAACTGCAGTTTAATCTCAGTCGTCTGATTGAACCCATACGCCCTCCTCAAATTTACTATACTCTGGTTAACTTCATGGACAAAAATGTACATGCATGCGAAAACTACTATAAAATCATCATACAGCAACATTTTTTCTTGTTTTTTCCAAAATAAATCACTTAAACAACTTCCACCCTACCAAACATTCAACAGTTTTCAGGATTTTAACCCTTTAAATGCCAGTCTAATTATTTATATTATGAATGATTAATTACAAAAAAAAAAAAACACACAAAATTGTATAATTTCCATATAACAAATAGTAGGTGGATGAAACAGTGGTGGTTATTAGAGCCTTGGATTTGTCAAAGATTAGCAAAAAAAAAATTAATTTGATTGCATCAGTATTTTTTCAGAATTGAAATGATTAAACTGGCATTTAAAGGGTTAAAATCCTGAAAACTGTTGAATATTTGGTAGTTTTGTGCAGGGGGGATATTGTTTAAGAGATTTATTTTAAAAAATAAATTAAAAAACTAAGAAAAATATTGACCTATGATGATTTTATAGCAGTTTTTTATATGTGTACATTTCTGTCCACGAAGGTAACCAGAGGGGGCAAAATGCATCGTGGAGTAGAAGAGTCTGGATTTCAAATATATAACTAAAGAGAAATGTTTCTTCCAAATTTTATGCCAAAAGCTGCAACACAGCCAAAATGATGAACAAATGAAAAAAACAAAAAAAGTGAAAAATGTGCAAAAATGCCTGAGGAGGGCCTAAGGATTAACCCTTTAAACCGCAGGTGTCAAACATGCGGCCCGGGGTCCAAATCTGGCCCGCCAAAGGATCCAATGCGGGATGAATTTGTGAAATGCAAAAATTACACTGGAGACATTAACAAACAACGGTGTTAAAATCATTTTAGGTCAATTCAATCTAAAGAGGGTCAGACCAGTAAAACCCTATCATAATAACCTATACATAAAGAAAACTGCAAATTTCTCTCTTTGTTTTGGCGTAAAAAAGGTAAAATTACACAAAAATGTTTACATTTACAGACTAGCCTTTTACAAAAAATGTCAATAACCTGTATAAATGATAAACTAAGGTGTAATATTGTTAAAACTGTGTTTATTTTTCTTAAGAATTTTTGGGTTGTTAATATTTGTTCATTTTATGTTCAAGTACAGTTTGTAGATGTAAACATTTTCACTACGGAATTTGACTTTTTTCACTCAAAAACATAAGAGAAAACTTTTGAGCTGACATTATTTATCAGTTTTTATCCTATTATTTATATTATTTTAGTTGTCTGGCCCACTTTTTTTCATATTAGTCTGTATGTGGCCCCTGAACTAAAATGAGTTTGACACCCCTGCTTTAAATCCTAAGCCTAAAATGATCTGTTTGGACTTTTTTTTAAAATTTTGATTATAAAAAGCTTAGAAAATGTCCTGTGAAGGAGTCCTTTTGCCCATTTTTCCAGAGCACTTTGAACTTTCCAAATCTAGCAGTCATTTACAATTTACTGCATGTTATAATATTGTTAAAACAGCTTCTTCTCCACCTTCTACAGGCGTGAGTTAAATTTTTGTCATGGCCCAATAAAACCTGTAAGTTGCAATGTCTCAGGTTTCAGAAACTGTTGGAATTTTTTTCAACTGCACAAACGGTGAAAGAGTTACAGCCATTCAAACTGCATATGTGTACGGTGTGTCAGCAGTGACACGTCAGGTTTCAAAGAGTTAATCTGCAGTTGTATAAACACGGAACAAAATGTACTTTCTTACCTGAAAATCCTTTTTCCGCCTTTGTTTTCATTCCTGGTCTCTATGTTATTTGATCCATTCATATCAGAGTCAGTGTAAACAGGCATCTCTAATCTGAAGGAACCATCACACCACTGACCTTTTGCCCACATGAAGAAACACAATCAAGGATGTTGTGGATTCGGATTGTTTGTACAGGATATCCTAAACAATACATGGGATATTGGCACGGATGAGTATTTTATAATCAAGCAATAGTTTTCCACTTAAGTGAGTCCAGTCCAGCGATCTGATGTAAACATTTAGGAGCTTTTTGTAGCTTTGGTTCCACTGTCCTTCTTCACCATCACCTTCATCAGTGTGCAGAGGTCTGTGAACTAGTTAGAGTGCACTGACCCCTGGTGGACATAAGAGGTATTACAAGTGACAGTCCGTTTACTGTCTGATCTACTCTGACATGTTAGACATTATTTATTAATATTCATGTCAAAATTAGAGGGTTGTTTATAAGATCACACGGGTTATAGCTTTGTTGGTCCCGACTAAGTGCAGTCCTGACCCGGGTCTAGCTGATCCTCAGGCTTAAATCTGTACCCTGCGGTGATTCCGCCTTCATCAGCAGCAGACACCACCCTGCCCCGACACAGTCCTGACAGGAACTTTCAGATCCACCTGGGAGGAACCCGTGCAGAAAACCTCTCAAACCTGGGTTTATGCAATTTTTATTCAATTGTCATTTTGAAGCAACAGCTGTGGGAGAAATGACGGAGCAGAAGAACTTTGCAGAAGTTATTGCACAGATATTTAAAGAGGCGCCTGCTGCCAGGAAAGATCTGGCAGATAATCAGAGTAACCTCCTCCGAGTGGCAGATTACTGCGAAAACAATTACCTTCAGGTGAGAAACACTCCTCTACACACACATGAAAACCTTCGAATTAATAGGACCTGTGGTGCTTTACAAATGAAAAGTCTTCACACTAAGGGGATCAAACCTTAATGTTTACTTAAAAAACTTCAACTTCTTATTATTTCCCCTCAGTGTCTCTAAATGCACCATAAATACTCACCAAATAATGGCCTCTGATGTGAAAGAAAAAAAAAAAAAAAAAAAAAATCCAATTTCTAAGTGTTGGAACCTCACGATACCCTGAAATAGTAATAGTATTTGTAATTCTAGGAATATTAAGGTGATATTGTCATGATACCAAATTGAAAATATGCAGATGAAACCTTATTGATATTAATAAACTGCAAAAATCTGAATCTTAAGTGTATTTTACTAATTTCTAGTCAAAATACATCATCACACTTAAAATAAGACATAATCACCTTAAAGAGTAACTTGTAAGAACTTATTTTTAGACAACAGATCTTGAAAATCCTATTTCAAAGAATCTTACCAAGATAATTCTCACTTGTTCCATTGGGTTAGATTTTTTTTGGCTTAATTCAAGATTTATTTTTTTTGCTTAATTCAAGATTTTTTTTAATCTTAATTCAAGATTTTTTTTTTAATCTTTATTCAAGATTTTTTTTTTTTTTTTTTTTTTTGCTTTATTCAAGCAAAAAATCTGCCAGTGGAACAAGTGAAAATGATCTTGATAAGGTTTCTTGAAATAAGATCTATTGCCTAAAAATAAGTTCTTATACTTCACTGAAAAGTTACACTTAAAGTGATTTCATCTTATTTTAAGTAAGATGAGATATTTTGACTAAAAATGAGAAAAATACACTTGGTCAGATTTAGATTTTTGCAGTGTAGTTACTGTTTTTGTTCAGTGAAATAATATGACATTAGAGCTGAATTTGCATTGTTCCTGTATGGACATGCAGCAAATAATTACCCCAGTGAAGTTATTTTCAAGTTTTTAAGTCGAGATTGGTTCATTGCAATGTGTAACTGTTACTGTAACTGTAACTGACACACTGGAGTTACACTGTTTATAGATAATGTGTGATTTAAATCGGCAAAATGTCAATGTTTCAATATAATTGTTATTAAGCACTACATATTTCCATTTTCTGGTTTTGCCTCTGATTCCACAGGCAGAAGAGGATGCCCAGACTATCGATGAAGCCAAAGCTCTAGCGACCCAGGCTCTGGCCAGCGTCACCTACCAGATCAACAGTCTGGCCAGTACCCTGCTGAGGCTGCTGGACTCCCAGGCCATGCAGGTGAAAGATATGGAGTCCTCTGTCAACCTGCTGTCACTGGTGAGACTCACCTCCACTCTGCACCACTGAAGCTTTTCAGACATTTACAGTTTTCCTGCAGGATTTTATGAATGACAAACACCCTCAAGTGATCAAACACTGACTTCTTTTGTGTCGCTGACTGAGGCTGTTCATGCTGTGTTCTGGTCCAGGCGGTGGCCATCCACTACGAGAAGGTAGCCAGGAGGGAGATTGGTGTGTTTGCTTCACCAAAAAACAGGGTTCGTACCAAGCTTATGACCCTCCCCCCCTCGGGAAAGGAGCCGGAGAAGAAGTATGCCAGAGTGCCCATATCGTACTCTGTCTTGGACTCAGTTGGACACTGCTTTCAGGTGAAGACAGCGATCAATACTAAGACTCAAGGCCCAGTTGAATCCACACACTTCAGTCATTTGTCAATGGATTAACCCTTAACCCACGAAGACCCAGCGCTACTTTTATGACCATTCCCAAATACATGTTTCTCCCTATTTGACCTTCTTAAGTGATTTATCACCATTTATTATAATATTATCCACTGTATTTAGTGTTTTTCAGCGTAAATTAGGTATTTTCCTATGCCTAATCCATTGATCATGTGGATGTTCATTAAAGCTCAGAGTAAATTCAAGTTATTGAATCCAAAATCAGAGAAAACTGAAGAAAAATTGACATTTTCAACAAATATATCAATAACTGAGCATAAAACAAGTGTCTCCATCCAGTGTCATTGATCCAACTCCATGGGTTTTACTGGTGAATCAGTGTTGTAGAAGATGACGGTGTTTCCACAGTAACTACGGAGCCTCTGAACATCCAAATGGATCATATCTGATGACCATGAAAAGATGACAAACTGCATTTAACACCAATTATTTACATGGATTGATAGGATTGGTCCATCAATGGTTATTAAACAGTTTACATCAGTAGAAGGTTTTGGTTGGCGGTGGCTGTTTGGGTCTTCATGGGTTAAAGACCTCGACTATTTTTGTCACAACTTCCAAAAGATTTTGTTGTCTTTCCAAATTGATTTATCACCATTTATTCTAATATTATCCTTTGCATTTTGCATTTTTCAGTGAAAATCAGGCATTTTCCTATTTTCAGTTGACTGATCATGTAGGTGTTTGTTAAAGCTCAGAGTAAATTCAAAGGTTATCAGATCAAAATTAGAAATAAAAAGAAAAAAAAAGGAAAATCAATCAACTGATATACTCTGAAACTAACAGGAAACCGTATAATCAATTATCAGTTTAACTCATAAAGACCCAGTGCTACTTTTGTGGCAGTTGCCAAATAAATTTTCTCTTTATTTAACCTTTCCTATGTGATTTATCACTATTACAATACCAGCAATTATACTACATATACTACATACTATATACTATACTACATATACAATACAATACTAATACTATCCTGTATTTTGCATTTTTCACTGTAAATCAAGTATTTTCCTATTTTTAATTTCCTATATTTAGTTTAGATGTCCATGAAAACTCACAGTTAAGTCAAACAACATATCAAAACAGAGAAAACTGAAGAAAGAGCTAATTTTTCAGTAAAATCTATCAATAACTGAACATAAACCAAGTGTCTCCATCCACTGTCCTTCATCAAACTTCATGGGTTTTACTGGTCAATCAATGTTGTAGAAGATGACGGTGTTTCCATGTCACTACGGAGCCTCTGAACGTCCAAATGGGTCATATCTGATGACCATGAAAAGACGACAAACTGTATTTTACACCAATTATTTACATGTATTAATAGGATTAGTGGATCAACAGGTATTAACGCTTTTAGATCAGTAGGTGGTTTTGGTCGGCGGTGGCTGTTTGGGTTTTTATATGTTAAGGATAATGTAGTGCACATACAGTGGAAACAGTCACACTGCACTTACCTTTATTTGTCTTTTCTCTATCGCAGGTAACTGAGCAGCCGAGAAAGAGAGCAGAAACCATGGAGAGCATAAAGAGCACAGCAGAAGCCCCTGTGTACGTAGACACCGTCCATCTGTACACTGATGCACAATTCTATTATAAACTTAGAATTGTACTTTACATGTCTGATGCAAAGTTGATCCTGTTCAGTCACAGGATGTTTCTTTATTATAAAAACATGATGCATAATTTCTTTCAAGCTGTAATATGTCAAATTCCCACATTAAAATACATAAAAATGACTTTTACTTACATAAAAGAAGAAAGAAGAAAATCCTTCCAATGTTTTATTAAGTGTGATAACCTGTTTCATATATCATACTACTTTTGCTAACATTAACTTAACTGGTAGCTACTTTATTAGAATGAAACATATTATAAAACAAATCAAAGTGTTTTTATTGTCATGTGTCCAATAAAGAAACAGGTAAAATGAAAGTCTTACCATCCACACTGAGTTTACCACTCAACATAGGAGACTCACAGTCATGCACCTCCTTTAAATCACAACTTAAACCTTGGATGGAGGAAAACCAAGCCTGTGACCATCAGTAGATTGTCGTCACAGGGTTGGTTTGTGTGTTTTTATGATGTTTTGTCTTTTGTCAATTGTCTTTCTTGTCACCAGCCAAGGGACTACAGATGGAAATGAGCACTGTTACTACAATCTGGCATATTTACAGCTGCAGTTGTTGTAGGTGTTCATTAATATGCACTGTCCCTAATAGATAGATAGATAGATAGATAGATAGATAGATAGATAGATAGATAGATAGATAGATAGATAGATAGATAGATAGATAGATAGATAGATAGATAGATAGATAGATAGATAGATAGATAGATAGATAGATAGACTGAATGAAAAGAGAATTTAAGATATATAAAAATAATGATTAAAAAATTTAACAATTTAACTAGGAAACTAAAAACAAACAACAAAGTGGCACTTAAGAATTGCATGCAAAGGAGAATAAGCATAAAATATATAACATAAACTACTATTACTAAGTAAATACATATTTCCATAAATGTGCAATCTATAAGTAATTGTGCAAACTGTCAGATAAATAATATGTTACATTTGCAAAACTGTCAGAGATGAACAGTATGATATATGTGCAATTATTGAGTATAATAACATCAACCTAATATGAATAAATGTGTAAAACTGTAAACATGACCTTTGTCGGAGTCATGTTAGATTCTTTCATGAGTTGTTTTTCCCATGATCCCACGCTCTTTCACGTCTTTATCATTGTTTTGGTTTAACATCAGAAGTACCACCTGACCGATGCAGCCATAAACTAATACTCTGAGTCGACTGAGATTCTTCTAGTCTGTACTGAAGGAGTATTTGGTTTTTATCGTACACACAGAACCAGTTTGGGCATCGCTGTTCCTCCACCCTCCGTCCCCACCTTTCCGACCTCCTCCGAGGCTGGCGCTGACGTCCTGCCGCCTCCTCCATCTGGTGGTGACCCCAGTATGCTGGCTAATCCTCCTCCGCCACCACCTCCCGCTCCCTCCATGGATACAGGCCTCCCTCCTCCTCCTCCTCCCCCACCCTTGATGACCTCACCCACAACTTTCCCCTCACCTCCTCCTCCTCCTCCATCAAGCAACTACCAGCCTCCGCCACCTCTGCTATCAGGAGGCATCTCCCCTCCACCTCCACCTCCACCTCCACCTCCTCCTCCGTCAGTTTTGGGGTCTCCCCTTCCTCCTCCCCCACCGCCTCCTCCCACTGGCAGCTCTGGTACGGTTCCACCACCTCCACCTCCACCCCCACCCCCACCCCCTCCCCTACATTAGCAAATGTTATAGGTGAAGTTCACTATGTTTTTCACAGTGGCTGTCCACATAAAGCAGCAAATAATTCTGATTCCTCCACTTGATTATTACGACAATGATTAATATATTTCGGCTGCAACAAGTGAGCAGCTTCTTATTTCTAAAACAACCACATAACCCAGACATATCCCATGGCTGTGGAGAAGATGTGACTCAGATGTGACTCAGAATGCTCACATTACAGGCCCGCATCAGGCTAAAACTGCCAAAACCAAAACTAAGGACTTGTCTGAAACTAATAACTATGAATCTGTGTTAAAAAAGTCTGCAATGAATTCTTTAAATAGCATGAACACATCTATGAAGAAGATATGTGGGCACTTAAATATTTGATTAAATCAAATTGTAGTTATGTTTAATAGTGAAAGGAAGACTATTTACACACACACACACACACACACACACACTGTGTAAAGAGAATTCAAGAGATTAGGACTAAACAGTTGTATGACCTTAAAAACAATCATCAGTGAAGCTAATCAGAAAAAAATAGGTCCAGTGTACTTGTTGTATCTCACCAAGATGTTCAATCAAGAATCAATAACAACTTGAGTATGTGAGGTTGTCAGGTTGTCTCTGTGTTAGAGTCCTGTGGTCTGGATGCAGGAAATCAATCTCCCAATAGAGTGGTGGTACTTTCACTGGAAGAGAACTCAACTAATTAAATTAAGTCCATATATGACTAAATATCAGTGTTCAGTAGTAACTATAGCAGTGGCGATTTCTCATAGACTGAAAGGGAAGCCCGGCTTCCCCTAAAATAACGAAAATTAAATGGTTAAATACGTACAGTTGTGTTGACATTTCATTGACTACAAATGTGTTAGAACACGTTCATCTCACAGACGAGTTTGTTCAGAATCAGCTTTATCACAAATCAACGGATGCGATGTTGTTCACTTCTCATACATTCCCGTTGCGCTGTTTTGTCATTTGATCTCTGCTCAGTGCATTTGTCCATAGACTGCGGGCGTCTCTGAGCTTCAGTGGGACTGAGTGGAACAGTTTTTTTCATTGTGTCAAAACTGGACGGTAATTGGATAAATACCATGATATTGTCCCGCCCCCGGATGCCGGGCGTCTCTGGGGGTGAATGGAGCTGTGGGCAGAGCTCGGCCGGGCTGGACGCCAGAATCCCCCGTGCTGATTGGAGGATCAGTCAAAAGGCTGAATCCCGTTTGATTGACAACTATTTTCAGATCTGCTCCTTCACTGACACAGTTCAGTTTAATACCGTCACACATTCTGCTGTGAAATCAGAGAAACCACTACGAAATTACTCGTTCATTTCTTGCATTGTAAATAAAACACACTCATTGGACTTCCTTGTTTCAATTTAACATAATTTCAACGTTTTCTTGTTTCAGTTACATAATTTAATCATTTCTTGTTCAAGTTTGATATCGTTTTGTAGACAGTTAAATCAATCAAACTGTTGGCTAGGTCGGAGTGAAAGGAGCATCTGTTGTTTAAAAAGGCTGAAGTCTTACACCCACAACACAATGGGCCAAGGCAATCTAAGCAGCCCAGCTCTGCTGGACATTGAGAGGACACTGGTCCAGTCCCTGGAAAAGACGCCGACTTGGTACGATAATAATAATAATAATAATAATAATAATAATAATAATAATAATAATAATAATAATAATAATGGTCACTGACCATTTTCTTTAAAAGGAACGGAGAGCCGAATTTATGTTTAAATAACTTGACAATTTTTTTTATGTAAGCCGACAATGAGCTTCCCCTGTCTGAAAGACGAGCAGCCGCCACTGAACTATAGTGATATCTGTAACTATTTCTGTGTTATAAACCATCAAAATATGAACCATTAAAGTAAAGGCAATTTTTTTTTAAATATTTCAGAAATTTGTCAAAAATTCCAAAATCTAAATTTCTCCAAACAGTGAACAAAGTTTGTACACATTGCCCCAAGGAAGCTAAATAAAAACTTTAAAATGAATCTGACCAGTAGTTTCAAAGACTGTTGAAATCTAGACACTGTTGATCTTGAGCTGGACACTTCAAGGTCACTGACGGTCAAAGATCATGGACCCAAATGAAAGTCCATATATGGCTTCCTATCAGTGCTCAATAGTAACTATATAGATATCTGTACCCTTTCCATGTTATAAACCATCAAAATATGCCCCATTTTAAGTAAAGGCAAATTTTTAATATTTCAAAAATGTAAAAATCAAAATGTCTCAAAACTGTGAACAGACTTTGTAGACATTGTCCCAAGGAAGCTGCATGTACAATTTGAAATAAATCCGACCAGTAATTTTGTCAGAGAAAATGGTTGTAGAAATTGCTAACAAAGACAACAACAAAGACGACAAAGAAAGACGATGCTGGACACAGTGCCTTCAGAATAACTCATAGCCTATTGGACGATGAGTTAAAGTGGTTCAGTTTTCTAGAGCATCAAGACTGGACTCTCGAGCAGCGGAAGAAGGTCATGTGGTCTGACTGGTCCAGAGAGGCTGATGAAGTGATTACCCATCATGCCTAGTGTCTACAGTACAAACCTTCGGGGCCAGTGTTATGATGTGGGGTTGCATCATTTTCATGCATGGATTGGACCTGAACCCTGTTTACAATATCTGGGATGTGATGGAGTCTTCATACAGAGGTCTGACTGTCCCACTAACAGTACAAGATCTGGGACCAATGTAACTCTGGCTGTCATTTTTTTTCCCCCCAACTTTATAGAAAATATATAGGTATACAAAACATAGAAATTTTGAACTAACATCAAGATATCAAAAGGAAAAAGCATCTAAACAAATAAATTAAAAGAATGCAAAGACTTAGAGACACAAAGAAGAATAGACAAATAATAAAAATAAAAACTTAAAATATACAGATCTAAGAAAAATAAATAAATAAATACATCAGAGAGTAAGTTCAGTCCATTTGAAATAATTCTTTATAAATTGCCAGGGTGTTAGTGATTTTTTGTTAAAGATAAATTCCATTGAATTAATATATTTTTCAAATTCCATCAGAAAGACTTTCAAATTTGGGCGTGTTTTGGTATATTTATTTTTGTGTATATGAGATTTTCCAACCCCCGTGACCCTAGTGAGGATAAAGCAGGTTCAGAAAATGAATGAATGAATGAATGAAATTTTCCAAATAAAATGATCAGATTAACAATTAATTCTAAATTACGAATGTCATGTTCAAAATATGTAAGTACATTTTGAGATGTTATGTTTTTCATTGCTTTTAGACATGATATAGTTTTCAAGTTTTAGACCAGAAGTCAGAAGAGTGCCCACAAAGAAAGAATAAGTGTAACATAGTTTCAGGATAAAATGACAGTTTTATTTTAATTTAATTTAATTTCTTTTTTGTTTTTTTGTACACTCTAATAAGAGTGCTCTCTCCTTTGTTGTTTTTGTATCCACGTGTGTATGTATGTGTGTGTGTGTGTGTGTGTGTGTGTGTGTGTGTGTATGTATATATATATATATATATATATATATATATATATATATATATATATATATATATATATATATATATATATAAAACATATATACATATATATATATATATATAAAAAATGTGTCTATATGCATATATGTTTTTACTTTTAAAAAAGGGAAGGTAAATTGTAATTGTTCTATTTTTCTTCAATAAAAAAATATTGGAAAAAAAAAAGATAGATAGAAGTTACATATTTCTTCAATGTCAGAAAACTGAGATAAAATAGCGTTGGAGGGATATATGTTATGTAAAATCTTGAGATGTATTACTCTAACTCTGGCTGTTGTACTATCACATAAGCTTATCCAAATGATGTCTCTGCACAAGTATCCAATGAAAATCAGAATGTGGGACTTCTTTTTTGTTCTGTGTTTTTCTTATACACCACAGCTAACATTAGCTCTGGCCTGTTCGGTTTCACCATCAGACGAGTGTGTGCAGCCTGTAAAATACTTGGGTGTGTCTGGGCTTGTTGTGACATCACTGTTGTGCAAAAATAAACGCTTGAAAAAAACTATGCTCCGTGCTTTGACCCTGAGCTGTTTGATCTGGGTTTGATGGCAGACTTTGAGCCTCAAATGATATTTTTCTGGGGTAAAAAAACCTCCTTCTAAGCGAAACATCGAAAGGGAGAAGAGATTCTTTCAACATGTTCCAACAACACCTTGAGTGCATTCCTAAGAAACAAGCTGAAACAGGGATTCTAGTGTTTTCACTGTTAAGCTCTTATGCTGCAATATTCCTCCCTCCCTTCTAATGTATTGTTTTTATTACAATGCTTATTTTAAGACCGACACTGGCAGGTGTTGACAGTGGTTCCAGTGATAATTTGTTGACGTCACAGTGAGCTCTGTTACTTCAGTAAAACCATAAAATATCCTTTGCAAGTTGTGTTTCTACTAAACCTGCGCTCCATGGCTGTCACATGCAGGTAAGCTGTCCTCTGCATAACAAAAAACATGAAATCAGTCCAATATTTTAATCATTATCTTAGTTGTATTTTAGTCCCCCTGTTAAGCAGGGCCTGTAACAGAAAGAGCAGACACAATGTGCTCTATTGTGTATTGTAAAATTAATTAGTACGGATGTGAAGGGAAATATTTTGCTGCTGCATTTACTTTTGTTGACTCAAGTCAGAATACATTTTTTTTGTGGAGCAGCTACAGTCTATAAAATCTGCATATTCAGAACTGTACAGATTTGGTGTTACGTAGATGACAATATGTGGGAAAAAAAAAAAAAAAATCATCACCCTGATATGTCCTAGGCAGTGATTCGTTTAAAAAAGTGAGCAGCTCTTCTGTATTATACAACACCTTCCTTAGATATGTGAAGTTTGTGTGTGTGTGTGTGTGTGTGTGTGTGTGTGTGTGTGCGTGTGTGTGTGTGTGTGTGTGTGTGTGCGTGCGTGTGTGATCTGAGGAGATAAAGAACTCCACCTTTGAACTCTTTCTAAATGTGTAATTAAACTGAACACTGAGTAGTCAAGGAGAGCTGCATTCTTTCTAGACTAAAAACACTTGTGCTTTAGCAAAGGCTTCTTTTCTTAGTCATTTACTTCTTTTCTTCAGGTTTCTATGAAACAAAGAACCTGCCACAGTCATTTATTATCCTGCTTTTGTGTAAGTATTTCCTTTGCTCAGCAGGTTCCCATTCATCTGAACTACTGCTCTCACTGCTGCCTCATCTTTTATCTATTTTAGGATTCTCTTATCGTGTGCTGGTGTTAGTCTGTGGATTTTTTGTTGCTGTTTTGCAAAGACTCACAGAGGGGAGAAGGAAGGCGGGTCTCCAGGGCTCAGTAACTCCCCATCTGTGGATGCCATCCCCTTATATGTACAGCTCAGGAAATACCGACCCACCTCCTCCATACATAGTATCACTGCATGCATCTTCATCACATCTATACATTTATGTTTGTTCGTGACTATAAATCTATACCAAAAAATTAACCTCAAATGCTGAAATGTCCTTACTTAACATTGTGCAGAAATATGGGGAAATGCAGGAAAAACTAGTATAAATACATGAATAAAATTACAAAAAAAAACTATTAGAATAATTAATAAAGTGGAATATTTTGAAGCAACTAATAATTTATTTATTCAGCTTTACTTATTTAACCTTGAAATTGCTGGATATTGTATATATTACAATATTAGAGATGATTTATAAAGTAAAAAATAATATTGTTACAATTACCATTCAAGAGTTTTTTAAATTAAGAGAGAATAACTATAATTTAAGAGGTCTTTATATTTTTGAATGTATGAAAGTGAGGACAAATGTGAAGTCCAGATATATTTCAGTTGTGGGTGTGAAATTATGGAATGGACTTGATGATGAATTGAAGTTGTTCACTTCTCTGACAAAGTTTAAAAAATGTCTTATGTATAAGATCATTCAGGAATATTAAATGGAGATGGTGGACGTGTTTTTGTTGTTATTGATTCTTTTGTTATAATGTGAATTCTTGATGATGTACATGTTTGATTTAATGTAAGCGGTGTGTCAGGTGAAAAAGATAGGCAAAAAATAAGATTTTGCTTCTAGCCTATTCCTTTGTTGTGGTTTTTGTGTTTAGATTACTGTGCAAACCAAAAATAAACCATTAATTCATTCACCCATTCATGTTCCTCTCCAGTTGGAACCACCGCCATTATATGCAGATGTACGCACCACTTAAACTTAAGATAAAAACCTTTAGTAAGGAGTCCTGTCTCTGCAGGGATTTGGTAAACTTCTGTAAGCTGCTCTAAAGGAGGGAGAGGCAAAAACTGCAACCTCAGGGAGCAGATGGGTTGGCCCTGCTACAAAGGCTGTGATTGGCTGGTTACAGTTACAGAATACCCTTATGTGATAGTGGGAAGAATGGACGAATCCCAGAATTCAGGGTCTATGAAGACATGGTATACTGTTTTATGTACAGAATATGGAAGAATACTGGTCAGAGTTACTGTAGTTCTTTTTCCCTGAGTTAGTTTACCGAGTGCATGGTTTTCACTGAATTCTAATGTAGTTTGAGGTGTAAAGAAAAAGCCCTGACTTGAAGAAGCTGATAAATATAGGAGAACATGCATGCCTTAAATAATACAGTAGAACCTCACAGAATGAGTTGACTGAGCTTGTTCTGCAATTTACTCATTTCACTAATCAATTTTCCCTATTGATATTAATTGAAATATAATTAATCCATTCCAGTCGCCAAAAACAACCCAAAAATCCTTTTTTAGTGGTTTTTAAAACATAAAAAGTGCAGCTAGAAAGAAAATTACAATTATAAAAACATAATAAAAGAGAATGCAAAAGAAATAAACTGGTTTTATTAACTTATTTAACTGAAAAATGAAGCGATCTGTGAGTGAGGAAGACAGTGGAACAGGGAGGAGGAGGAGGAGGAGGAGGAGGAGGAGGAGGTGTCAGCTCAGTGCTGACTAGCAGAGGCTTCTTCGTGACCAGGAAATTATAGTCCTGTTTTTGTCCTGTGACTTTTATTTTATTTTATAGTTTCTTTCCCTGGTTCTGTCAGTTGTTCTTCCTGTTTGTCTGAGTGCCTCCTCACACCCTGACTGTTTCCACCTCTTCCCCATTACCTGGTGTGTATATATTGTCTGTCTTCCTTTGTCTTGTTCCGTACCAGAAGAACCATCTCCTTGTCTCATCGGGTCTGGTCTATTCTTTGATTCACACATTTACCTGTATGTTCTTTTGTTAGTTTGTCCAAGTGAATTAATGTTTTTCCCTCATTGAGTGATTTTGAGTTTATTTTTGAATTATTCCTTTTTTCCAAGTTCTTTCTCCTCTGTAAGTGATTTTGTGTTATCATTTAATTTTGACCTTTTGCCTTGAAAGAGTGACTTTATGTTATTAATAATAATAGTAATAATAATAATAATAATAATAATAATAGATTAGATTTATATAGTGCTTTTCTATGAATGCATACTCAAAGTGCGTACAGTGGATCCATTATTCATTCGCTCACACATTCTCCCTCTGGTGGTGGTAAACTACAGTTGTATCCACAGCTGTCCTGGGGCAGACTGACAGAGGCGTGGCTGCCAATCTGCGCCTACGCCCCCCCCCGACCACCACCAAACATTCATACACATTCATACACCAGTGTGAGTAGCAGCACTGGAGGGTGAAGTATCTTGCCCAAGGACACAACAGCACATGGACAGAGTGGGATTCAAACCGCCAACCCTTCGGTTATTGGACCACCCGCTCTACCATCTGAGCCATGGCCGCCCCCATGTTTTTGTATTGATCTTGTATTTTTGACCATTTTTCCTTGAGCTTTTTTATCTTCTGTTTTTTGCCTCTACTGAGTGATTTTTATTTGTACTTTAAAATAAAGACTGTTAATTTTAAGTTCCTGTCTGGCAGTCATGCATTTGGATTCATTCCTCGTTTAACAAGGCTAGTATGAAGTTCACTCGTACTGCGGATTTCTGCTCATATTTCAAGACAAAAATACTCAGGCTCGTACAATGGTGTTCGTATTGTGAGGTTGTACTGTATACAAAAAGTGTTATTAAAGGTTCCATGTTGCGCAGAACCAGTTCACTCTTGTTCATTCTGAACATCAGAGGGGTTCTATGTAGTCTTGATATTCCAAACTCTCAATAGCAAGGAGAGATCATGAACCAGAACACACTTAGGACCACCAATGAGTCAACACTATGTATCTACAGACTGCATCACTCACACATCTGTATATGTGGACGTCAAGTAAGGTTTAATAACTGGTTTTTGACAGTTGCTCAAAATACTTCAGCTGATAGTTTACATTATAGCTCTGTTAGCTTAGCTCTGTTTTTAGACAGAAAAAGCCAGAGTTAAATCACATACATTTTCTGTACAATTTGTGTCGTCGACAGCAGCACTAAAGTTCTGTTTGGAATCGTCAGAACACTCACAGTTCAGTCTGAACATAGCAAACATAACATCCCATCATAACTTTATACCTTCATAAGCCGCATAATCAAACTCACCTGTGTAGAAGAAAAACTGTCATTTTATCATCAGCTCCATTCTTTTCATTCGCAGTTGTGTCCGGTGATGAAAACAACAAGTGCTTCTAGCTTTTATCACTTTGTCACGTCCTTTTACTCTGAAAGTTGTTTCTTAATGGTTCTCATCCCATCTGGTCACTTTCTGGTGCTTTGGTCAAAGCCCGCATGTGTTCAGTTCTGCTCACCATGTCAGACTGACTCACTACTCCCTCTAGTGGCCACATTAGTATAAATCCATTCCTTTAAGGTTTCTTTAATCTAATATATTGGCATCTTTGGCAGAACTTCAGAGCTTGCTATTCTCAACATCCTAATGATAATTTTTTTAATTGTAGGGGAAAATTAAACCCAAAAAGACTTTTCCAAACATTCTATATGGTTTTAGTTTATGTTGTATTGTTCATTAGTTCTCATGTTTCTGAAATTAAAAACTGTTTGACTTAGTTTTAGTCCTAGTTTTCCTCCATTTTCTACTCTCTTAAGCCTCTTAAAGGTCCTCTACTCGAAGGGTTTGAGACGCTCTGATAATAACTGTTATCTTTCCCCGGATCTACTCCTAAATTGTTTGACCACACCCATAGATTTTGTTGGAATTTCCTTACAAGGATCAGCTCCTGCTTCAGCCTGCATTATCACAGCCCCTGTTCACACAACATCCATCCTATGGAAAGTAGGATCATTTTTAAATGAATGTACTTGTAAAAGTTTCATAGAAAATCCTAGAGGCATTCAAAACATTTGTACGTATTTTGTCAAATCTGAATTGGTACAATATCTGAATAAAGACACAAATGTTTACATGTACTGGGTGGGGAAGCAAAATTTACAATGAACATTTAGTTGTTTTTTCTCAGCAGGCACTACGTCAATTGTTTTGAAACCAAACATATATTGATGTCATAATCATACCTAACACTATTATCCATACCTTTTCAGAAACTTTTGCCCATATGAGTAATCAGGAAAGCAAATGTCAAGGAGTGTGTGATTTGCTGAATGCACTCGTCACACCAAAGGAGATTTCAAAAATAGTTGGAGTGTCCAGAAAGACTGTTTATAATGGAAAGAAGAGAATGACTATGAGCAAAACTATTACAAGAAAGTCTGGAAGATACTATTAAAGAAGAATGGGAGAAGTTGTCACCCGAATATTTGAGGAACACTTGCGCAAGTTTCAGGAAGTGTGTAAAGGCAGTTATTGAGAAAGGAGGAGGACACATAGAATAAAAACATTTTCTATTATGTAAATTTTCTTGTGGCAAATAAATTCTCATGACTTTCAATAAACTAATTGGCCATACACTGTCTTTCAATCCCTGCCTCAAAATATTGTAAATTTTGCTTCCCCACCCTGTATATTTACACTACTTTATATTCAGTCAGTTTGTAATTTAATTTTCTTTCTAAGACACATTTCTATAACCTCAACATATTGTGAAGGATTTGTGTAGCAGACAGATCAAGCATAGCCTCACTGACAAATACTGTTGTTGTTGGTTTTATTTACTCTGTTCAACTAGCAGAAGAAGTGTTTGACACTTGGAGAACACACCTCCATGCCCTGTGTCTTTAAGCGGGACAATAATGCTGTAAAAGCTCTTCAAATTGTCTACTTCCCTGAGCGCCACATTATCCTCTGACTACGACCAGTAGGCCTGGGCAGTTTTCTCAAACTATCCCCTGGGCTCCTAAACAAGGTAAAAGTGGTCTCTTTGTGATACAATGGAAAGTTTTTGTTCTATTCTCAGACTAGTGTGGTTGATTTGTGTGAATTTGCCTGATTTTCTTACAGTTGTAATAAATGACAGGTTTATAGGATGAAGGTCCAATGTCAGCTGCTAAAACCACAACAGTAAACTCCCACCTGAAGACGAACATGTTGGTTATATGTGGAGTTTTACGGCGGTTTTGCATGTCAGCTGAAACACTGCTGATCTGCTCTTTGATTTTTTTATAATGATGTTTTTAGTGAAATACTGTGGGGTCACCTGAGGGCACACAGCAGTGATTGGACAGTTGAGTCATGTTATTGTGACATCAAATCACAGGTGGAATTTCCACATGTAGACGCAGTGTATTCATCTGATGGACTGTGCATCATAGTATCATATCTGGAGCACAAGTTAAAGTGTAGGCGATACTTTTGTTTTGTCAGATATGTTAACAGGTTGACATACGTCCAGCCATGAGCAGATTACAAGCTATCCTTAAATATATGTAAGTGATCGACAAAAATCAAGCATGTTTCTGTCCATTCCAGTAGAGATTCAAAGTGAGGAATGAACTTGCGGTCTGGTCCGTGTGTTTCCAGATTCCCGTCTTCGATGGTGTTCATAGCCACAGTAATGCTGTGCTTCTTTCTCCACGCCATGAAGAAAAGAGCAGTGTACAACATTACCACGACAACGACAGGAGAAGACGACGCTTCTTCAGTGATTTCCACGATATCAGAGCCTGAAGATCAGACACATGTGGACAGAATTTACGATACATGCCCTCCTCGCTACAGCACAGTGGATCTGCCGCCGCCGTACTCACTGGTGTGTGACTCACTGAACATTCATGAACAGGGGTTGATCAGTTATCAGACGGACGCTGCATTCAGCATCTTTATAATATGCTGTTTCATGGTTTTTATCCTGCCCTCCGAAGGGGAGGCAAGGGGTATTATTTTTGGATCGGTTTGTTTGTTTGTTTGTTTGTTAACACTCTAGCAGCAAAACTATTGGTTGAATTCATACCAAATTGGGTTTATAGATTGCCAGTGACCCAGAATAGATGTCATTACATTTTGGTAAAAGTAGGTCAAACTTCTAATTTTTTATGAATTTTTAAAATCTTTTTTTCCCTCCCATTTCCTTATAATGGGCGAAATTTCAAATGTCTACAAAAACATCAGTTTGGTTTCAGTTTACTTCACACTTGGCACATATATATAGAGGTAATTGATATGCTGACATCAGCACATGCATAGACATGATGACATCAGCTGGGTCGATGCCAAAATAAGCTACAATGTGTGCGAGGGGCGGGGTTTGTTGTGCCTGGCACCACTTTTTTTAATGCAATATTATGACTTCAAATCTAATTTATTAATGCTCTGCTCTGACCCTGATGCTGCTGCCTCTGATCCCTTTAACATCATTATCAACAGCCAATCATCACTGAAATTAATCAAAATTAAATTAACCAATCAACTGATATGCCCTGAGATTAACAGGAAACTTTATCATCAATATTTAGTTTAACCCATAAAGACCCAGTGCTACTTTTGTGGCAGTTCCTAAATGAATTTTCTCTCTATTTAACCTTTTTCGTATGCAATTTATCACTATTTATTACAATACTATCTTCTGTATTTTGCATTTTTCAGTGTAAATCATGTATTCTCCTATTTTTAATTTAGATGTTCATGAAAACTCAGAGTTAATTCAAAAGTTTATTCAAAACCGAAAAAACTGAAGGAAAAGTGACTTTTTCAGCAAAAAATATCAATAACTGAACATTAAAACAAGTGTCTCCAGCCACTGCCATTTATCCAACTCCATGGGTTTTACTTGTGAATGTTGTAGAAGATGACAGTGTTTCCACATTCACTACAGAGCCTCTGAACGTCCAAATGGGTCATATCTGATGACCATGAAAAGATGACAAACTGTATTTTACACCAATTATTTACATGGACTGATAGGATTAGTGGATCAACAGGTATTAAACAGTTTAGATCAGTAGATGCTTTTGGTCACCAGTGGATGTTTGGTTCTTTGTGGGTTAAATTGGCTGAAATGTGAATATTCTCTTGTTCATATGACAGTAAAATTAATATCCTTGGTTTTTTGGCTAGAGGTAGATGGTGAATCAGTTATTAATATCAGCTGAATTTAACTCTGATAGAGGCTGATGGCAGAAAATAGTAGCTCATAATATGTAATATTAATATATCAGGTCAGCTAGATTTTGATGCAGATTTTTTTGTTTTATTTAAATATTTGTCCATCACTAGTGGTGATATCAGACAATGATTTATGTCTTTTTTTTTTCAGTTCCAAGCTATTTTTATTATACTAACCTTTAAAAATCCAATATTACTGGACCTCTATCGCAGAACGAAGACATCACATACACTGTCATGTTGGGCTTTGGGAAATACTGACTGACATTTCGCACCATTTTCTGGTATTTTCAAACACTGAATCTAGGATTAAGGGAAAATACGTGACAGATTAACTGAGAGGGAGTTACAGCTCCTCATTTATAATCTCTCAGAGTTAGTGTGAATGAACCTGAGGAGACACAATAAATATTAGTCAAATGATAATTATACGTCATTTAACTGATCAGTCAGTTTATATGGTTTTATAAAAAAAACAGTTCTGTTGGAGTGAAGTAAGAAATATTTTCATTTTTCCTGCAATTCTATAACAGTTTGGAATATTGGTTATTGCAGTCAATGTCAGAGTCAATAGTGGTCAAATTGTTGACGTTGAGAGAAGATTTTACCTCAAGATAAAAATCCTTCCCACATTTTACAGTTTGATGTTCAGTTCCACATTTATAGAGTTTGTTGTTCAGTGATTCAGATTCATTATTTATTTATGTGTTAAGATGTTCAGTTCAACACTTATTTCATTCCTAATTAAGTCCAAATTCATTCATTCCAGACATGTACAGGGTGGGGAAGCAAAATTTACAATATTTTGAGGCAGGGATTGAAAGACAGTGTATGACCAATTAGTTATTGAAAGTCATGAGAATTTATTTGCCACAAGAAAATTTACATAATAGAAAATGTTTTTATTCTATGTGTCCTCCTTCTTTCTCAATAACTGCTTTCACACACTTCCTGAAACTTGCGCAAGTGTTCCTCAAATATTCGGGTGACAACTTCTCCCATTCTTCTTTAATAGTATCTTCCAGACTTTCTCGTAATAGTTTTGCTCATAGTCATTCTCTTCTTTCCATTATAAACAGTCTATATGGACACTCCAACTATTTTTGAAATCTCCTTTGGTGTGACGAGTGCATTCAGCAAATCACACACTCTTTGACGTTTGCTTTCCTGATTACTCATATGGGCAAAAGTTTCTGAAAAGGTATGGATAATAGTGTTAGGTATGGTTATGACATTAATATATGTTTGGTTTCAAAACAATTGATGTAGTGCCTGCTGAGAAAAAACAACTAAATGTTCATTGTAAATTTTGCTTCCCCACCCTGTATAATGTGTTCTATGATTATTATATTAACCTTACAAACCGATCTAATTTGTGTCAGTGTCATTCAGCGCTTCCATGCATATTTTTACATGCAATCAACTTGTTTACGCTGCAGTTAAATGTTTATAAATATTTAATCTGCTGCTGAACTAACTGTAACTCTCTCCCACTTTTAACTTTGTTTTCACACAGTTTGATCCAAAACTTACAAACGTCTGGCCTAGTGGCGCTCCGCCTGCCTACGAGATGTACCCGATAACGCTGCCGCTGGCGTCCCAGCACTGGCGGACGCCCTCACCCTCACCCTCACCCAGCAGCACCCGTAACCACCCACAGCCTCAGAGGACGCCGCAGACGTCCTCCAGTTAACCTCTGATGCAAAGGCTGAGCACACACACACCTCCGAGTGTTTCAGTGCACCTTTAAAAAAGTACGGACATTGTCGCATATTTTATATAATGCTGTGATTTTTAATTTAAAAATTATTTGCGGACAGTGAAGTAATATTCTGAGCATATTCAATTTTAATACATTTTTATATGAACATCAAAACTACAGTGTAGTTATCCAACTGCATCTACACACCGGCAGAATCATCAAAGCACCAAGTGTTTCTCTATGTTATTCTATACACTCTTTATTATTACAATAAAGTACTTACAAGTTTGAGGGAAAATAAAATAAATATTAAATAAGTCTTACTTTTTCCCCTAGTTTCTAAGAAGGAACACATATTGTGACAGAAGTGAAATGTTTTATGATGAAAAAATAGATCGCTTCCTTGGCTTTTGAACCATATTAAGGCAAAAGTAAGTATGAATAAGTAGAAGCCACCAGTAAATATTTTACTGTTTGTACATTAATATACACTTCCATCAACTTTCCAATCGGTAATGTTAAGTTATACAGTGTTTGCCTTTGTTATACAGACAGTGCTACTTCATGAGTTTATTCTGTTGGGTTTTTTTTATATATGGTTTCGGTGTTTTCTGCTACAAATACAACTCAAACAGAATCAAACCAAATATCAGTATCAGCACGGTACAGAAAATGCAGAATGCATCAACGTTATTAAAGAAAAAATCTGCAAGAGTACTCCAACATGTCTCCACAAACTTTTCCACTGTTCTGTTTTTTTATCCACTGTATATATCAGTGTGTGACCAGATGTATTGCATGTACTTCTTTTTTTTTTTTTTAAATGATCTATTGCTGTTCATTGGTCAAATCAGAGGTGACATATGGAAAAAAGATAAAGCACATTTCCGAAACAGATACAATCATACTGTATGATCGAATGGTAAAATATAAAGAATGCGATACAAATATGACATTTGGCATCTTACCCTAACCGGTCTGTCCTACCAATCCGACTGTAAACATTACACTAAATAAATATTTTTTTGGATTTGGAAAGGCTAAGAAGTTTGATATCCTTCAACAGACCACTGATATCTTCAAAAATACACTCTACTCTAATTCTATTTCCACATTTATGACATACACACTCTTATCACTCACACTATTGCACTAAACCTCATTACCAACTCTAAATCCTTCATGACGAATATCAGTAGAATTATTCTGATTCCGACAAATAAAATACAACTTGACATTAGGATCAACAAAAGGACACTAAATTTGTACAAAAAAATGCTCAACATGAGGCTGGTCGTGCTGAATCATGATACTTGGCCTTTCACTACAGACCTCCACCTGCATGAAGACAGCCCCAGTAGGAGCTACTAAGGTGAAATTGTCCTCTGACCTTTGACCCTGTGGCCCTTGCACCCTTTTTTGGTGACCTCTCTGTGATTTTTCAGAAGACCCAGCTGACGGGCACCCACTGCTGCTCGGTGGTCAGTTTCTCCAGCGCTGACCGTAGACTCCGGAACGCCGCTTCCAGCCCGTCATTTACGATGCAGAGGTCAAAGTAATGTCCGTAGGCCCTTTTAATGCGCTCACTCTCGTCCACTGTCCTCTTAAGTTCAGAGTCCTGTGGGGAGCGTCTCAGACAGAGGCGCAGGACAGGGACACGATTAGATGGAAACAAATACATGACAAATGGGAGTAAAAATTAAAGTGATCCACCAGTGAAATCACATTAGTGTGCATGATTTAACTGGGACTGTAGCACTAATATATCCATTTATATGCTAATGCTGTACACTGCATAGAGGGTTTAGTCAATGAGATGACATCCTACACTGGATGGAACTAGAGGAGTGACAATTAGATTAGATTAGACTAGATAAAATTATATTATATTATATTATATTATATTATATTATATTATATTATATTATATTATATTATATTATATTATATCAGATTAGATTAGATTAGATTAGATTAGACTAGATTAGATTAAATTAGACTAGATTAGGTTAGATTTGATTACACTAGATTAGACTAAATTAGATTAGATTACATTAGACTAGATTAGATTACACTAGTTTAGATTAAATTAGATTAGATTACATTAGCCTAGATTAAATTAGACTAGATTAGATTTGATTTGATTACACTAGATTATATTAAATTACATTAGACTAGATTAGATTGTATTACATTAGACTAGATTATATTAGACTATATTATTCATTCATTTTCTGAACCTGCTTTATCCTCACTAGGGTCACAGGGGTCAGTTGGAGCCTATCCCAGCTACATAAGGGCGAAGGCGGGGTACACCCTGAACAAGTCGCCAGTTCATCACAGGGTTGACATACAGAAACAAACAATCACTCTCACATTCACACCTATGGGCAGTTTAGATTAACCAATTAACCACAGACACGGAGAGAACACGCAAACTCCATACAGAAAGGTCCCATCCCCATCGACTGGTGTTGGAATCGAACCCAGGACCTTCTTGCTGTGAGGCACGAGTGCTATCCACTGCCCCACTATGTTGCCATATTATATTATATTATATTATATTATATTATATTATATTATATTATATTATATTATATTATGTAAAATTATATTATATTATACTAGATTAGATTAGATTAGATTAGATTGGATAAATTCACTGGTCAAGGCAGCAACAGAATAAAGTGCAAGAAAAAAATATGCATGCATAAACATAGTGCAAAAGACAAACATTATAAAAACAGCTGTAATAAAACTCTATAGACTATATACATATTTATAAGAGTGTAGCCTGTGATATGATTGTCACCGTGTTGGGCTTTTGGAGCTGGTAGTGACCATATTTGGGCCAAAGAAACTGTCAGAGTGTAAGAGTACTGAAGAGTAATGGTACTCTTCATAAAGCATTCCATAACAAAGTCATTTTACAGTCTACACAACTACAGTCAAGCTGCCTGTCAGGAAAAATACATGTCATTAAATAAACAGAAACTCTAGACGTCCAGCTCTGCAGGTGAGCAAGGTGTCATACAGACCTGTCAATCAAACACTGACATGGCAGACATCAAATCCTTCTATTTGATTTAATGATGGATCAACACATCCCTTACAACAGGATCCACATAAAACAGATGAGACTAGAATGACACATTTTTACAGAGAGGATCAATGGAAGTCCAAGGGCAACAGGGCTTTTTGGAGCTCACCCCAGTGGCCATCAGTGGTATCACAACTTTAAGATACCTGACTTCAATTTGTAGCTTAGGTTCTTTGGGTGACAGTCAATGAATAGCGACAACACTCAGCAGCATTATTGATTTTAAGTGCCATTAAAACACAACAAACACACAAAATTGGAAAAGAGCTGTTGTGACTGCACATTTGTTTGGTCTGTTTACCCAGCTGACATTATCTTCACATATTCAGTTTAATATAACACTGTGTAGAGGCACTGTTATTTTACTGGTACACTAATGGCTAATGGCTAACAGCTAAATACATACACAATAACTAATATTTACTTTAACTGCTGATAAAAATGATCATGATCATGCTTCGCCCACTGATCACTGGGATAGGCTCCACAACCCCATGACCCTGTCAAGGGTTAAACAGTTTCGGAAATGGAGGAACAAATGAGATTCTACTATTAAATGCCTTCATATTCTGGTGAGAAGGTGATATTAGTAAAACCCTCTTTATGTTTACTTATATGAAGGTGTTTTGATAAATGTTTCCATGTATGTCAATGTGCATATGATGAGAGTTACAACCAGTTCTTCAGCATCTTGGATTTGGATGTGTCTTCTTGTTGTGTGAATTGCGACTGTTGCAATGAAATGGTGTTTAAAAAACAAAACAAAACACGTTTTCTTTCATTTCCTTTTTGGATTAATGGAGCAAAATGTTTTGTAGAAGCAGAAAGGGATTCTGTAATCCAGTTGGGTGCTCTATGAAACTGGGTTCATTTTGGTTCCTGGCACTTTGCCAGCTTTTTAGACCCAATAATAAAAAACAAATTTAGACATATTTCCCCCCAGGATGTACCTAATGATGACCTCAGATAAATGCAAAAAATTATACTCTTGCTCTGAGCCATCCTAAAATTAATATATTTTTTGCAAAATACTGGGGCTAAAAATAGAACCAAAATTGGGACAGGAAAAGATACCTAGGTGTCAGTGCATTGATACCACTATAAATAAAGACACTGTGTTAAATTTGATGATCCTAGTGGTTTTTCTAATCCAGACATGTGGGTTTTTCATGAATCTCAGTCTCATTCCAGGTTTTGTATGTAACCCATCATGTCCACTTGTGTTACATGCAGAACCTGCCCAGTTAAACGCATATAAATCGCAAATGATTTTGCAACAGTGTTCATTTTTGTGAAACACTCTGCCTTGCATAATTAGTTCAATTCCCAAAATGTACCTGTGAGAGAATAAAGAGATATTAAAAAAAGTAGCGTGTAATTTTCATGTCCTTTTGACCGTGTTACATGAAGATTTTTGAATTAAAAATAATGTAAAATAATATAAAAATGTGTTTTATCTGAAAAATAGTTTATGTTTTATCTCAGTAAATATTTATTTTTTAAAAAAGACCCAAAGTGCTTCCAAACTTGCTTCATAACATTAGTCTACATCTTGTTTGAATTTTTAGCCCCCATGGGACCAGTTTCATAGAAGCACCCTGTTACAAATGCATGTTTATGTTTATCCAATCGGTTGAAAAAAAGTAATAAAAGTGACATACGAAAAACATAAACTTACCGTCATCTGTTTTGTGACCACTCCTGACTCGATTGCTGACCTATTCATAGCTTTGAGGACTTCAAAGTCTGGGGCTTCAATGAACACAACATATGGCAGGAACTCTGACGTTCGCAGCACTTTGAGAGCCTTAGGAGGAAAAAAAAGAAGATACATTACCATCACTATATCACTGCACAGTAAATACAACTGAAGCCTATACAAAATTATAAAGCTGAGAATGTGATTAAGATTAAATGCAACATTTCATCAAACGCATTTATCGAGCTAATGTGTACAAATAAAATTAGAAGAGTCTTAGCAGCGAGCCACGCTTGTCATTAAGAGATCATATACTGATGATGTGCACAGACTGAAACTATTCCAGCAGCAGTAAGCTCTATGTAATTGGTTTGAAAGCAGACAGTAAAGGAAAGATTAACACGGTGAAAGAGGAGGCAGAAAAGCAGTGTTCCTCGAACCTGTGGGTTTACGTCCAGGATGCAGATCTTTCCCGTTTCCATCACCTCATGTATGGAGTTGATTTTAGTGCCGTACAGGTTTCCATCATACTCGCCATGCTCCAAAAAGCGTCCATTTTTGATGTCACACTCCATTCCACTGCGTGTCATGAACGAGTACATCTGTCCATCCCTCTCATCCACCTTTGGTTTTCTGGAGGTGACTGTGTGATAAACAGGCTGGTATCAGCTTTATTTCAGAAAAATCCCAAAATATAGAGAGGGAAGAGAAATGAATGAGGCGAAGAAGGAACAACAAAACAGTTCTTTTTTTTTATCACATTCTGACAAACAGGACACCATTGTGAGTGAACATGGAAGTCTACCTGTACTGGTCATGCTTACGACATTAACTGTCCTTGTGTACTACTTATTGTTACAAGAGAGTAAAAATGACCATAAATGCACCACACTGGACCTTTTTATTATGGGAATTATGCGCGGGGGCAGAACCTATGGGAAGCAGCCATTACAGGGCAGGAGTGAAGTACTAGTGTTGATTCCAGGTGATCGAGTGCGAGTAAACAAGCAGCAGTCAGTGAACAAGAGTGAGTAGATTTCCGGGATTTCTGCATAAGCTTTGTCCGCCATTGTCCTAGAGACACAACCCAGCACTGGCCGATAATGTGTCATCTTAGACTGGCTCCATCGCAGCCCAGGTAATCGGACAAAACAACAAATCTGTGTCACTACCGGTGCTGGAACAGCCCGTGAAGGAAGAAACATGTTGCTGACCATGCCTGACTGACAGAGTAGTGACTTGGTACTGGTACATACTTGACAACAGGCTATGACGTAAATGACGGAACCACTAGTATTATATGTGATCTTCTGAAATAGCTAGCAATGAAAATCCACTACAGGTACCCTTTAAACACAGCATGTGGAACAGTGGAACAGTGGAACACTGTCTGCGTTAGACTGAGCTGAGGGGTTGTAGATCCAGAACACCAATAGGATTCTAAGGCTGCTTTCACATTGACCTCTCTTACTTCCAGTTTCATCTGAACCAAAACTACAACTATGAAACGTCCCCAGACCACACCAAACAGCCAAATCTTTATCTGACAAAAACACATGGTCTTGGTTTGTAGGTTTTCTTCTAGTGCGAAAACAAAAAAAAATGTTTTTTGTATGGTGTTGGCTCACAGACAATAACAGGAGGTTCTGGCAGTGAGCCATTAAACAAAAAAGAAGAAAAGGCACCAGGAGTAGAAGCAAAAATGAGCTGCAGTAGCACATTGGGAGAAGAGATGAAATTTTTATTGGAAACATGGTCTGACAGAGTAATAAAGTCATCTTGGAAAACAACATAAAAATAATGAGGCTTTTCATTTGGCAAAGGTAAACTAATCTCAAATATTGCACTTGAAATTTGTGCTGCGGAAAATAATGTCATAACATAATGAAATCAAATGAATGCAGTCTTAATTTTGTTGATGAATAACTTTCATCATAATTTCACTGATGAAAAAATGTAATGATCTCTCAATAAAAACACAAAAACTACTGACAAATATCTATTAACATTTTCTTCAACAACAAAAACCAAATGGATGTTAGATGGAGACGATTCAGGATGAGATCCAATCAAAACTCATTTCTGGTATGAAGGACACTAACATTTGTCCATAAACTACAAAGTGTTAAAGTCTGTGAGGAAAAGAATAACATGTTTTAACTGGCATACTTTATAATATAATGTACTGTGCCATAGATGTACGATTTTGGTCAACTTAAATCTTATGGTATTTAGCAAATGGTTTAAAAATGTTAATAATGTTTAGTCAACTAAAACTAGATTAAACCTAAAACAGTTAACCTGACTAAAATAAGACCGAGGCAGAATATATTTCATAAATCTATATCAAAAAATACTATCAAAATGAACACTGGATGCATGTCCATCTACAAACCAATGAATCCAAGTATGTGCAGTGCTGGTAGGTGATGATGACAGGATTTGTTAAGCCATGTAAAGCAGAGTTATTTAATTGTAATGTGTCTCAAATGTGTAAAATGCAAGAAAAATATGAGCCTCGGTTTGGACTTTCAAAAATGAGAGGACCGAAGGTTGTGTAAAGAGCTTAGTGTGATGATGATCGCCTCCACTCACAGGGGATGGTGGTGCCATATCGCTGGGGATCTGACACCAACAGCTTGTTCTTTAAACTGCGGCGTCCAACTCCCTGTGCACCAATCAGAACCAGAGCCTTTCGTCTGAAGGGTGGGACTTTAGCGACCTCCTCGTAGATTCGCAACTCGTGACGATCGAATTCTGGTGAGAAACAAATAAATAAAAAAAGAAATAAACAAACAAACATCTGACCAGAATCGACTGGTCATGTCAAGCCCAGACATAATGGTGACACTGGAAACTGAGTTAAGTGTCATACCTGCATTCTTGGTGGTCAAATACATCATCTTTTTTTTCTTCTTACCCCCCATCCCTGCACACAGAGGACCTGCAACACACACATAACAAGGTAACACCTCCAGCCTTGGTGCAAGTTTCAACAAAGGCCCTGTTAAAATGATGTAGTGAAAAGGTGAGATGTCACTGAAATCTCTGCCAGATCATGAATCCCAGAGGTTTACACAGAGACTCCACCACTAGATGGCACTGTGCACTAATATCATTCAGGCCCTGTGAGGCGTCTGTTGCCAGAAAAAACACCTGTGACTAGGCTATCTTCTGACCATCTGTTCAGTATGGCATATTATTTGTCCATTGGGGGAGAGTGTCTCAGGACATACGCAGAAATATGACCTCTACTTTCATTTAATGGCATCTCTTCGAGGCAAGGAGAAAACATGAATGAGCTCGTTACACCTAAAGAGCAAATTATGACATTTTATAACCATTTCTAAATTTGATAGAATCTTGACGTCATTGTCTGAAAACATGAGGTTCGATGACTCGTGTAAACCATGTTCTCAGCTGGGATAAAACATGGTGAAGTGTGCATGCAGGCAGATGTGTCCTTCCAGACTCCAAGGGCAGTACAGCTGGCCTGTCATCTTCCTCTCCAGCAGAAGTGAAGGGCACGGGGCCGGCTGTGACTCACCACCTGTTTTGTTGCCGAGAACGGAGCCGATAATTATGAAATGAACCGAGCCTCTCCTCGCTCTGCATCTCCTAACACAAGACGTGGTTATTGATTAGGTATGTATTTACAGATTTCATCATGGTTCCTCAATTGACGCCCCTTCCCCGTGGGGCTGTTTGTAAGCATCAGACCCTGGAGCTTAATAATCAGCAGATTGGATCAAGCTGCCCGAGTCATGCCGATGCTCATTACCAGTTCTCCACCGCTCACTGACAGAAGAACAGACTGGAAGAGGTGAGAGGAGGATGAGCGGCCGGCGCAGATGAAATGCTTGTATGATAGGGAGAGGAACAGATGTTGTCTTTGTTGCTGTGTGTTTGTGCAGCGAGGAGTCCGTGTTGAATCTGCATAATGAGAAGTGCTTTGCTGCGTGCTGCTGAGAGCCATAGTACCTGTGGTAGCGAGCTCCAGATCTCTCTTCACAAACGCTTTCCTCTTTTCCTCAAGGAGCTGGCTTGGAATTAGACCTGCACTGCCTCCTTCTATGTGACAGGCCTGTGAGTGGAAACACACAAGAACACAAAAAATGTAAACAAACAAATACAGTCTTGTTCGATGTCTTTTTGTGTGCATTATTCAAATATGCCAGAGCAAGAGCTTGAACAATAGCCCTGCATAGCCAGAGTGCCACACTCTGCTGATACTATGCCAGTGCTGGAGATAGGACCAGAACCATCCACTATCATTCTGCAAAAGGGAAAGAAACTCTCTAAGGTGTTTGACATAAATAAATAAATAAGCAAGCCTTAAAATGTTGGAAGAGAACGTGTATATGAACATATGGAGACCAACTGTATTAAAATGATAAAAAGCCTACAAAAGAAAGTGACACGTCTTTGTCAAAACCTGCTATTTTCAGGGTGCAGTTGCAGCTCAGATGTTGGTTTTGTTCTTTCAGGTTGCAAGGGGGAAATTGAAAATGCACAAATAGCAGAAAGACGCAGAATGTTCACTGAAATAGTCCCCAATGGCAGGATTATTCCAGCCAAGTACATCTGTGTGCCAGACTGCCCAACCAATATATCAGCCAACATGGGCCTTACACAGTTAAGTGGGTATCCGCATGTATGTTTTTACATTTATCTTAACTCCAATTAATTATATATTTGGCCAACTGTAAAACATTTACCACCATTATGTGAATCCAAATATACTTATTTGATGGATCTTTGAAAACATTAGTGTTTTTGTAAATTAGTTGGAATACTGATATCAAAAGAAGATTAAGCTATTATAGAAAATAAGCAAATGACAAAGTGAATGAGTATCAGTTTTGGTATGAGCTCCAAAAATCCTGTTTTAGTTGGCTTTAGCTGGAGAATGCACCAACCTGCCACCAGTTGAGGTCCTCCTGGTTAAAGATTTGCAGTATGTCTCCACTATTGAAGCTGAGTCCTGCCTCCTTACAGGGAATCAAGTTATCATGGGATGGGTCGTAGTCGAAGTGGCACTTGACAAAAGCCTGAAGGACAAAAATGTAGAGACGAGAAGGGGTCACACATCGGTACGTCTGCATTAAAACAATGTTTTTACCTGAACAAACTGGCTTTGAAACATGGTATGTACTCGATACTAGGGCTGAGCATTCAATCTGAATATTATATTGGAATACTCTAAGTAGCAGGAGCTGTACTTTTTTGACAAAAGCACAAAATGTCACAACCATTACAAAAGAAGCATTATGGTGATACAGAGATGTTCTGGTCTATAAATCATATCCTCAATATGTAAGGAAACAGGCTTGTGTGATTCAGACTCCAGCAAATACCATCATTTCCAAATGCAATTAAGAAGAAGAAATGTCTCTTGTTGGGGAATAACACTCTGTTGTTATTTTGTACACACACAGAGGCCCAAATACACACACATATGCACAAACAGGACCAATATACATGCACTTAATGCATAGAGAGGTGTCAGAGTGAGCGAGCTGCCACATGGTTAGGCACCCTGAGCAGTTGGGGGGTTGGGTGGATTGCTCAAGGGCAACTTGGCAGTACCCTGGCAGCAAACTGGAACCTCTCCAGCTAACTGTCCATGTGCACAATTACTAATCCTACTGAATTGTAACTCATATCGTAATTGCAATATCTGTCAAAATAATCCCAACATAAGTCTTTTTTTGGGTGGTACAGTTAGCGCTGCTGCTTTACAGCTACAGGCATCACGGTTTAAAGCCACTCTGTGTAGAGTTTGGATGGGCCTCCTCCTACAGTCCAAAGAGAGTAGGTGTATTGGTTAAATGGTAAATCTAAATGGCTCGTAGGTGTGATTTTGTGCGTGAATGGTTGTCTGTCTCTATGGCTACATTCAAACTGCCAGGATTGGGGCTCAATCCAGATTGACTAAAATCGGATTTATTTGCTTCGCAGCTCACAATATTTTTTATCATATTTATTTTATTACAGTGAAAACTTACATGACCTGAACCACATGTACAAAACACTGGAGTTATAAGTGTTCAGATTAGTTCAGTAAATGTACTAATTATCTGTGAGGACCCCCACTACAAGTAAAATTGTGCATTCTAAACCATACTGTTAAGTACAAGTGTAAAGTAGTCACTGGGCAGTGACTGTTTTACTATTATAAAGAGGGTGTCCACAAAGTCTCTGTACAATTTTAAAAATACGTTACAAAAGCAAGTGATGAGATATGTTAATCAGATCTGTTGTATGCACTCAGTGGTTGTCACAGTTTTTAATCACATTGCATTTGTGTGTTTCAGGTACCCTGTTGATGAAGTAGGTTCTGTTAAATAAACCCCTAAAAATGGCTACTCCTCAAAAAAAGGCAGTGTATATCATGGTTTACTGAAACAAAATTGTATATGCTGACTCAGCGAAACTACAGGACTATGTATGGGAGACATCCACTGTCATGTTCGTCAATTCACGCATGGCACAAGAAATTTATGGAGACAGCGACAGTGTTGAATAAAAAGAGGAGGGGATAACCCATCACTCAGATATCACTCAAGGTTCAAAGTTCAATTTACTGTCATTACATGTAGTATATACATGAAACGAAATCAGCACTCAGGACCAGCAATGTACATTGTAAAACTTCCTATAAAAATGAATCCTATAAAAAAAATAAATAATAATAAAACTTGATAATAACAGTAAAACCTAATAATAAATAATAATAATTGATGCATAAATACTGCAGTGCCCCGCGGTTATGTTAAGGATATTGTGCATCGAACAAGGATCAACGACATCAACGACCTGAAGCCAAAGATCACTGATGCCAGTGAGCCTAAATGAGGCAAAAAACTTCAATATCTACTTTTCATTTCGTGATTATTTCCACAGATTTGTCTATTCATTTGCTTTTGCAATAAATTTGTTTGAGACTTTATGGACACCCTGTATGACATCTTTGGATACCTGTTACTGCTGCATCCACGTGTATGTGGTATTTTACTGCTGTACATTTTTAACGCTGAGCTCTTTTGTACTACGTAACAGTATTTGAGTGACTCCCTCCATTGTTGAGTTGTGACTCATTCAGATCTAGAGCTGTTAAATGAATTCTGATCCGACTGTTCAGACTGAGGTTGCAGATCTTATCTGCGGCATGAGGACAGAATGTGGAAGTGGTCCAACTCAGAAATAAAATGATCAGATTCTATGTGAGTTTTGCTATTTACAATGCTGTAAAGAAAACACGTTTGAGTAATATATGAGCAAATAGATCAGATGTTATTAGCAGTATTGTTAGCCCTGTAATGAACTGATGGCCTATACCCTGCCTCTTGCCCAGTGTCACATGGGATCGGCTCCAGCCCACCTGCTATCGTGCAAAAATAACGGATGGAGGATTTTGCATATAATTCAGCTGCACTATATACCTATGCTCCTTCTGCTTTGGTGCCTGAAAAACATATGATTCGTGGTTAGATGGACGGGATGAGCAAGTGTCCATCACTACGAGACAGCCTTGCTCACTTAAAACCTACTCCATCTCTCAGCTCACTTTCCTGACATCTCGAGGCTACGGCGTTTAGCTCATAAACCAAACCCTGCATCCCAACCCCCACTGACAGGACAAGGAGTCTGAGAGACAGAGAGAAAGAGAGAAACCAGGAGGAAGAGAGGAAGACAGGGAGAGGGAGGCAGGGAGACAGAGAGCCAAAATCTGTAGCCATGGCAACCATCCCCTCCCCCCCTGCACTTGACGCCTATTCCCGTACTGAATCAACGCATGAACATTTAAAAAAAAAAAAAAAAAGGCCTGCAAGCCTTGACTGTACGGTAATATGTGTGTATGTGTGTGTGTGGACTGACAGACACACACATAATCACAGTCTCAACTGGCCGAAGGGAGCTGTCAGTTGAGTTTAGTCACCGTGCAATGGCCAAGCTTCAGGCACGAAACACACACAGCTGGATTACATTCACAGAGAACTTTTGAGAACAACTCTAATCATCACAAGGCTTCATACAGCACAACATCCTCCTACATGGCTCTACAGTGTGAACATATAGTCTACTCATTCACTAATATCTCAGACAGACAGATATCAAGAACAGAAAGTAGGAACTTTGATATCTGGAACTGATAAATACACTCTGTGTCTATGAAACATAAGACTGGGACAATTTTGTGAAAAGTCATAATGCAATTATTGTGGTTTATTAAGAACAATACACTTAAATCTTAAGTGTATTTTTGCATCATCTGGCAAAAATCCTATAATTACCTTTCAACATATTGTAATTCAAGTGGTCTGAGAGGAGTATCCACATCTGCGCCTACTCCTTGTCTGTATTAACAGGATGTAGGAAATCAACCATTCCTGGGTGTTCTCCGAAAGATAGCGATGTGATTGACAGCTGTAATTACCAATGGCTGCTAAGATTCAATCATAATCACACATGTAGCTCTATAGTTCTACTCTGAGGCTCATCAGAGGAAGAAGGAGAAGTAGCTTTTCTTTGTTTTCTTTACTTATATTTCATATTTTGATTTGGACTGAGAGGAGAGAGATCATTCCCCCACTTTTTTCTGCAGCTTTAGTTATTGCAATTACTGACAATTTTCTGCTATTTAAACTGGTATTAAAAAATACAAATAGTTCAGCTTAACCAATGCAATGAATTTAGTTTTTTCATGTTTTACACAGTACAACTCTCAATCTAAAATATCCTCACACACTTGCTGCACCTTTAAAATGCAGTATTTTCCTAAGATGTAATGTAACTGCACAGGCTGCCATTGCAATTCAGTTAATTATGCAGCTCTACATAAGACCTGAAGAGATGCAAAAAAAAAAAGTCTTCTTACAGTAAAATGTTTTTATAGTGCTTGAGGTGAGAACAGACTTTTCATATAAAGAAAGAAATGGAAGAAGTTTATGGCTACAACAAGGAGGCAGTTTTGTATTGCAAATTGCAAAGGTCCTACCGCTGGAAACCTGATTTGCTTTTACAACTCCTCTTTGGCTCTAACTCCAGTTTTGGGAAATTTCATTTCGCTGTAAGGATTTCACGGTCCTCAGCAGGCTGAGGAGTTCCTCTGAACTCTGGAGTGAATTTGTATTCCCAGAGTAAAACAAGCTTCACTTACTCGTCTCAGATTTTTATGAAGCTATGTTTCCAGTGATTATAAAGCAAACTTTGAATACATTTATCTATATGTATGCTAATAATCCCGGCACAAAATCCTTCTCTATAGCTTTTTCTAGTACATTATGTTTAGAATATTTTGGTCTGTTGTAGGTAATTCATTTTGCATGGCTTCTTCAAGCTCCAGTGTTCCTCTTTTCTTTGGCTGAGACCAATCAGTCACAGAGCATTGCATCCAACACAACTTCAGCTGAATACGCTGCCTCCTCTGATGTGCTCCATCCTCCCATCCTATTGGCAATACATCACCAGACCAGATAACCCCTCTATTTCCTCACTCTCAAACTGGGTCATATCAGTGTGAGTAGCCGTCTGGTTCTTAGAAAGCCACTGTTTCATTAGCTTCAGTCATTAGTTTCAGTCACTACCCCAGTTGTTATTTTTTGGTACTTTTTTGTCACAAGATGTTTCCTACAAATCTTTGATGTGCAACACACTGACATATTCATTGTGATGCAGACTTCAAAACCACAGGTAACGACTTGCTTTTGGATCACTCTTTGTTTGTCAAGGCTTCAGGTTTTATGAATTATGCATAAGGAGGAAATGAGTCCACATTTGGAAAACTGACAAAATTGTAATGCGGGTATTATAGCCAAAGAGCCAATGTCATCCAGAAAGTTCCTGCTATAAAATTAAATATACGGTTCTTGGCACAGAACACAAGGTTACAGACGGCGGGGAGAATGCCAAAGAGGACAGTGAGTGGTACTTACTTGACTGATGAAAACGACAGTACCCTTTAAAACCGCCTTTCCCGAACTTAGGTTCAGGACCCAAAGTGGGTTGCAGAGCTATTTTTAGTGGGTCGTCAAATGTCAGAGTGAAATATATAACAATCAGGTGAAACACGTATTGATTTTAGTTTAAGCTTATAGATAATGATCTTGCCAAAGTTGTGTGAAATGTCGAGGGAAGGCCTAAGTCGTAAAAGATGTAAGCAAAGGAAACTAATGCGAAAGGCATAACAACATAAAATGACGGAAAAGACACAACATGTAAATATCTTAACCCATAAGGGCCCAGTGTGACTATTGTGGCAGTTCCTAAATGAATTTTTCTCTCTATTTAACCTTTCCTAAGTGATTTATCACTATTTATTATAATATTATCCTCTGAATTTAGCATTTTTTCCAGTAAAAATTATCTATTTTCCTATTTTTAATTGACTGATCATGTACAGTAGATGTTCATAAAAGCTAAGAGTAAATTCAATAGTTATTGTAACAAAACAAAAAAAAAAAATGAAGAAAAGGTGACTTCTTCAGTAAAAACATCATTAATTGAACATAAACCCAGTGTGTCCATTCACAGTCAATTATCTAACAACATGGGTTTTACTGGTGAATCAATGTTGTAGAAGATGACGGTGTTTCCACGTTCACAATGGAGCCTCTGAACGTCCAAATGGCTCATATCTGATGACCATGAAAAGATGACAAACTGCAGTTTACACCAATTATTTACATGTACTGACAGGATTAGTGGATCAACAGTTTAGATCAGCAGATGCTTTTGGTCAACAGTGGATGTTTGGGTCTTTATGGGTTAAAAAACACAAGACAAATATGATGTAAAGCATGCAACAAAAAAGAAGCAATGCAAAAACAAAAGAAAGATATAACACAACAAAACAAAGTAAATGATAAAATTCATCCTCATTCATTCATTCATCTTCTGAACCCGCTTTTATCCTCACTAGGGTCACAGGGGATGCCTATCCCAGCTACCTATGAGTGAAGGCAAGGTACACCCTGGATGAGTCGCCAGTTCATCGCAGGGCCAGAAATGATAAAAACTGTAGACAATGTAAATGACACAATTATGTAAAAGATGTAACAAGACATAAACAGCAGACACAAATACAAAAACCCAATGAAAGGTGTAACCAAAAGAAAATGATGTAAGAAGATACTTAACCCTTTAACCCCTGATGTGTCTGTGGCGAGCATTCTGAATGTATGATTTATTTCAAATATTCATAAAAATTCAACTAAAACACAAAGCAGCGAGTGAGACTGACTCCCTATACAAATAAATGGTTTAAGGTTTTGTTGTTGTTTTTTCCACACCATTTTCCTTGTCATTTTTTTGTTTTTACTGTTGTTTGCAGTGTTGTGGTGATTTTTCTTTATTTTTTCTACTGTGTTTTTACTGAGTTTTGACAGTGTAACTGTTCTTTGGAGTTCAACCAGGTGCCAAAAAACAGCTGGGCTGATTTAGAAAAAAAAGAACCCCAAAACAAAAACTACTGGGCCAACATTCAAATACTTGTTGTTCAGTGTGTTCCAGTTCACAGTTCATGTTCAACATCCTAAATCTCTTACTGATGTACATTATGAGTGCCTTATTAAGTAAAAACCTGTAAAATTTCAATTCCTCTCTTTGTCTTTTTCTGTCATTCCACCCTGTTTTGACCCTAAAACACACAATAAAACAAAACCACCGAAAAAAATAACACAAGCACATACTCACAGCAGCTTTTATGACACTGGCCCTTTCACTGAAATAATGTCTAAGGGGTTAAAGGGTTAGCAAGACAAACAACACCACAGTACGTGATACAAATGACACAAGATAAAAACAATGTAACAAGGAGACAATGATGTAAGACACAAGATGAAAATCACATAAAAGAGGCAACAAGATGAAAAAAAGATTTATCTTATGACTGATTTTGAACACACAAGATTAAGATGAAATAAAAAAAAACAGACTTTCACACATGTAGTGTTTTCGTGGTGGAGAGGTCACACAATCCTGTGTAGCACTGGAATGGTTTGTTAATGTGTCAGTCAGTCGTTGACATTGTGTTACAGTTTTACTAACCTACTAACTGATATTCTGATATTCCAGGAAATTGCATGTAATTCAACACTGTTTTGACAATGTAAGTGAGCATTGCCGCCCTGGGAAAAACAAGGTAAATCCTCAACCAGAAAGCACTATATACGTTATACTGTACATTTGTTTTACCGTATTTGAGTTACTGTCTTGACGAGTGGGAAAACACATATAAAACCAATGTACAAACTATATATACAATGCAAAAAAAGGCTATTAGACTTATGCATAATGTAGAATAGAGAGACCATACAAATGATTTTTTTTAAGATTAAAAGTTCTAAAATTTTCAGATTCAGTTGAAAAGTATTACTACAGAACTATAACTACTATTTAAAGCAAGACATAAATTACTTCCAAACAAAATACAGAAATCATTCTCAGAGAGAGAAGGGGGACATAATCTAAGAGGGAAACTGAATTTGAAAATGCATTGTGTCAGAACAACTATACAAAGGATGTGTTTCAATCACAGGGGTTAATTTAAGGGTAAAGCAAAGTAAAAACATAGGAAACAAAGAAAAACATAAAAAACAATTTTAAAATAAATATAAGGATGAGGAAAGACAGTTTAATCCAGGACGGTAATGTCAGTGTTTAAAAGAAATGTTGCTGCATTGTTTTGTGCTGTTCTGTTCTTTATTTAAACAGAATCATTTGAGTTGTGTGTAACTGAAAGGGGGTAGGAATATATGAGTTTATACTTCTGCTGACTCCTTTTCAAAAATGGCAAGAAAAGCAAACATAAATGTGCCATGTAAGAACTGTGAATGTTTAACATGTTTGAAATAAAAATTAAAAAATCTCTATCTATCTATCTATCTATCTATCTATCTATCTATCTATCTATCTATCTATCTATCTATCTATCTATCTATCTATCTATCTATCTATCTATCTATCCATCCATCCATCCATCCATCCATCCATCCATCCATCCATCCATCCATCCATCCATCCATCCATCCATCCATCCATCCATCCATCCATCCATGGGTCAGTTAAAATGAAAACATTTTGTGAACTCATGATGTAAATTTGGGTTCTAAAGAGAGACAAAAGACATTTTTTGGGCTGAAAAGTCTTTGGAACCACTGGTTTAAAATAATAATAACATTGTGTACAATATTTATTTCAGGCCCTTTATTAAAATTGAGGTGACTGTTGGAAGGGACACAGGAAAAATGTGCAGACCTGTCTCGGTGTGTGAGGCTCCTGGTAGCTGGGCAGGATTTTCAGCACCACACTGCCACTGGCCTCCTTCAGCATCTCCTGCAGCACCTTGGGGTCGTTGCCAACCTCCTTGCCATTCACCTCCTTGATTATGTCACCCACGTGGAGCAGACCTTGTTGGTCAATCATGCCCCCGTGGAGGATCCTGGCGATTACCAGCTCACCGCTCTCGACTCGAAATGTCACTCCCTACGCGCCAACAAACACACACAATGGAAATATAACCTTCATCTGTTATGCACGTTCAATAATCTTAACATCTGTGTCATGCAAACATAAATTCAAACAACTACTAATCCTTATAGCTGAGGGGTGAAACTAATGAAGAGATGCATTCAGGAGACTATAAAAAAATTAAACAAAAGGTGATTTCACTTGTTCTTCTCTGTGGGGAAGCTTTCTACTGCACTATAGTGTTGTATCATGAATGCCAGTTAATCTTGGTGTTCCCTTATTGCATTTTTTTTAACAAGGCTTCATAGCTCAGGGGTTAGAGCACTGGTCTTGTAAACCAGGGGTCGTGAGTTCAAATGTCACTGGAGCCTGTTGCGCTGTCTCTTTCAAAAATATCTACTCATGAATGTTTAATAAAGTATCTGTATTATAAGAGCCAAGTGGCCTCTTTGTGGATTCACACAAAAATGGAAAAAAGCTGACTACTGCAGTTTAGCGGTATTTTTGGTCAAGGAAGAGACTAGCGGAAACAGCAAGTTGATAGGACCAATATTTTGGGAAAAATTAGTAATTTTGGAATACAATAGCCTTACAATCACATTGCTATGGCCAGAACGTTTCAGTGGTGACTGCTGGACACTTGCAATACAGCATGCACAAATACGCAACAGCATAAAAACTACCACATCTAGAACCCCTGGATCCCCACGGGTCAGTGCACTAGATCTGATTTAAGCTCCATCAAAGGTCCTCCCTTTAATATCAAAATCACATCATGGTGCACCAGTCATTTTCTAAATGCCACTGTAAAACCATAAGTGTTGTGAAATTTCCTCTCATAAAACTATGGACCACTTCACAGATATCCCTGTAAAGGTGGTGTAAAAGGTGGTAGAGTTCATGCATAAAAAAATGTGTTTTACAAGTCAGATATGAAAGTGCCCTAAAATGTAATTACTGATTCCTCAGTATCGATTAACAACCTGTCAACCTGCTGCAGACAAATGACTTTCCTCTGTGCTGCAGACCTGTATAAATCTGACTGTTTTCTTCTTTAAACAAAGCCACAAGTGATTTCATCATTCTAAGTGCATGCGCTGATCCCAAACCACAAATCATTCCATTTATTGAGACACTTTATCTGTGTACAGATAACTGCAGGAGTCTTTTCTGTTGTCCTCTGAGGGAGCAGACTTACAAGGTGTTCGCCAGACACCTTGCGGATGCCAACCATTCTGACTGCATCTGGGGGCACAGGCTGGTTGTTCAGGGCCGCGTCCATGAAGGAACAGGGGCTGGGGGGAGGGGTCTCATAGTTTTTCGATGCCACAGAATCGTGGGTTTCCAGGAGAGACTGTGAGCAGAGCAGGAGACACAAGGACTAATAGTTATGACAGAGAAAGAGGCAGTAGAAACAGTCAGGCAGCCTTTATCTGGCCTGTACAGACACTCTATAGACAGCACAAAACCAGGTCAATTAACTCTTTCACGCATGGTAGAGAATATAAAGGGAAGATATTCAATAGCCTATTCTTCTAAATGCCCAGATTTCAATGGTGTAACTGTATATGAGCCTCTGCAGTGGCAGCATGTAACCAGTGGAAGGTAGTTAGACATGACCAACCACAGCCTGAAAAGTTGATCTCAGCAGGATTATCTTGTCAATATTACATTAGACTCTAGCAGGTAAAAACATAACACAAATTAAGAATAACATGACTGTTTTAATTATCAAGTACTGATTTCATATAAGGTGAAACAACCATGTGTCTGTCCACTAAACTCTACAAAAACCATCAACTACAGCACTCTGTAAAAGCTTGAAAAAAGCATGATGTATATTGTTTTAGTAAGATTATAATGATCATATATGTGCATTTTTCAATTTCTGTATCAAGAAAGACAGCACTTTTTCACGCAACACTTTGCCCCTCCCACTCACTGATACCCTGCCTACCCAGGGATTCATTTTAAGTCTTAACTTCCAATTGTCAGCCATCAAACTGTGCACTGCACTGGTCCTAGTGGTAAAGAACATGTGTGCGAAATTTGAAAAGCATCAGATGAATAGCGTCCGAGAAATGGGACGGACAAAAATCTAGCAATAATCCTTGTATATCTGGTATGTTTTTTATACCCCCACCCTCTGGGCAGGTGGGGGTATAAGAAACATAATGTATAGGAAAAGCACTAACAACCTTAAAAAAAAAAGAAAAAGTCAAAGTGCTTAATCTAACATCCCTCTGCACTTAACATGAGCTGCTTAGTTCAGTTGGAAAACATGCAAAAAAAAAAAATTATGTCAGTCATAACAACAAGCAACAAGATTATGTAAAAGATGATACAAGACAAAGAACAATGCAAAAGACATAAGATGAAAACATAAAAGACAATCACACTCCACTGCAGTTCACCACAGTGGACATGTGAACAGCTTTTTGGAAAATGCTAATTTTGTTTAAAAAAAATAAAACAAAAAAAAAATAGCTGAAAGAATTAATTATTGGGGCTTTTTCATGCCTTGAGGGGGACAAAAACGCAAAAAAACCTCCCTAATGATGTCGTAATTCACACATGAAAGGGCTAAATCCATGCTATCATCCACATTGACAAGTAATGAAAGTGGCTGCCTTGTGCTTGTTCATTAAAGCTGCAGCTGTGCGCCTCGCTCTCCAAACCTGGAAATGGGGCTCTTTCAGGATGCGGACCAGCTCATCAGCTGCCTGACTCCTGTTTGTGAGAGGACTGAGCTCCTTGAGGATGTCCTGGACCAGCTCCATGTTGTTCTCCCTCACCGCCTCCAGTTTGGGCTCCTCGAACCGCTCATGGGCCTGGGTTTCAACAAAGATTCAAGACTCCTTTTATTGTCATTGTATACACAGAGCATACACAAAGACATTCTGATGTGCTTTATAGAGACAGTACTTCTTGAGTTTAAAAAAAGGAAATATACAATGCAAAATATTTAAATAGTGTTAAAAAGTAAGAAAAAAACAAACAAAACAAAACACACACACAGCCCCTCTCCCATTCAGTCAGGTCAAACATTCCCATATTCTGTGAGAGGTAAGTACAGTAGTTAGGCTATTGCACATTATTGATTTTCAATATTGCACACTGTTGATTATTACATGTGGTTGGTCATTGCAGAGTTCAGTGTGAGGATTGCTCTGAGGTAGAAGCTGTTTGCCAGTCCTGTAGTCCGTGCTCTTATGGTCCTATATCTTCTCCATGATGTGAGAAGATCAAACATTTTGTGTGCTGGGTGGTAACAGTCTTTGACAATGCTCAATGCTTTCTGGAAGCATCAAGTGGTGTAGATGTTCTCCAGGGTGGGTAACAAATATGAGATGCAAATATTAAATGATGGTATAATATGGTTTTGTGAACAAAACCAGTCTTACAACTAGGGGTGTTAGAAAATATCAGTTCTGCAATATATCATGATATTTCATTTCACAATACTGTATCAATATTAAAAAGTACTGTATCGATATTTTTAGGAATTTATTCAAATGCAGATATGGTGGAGGTTCATTTTTGTTTTTTTGGTTTTCTTTATTGTTTATATCTTATTTATTATTATTTAACACTGTTTTTTTTTTTTTTAAATAATGGTTATTTGAAGCAACCTAAAAGCACTTTTTACTGTCTGAGAGAGGCAGATGGTAGTTCCTTTGTTGGGATTGCACAAAAAAAATCCTATGATGTTAGTTCTGAACTAATAGAATATGAACATTTGAGCAGGATCTTAATCTGTAACGTCTGTAAAACATAATTTAAGTTTTAACAGGAAAATTTTGTGATATAGCATTAGATTCTGTTGTGATCAAATCCAAATGTGTCAGGAAACATTTGTGCATATTTCTGGTGTAATTCAATTCTTTGTGGAAATAATCATTTTAAAAAAAGAAACAAACAAAAAATTGCCTTTTTAATAGTATCATGACATACCGTGATATATTGTATCGTGATCCTATTGTGATTTGTATCGTATCATGATATTCTTGCCAATACACACCCCTACTTCCAACACAGTTTTATCGTCAGTTCCATGAGTGCAGGTTCTCAGTGAGTAGTTAATGCTCCTTGCTGAGATATAATGAAACGTTTCCTGACTGTTTCCAGGACTGTTGGTTTTTGATTCAGGAACACTGTGAAGGAGGTAATAACAGACAACAAAAACAGCAACCTGAAACCAACCCCCCCTGAGAACGCTGCACAGTGTGCACTCATAAATCTGAACTGAAGGGTATAAAACTAAGAAAACTAAGCACAAACTTCAGCCAAATCTGGAGCCCTGCAGTTTTTTTTGGGCATGTGCTGTGAAACATCAATATTTCAGACACAACATTAATTTTTAACTCTCTCCTCCTCTGCCAGATGACATAAGAGGTCTCCAGTTATTGTACCTGGAGTCCATACCTTTGGTCTAGGGTCGTGGTAACAATATGCCTTTTTCAAAGCCTCATATTCTTGTGGGCCATATTTTGGTTCATTTTGTAGAACTGATCTGTATTTGTGCTCTGCAAGATGATGTGATGAAGGCAAAAGTTTAAAAAAGGTGTATAGATAATGCAAAAACCATTGAAAACCATTTAGAATCAAAACAGACAAACTGATACGGAACCAATTAAATATAGTAGAGAGACATAGAACAAATGATTTTGTATCTAAAGATGCACATTTCCAGACAATCCACAGAGGATTTGTCTGTTGGGACTGACTACAACTCTGGCAGCTACGATGTTTGTTTGTTAAAGAAGAGAGGAAGAATCCCTGTAGAGAGGAAAGATATAGTGTGCACACATACACATACTGTATGCACATAGATATACACACAATAGATACACAGATACTCGCTACACACAGTCTCACTGACAAATCACAATATGTACTTTAATTTGCACATGCTCAGAGACAGCTCAACCCTCAGGTTTATAGGCAACACACCAGCATAGAAACATTACTATGGGGCTTTAACATGACCTACATTACAAAACACAATGTGCTAATTTAAATATCACTCTTCATATTTGAACAAACGATATGTCCACAGACTAGGACAAGTACATATAGTATTAATTTGTATGTATTTTTATAACTTATATAGAAACATTAAGGTTGATGATCAAAAAGCAAAGTCTTGTGAATTGTTTGTAATATTAATTAGATGGCTGGCTTATTTTATTTAGCACTAGGTTGATAGCTTTTCCAAAGAATTTCCCTCATTACCTTTCAGGATATTGAAATTCAAGTGGTTTGGCAGAGAACAAATTCTAGCCCTTTCTCCGGACTGTTATCAGCCTGTAGAAAATGTTCCCTATAATGGGAGTGTGCTCACAAGTCATTTCAGAGGCAGGAGGTTAAAAACATGATCGACATTCTAATAATTGATTGCTGTTTCTGTTGATTTCAGCTCCTACAGCTTGAAGTCTATTTATTATAATTCTTTATTATAACCTGTCCACTCCAAAAGTGTTCAGTTAATAAGCATTAAAGGTTCTATATATACAATACAGGATAGTATTGATATTTTAAACTCTCAGCAGCAGGGTGAAGTCATGTACCAGAACATTTAGGACTACCAAAACCACCAATGAATCAACACTATGGGAGAGATCAACAAAGATCCCAATTTGTGTGTACTAATTTGCTCACGCAATCTAGAATTTTGCGTGCGGGGTGTAACCACGGTTTGCGGGTGATTTACTAAGATTGCTTGCGCAAATTACAACAGGTGCAAAGTCTTGGAGACTGCCCTATTTAAATTAAGGTTTTGCGTGCACTACTGCAGACAATAGGCTGTAAAAACTGCTCTGGGATACGCCGGCACTAATGGGAACAGTGCGCTGAATGATCCAGATGCAAGGAAATGTAACACTGGAGGAGTTTTGTCATAGAAGGTATGGCATGACTCATTCATTCATTAGTTTTTCATTTTAAAGGTGGTGGTGGTGGGGGTTAGATTGAATGACTGTCAGGCGCACATAAATTTGTCACACTGTAGCCTAATGTCAGTGCATATTTTTAATCACAATCATCAGGAGTGGTAAAGAGTCCCATAAAGTGTGTGTGTATGTGTGTGTGTGTGCAGGGGGGCACATACGTCTCAATTATTTTTTCTTGTGTCACTCCAAAAATGTTCACACAAGGGTGAAAAATGCATGAATGTTCTCTGCATCTTGTTTCATCATTTCAATGTCTCCTAACCACTTCTATGTGTGTGCAATTCTGCATACAAACTGTTTGCACCTCCTTTTGAGACATGGTAAATATAGATGCAGTTTCTATGAGCAAAATTGCTTTCAGATTTAATAAATCACTTTGCGTGTGCTAAATTAATATATTTACATTTTCTCCTCCCAGCACATACACAACTGCATGTAAACGCCCCATATTGCATATTCATTGTGCCAAATGTACTAACTGGATGCAGACGCGCTATTTTGCACCTTTGAAAGACACAACCCTTAGTGCGCACTGTTAGGAAATCAGTTTGTACATTTTTTTGTGTGTGCAATGAGTTTGCACACGTTTTAATACACGCAAACCATTAGTAGATCCAGCCCTATGTATCCACAGACTGTATCGCTCACTAAATAAAGTATATAGCTCATTGTATACACACATGGTATCATCAAGTTTTCTTCATCAAACCAAAACTCATACCTGGTTATTTGGACAGTCAGTTAAACTAACACCGTATCTTATAATCTTCACATGCTCATCAGCTGATAGTTTACGTTATGGCTCTGTTAGCTTAGCTCTGTTTTTAGATGGAAAACAGTCAAAGTAAAACCACAAATCACCTGCATTTTCTATAGTTAGTGTTGCCAATAGAGAACTGTTTTTCATTAGAGATCTGTCTGGAATCGTTCAAACAAGGTCAGAATTGTCAAACTTTAGTCTGAACCATGGATCAACAAATGGTCAATTTACCAAAGATGATAACATCATATTATAACCTTTGTGAGCCTCATAATCAAACTCGCCTGTGTAGAAAAAACGCTGCGCAAACATCAAACTTAGACCTTAAACCATCAAAATTCTTTTCATTAAGAGCTGAGACCAATGGAGGTTAAATATTTGATAGAAGAAATACTACATATAGGCCCTTTAACCTACAGAGTTTGTGTAATGTATTGTGTTGCTACAGAAGAAATAATGCTGATGAAATCCTCAGACACTAAAGAATTCCATTTAAACCCATTAGCTGGTCTGGCTTTTGACGTTCAGTAAGGCTGACTTACACAGACGCTATGCTGAAGCAACAGTGCAAAATACAATGTTGAAGTGTTAAAATATTGCTTCATTATAAAACTCCAGAGGGACAATTTGAGCCACCACAGTTTAGGTAATCAATAGAAAACATTGCAGCTGTCACAGATGTATGACACACTGTTAGGAAAATGTGGACCAGTGTTTACTTCATCAAAGAGCTGATTTGCTTCAGCTTTCTTCAAGCTATTGTCAAAACACTACAATATCGCTCCACAATGATGCAGATTTTTACTCTGATAACAACAGCAACAAAGCACTGTCAAGCCACAGCCTAAGCCTCGATAAACCAGAGAAAAGTAGGAGAAAACTTGTTATTGTCTGATTGTAACACGCCTACATATTATTATTATGAGGTGAGAAAATTGTGATTCAGATTGTGGATTGTGATTTGAGGACTAAAGATCATAAGATGACCTTTCAGACAGATCACCCCAGTGCTCTTTTCTGACCCTTTTTTGAGTTAATTTACCTTTATCCTTTATTTTAGCAGGCAAGACATTCAGAGCAGCTTCATATTCACAATGTCAGTCTTGGAATGCACATACAATACAAAGTAAATACTATGACTGACAGGTTTTGTGTGTTTGCTTAGAACAGACACTAAACTCATAGTAAATACTACATTAAATGTACATGATAACACATACTTTTATGAACATTTTCTGTTTCCATATTTACTGCTAAATGTCAAAAACTGGTGAGGCAATGGGATAGTAATTGTGAGGATTGTGTATAACAACTAAATTGCTTTGCATATGCATCTTTTACGCAGCACCAGTATTTGCTGTATTGGAGAAAGGGTTTAATACAGACCTTGGGATCTCATTTACAGTTGAACAGGGAAATGTGATGGCTGGAAAGGTTAAAAAACTGAGGGTACATCGTGAAATGTCTAAAATCAAATGTCAGCTCGTTTAGCTCTCCTAAACGCCTCGATGGTCCCGCCTGCTCAGTTAGATACAGAGCCAAGCATCGAGTCAGAGCCGTAGAACTGATAATAATGCACCATGGAGGCTCTTTGCTATTATGGTAGCTGCCGTTGTCAGTATGTGCTCATTGTGTGCCTAATCATCATTCAGATTCATTACCGGATTGTGGATGGCTCTGACTACATCATTGTCTGTGTGTGGTACATTGAGTCTAGTTTAGTGAAGCCATCAAGCATCAACACAGACTCTCACTCTGTTCCTCAATGTGTTTCAAAACACAGCATGTCATAGAGAGATGGATAATATTTTCAGTTAACATCAAAATATTAACATTAGCCTGCAGTTTCATACTCCATGATACATACATTCTAGGGATGCACCAATACCACTTTTTTCCAGACCGAGTACAAGTACAAGTACTTACATTTGATTACTTGCCGACACCGAGTACCAATATGAGTACTTAATAATACCACTACAGTTCTTAGTTACTTTTGAAAATGTGCTTTATTGTCACTGTCATTGTCATTAGTCTGATTGTAACAAAGCGCTGCTACTGACATTTAATACGTTGGAATAAGCGTTTCTCAATCAATCCACCAGAGGGCGCCACTCTTAATTAACTATACTTGCCAAATATCATGAAGAAGAGTAAAGTTTTTTGAGACGAACAAGAAGAAAGTAAATAATAACAAACATGGTGAAAACAGAGGAGGTAATACTAATGTGGATGCTAATGTTGATGTTGATGAAAGTAGTTAGCTTAAATATGTCAGTAGTTTTTCTCTAACTCACATCGTCCCTCTTTGAAAAGATCCTCTACCTCCACGGTTCCCGGTGGTACAGCTCCGAATACTACATCTGGGGACACATCCGTGAGCACCCAGAAAATGGACAGAATTATGTACAGAATGTAGGCAGAGGACTGGACAGAGCGTTCTGTCCGTATCCGTCTGTATTTTAAACGTAACTCTCAGTCACCGTTACTTTTGTCACCATCATTTATTTTGAATAATCTCCACACTGCTGAAATTATTCCTCCACCACGTACCTACTGCCCTTAACTGTGAACTAGCTGCCGTAAAGTGGTATCAGTGTGTTTGTATCGGAGCAGTTTTATGAGTACGAGTAGAAGTACACACGGTCAGTATTGGACCAATACCCAATACTCTGGTATCGGCATCGGTGCATCCCTGATACAGTCTTATCGATTAAACAGAAATAGACAGAAACATTTTTTTGGGAAACATACTGAAGGCCTTTGCACCTTTTTCAGTATAGATTTCTCAGTTTCCAAACTGCTGTTTGAATGCAAAATTAAGTTTTTGTCCCTGGATGGGTTTGGGAGATCAACCCATATTTGGTGATCCATCCATACTGAGTAATAACATATCATCATTTCATGCCATGTAATTATATCTTCCTAAGACCCAGCAATGTATTTTTGCCTGTAGGGGACAGGATTTCACAGCTTTACTCAAAAAAAAAGAAAGAAAGATAAACACTGTCCACTGCAAAGGACATTCCATAAAATATGCATCTGAAAAAACTGTTGCATCATGCTGTTTCCAATCAAGACAATTATTTAATGTAAAAAAAACCAAAACTTTTACTTTCCTGGGTCAAGGGAGCACATAGCAATTCCATTCCAACATCATCACCCAACCTGATATGATTTCCACATCGGTGAGGTTTTCTGAATTACTCATCAAATTATTTTATGAAAATGCTCATCAATGCAGCAGCACCATGAAGAATATTCACAGGCAGACAGGCCAAACACTCTTACACCCTGCACACATACAGATTCCCACTGAAAAACAATCAATTTAATTTGTGTGTGGAAAGAATGATGAACAAAGAGAAAGGGCAGAAGAGCAAATAAGAGATAAAAAAAAACAAGCAAGACTGTGGGATGGGAGGGTTTGATGCTGTGCTCCCTTTAGCTCCCTGTGGATAGCACATCTCTGGATTTCCTGAACAGAACAACCTCTGAATGAGTTCCTGAAAGATACTACACAGACTTTACCTCCAGCTCTGTCTGAGTTTATCTGAGAGATAGCCTGCATACCAACGTATCTCAAAGCACAGAGGAAAACAGTGGACACAAACAGCTTCACCTCAGTGATATGTAGATCCACACAAATGACTGCTGACAGCAAAGCAGAGTGGCTGAAGGAGACTGAATTTCAGAATATGTTCAGAACTATATCTGCAGCTGTTTTCCTGTATACTTTTGCTAAGAAGGGCAGTGGGTTTTTTTTCCTTCTTGTGCTGTTCATTTAAAAAAAAAAAAAAATTCCATATCTTTCCGTCGTTGTGTGAAACTGAGCTCTCAGTAGGGAAGTGGAAGGGAATCGAGATGTGAGACACAGCGGTAGACGACTGCTAAGCTCTTTCACGTTTTTCCTTCAAAAAGCTACAAACTGTGAGGGACTTTCCACATGGATAACTAAGGGTTTTCATTTAAATGTTGAAAGTGTATTTTTGTGGCGTTTTGGGGATCAGCTGGAGACTCATACCTCAAAGTACAATCCAAGATTCATGTTTTTTACATTGTATATATTTGTTCCAGTTAATTTTTCTTTCACACTGCAATTTCACAAAGTCAGGATCACGCAAAAAGTGTTTCCACACTGTAGATAAAATGAACCATGAGAACTAACTTTTTAGATTCAGGCCATGTCCACACGAAACCGCATCTTTTACTATCTGATCTTTTTCTTTGTCGTTTCCAAAAACAGTGCTCCGTAAACACAGACGTTTCAGGAAATATCTGCGTCCACATGAAACCACTGAAAACAATGTAGTACAAATGCCAGGCCTGTATGTGCCGTTGTAATGCTCTTGCAAAAAACAGAGAAGACATGGAGCATGTGCATAAAGCTTGCTTGGTTCTACCAGGGTCTGAGCCAATATTTCCTCCTGGTTGCCCCTCCCTACAGTAGCTCCAAGAGCGTGTAGTGAATATTGTTAGCTATGGTTGTTTGTTGCTCATTGTAATGCATGTTTAAGGGCCCCCATTTACAAGCTGAGAACTGCTTCTGGGGTGTCCTATTACCAAATGTATCTTGTAAATGAACTGTTGATCTTAACTGTTTGTAACAATTTTGTAATAAATTGATTGATTGAATGAAAGAGAAGCCAAAGATTTTGATTCAATATTTCCAATAAGCTCAATAGCTATTATAGCACAGGCACTACTCTGTAGTCCACCATCGTTGTTGTTGTGAAGTGGCATCTTGCTTCTGGGGCGAAATGTGAGAGAGGTGGGGCTATGACATCATCGTTTTAGAAAAGTTGCAGTTTGGTCGTACAGACAAAGACTTGAAACCAGCGTTTTCAAATTTATCCACTCTGGGACTGGGTTTCAAAAAGTTGGGGTTTCAGTGACTGAAAACGCCTGTTTCATGTGGACAAAAGGCCTATCCGATACAAAACTTTTGTGGATACAACTGAAACCGTCTTCATATGGACAGAGCTTCAATCTAAGACCTTCTTTTTGGTCCAATAATCAACCATAGTGTTGAATTAAACATGTTCCTGCTTAAGTTCCACATGCTAATCTATGTCATAGTACTGAAAAACTTGAATTTGCAAGGTTGTCAGCTTCTGCCCCTATGTTAGAGTCCTGTGGTCTTGATGCCGGTGATCAATCACCCAACTGAAGTGGGTGGTACTTTCACTGGAGGATAACTCAACTAATTAAATGAAAGCCTATATATGACTTCCTATCAGTGCTCAACAGTAATCACATCGATATATCTCTAATCATTTCCATGTTATAAGTCATCAAAATATGGTCCATTATAAGTAAAGGCAAATTTGTAAGAAAAAATTTTTTGTCGCAAATTCGAAAATCTAAATCTGTTGAAACTGTGAACAAGCTACAAGCAAGGAAGCTAAATATAAAATTTGAAATGAATCCCACCAGTAACGCCTTCACAATAGCTCATGGCTTATTGGCCAGTGAGCTAACAACAGGAATCCTGCTTTATGTGAATGTATTTTGTAATTACATGCTGGTTGGCTGTACATATATGTTTATAATTTTGGGGGAAGCGGTTTCTGGGACCAATCAAGACAATAAACGTCTCCTGCCAGATGTTTCTGAGATTTCTTGGCCACAGGCGTGATGTCCTTGGAGAAACTTCACTTATTTATTTCTGTGATATCTCAGCCAAGACTAGTTTTAATCCAATGTCTAGGCAACTTCCCAAGTGAAATCTGAACAAATACACCATGGATTTGAGAAATGTGCATGCTTATTCTTACAGCTGTACAATGCATTGACCAAAAATAACAATACATATGAATCCAAACCACCCAGAACCTCTAATACTTCCTGAGGATTGTAGTGCGATGTACTGCTGCGCTTCTAGAATTAACCATTGGAGGGGAAACTGTTTGTAATACATGATAAAGCTTGTTCTATAAAATACCATCATGTTTCTATGAAATTACATGATTATGCTTGTAGCTTCTGAATGGTAAAGTACGATCTACAGCTTTAGGAGTTTTATGTGAGTTTCTGTTGGCACTGACTGAAATATGTGGGCTGCATTTTACACTTTGAATCTTTGTATCTTTGAATCAGATACAACTTGGAAAGAGATTAACATGCATTATTCTGAATGAGTAAAAAAAAACATTTATTATATAATTATTAATGGTGGTCTGATCACTTAATTATTCGGAGGTGTGACCAGTAATTTGTGACTAGTAATTTAAGATTGATCATTCCTCTCTAAACTGTCTCTGGCATCACTATCATTTCTGCTGCTGTCAGTCTTGTAGCCATGTCTTACATGAGTAAATAAGCATTTAGGCTGCTACAAGGCTTAGTTGTGTTACAAACATGTAAGTGGAGAAAGAACAGGAAAGAAGTGGTTTAAGGCAAGACCGAGGCCTGGGTTTTATACCATCTTTTGACAGAGACTTTTTTGTGGAAAAAGTTTGTAAAAGTGCCTTGTGTTTTTTTTAGATTCAGCATAAATGTGCTACAGAGCTGCACCACTAGAGGAATAAATGTGAAAAGAAAAAATTAAGCTGTTTTAGTTCAGTTATCACTTGCTGTCTTCTTAAGAAGAAACAGTGAAGTAGAATTTACACTGGCGGAAACTTACCCTCTAAGATTTTTAAAGATAAAAACAGTAGTGGTTAAATAATAAAATTCAGCAGAGTTTCTTTACGTTGCCCCCCCCATTTGCTGAGCAGATATGAGATTTTGTTTCATATACCTAGCTTAAAAAACCTGCATGTTGTAAATCTAGGAGATGGTATGACATACTTGCATCTAATTTGCACATAAATAAATGCCCCATGTTGTAGAGCACCTATACGCTCTATCACATGGTATCAGTAAAAGCTGCAAATGTGAAACAAGTGGTGCCAGGCACAACAAACTCCGCCCCTCGCATGTATAGCGGGAATGCACATACGTCACTTTCCCCCTAGGCCACGCCCCTCTAAGTCAGGCTGAGTGGAAAAAACAAACCGGCTCAACATGGTGGAGCATAGCAGTAACTACAGCAAGACCGGGAAAAATGTGGAATATAACATGAAATTAAAGACAATTGGACTGGACATGGATCCATACAAGCTACAAAACAACAAGTGGTCTACCAACATTGATATGTGGACAGAAATCACGTATCCTGACATTTATTGAACCTGATTTCAACGCCGAGAAAATCCACAATGCAAAGCCTGAAAGCATACAAAAGCCAAGGAGTTGTTGACATCCTGGTCATGGTTAATTAGAGGATTAGAGCTGGTGAGTGCTTTCAATTCAACATACTGTTGTTTTGGAGGTTTTCTGTCAGTGCAGACGTATTTTCTTGGCGGTGATTTCCAAGGTAAAGGCCCAGCAGTAGTGTTCACAGTTCACTACTGATTTACTGGAGTTGAACCCTTAGTATTGACCCAAGTGAGTGGATGATCTACTGGTACTGTGGATATTTAAGTAGAGTTAACATCAAATACTTGATACAACACAGCTACAACAGCTTTGTGCTAGAGTACCCCCTTATTTGGAAAACTAGGTTAGCCTCAGTTTAAGCTAGTTTACAAATTACGTAGAGCACAAGGTTCATAATCACACAACTGAAGACAAAAATGTTTCAGTTATGAAATATAGAACTAAATGACAGATGCTAACATTAAGAGCTTTACTAAGAAGTAACGTTAGCCAAAATGATATGTAATTTAAGGTATGATTTTACACAAGAATACAGGATAAATTAACATTACCTGACACAAATCCAGGTTTGGTTGCCTGGATTCCAGTTATTTCTACGAATTGCAGCGATCCATCTGCTTCTTCTGTCTTTGGCTTTAGGTAGCCGCTAAAATGATAGCTCCCAGTGTTTTTTAAATCTATTTGTGCAATTAATGGCACAACAGCTCTGCCCCATTTTTTAGACTGTTTTAAAGTTTTCGAAGTATTCAAGCCAAAGCCGCTACTCATCTCCCTCTTTCTGCCACTCAGTGGACGGAACCAAGGTGACTTCCGCTAGCGGTGACGTCACGTGCATACCCTCTATTGTAGCTTATTTTGGCATCGATCCAGCTGATGTCATCATGTCTATGCGTGTGTTGATGTCAGCATATCAATTGCGTCTATATATGTGCCAAGTTTGAAGTAAATTTAAACAAAATTGATGTTTTTATTGACATTTGAAATTTCAGCCATTATAAGAAAATGAGAGAAAAAAAAGTTTAATTAATGCATAAAAAATTTTTAACTTTGACTTTTCCTAAAATGCAATCACATCTATTCTGGGTCACTGGCAACCTATCAACCCAATTTAGTATGAATTCAACGAGTAGTTTTGCTGCTACAGACATTTGGAATTTTACCCATTATAAGTAAATGGGAAAAAAAAAAGAATTTAAAAATTCATAAAAAATTTTAACTTTGACCTACTTCCCAAAATGTAATCAGATCTATTCTGATCTATTCAATCTGGTATGAATTAAACCAATAGTTTTGCTGCTAGAGTGTTAACAAACAAACAAACCTAACCAAGAACAATAACCCTTCCCTCCCCTTCAGGGGGTGGGATATTAAAGAGGCTTACAATTGTATGCACTGCATGTGATTTTGAGATTTTGGGTGTGGTGTGATTTGCCGGCAAGGTGAATTCAAATTAATTCGACTCTGAAAATGTTTAAAAAATCATAGGAAGGAGTGCTTCTAGGACCCAAAAAAGAGTTTGTTTGAGGTGCTCTTTGGAAAAAGGGTAGATGACAAACAGGAAGAAAACTCCAGGGCAGTCTCTTTAAGCATTAAAATGACTTTATTCTCATGGTATGGTCATATATAGACCTTAAAAAACACTTCATCGCGTTTCGGCTTCAAGCTTTCATCAGGAAGTTTGAAGAGAGTGCCTTGGAGTTTTCTTCCTGTTTGTCATCTACTTTGATCATGACTCATGATATCTCGACAAAAGTCTTCAGCCTGAAATGGTAATCTTACAAAAATGGACTCTTTAACTGTCTTTTCAATTCCACGTCATCATGATTCTTTCTGCATCACTCTGAATTGCATTAAATTACACACAAATACACTGAACTGTATTGAACCAGTGGCTGCTTTACATGAATCTTTAAGTTATCACATCAGGTCCACGCAAATAAAAACTTTAGTCATTCAGCTAAAGTTCACTGCTGTGAAATTTGTCACAAGATCTATAAAAAAAATGTGGTGAATGAAATGTAAAATACAGCATATTGTTTTGCTGTTCATCTATAATTTTAATAGCGGGATATGGTAATCCACCTGAACAAAGACGAGTCTGCAATTGAGTTGTTTTCAGTTTGATATTAATAAACATCAAATAAAACCCCTTAACTCGAACATCTAACCACAGTTATTTTTATATTAAAATGTCAAATCTAACAACCGCTATTCATTTATAGATTCTCTGCTGATTACAAGAGTTACTCCTCCACCTGCACTTGTCAACTTGTCAGACTTCTCAAGGGTAACTGCAGCATTTCTATAGCGGGGTAAATAAATGCGGCATTGCCTTGTTAAAACTGACTGACAGGTGGGGAATAGTAAAAATGTTGACAGTCCAATAAAAACAAAGCTGTTTCTGTGTTGCACTAAATATTGCTGCATACTCACAAAAAAGTGTATTCATGAATAGAAATATAGAGAATTCAAGACTGAGCAGATGAACAGCTGAATTATCAAGCTATAAACTAAATCAGCACTGAAAGCAGCTACAGTTTCAGACACTGAGGAAAATGACTTAATTTAATTAATGCATTTTAGTGTATTGAGATTATTAAATGACAGATCAATCCTGACAAGAACTAATGGACTTACCATTTGATTTTATTATGAATTACTTGGGTAACCTATCACACAAGATGAGGAAATCTGACCGATATTTTTTGTTACTATTATTAAAAGGGGCAAAAAAAGCCATAACCCGAAAATGGATGTGCGAAGATCCCCCAACACTTTTGGACTGGATACATGTAATGAACTAAATTTATGACATGGAGAGACTGACTCACTGCTGACAAAAGTAAAAAATATTGGGAAAAATGGGATGTTTATGTTAATCAAAGAAATCCTTGAACTTGTACAAACTTATTCCTTATTTTGACTGTTTTGCTAAATTTATCTTGAACCTGTCTGTATTTTGCTCGTCTAAAGATTGAACCTAGATGTTCTAATTGTTGCGGTTTGTTTTTTGTTTATTTGTTTGCTTTCTATCCAGTAAAATTTGTCTAAAAATAAAGTATTAAAAAAAAATACTGACAAGAACTGTCAAAGGAAGTATTATTTATATTTGGGTTGTGATCGGAAATTTGCTACCTCTACAGCAAGGCATTAACCAAAGAAAAAACAAACAAACATTTCTTTAATTGATTTTCAAACACAAAACAATACAATGACCCATTAAAATGGAATTGCCACTACTTGAACATGAGCTGTCTTTTAAGGAAAACTCTTGCTAGCTGAAATGTATTTCCAAAAATAATTACAGTCTTGAATTTATTAATCATTTTGCACTATTATAATGAAGCTGAAAATGTCATTTATATTATGTGGGAATGTTAAATGAAAAATATCACATATAAAATAATAAAATGATAAAATGAACAAATGTAAAAGATAACTTATAGGGGAAAAATGCAACACTGCCCTTCCAATTTCCGCATTTATGCATAAATTAATTTTAATGATGACACCAATATTCTAACATTAAAATGAACATTATTGAGCTTTTTGTTTGTGTTTGTGGTGTTTTTCTAGACTCACTTCACATTATTGTAACAATTCCCCATCATGTCACACACACACAAAAACACACAGTCAAAGCAGAGCTGTGATAGTGAACAATATGAAGTTGTTCTCACCACTGGACTCTCCATTATGCCTTTGAGGAAGATGAGATCCAGGTCGTTGGCAGTTGTGGAGCTCGTGCTGTCACTCAGTGTGTCCAAGGCCTGATGCATGGCTACACACACACACACACACACACACACACACATACAGAGGGAAAAAAAATAATATGAGAAAATACTTTATATTACCTCACTCCCATCCCTATTCTACAGTTACCCATGGGAAATAGACTGAATAGAGAGAGAGAGAGTTTATACTACTCGACTACACTGCGATACATGGGAAAGTGAGCGTGGAGGAAGGAGAGGGGAAGGGAGGCAGGCTCACATCCTTTCCCAAGCAATTTCACCTCTGTCAGTCACCCTCTTCTTAAGACTGTCAGAAGCGACAGTATCTCTCTCCCACAACTCCCAACTTCCCCTCTCTTCTTCCTACACACAGTTACAGACACACACAGTAACACACTGCAGCTTAACAGCAAAGAAGCTGGAAGGATGAAAAGATAACAACATTAATGATGGTTTGCACTTGATTTCTCTATTTTTTGCCAGATGCCTGCACCAAATACTACATTTGTGACTTGGAATAGATTTGAATTAGAGACAGATATGCATTTTATAAACTACTGAAACAGGCAGAAGATGGTGCTGATAGTGGATGATCGGTAATATTAAGCTTCTAGATTACAGATACTGGCTGTGAGAGTTCAAATCTAGACTTTTTTTGTCGATAATTCAAGCAGAAATGAAGACAATTCAGAAGTATCTTAAATTTGTAGCCCCACTGGGGACAATTCCACAGACTTACAAAGCACCTCTCTTTTAAAATGCAAAGTCAAGAATATTTTTCCATGACTCACTGTGGTCTCATTTGTTTTATTTGGACCCTCTAATAAGAGATCTGAGGGTCCATTTTTAAATTTCTCCTCCATTAATAAGATCTCAGGGCAAAGAAAGCCTTTGGCGTCTGCCATGTTGGGTTTTGATTGACACGTTGTTATAACCGCTCACTTGCTTGGCGAGTTAGCTTTAGTACTGACTAACAGCTTATGAAATAAACCCCCTTTTTCCACACAAACAACTCCACTGATATTGTAGTTAATAGGTTCCACTAACGAGACTGCAAAATAACTTTGTTACTTAAAAAAGTTTACCATTTTCCTGTGTCATCATTAGCTCACATCTCACCCCTTGGAGTCCCATGATTCTATCTCTTTTGTCCAAAACTAGTCACTTCCAGCACTAAAAATGCACCGTGATGATGGCCAACCTGCAAATTCCTGAAGTCACGACGGCAGTTCAGAAACTAATGGTTCCTCTGTCCACTAATTATACACGGTCTATGGGTTCATTTGATGTTAATTTCCACATTTATTGATAAATTATTTTGAGTTTCAGTGATTCAGACTTACATATTTAGATCTGCCTTTCCTAATTTTGACTCAAATTGGTTGCAGAACCTTTTTAATGGGGAGCGAATTGGCAAGGGTGAAATACAAAGAACATTGATTTTCTCATACTGAGTTAAATTACCTACTGGCAAATGTAACTCAGAAGATGAAAACTTCAGTACAAACTTTACCCAAGTCTTTCCATTTGATGCCACTTTACACTTCAACTACATTACTTTTCAGGGGGAAACGGTTATTTTCTATTACATTTATTTAACAACACAAATGAAACGTTTAACATAAAAAAAGATTTTTCCTTTATATCAGTGTTTTTCAACCTTGGGGTCGGGATCCCGTGTGGGGTCGCCTGGAATTCAAATGGGGTCACCTGAAATTTCTAGTAATTGATAAAAAAATACAAAACAAAAAAAATTACTAATAAAAAATATATGGTGAGTTGAGAGAGACAATTACAATACATAAAGACGAGACAAACTCTGACACTAAAACTGAAGCCCTGTGGTACTGTATCTTTCAAATGTTCATTGTGGTCGGTTTCAGATGCTGCAGCTCTTTCATAATTCATACTATGAGTTATTGTTTGTTCAGTAGTAATTGTCAGCCTTGTAAACACAAACTGGACTGACTGTACATATCCTGACCAAGGAAAATAAAATTCTCCCTTTGTGCAGTAATCTACACCTGGCTTTTCTGCCTCCGCCCATAATAATATACATTATATAGACTAAATGTCATCTAAAAGTAATGTTTATTTGCAACATAGTATAGCAAATTATTACATGATCAAAAACAAATTAATTATAGCGAAAAAATTTCTCCATTTTGAATGTCTGGGGTCGCCAGAAATTTGTGATGTTAAAATGGGGTCACGAGCCAAAAAAGGTTGGGAACCACTGGTTTATATGCTTTTATGCAGTGCTACAATACTCATTTACCATGGAGAAAAAAAAAATTAACTAGAAGTAGCTCAACAAACTACATCCTTAAAATACTCATGGAGCATTTAAATGTATTATTCTACAATAATGTAACATAATTTTTCACAACAATGGCTCTGAATAATGGAAGCTAAAAATGTAGAAAATGTAAAAGCAGAAAAAAATGTAGATTAATGTCGGTTGATCACGAGTTTTTCTACATTAGAAGAAGATAAATTTGGGTAGATAAATTACTTTGACATAGGTGTTCACTTCAACCATTATTCTGTTTCAATTTTACAAAATACAGTGTGTTTTCAGTGATTTTCTGGGTACGTATTGGAAGGGATAATAATGGCTTTTTTCCTGCTCCCAGCTATCATTATTAAACTGGTATAAAAACTCCACTATCATTCGACCTCTAATCTGAATACTGCCAGGTTACAATTTTCTGGTTCACAGAGCAGCCTTGATTATCAACAACAAAAAATTCAACATACACACCCCCTTATCTCACAGGTGTGTAATCCAACAGCTAAACCACCAACATCAGTCAATGTGGCGCAAGATGCCAGGTGACATCAACAATTCAATGAAGTTCAGCAAAACATTCATTGTGGTTTCAACCCATCGCCGCTGACTTCAACTGTGACGCATTAAGGTACAGAGCACACAGGCATCACCTACCAGCAGGCATTAATCACAGCAGACAAGACCGTCACCAGTGTGGGCATTTTATTCACAGGGCGCATTTGTCTGCTGTAATTTACTCAACAGACGCACAAGCCTTTGTTTCCTAAACTAAAAATACAACACTGGATTTAGCTTTGGTCTGACGAAGGAGGCAGACTGAGTGGTCCATCAGAGTCCAGGTTTACTGAATGGAGACGTGGAATGCCTCAAAAAAATGACAGGGTCAGACTATTAATGGCCGAGATGATTATCACATCAAAAATTCATATATTCAATGTTTTTTTTTTCCCTGGCATCCATGCTTTAAAATATGCTAGTTTGGATCATGCTTTAAAAATATGTTAGTTTGGATCATAATTACATCACGAGTAATAGCCGATAAATACTGAAATGAGAAACAACATCGTCAGTGATCGTCACTAACGTTCAGTATAAGAGTCATCTATGTCTTTGATTATCAGCCCTGAAAAAACACACTGGCTGATCCTGATACAAGAATTCTGCACATACTCTATGTTCACAATCATAAATGATAGTTAGACAGTGAAGTTATTCAGTCAGCATAGTGGAGCACTGTGGAGAAAACAGGAGTGGGTGTCCACTGATGCTGCAAGTGAGTGAAAGTCCAGTCTAGAAACGAGCTGGCATGTTTCATGTTTCTATTTCTCAGCACGGCGCTACAGGAGGTGTTTTTTGTCAGTAGGCTTAAAAAGGAGATGAGGTAATACATATTTTAAGATTGGAGAACTATTTTTGGGCTACTTGTATTTAGTTCTGGAAGGATTTTAGCTTTACACATACTTCAGATTTTACAAATCGTTAGCCTCGTAGCATAGCAACAATAATAACAAATGCCATAATATAGCTTTATATTGGGATAAATATCATTGCATTAGTTAGTTTGGTTTAAATTATTATCTTTGGTTCCAAAATGCCTCAGAGATGGTTTTTACTTCATTTCTCTCAACATTGATTTTGTTTTTTATCCATTACTATGATTTTAAATGTTCTACCTCTAAATTTCTAAAATATTTTTCATGTTCTGACTGTAAATAATAATTTTCTACTACAACTAACCATCTACTTTCTTCACATCTCACTCAAGAAGAAAAATCTCCCATTAAACTTTAAGGCAAAATTGATGTTTATAAACTATAGGGACAAAAATATTGGAACACATCATGACTACAGCTGTGAGATGTCCTGTTCATGCTGATTTGAGATATAAACATCAATATTAATAATCAATATATTTATTACAATATATTATGACATTTGTCATTATTGTTTTGTAACCCAGACCCCTGTTAGAAAAGAAACACCTGAATTCAGTGTGTACCAATACTTTTGCCAACATAGTGTATGACTTAGGCTAACGACATACAGTCATAAAGACAAAGAGTTGATGTTTTATGTTGCATGTTGGTCAGGCAATACGAAACGAAATGAACCTATCTTTGCTTTCACTCAGGAAGGAGATAACAAGATAGGAAGCCATAAAGTCAAAGGAGGTCCTGATGACTGCACAGTCCATCCGCCCTCTCCATGAATAACTTGATGAGAAAATTAAATAAATAATTGTGTTAGTCTTTTGCAGTGAAGTCATTTTTTTTTTTTTTTTTCCCTCCCTGTACTTTCTTCTAACGCTAGCTCTCCTTCCAGCAGGAGAGTTGCCAGATTTGTGCCTGGCAGAGAATATCAGACCAGCAGGCTCGGCTTACAGGTTCTGCATAATTCTCTTTAATCACTGCAACTGTACGGCAGTGGTGTTGCCACATAGGCACTTTTTCATAAAGTCAGCTGATTTTTGCTTCTCCGAGACATGTGTAAAGTTTGATATCTACCTTTTTTAGCCTTGTTTTTCTCAAAGTATTCCTAAAGTCCAGAGTTCAGTGTTCTTGTTTATTAATCTTTCCTGTTTATCAATCTTTCCTCACATGCTCAAATTGCGTGATTATATTTTACTTATTCTCTCCTTTCTCAACAATCCTGAAAAAACAGCTGCGTCTGCACAGCACATGTTACATGTTACAGTGACAATAAAGGACTATTCTATTCTACATTAATGATATTGAGTAAAACCCCAGGAGTAAGACGTGGTCTGCCTATTCCTTATGAATGTCAGAAAGTAACAGCAAGACCATGAGAAGGTGTGAAAAGGACTGGAGAATAATACTCATTTTTCCCTGGCTGCTATGCCTGAGGTCGTTCTATTATTCATAGAGATTATTAAAAATCCAACTTGTCCTCCTTCTCAGTTGTCTGTGCCTTTTCTTTCTATGCAGATACAGATAACAGGGTCATTTCCCTTGTTTCCTGTTGCATGTATCAAAGCAAGGACTTGGCTGTGCAGGTCAAAAGTTCGCTAAAGAAAAGGTGTAACTGCCAGACAAAAGTAACTTTCTCTTTGGTATTCTGTTTAGGAGTTTCATCTCATTTGCCACTGCTGTCAAGCCCATAGTCTGTCACATAAACCTACATAAACATCAAATAAAAATGCACCAGAAATACCAAACTGAATTTTTATTAGCAACAGTATTCCTGTTTCTTCTGCTCATGTCTCATATCAGCTCTAAAGTTGCATGTAAACATTTGAGTTATAATATACTTGGGGGGGGGGGGGGGGGGGCATCTCTGAGTCTTTACAGGTTAGAACTTAGGCAGAAGTCATTTTTCGCTCGAGTGAATCTAATTTCTCTTCACTTCACTGTGACTTGATACCATTTACAGCACTCCATTTGGCAGGTGAAGGCTTAAGACACACAAAAAAGGGACTCAGGTGTGCTATAGCAGTGAACCAAAGCTGATCTGCATGTGCGCCATGTGCTCTACAAAACCTACTCTTCCAAGAAAATGCTGTAAAGTTTAAAGCTCTTATCATGCTTGAGTAGGTCTTGTTTTTAGAGGGTGTGTTATTTCACTACTGCGCTTCCAGTGGATTTAAGAGGGAAACTCCTGAAACACAAGTCCCATGAGAGCACATAAATAAATAAGAAACTGAGAGACAAAAGATAAAATCCCATATTAACCCATAAAGACCCAAACAGCCACAGGTGACACAAACCATCTACAGATAGAAACTGTTTAATACCTGTTGATCCACTAATCCAATCAATATATGTAAATAATTGGTGTAAAATGCTGTTTGTCATCTTTTCATGGTCATCAGATATGACCCATTCGGACATTCAGAAACCATGTAGTGAACGTGGAAACACCGTCATCTTCTACAACATTGACTCACCAGTAAAACCCATGGAGTTGGGTCAATGACAGTGGATGGACACACATGTTTTTATATTAAGTTAGCAATATCTTTGCTGAAAAAGTAACTTTTTCTTAATTTTTCTCTTTTTTGATATCATTAATTTTTAAATTACTCTGAGTTTTCATGAACATCTATATGATCTGTGAATTAAATATAGGAAAATACACGATTTACACCAAAAAAATGCAAAATACAGAGGATAATATTATTTTAAAAATGGGTGATAAATCAGCTAAGAAAGGTAGAAATAGAGAAAAAATTCATTTGGGAACTACCACAGAGGTAGCACTGGGTCTTTATGGGTTAAGAACGTGAACGAACATGGAATTACTATTATTTACTTTAATTATAGCTTAAGGAGAAACCTTTAGAAACAAAACACCATGTCAGTAATGTTGTGTTCAGCTATATTTTACAATAACAACACACTGCGATGACCTACATCACCTCTCGACTAAGATCAGCAGAGTCACAGCTTCTTTGCCGGGGTCACAACAGAGCATATGTAATCACAAGAAAACAGAGTTAAAGGTGCTTTAGTCTCTTTAGGTGTCATCTGAGCAAGAACTTACCTCCAAGGAGAGTTACAATTAAACTCAATGTCACAGAGGCAGCCAAACAATCTGGGCTGTTATTGTTTGTGCTTAAAGCTCAGCGGGGGAAACGAGAACCTCTTAGCCAGCACTTAGTGAAGGTTGTTCTGTTGCTATGGTGCGGAGGGGAGGGAAACGGAAGGAGGATGGAGAGTGAAGACATGGGGGATTTGCAAGAGGGAGACTGGGTAGCTGTGATGCAGTTCCTTCATGCTGAACCCTCACGGGGTCTTTGTACTCGCAGTTTTCTTACAAACAACAATATATTGTTTTTGTCTCAGAAATTAAACATGAATATGAAAATACAATGAATGCTCGTGGTGTGTGATGTTACATACTAATCATGGAATATAAAGAAGGAAGCACAGCTAATATACATATGACTAAGACATTAGAGAAGAAGAATTCATAGTAATACTTGGTTACTGTAGTTAAGTGGAGTTTTCAGGTATCTGCACGATACCTGAGAATTTAATGAGAATTAAATTTTCTGATAACTTCTTACTTTTACTCCTCACATTTTATCACAAATATGTGTACTTACTTTAGACATTTTAATTCTGTCTATTTTGTATCTGTATTTGTATTTGTATTTAATTTCATCATTACTGAATGGACAACACATCACACTTAACAAATGTTGCAAGATGAGAACAATGTACAAGATACATTTCTGAATGGATTTAATGTGAGATTATTCTTTATATTATTTTAATATGATTTCTGATGAGTTTTGCAAAGAAACACTCTTTCAAATGCCTTCTTTTGACTTATGTACACATTGAGTGCAGACCTGTACTTTTTTTTCACTTTTACTGCAGTGAAGTGGTTGACTCAGTAATTTTTAGTACCTTTATTCATATCTCTGTTTACACAAGTATCTGTACATGTACTGGAGTAAAGAACGTGTGATTTTTGCCACATCTGCCTCAATGTGCTTGTGCCATCTGAATCTAAAGCAGGGACACGCTTTAAAACTTTAGCTGAAAGAATTAGTAATATTCTTTTTTAGAATTCTCGGTTATAATCATATGGCAGATGATAATGAGGATAATAAAGCAGACATTTGAGTGACAGTATATTTCACACATTTCACAAATACTATAAGCTGAACTTAGTGTCAACTGTGAAATGTAAACAGAGGCAGCTTTCTGTTTCCTAACAGCATTTTTGAGAATGAAAAAAGCATATTACCAAATAAAGTAGTTTGGTTAAGTTACAAAAAGACACTGTGAGCAACAGGAGGATGAAAGTTCATTACATGGGATCTTTTTCATCCCTTTAGCTGTTTAAGTCATATCCATTTCCCCCATTCTACTGAAAAATAGACTGAAACCCCGTTGAACCTGTACGTGGCATCAGGGAATCATTTATGACATATACACAGAAACAAGTTGTCCCTGAAAGCTTATACTACACCAAAATAACTATGCAACTCAGTCCCTGTCATCTGCTGCTTTAATGATCATTAGCATCATTATCATGATCAGTAAGTAAGCACATAAGCTCATTGGCAGCTTTAAACTGTTGCAGCTTGATGCCACTGCATTGTGTGTGTGTGTGTGTGTGGTTTTCCACAGTTGCCGTAACAGACAATCGAGACTCATAATGTTTCTGAGCATGTTGTTTCCATCATTGATTATCAATTAATGATGCAGTTGTGTCTCAGCTGCGTGTGAATCTGCTGTGACGGTCTATGTGATGGTGCCAATAAAACGACTTTGATCGTGTATAAATAGGGCTTGTGCAATCAATCTGTGGTATATTCAGGAACATACAGCTGTATTGGCATATTTGGGTATATATTCATAATACATGCATTTCGAGTATAATTGGCCTTGGCCGGATTTTCTCTCAGCCGACCTACACTGTGATTTCTGCCTATGCTACGGACTTCAACCAAAGTTTTAGTTGATGAAAACCAAACAAAACAAAAAAAGAGTAAAAACACAACTTAAATATCCTTTTTCTATTAACCACCAGCTTAAAACCAAAATATATTCAGACTGCTGCCAGGTATTGTAAGAGAAGCCTCAAATCTTCCCATTTATTGCAAAAAATGAGATAATTCTGACTGAACTAATCAAACACTGAGGACAAAAAGCATCATAGAAAAAAACAATAGCAGATTCTTTTGACATTTGCTTTGAATGAGTCAGTATCATTTTAAATCAGTAAAGCCTCAACCATGATTAACGTCATTATTTTTCATCACAGTGTCTATATTACACTGAAAAGGACATGGCGAGTGATAAAGGACGATAAATTCAGATCCTTTCAATGGATAAGGTCAATGTCAACCATGTGCAGAGTAGCTCAACAGCTGCTTTAACCAGCGATAAGAACTAAAAGTTCAATCACATTCATCATCTGCCCTTGTACCATAATCTATTCATGCAGTTGACCTTTGACCTCCACAATCGAATCAGTTCAGCCGTAAGTCCAAGTGATCATTTGTGCAAGACACACCTTGTTATAAAGACTGGCTGTTAGACCTGTCACAGTTATTACATACTATCATATCCCTATTATATAAAATAACTGATAATTGTTTCCATCATTTGATGTGTTGGTTTAATAATCCACTTGCATCTGATTCTTCCTCTACTAAGTTTAATCGATTATTCAATTATATGGTATATTATAGTATAATTATAAATATTCTAGGTATAATAAGCAATATTACAGGCAGCAGGAGTGAGGGAAATATTAGACATCAAGATTATTTGTTGCAATTACTTGCATGTCAACTCAATGGTCCTCATAGACACATCAAAAACAGAGCAGTGTTGTGCTCTACTACTGTCACTGCTGCAGTTTCATTTCCCTGTGAACCTATTATTATAAAAGAAAAGAATATGTAAAGTATTTCCATTTGCCAAAGTCACCTTTATATAATAAAATGCTCATGGGCCACAGCAGACATTATTAAATACTTTAAGGTTTTTCTTAGATCAGATTGTGCTCTCTGCTCTGCAGCAAAATGTAATTACTATCAGTCCCTCAGGTAACAAAAGATGAATGCGTAAGACAGAATGTGCGAGTGATATTGGATTGGAGTCTACTGCATAGTGGTGTTTACAAGAACTGATAAATCACTTATGTCTAAAGTTCACGATTAATTTGTGGTTGTGCTGTGAGCTTGATTCTCTCCATTATGGAGTCTTGACGGAGAGCAATCTGTCTGAACTTTTTTCATGTCCAGTTCAGACAAAAGCAAACCATAAGGCGAGACTTAGTACACCTCACATGTGAAAGCTGCACCTGTGTATGGACACTCAACTCAATGCTAACACTCACCTCATGAAGTGGTACTGAATAGACCAGCTGGCTCATCACGACAGGTTAAGAGAAGCATGTGTAGGCGCACCGATTGTGTAATGTACTTGTGGAGTCACTCATGCATTTGTGTCCAACGTGCACAGGCTTGTCTTTGCATAAATTGTTCTTTTTACCCAATTAGCATTAGTATAAATAGTAAAATGCTGCATATACATGGACTAAATGTGTGTTACAGAAGATAGATCAATAGCACTAAGCTAAATCTGGAAAAACAAATCTGTTTGTGAATGACTGAATGAATGAATGAATGAATAATGAATGAATAATTGAGGCTATTTTTATGATTTTAAAATACGACATGCAAAATATCAAGGAAAACACTGTAACCAAGGTCTCCTCTCTCTTGGGCAGCCAATCACCCAGAGGAAAGACTTTAAAGCTGCCATTTAAGACACCCCATCGCCATGGTGATGCTTATTCCAAGCTGGCGTGATATGGGTGAGGAGCTGGATTGCCTTATTAAACAGTTGAAGGTCACGACTGGAGACAGCACTTGTGATATTTGTTGACATTTTGCAAATGGACAGCAACTCCCATTACACCATGCCCATGGCCACAGAAAGTATACGCAGTTTATTTCAAATGAAGTTTAGAAGAACTAACATGAGGTTACAAATGAATTGTCTGAACTTGCTGTTTGGGAGGCAAGCATTATGACTTTTTGCCATCTAACATTTAATGAAAGTGCAAACAGAGTATGATACGGATGAAATAATTGCCAGTGTCACCATATTATCGAATAACCTCAGTCAGAGGAGAATTAAATTGTCCCATTCTCTTGAAACCCAGCGATTATCTTTGACAGCCTAATCCTACCAACACACTGTACTCAATGATCCATCATCTGTGTTTGAACACTGGTTCATTAGTCCAGAAGGCACACAGAAAGAATATTCCTCCGATAATGTGAGGGTTCAACGGGAAAAGAGCCAGTGTGTCGTAGAGGCCGTGTGTGTAAAGTGTGTGTGAAAAAGGGAAAGTGAGGGAGCCAGAGTTATTTGAAGGTTGTGGGCCTGACACTTCCAAGCGTGCTGTCTCTGATCAGAACACTGTTGCATATGAATAACCCCCTACTTACTCACTATGAATGTACAATGCTCTCTCCCTCACTCTTTACTTTTCCCCCGGTCTCTTTCTCTCTCTCTCTCTCTCTCTCTCTCTCACACACACACACACACACACACACACTCTCTGAACTGATAGACAGGGTGTGCATGCTTTGACAGAAAATGTGATTCATTATGGCTGTCACTGCTGTCTTGTCAGTCTACATTACAAACCAGAGGATATCTTGCAACACACTATACAGGCTGACATGCAAAACACTTCGCAATGATCTTATGATGCTTCAAACCATGACTGATCTAACATGACACCATCAAATAGTTATTCTTATTCTTACCCCCCTCACCTAGCATCCAAAAATATTTTTAGATGCGCACTTATCTAGCCAGGCATGGGGGTCAAAACAATGTTAGGAGTGCATAAATAGATATGAACATGTACTCATAATGTATTATGTGTACGGTAGTATCCAAGTCATGCAATATTAATTAACTCCATCAATTATGAAAGGGATGTATGGGACTTAATACTCCATGCCGAGAGAGCAAACATCATCCATGCATTATCATTCAATACAACAAACTGACTCTTCTCCTCTCTCATCTCTTTTTTCAGATCTCTTTTTTTGCTCTGCCCACAGCACACTCCTAAGTGTCTCTTTCTCTGCTTCAGAATTTAAGTTAAATAAAAGAAAAACACTATGTTTTCTGTGTGAATACCATCTTCCAGTTGATATTTAGAGGCACTTTCCTGTCTTTGCAGTCTGCTGGCTCAAATTCCTGTACATCACATGCTGCCCTGGGTCCTAATCTGTCACTGCTCATCTTCATCTCACTCTGGAGGTTTGGACCTGCACACCAGGAGCAGGTGCAATGCGAATCTATAACTACCCGAAACCCGGAGCACCCGTGCAGACTTGCATTCTTTGTTTCATTTTAATGAGTTAGACTTTAGCTCCAGATTGGTTTCTAAATCTGGTATACATCTGATAAATCTGTGACAAAACACACAGCCTAGAGAAGTCGCCTGTTTTATAAAGCAGCTTGCATCCTTCACACACCCCGCAGGTACAGGGACCTGCGTTCTTACCTTCGTCCCCCAGCTTGATTTCCAGGCCCTCCAGGGAGTTCGCTGAGTCCCCTTCCTCCAGGGAAAGCCTTCTAAACAGGCTGCCAGCCATGGTGAGCAACACCTCACTATAGTGCACACACTCACAATAGCACACCCAATACTGTATCTGAGGCAGTCTCAGATCAGATCTCCCTTTCTGTCCCTGATTCTCTCCTCTTTCTGCTTAACAGATCCTCGTCTCCCTCCTCCCTCTCCACCTGCTTTTGACGTGAATGTGTATAAGCTACGCCTAGCTGAGCGTCTTCTCCCCAACATGAATGAGTGTAGTCGAGAGAGGGCTGTGTGTGTGCATGTGCGAAGGAGCTGGGGGGGGGGGGGGGGGGGGGGCAGGAGACGGGGAAGAAAAGAGGGAGGGAAGTACAATGCTTCATCTAGGGGGAGGGAGAGAAAAGGAGGCTGGGCGATTTCCTCCAGGCATCACTATCCGGGTTAACTAGGGAAAAGAGCACCAGAAGGCTGAACTGGAAGGAGATGGAATAGGGTACCAGACAAGTATATGAGCCTGACCCTCCATTACTGGCATCACAAACACAGGTACTGGGTGATATGGCAAAATAAGTGATCATGACAACAGTATTATTAATAATCTTAAGTCATCAATGCTCTTCAGTTTAAAGGCTGACTGTTGGAGTGAAAGGTGATGCAAACAGATGGTTATTTATGGTCTAACTTTTTTGCAAAAGACAGAACAAGATGAAAACATTTTGAAAAAAGAAATAAAACAAAAAATATTGTAAAAGATGCATTAAGATGAGAATGACATAAGCAAAAAATAATAAGACAACTGCGTAATAAACATGAAAGTTAAGATAAAGACAATGATATCAAAATATCCTAAAAGACACAAAAAGATGCAACAAGGCAAAACTGGATAAAAGATGCGTCAAGATTAAAATAACATAAAAGACCGAAGTAAATAAGGAGAACACAAAAGCATAAGATGACAAAGATTATGCAGAAATTACGTAAAAGATGAAAATGTCCTAAAAGCAACACGCAATAATTACACAACTGGATAAATACACTGTAAAAGATCCAACAAGATGAAAATAATGTCACACAACAAGACAAAAACATTGACACATTTTTTTATCATATGCTTTTTGCAAAGGTGTAAGAAGACTAGAGCAATGAATATACACCATGGGACGAAAACAACAGATAAAACGTGACAAGATGACAACAACTTAAAAGATGCAACAAGATGAAAAACTAGGCTTAGCAGACAGCAATAGCATAAAACAAGACACAGCAAGATGGAACAGTAAAAGACAGTTATTTGTGGCTTCAAATTGTTATTATGTGACAAACACTTGCCAAACAGCATTTTCAGAAATGTAGACACTGAACATTCACAGGAATTAAAATGATGGATAATGTTTGTTCCAGGTGAAATTATGCATGAATCAAAGTAAATAAGTCAACAACGATTCCAACATTTTCCAAGTGTTTTAGCTGACAATGTGAGCAGAAAAAAGACAAAAGACAAAAGAACAAAGTCTATCACAACAATGATTAAGTATTAATACAATGATAATCATCACTATGTTTTTATTGCCAGGCCCAGGGTAGAAAAGCATCCAGTCAAGAAGTTTAACTAAAAATAAAGGAAACGTTTGGAGTTACTTCGATGACAGGAGCCGAGAGGAACCGTAGTGTTTATGGCTTAGAAAAGCTGACCTCTCTCTCACCTTTCTCCAAGCATGAGCAAAAAATAGCCTCTTTGAAAGAAAAAAAATGGGAAAACCATGAATTGGTGTAGAAACACAATTTACTGTGTTACTAAAATGCCAGTCATCCAGAGTGCAGCCCTCAGCAAGTGTACAAATCAAGACTGACTGACGGCCCAACACAAAAAAAGAAACTCCACACACATTTTAACTCTTAGAGGAACTGTTTTTCTTCTGCTATCCAGCTACTGACTGCAGTAATTTATTGTGAGACACTAAAATACTATAAAACCTTGAGTTTGAGATTTGGCTCAGAGTTAACCAATATGCTAAGACACTTAATTTCCCAGAAATCTTCCTGGCACTTTTCAAACTTTTAGATAAAAATGTCCTCAGCAGTGACTGAAACAGTAATGCAACAGGACTCTGTGCCAGTTTTCAGCTCAATATGATCACCTTTCTTGGCTCTAGTGTGACAGCCACTGTATAATTTTAACGTAAATATCAAAGCCACAGAAAACAGCAGCAACATAAACACAACAGCCTCTTGTCACCTGTGTTCTTCCTCAGTGTCAGATGGCAAGTGAAAGGGGATAAAAATAAATCTGTAAACCATGTGCTGCCAGTGTTAAAATCCATAATTAGAGGTTTTGGTAATTTAAGCAAAAACTATTCACTAAGTATCACAATAGGATCATATTTAAAAGAAACAATTGTGTTGAGATCTCACACATTCTTGTGCAATGTGTGGAGTTGCTCTCATTATACAGCCATCACACCTCTTTGTGAGTCCTCTAGACTGTTGTCAGGCGCCAGACTGAATGTCATTACATCTTGTTCTACACGTCTGACTTATACCAAAATGTCATGAAACAAAAATGCTATCACTGCCATTTCAGAATAGAAGTAGAAGGTTCAAGTCAGCAGTCTGATATACTGCCCTGGAAAGAAAAAAAAATAGAGACCACTCCAAATTTCCCAATTGAAAACCTCAGGAATGTGATCAAGAGGAAGATGGATGGTCACATACCATCAAACAACATCTAAATGATTGCATTTTTGCACCAGGAGCAACATAAAGCAACCACCAGCTATGAAAGACTGGTGGAGAGGATCCCAACATGCAGAAAACTTGATTGTTATTTCACCAAGTAAAAGTTCTATTTTTTTTATCTTATAAAACTAAAAAATGAGAATTAAAATGTTTTCTTCCAGTCTGAAAACACTGCATTGTGTATCATTTTGACAATTCCATTAATTTTCTTCATCTAAACTAATTAAAATAAATGTGGGTTATTAACAGTGTTGTAAAAGTATTGGAAAGCTACACCAGCAAAAGTACAGGTACTCTACCAAAAAATTACTTTGTCAGAAATTCAAGTCACCAACTGAAATGCTACTTAAGTTAAAGTATTTAAGTATCTAGTATTTATTGTACTTAAGTATATCACGTAATCTACAATTAAATGTACTCAAGTAATGAAAGCAAAAGTACGTGTAAACGTTAATAATAACCAAAGACAGTCAGAATTTGGAATATTATGCTGCCACTCACATCAACAGACTGCTGACAGGTTGAGTGTGGACCGTCCTTTGCACATGTTCATTATGTGATTAGGCCCAATGACAAATCAACTTCCTGACTTTGTTGCAGTCACCAGTAATCTCAGCGGTGAAAACACCAAATTTCTTTTAATTTATTTGTTGTAACAATTAATGATGCTGTGCATTAAAAATGTATGGGAGTAGATACATGCTTATTGATTTAGGAAATGTAGTGAAGTAAAAGTGAAAGTAGACAATAGAAAATACTCAGTAAAGTACAAATTCTTCCAAAACATACTTGAGTACAGTAGTGAAGTATTATTACTTTGTTACTATATAACACTGGTTATTAATTGTACCAGATACAGCATTTTATAAACTATTGCTACTGGCACAAGTGAGTTTATTTGTTAGTTTATAGCAATAATTAAACATCTGCATGTGTTCAGTTTAGTCCATTTTAACTTGCAGAGTTTGTGCAACATGTTTTCCTGCTGCTGAAGAAATAATGATCAACAATTGCTGTACGTCTGTCAGCTGTGAGTCATGCTTCTGAACTCTGATGTACACTGAGTCTGATTTACACATATGCTTTAGAGTTATACTAGCACTAACGTTTTTGATAAAATATAAAACTCAAGCGGTGCCTGGATCACAGTGGCCTAGGTTTGCTTCCAGCCTGAGGCCATTTGCTGCATGCCATTATTACTCTCTCTCTTCTCGCTAATTTCCTGTCTCTCCTCACTAGGTCTATCAAATAAAAACTAAATGCACAAAACTAAATGTTTAAAACATAAAACTCCAGCAGTACAAATTAGGTCACAATCTAGGTAATTAAAAGAAACACTGCTGCTGTATGGACAGGAAACTGTCAACTAGTGTTTCCATCACCCAGATACTATCACCGTTCCCCAAAATAACACAAACATGGATGATTTCTAAACAGATAACAACAACCATAAGTCAGCACACATGCCTAAGCCTTCACAAAAAAAAGGAAAATTTATAACTTGCCTATATTTTGTAAGAGGCAAGAAAATTGTGAAAATGGAGTGTGACTGTGATTCTATCTCAAAAGGTTGTCTTTTGTCTTTATTGTCCAGCCCTACGAGAAATCTTTAATGCAGAGAGTTGCAACAACTTATCACATTAACAATAAGGTGATCAAAAACATAATAATCATAAACTCTTCATTGTTAACATCTGGGTTAATACATACACCAAGTAGCTGGTGATATGTCACCTTATTCATGTCCTATGATCCTGCGACAAAGTTCAAGAGTTTGGGGCCAGGATATACGATAATCTGTGTGAGATTTCAGAGACCCTATTCTGTTGAACGCTGGATATTTACTGAAGGTGATGGACTCAGTCTTAGTGGGAGAGGACAGTTACATAAAGGAGCATGTTCCAAATTATTATCATGATATGCAGACAAATTCATCCGAGAAGTTAGAGGATTAATGGAGTGATTTGGCAAGGGACCCCATTTGAGCACACGTCTGTTCATTGATTTGCAAGACTTTGCAACAGTCTTTTGGGGTCCTTTGTCAGGGGGTTTAGTTTCCTATTCTATGCTTGGACACATGTATGCATGTTTTCAATTCCTGTGCTTTTTCAATCAATCAAATTTTATTTATATGGCACCAAATCATAACAAAAGTTATCTCATGATACTTTACATATAGGGCTGGTTGAAACCAGACTCTCAAGCCAATTTTAATTTTTCAGTAGTTTTGTAGGGTGTTTCTTCATGTATTGAATATCGGTGTACTTTGCATATGATAGAGTGCATGTAGTGGGGATAGGTATATTTTAGGATGAGAACTGTTTTGGGGGTTTTTTGGAGAAAGAATAAAAAATTGATAATCACACCAAAATAATCTGTAAGTAGTTTTGATACCTGATAAACAATTTCAGAGATTTTTCGAGCAAGTGAACATTTGCCTCTTTATTTTCTTACCACAGATTCAGATATTTAGGCTTTAGACTATTGATTTGGCATGATTTTTTAAGGCTAAAAGGGTCTTTGGTCTACAAGGGGAATTATTCACTCAGAAAATAATTGTCAGAGTAATCAATAATGAAAGTAAGTGTTAGTTGCAGACTTGGTTATGCATGCACTCTTGTTCATATGTACCAGTAGCCACTAGCGTTGATTAACGTTCATGAGCGCATCAGTGGAGGGCTGTGAACATACAACAGCAAATCCTTTGAGGCATGACTGATCTAAGGCTGGAGTTTTAGCACTCCATTACCAGCTCATTAAGTCACATTAGAACTGAAGGGATGAGATACATGTCTTGAGTGCTGAAATAACCACAAACCGTTCAGGATCCCCTCCCTCTTCTGTCTTTCGATATCTCTCTCTCCTTCTCTCTGATACATTCTCACTCACAAGACGATGCCTTCGCCATAGCGAGGCCGAGCCACTTACCAGAGTCAGAGCTGGATGTTGCCACAGGCATTTTAAAAATTGGTTCCTCCCAGTATCCTCCACAAAGCTTGTTAGGTCAACTGCAATGAAAAAGTGTGCAGAGAAAAAGAAAGAAGGGCGTTGAAAACACTAATGAAGTATTGACTGGGGATATGAATGCAAATGCCGTTGGGTGTCAGGCAACTAAAGCAGAATTAAGGCTGAAAAAAGAGAAAGAACACAGCAGTTCTAAGCAGGAGACAATACGTTTTCATCTACAGGCACATGTATACAACAAGCAGCTTGAAATATGTGTGTTTTAAAGTGCTATTTGTTTGCCCTTCACATTAAAACACCAAATTGACAATCAGTGGAAGTCATAATCCAACAATGACAAAGAAAACAAATCCTTTTATGGATTTGGTGTGCACACAGTTCATTCCTAATTTATGTAAACAAGCACCCACACGCGCCACTTGGTTATCTATCTTTGTTAATACCTATATATAGAGCATGTGGTTGCTCTGGTAACACCTAAACACTTTTAGCCATCAAGCCCATAGGGAATACTATTAGCAACAGTTGGAAGAACAGAGTGAGTGAGTGGGCAGGCCAGCTAACATTAGCTTAGTGAGGATATATATTGATTTTAATTGATCCATTTAACATTAGGCAGCAAGAGAAAGCTGAGAGCGTCACAGACGGCAGACTGGGAGACTAAGCATCTGTTGACCTGAGATCCAAAAGTGGCTTGTTAAAATTTGTGGAATACTCTGACAGTGAGGAGCAATTAGGAGTTCAGGATGCTTGTAAGGATCAGAACACAAAGAAACTGACAAAAGGAGGAAGTACTCCGACGTGTGGTGGTTGTGAGGAAACATGAAATATGGAAGGCAGAGGAAGAGGAAGAGAAGAGAGAGAGATCAAATAAGAACAATGCTGAGGAAGAAAAGACCGCAGCAGGGAGCAACAATGGTATCCAAGGATGTTAATTCCTGGTTGCCATGACGATATCTATCCATTCTGTGGGAGTAAAAAAGCCAATAATGTCACCATGGGGTCACTGTGTGTGAATATGTGAATGTGTCAACACAAAAATTTTATTTCAGTGTCATCTTCAGCATTGTGTTCTGCAATGACCGAAGCTGCTTCACCAGACCCACACAGTAATTATATACCATATTATGTCACGATGTAACACGCATGTGACAAAAAAAAAATATGGATCCCTTCATATTATGCTCAATTCTTCAATTCACTGTGTTGGAAATCACACTCTTTAAAGCAGTATTTTTGGTCATTTGGATTGCACTTTGTATTCTTCTATGACAACTTGGAGGCATTCAGGCAGGACAACTGCATGATGGTGAACATGACAGAAAATGTGGAGCTTCTTCTGTCAAATGGACATGGTTTGGGTATCAAAAGTCTGACATGGACCAGAAAACCACACTATGTATACAACGCTACAGACGGGACAACAGAACAGACTCAAACTGCACTCACGTCTTCACATTTAACTTATTTCTATGCTTAAATGCTCAAAAAGAGAAGATTAAAAATTAACGTGTTTCACTGCTTGAACCTTTCTAAATGTTAGAAGCTGCACTTCCCTTAATGTCATTCAATAACTTATCAGCGAAAGAGCATCTGTATTGTGGTACGAGATTTTTGGTCATGTCGCACTGGGCCTGTGTCTACATTTAAACCCAACACCCAATTTGTTTCCCAGCCTCACAGGCGTCAGTAAATACAAATATGAAGTTGTCTTAAAGCCCAGAGGTGTGTCATTTCGTAAATTTGATTCTCTGAGCAGAGATCAAAATATTCCCTAATCTTATTTCCACATCCGCAGTTTGTGTCTAAGGATTTTTTATTGGCCCATCATTCCAGGGCACTGGTTAAAGATTAATTTTATAAAGTATTTAACATGAATTCAGTGGGGAAAGGTCTTGTTGTAGAGGCAAAGCTGGAGAACTCAACTGAATTCGGGGCAGCTGTGGCTCAGGTAATAGAGTGGATCATCCAATAACCGAAGGGTTGGTGGTTCGAATCCCGCTCTGTCCTAGTCAGTCCATTGTGTCCTGGGCAAGACACTTCACCCTTTCTGCTTCCAGTGCCACCCACACTGGTGCATGAATGTTTAGTGGTGGTTGGAGGGGCCGTAGGCGCACGCTTCTGTCAGCCTGTCCCAGGGCAGCTGTGGCTACAAATGTAGTTTACCACCACTAGAGTGTGAATGTGAGAGTGAATGAATAATGGGTCAATAATGTAAAGCGCTTTGGGTGTCTAGAAAAGCAATATATAAATCCAATCCATTATCATTATGAATTCTTGGAAAAGGAGGAGATACAAACAGTCATACAGGTCAGCATACCACATTTATTCACATTGTCTCCATCTGTGTAAGATGTTGTAGGTTTCAATCCTATATGGGTTGAATACATTGATTTGTGTAAATTAATTTTATCTGTGTTAAACTCCCTCTCCTTCCTTATGTAATTAATCAGTTCTACTAAACCTATGTTATACTATATTTGAGGAACCACTGGAACCCTATCTACTCCTAGAGGAAGCTGTCACATCTTTCATGAGCCTTTTTTTCTTCTGCATTAATTTTAAGTGAGCACTGGCTACGTCATTATTTCTATGTGTTAGTAATTCTACATTGTAAATGTATGTGTTTGTTAAATATATTATTTGACTCTTAATCCAAGGACAGGATTAAATTATAGCTGTATGTGTCTATGCATATGCATTTTTACCGTAAAGACCTATAGACTCAGCTAAGGTCTGACAATTCATTCATTTGTCTTCTGAACCACTTTGTCCTCGAGAGGGTTGTGTGGGTGCTGAAGCCTATCCTAGCTAAGTTTTGGGCGAAGGCCAGGCACGCCTTTTTTTTTTTTGAGGGGTGGGGGGTTATTAACAGTGGTAACTGTTGCTGCTAGTGTCACACTGAACCATACTCTTGCAGAGCTTTTGCAAAACTCTGATCTATGCGGATCAGGTCCTTAATACCGCATACCAGTCCCTCAGGCTTATCCATGGCATCCCGTGTTTGCACTGGGAAATGACAGAGCTTGTTAAAAGTATGCAGAGACCACACAGCATCTAAGAAGTCAAAGCCGATTGCAGTAGAGCGCGGGTGTGATAGAGCTGGGCTGACACACTGGGGAGGCTGGAGGGGCCATGGTCTTCTCTGGTCTCATTCTGCCATTCCCTCTGGCTCCTCTTTTATGTCACCAGTTGGGTAAAATTAGAAGAGATCTAACGATAGTGTAGTCTTCACCACCAGAAGAATTTTCAGTCAAAAAAACTTACTTACACTTGCAAACAGTCTTCAAGCTCTGCAGTGAAAACTAACTCTGGACTTTTTAGGGAGGGGTTGTAGGAGGTATTTATACATGGTCAATATGGCCCTGTTTAAGAGAAACAGGCAGGAGAACTAGCATGGAAACAAAATATTTTATTGCTATAGACAAGGATAGCAGTATGAACAGTATTTTACTTACTTAAAAATGGCCAAAATGATCAAAGTTGGTTGTAACATATTTTTCACTTTTACTTTGCTGTCTTCCTACATTTTTGCAACTATAGGACTTATTCCTATGCGTAAGTGCCTCAAATTTACTCACAGTATATAATAGAGCCCGACCGATTAATCTGCCGGTCGATTATAGCGTATCACCGATTAATCAACATCAGCCAATGTGTAGCCGATGTATTAACTTTTTTGCATAATTTTTACATAATTTTGTGGTAAGTAATATTTTTTGCTCTAATTATTTTTGTGATTGCATAGTTTACGTTTGAAAGTTGTGTAAATTATCTTTGTGAGATAAACAAAGATTTATGCAACTGTTAATCCACCTGTCCACAATTATCTAATATAAGATTATTATATCCAGTGAAGATCAGTGTTCTTATTTCATAAATCGGCCAATATATCGGTTATTGGCATATTGGATATCGGCTTTTTTAGCCCCCAATATCGGCATCGGCCCCAAAAATCCCATATTGGTCAAGCTCTATTATATAATACCACAGAAAATGTCCACTTAAGCCCTATTCACAGGGGACTAGTGCTGCAAGTAGACCTCTGGTCATTTGTAACATTTGCTGAGGTCATGTGTGATCTTAATCACATGCAAATAAGCCATATCTACAATTTCTAAAGTAAAAATTCCTCACAAATATACCTACCCTATTTCAGCCAATGCAGAGGTCCTTGGATAATATTAGTCCCATGCAAATCAGCATCTCTGTAATTTGGTGCGATATATGGCATTTTTTATTTCTTGTGCAAATTTATTCAACCAATTTTGTGGTTGAGGATGATGGAGGCTGCACTAATGATGATAAAAAGCTACATGACAGTTTTAAGTGTCTGGGGTGTAAATTTAGGAGGGGGTGACATTTTTTCTGTCTTTCTGTCTCTTGTCTGTACTTGGTGAAGCTGTCCTTGACATCAGAGCCAATGAATAATGCCAGTAAATTTGAGTAAAAAACAGACTTTGCTTATCCCAGGCAAATGCGCAGCATGAAACACAGACATGAGGGATTCATTTCCAAATCACCAGATGTCCACAGCTTATTCTAGTCCTGTGTGGATAAGACTTTAAACAGACATTGATTTGTTGTGGCCTAAAATGCTGTTTTCAAGGCAGGCTCCAGGTACAGCAGTACATAACTTGGCTTCCAGTGTGCTTCTCCAAAATGTAGTAGAATCTACATACAAGTCCCTCAAAATCCAAACTACTTCTAACTTTTAACTCGGTATACCTGTAAATGCCAGTAAGACTGCTGTTGAAAACTGAGTAAATTAATGGCAGGGTTCCTACAGGTTTCTACAAGTTAAATTTAAGACTTTGTAAGACCTTTTTGAGACTACTTAGACTACTTAGGCCTCTCGCCTCAATCAGGTGGAGGAAAGATCTTTTCTCCAACCAGGCATTATTACATTTGCACTTCCTCATGCTTACTTTTCACTTGTGAGCCATCCCTTAAAGTTCCCAAAGTTAGATTTTTGACTACGACTAACAGCTGTTGGAATGAATGTTCTGTGATCATTTCTCACTGGGAGCGGCAATATTATTGATAATTGGTTCCTAATTTCAATAGAAATTGTTGGGTTGAAAGGTGTGGAAATGAGTCAGCTAACGTTATTTTCTTTGCAGCATGGACATTTCCCAGACACATTTAAACCCAATACAGTGAAGAAGTTTATGGAAAGAAATTTAAGACCTACCATATCAACTTTAAAACCTTTTAAAGACTTTTTTAAGGTATTAAAAACAGATTTGTAAATTCAAGACTTTTAAGACTTTTTAAGACCCCACGGGAACCCTGTAATGGTCTTTTATTGGGGTCAAAAAGGGCTCTGGAGTAGTGGAAGTTGTGGGTCAGTCTTTCTCCAAGGTAATATCTGGTGGATCTAAATTATCTCCGTCTTCAATAGATTTCCCGTCTGTGTCCATTTGCTAAAACTCATACACACACACTTCCACATTTCTTCACTGTATTGCAGGAAGAGAGCAGCTCAAAAGCACATCTGCCATGACATCACATTGAACAAAGCTGCTATCATCTCAACAGTCTTATTAAAAGAGGCCAGCTGTGTGTGGTGTGCATAAACACTGACTGGAGAGAATATTTCAAGGAACAGAAAACTTTTCATGATGTAAAGCTAATAAATGTCTACAGTTTAGTCTAAGTATACATCCATCCTTCAAACAAATCTTATATAACTTATAATGAGGGCAGAGGGAAGGCTTTGGTACCTTAAAATATATTACAGAGAGTAAGTGCTGAAGCCAATTTTTTTTTAATAAAATGAGCAATAAAAGCAGCTATTCATGGAGGATTTAAATGTATTTGCTTCAAATTGAATCCCCTTCCCTCTTGAGTCATTTAATACTTTAAAAGTCTCCGAGCCTTCACTCTGATATGAAGCCATGTACTGTGCAAGATTATGTTATCACACATATTTTTCTGTCAGCAAGGATCCTCAGCAGCACTGAGGTAAGTGTGTGGTTCATTCAAGGTGGTGCCTGCGTACAGTATATGAAACATACAACTGCAAATAGACCTGAGGGTTGAAGGTTATTTTCTAAAGCATCTTCCAGCACATTTTGGCCTAAAGCAGTGACATGAGCGGTGGTGGTCCAGGTGTTCGTATGCCAAGTGTAAAACGCCTTGAGCTGTTCCCACAGTGAAGCTGCATTAAAGCCTGTAAACATGCTCACACACACACAGACACATGCACACACACGCACCAGCGACCAAACAAGTCTTAATCCACACATGCAGGCTGGCGTCAGGCCTAAAAATAACCCTGTGCTCCCACAGGTTCAGCTCCTCTCATTACTTTACAAGGGAAAACTGTCGTATCCAAGACAACCATGAGCAGTTCCTCGCTTTTTCCCAGGCGCTTCGCCATGGCAACAAGGGAAAATGCGTAAAATAATAATAAGTTGGAGCTAAAATTGGGTCTTTTAAAAGGTTTGAGCAATACAACCTCCACACGGTTGTGCTACTGACGGTAGGGATTGTTTTGTATTGTTGTAACAGCTGAATGAAAAAATGGAGTTTTACATCACCAGACAGCTCAACAACCAAAAACACTGGTTTTCACAGCACTTCCAGAGCTAAGGCCACAGTCACAGTACACTTAACCCTAGCAAAAAGCTGGACTTCAACTAACACTTGAAGAACACAGCTGGTAAAACAGCAGCTCTACCAGATCACATTCAGCTCCAGAAGTCCTAAAGGAAACAGGGTACATAACCAACCCAAACCAGGGCACTGACTTGGAATATGAACTTTTTGAGGAAAGAAAGTGCTCAGGGTTGAAAAAGTTCATTTTCATTTTATTCTGCTTCTTAGTAAAAAAAAAAAGAAAAATGTAATTGGATTCCTAAAAGTCCTGAGTTAAATTTAAACCTAGGGGATCAGCTCACCCTCATGAAGGAATGCTGAAACCCAACAATAATGAGGTGAATTAGTTTTTACCACTGAAACTATGAAAAAAAAAAAAAAAAAACCTTTTTATTTCCAGTTTAATAGGGATTTATAGTATTTTTAAACTCTACTAACCGTTATTTTATGATTCCCTGTTGTCACACTACATTGTACACCAGAATCTTTCTCAAAAGGCTAAATTAAAGCAGTTCAATCGTTCATTCTTGCTCTCTGTGGCCTGTATAAACATCCAAGTCTCTATAAATGAATGCACAAATCAAATCGCTGCAGAGGTCTTTTGAAGGAGAGGACAAATTCAAGAGCAGTTTAAAGCTCGTCAGTGCTTCATGGTTGAATGGGTCCAAAAATAAAAGGTGCGTCATACTCCCTGCATGCATATTAATTCAACACAATGTGCTACTACTTGGCAGCAGGAGAACTGCATGAAGAATGGCACTGTGAAGTACTTTTCCTGCAGCGATGTTTATGGAGTGAAACTTTATTTGATTTGTCTTGAAAAATTATTTACCAGCTGCTAAACGGAAAAAAAAAATCTTGGAGACTCATTAGGCACCTAAAGCACATGAGCTGCTCAGAGATTCACAAACAGCAGCATCTCCTGTGTAATTAGTGTTTTTCACCATAAGACACTAATTAAAAATACCTTTACAAGCAGCTTGGTATCACCAGATGACCATAATGTGATATCCAGAGGCGGGAAGTTGCAAAGTTTTCAGGTATCTGTACTTCACTGTATGTATTTTAGTTTTTATCTTTATGCCCTACATTAGAAAGCAAATAGCTTCTAGTCTTTACACTTTTAAAACAGGAATATGGTTTTGAATTTACTATTTAAACAATTTAAATTTTTTTATTTAGCAGTATAGGAGACTTCCCTACATTATGACCATTTTCAACTAGGGATGTCCAAATCCAATCTAAAGATTGGTATTGGCTGGGGGAGGGGGGGGGGGGGGGGGGCGCTGTCAATGCCCCCTCAAACAAACGTCCTGCTGCCTCAAATTAAAGTTTTCGAAGGTAGGGAAAAGGAAAATGAGCTGCACAACAGCGGGAGAGGCCCCCACAGAGTCGGGCGTTCTTGACTCTGTGGACGTCCACGCGTACTTGAGGTGGACTCAATGTAGACCCAAAGCAGATGTCCGCCATACATATCCACACAGAGCTAGATTTTTACGACTGCATGGACTCCGCATATGCGTACTCGGTGTCACACAATAGACTGCTTGACGGGAAGTCTTCACATCGACCTGTTTTAAATGTGAAATTTGTACGCTCGACTGAAACCTCAAATGTCTGCAGACAGTGCGCCTGTAGTCTGTGCCACTCATGGTACGCACACAGTATGCCCAACTCTGTGGAAGCCTGGAATTAGTTTCACTTTCACTTTGTACCGCTGTATGTTCTACATGTACTCATTGTGAGGTACATACGGCATGGAATGCACCCCAGTATAATCCCTGGATGGACCTGTCCATACACACGCTATAGCAGGGGTGGCAAACATATAGCCCACAGGCCAAAACCGGCCCATCAAAAGTTCTAATTTTGCCCACAGTATGAATTTGAAAAGTGCAAAAATCATACTAAAGTTATTAAGAGTCAAAAGTGTCATACTTGTTTTATTTCAGGTTCTACATTCAGCCCAATTGTGATCTGAAGTAAAATAATAGTATAATAGCCTATAAATAATGACAAAATCAAAAAATCATAGTAAAAAGTATCAGTATCAGATTGGTATCGGCAAAACTAATCATTAAAAAAATCGGACTGGATCAGAAACAAAAAAAATCCCAATCGAGACATCAGTATTTTCAACCTACCTGACCAGAATAACACTAAATAGAAAAGACAGGCCTTTTTTGTGTAGAGCAGCACACATCACATATTAACAGACATAACAAGACAAAGCACATAAGAGAGGGAGATTTGACCAATAAGAAAAGGAGCTGTCTAATTAATAAAATGTTGAAGAACCGGAGTAAAAAACATTAATATTGTCATGAAGCAGAACCAGAAGTTGAATCAGTACTTCTACTTTTACAAGAGTGTTTATTTACATGAGTAACTTTAGTAAAGTATACATGGTTTTGCCTCTGCTGTTGACATCACTCGACAGCAGATCATTTAAAGGTACACTGTGTGATATTTAGTGACATCTAGTGGTGAGGTAGCAGTTTGCAACTAATATGGCTTTCTGAAAGTGCTCTGCTAGAAGAATATTTCCATCACTCAGTGGCAGGACAGATATTTTCTTTGTCCCATCTTTGCGTTATCACTTTAAAAGTCACCTTCTCTATGTGAAAGACCACCTCCACCCTTTAAAGATATACATCATTTTGTGTGCTGTTTTCATTCATAGGGATACAGTCATGCTTCCTCCTGCACACAAGTTCCATGAAAGCAACTCGTCTTGGGACACTAGAGATGCTCTGTTGCACCACTCTGCACCCAGCGCTGTCCAAGACCTCACCAAACAAACCACAGAAGAAGTGAAGGGAGCCAGAGGTATCTATAGCACTAGCATAGTGCTAATAGAGCATGGTGGCACAGGAGATATAGCTATGCAAGACTAGTTTGTATCTATCCCCTCACCTGCTTTGGCCACATGTGGAAGTCCCTCAAATACAACCACTGTTTGTTTGGTCCATTCTATTTTTCATTGAGTGAATATCACCTCTGGTCCGCACTCAAACGTAGTAGGTGATTAAAAAAAAAAAAAAAAAAAGGTCCTTGATTCTCTTTGTAGATTTAACCCATGAAGACCCAGTGGTATTTTTGTGGCAGTTCCAAAATGATTTTTTTCTCTCTATTTAACTTTTCTTCAGTAATTTATTACCATTTATTATAATATTATCCCCTATGTTTTGCTTTCAGTAAAAATCTGGTATTCTCATATATTTAACTTGGTAGAAGTTAATAAAAGCTAAAATTAAAGTTGAGGGTTATTATCTCAGAAACAGAGAAAACTGAAGAAAAAGTGACCTTTTCAGCAAAGATATCAATAACTGAATGTAAAAACAAGCGTCTCCATCCTCCGTCATTTATCAAACTACATGGGTTTTACTGGTGAATCAATGTTGCAGAAGATGACAGCATTTCTGCGTTCACTACAGAGTCTCCAAACGTCCAAATGGGTCATATCTGATTACCATGAAAAGCTGAGAAACAGCCTTTTATCTGAATTATTTACATGCATTGATAGGATTAGAGGTTCAATGGTTATTAAACATTTTAGATCAGTAGATGATTTTAGCCAGCAGTGGATGTTTGGGTCTTTATGGGATAAACAGCTCATTTTAATGAATGAAAACATTATGATGTTCACTTTCATGTTATTGCATACATATGTTAAATCTTATGCAGGGGACCTTTAAGAAACCTGATCACCATGGTGATGTGGATCCTCCGTTTTTCCTTCAGCTGATAAAGATTGCAATTACAGTAATTAGAATTAAATGTCATGCACATACCACTGAGAGGGTAAAGGACTCAGGCGAAATGCTGAGAGCCACCCAGGGTAAGTGTTTACCATCACCAGTGGCATGGATTTCATTAAAGGTCTCCATTCGTTTTTTTCTAAGAAACAGAGCCATGACAGATGAAATAAGGAGCATCAAAGTCACTGTTCCAATATCACCCAAATCCCTCTGGGGACCAAGAGAAAAATATCACAAACCAAAAACCCCAAATAAGTCAAAGGACATAATGGCTTTTCTATGTGTTTGGCCTCGGTAAGCACAGGGTAATACATTAGGTCAACTGTGATTTCCTGCAAACATAGTTTTAAGGATAACATTTTATGATTAATGAGTAATAAGGTAATGATGAAAAAAGAGAGAATCAGGCATTTACATTACTCTATCAGGGAGTATGTGAGACAGCAGGTTAGGGAACAAATGAGCTGGTCATTTTTGTGATAAACTCTGCACTGGACGAACAAATGATGCACAGGCTTCATGAACAAATGTCGATTCATCTCCCACAGGAAGTGAGAGTGGAAACTTTCTCTCTGCGTGCTATATCTGATTAGACTTCCTACTCGATGCAGTAATTAATCACGCAGTCTTTTCAGCCAGTAAAACTGAATACTGTCATGATCAGATGTTGCTGAATGTGTTTTTACTGGGAGTAGGTGGTATGTACCATCACACAGGCAGCCTCTCTGTCCACTTCAGACTAATTAGGTCTGTTTGAGGTACAGTTCATTTTGCTGAATATGTGATCTATGTTTATAAAGAAAATTTGTATTAATTTAACTTCACCTGTGTCTTACTTTGAGGCTCACATATTAAGTGGTCACAGTGTCTGCACCACCTGGTTGCAGTTTTTCGCTTATCCTATTTAAGAGTCCTATTGAACATAGTCAAATCTCCCTCAAAGAAATTGGAGAAAAGACCCCAGAAGTGCTAAGGTTTTTTGATCTTGTAACCAATCCCTAAAGCTGTCAAAAGCAGGAAAATTTATGATAAACCTCCCATTTCCAAAACAGAAACCGATAAGAAAGTAGATGTTTCTTCCATCCCAGTCAAAAGAGGTTAACAGTGAGAACTATCTGACTGAGGAGCGCTATTAAAATTCAATAGTGGGATTTTCTTTTTTTTTTTTAAAGTGACTATACGCATTGCAACATGTGGAAACTGCTCTGATTTTAATCTGATACAACTGTCTGATCTATATTCAGCACCATTATACCAGACTTCTGAATTTTACAGAAAGAAAATACCTGCAGACAGTAGATTAAGTCTTGATGAAGAGCGCAGTCCTTGGTGATATCTAACAAAGTCATTTTCATTTCTGTTTTATTGTTATTCATGGTAGCCCCATTGTTTATAACACAATCGAGTAAAGCCTTAATATTTCCTAAAATTGCAAAGGCATACACAAAGTCTAGATTTTTTTAACCCCATTTGTTGTTTCCAAAGCCTAATGCTGTGAGTTATTAAAAAAAAAACTGCATGTAAAACTGAATTCATGTTCCTGTAATGACCCTGCCATCTTCACTTGCAGGATGTCAGGCAAACAAACAGCAGTGTACAGACCTCATCAGCAAACACTCTTCAGCTCTTATCTGATGCATGACTAGCAACAAATGGGTATATATCTCCAACAGTACAGTAATTGCTTTTTTTGTTGGCAGGGGTTATTTCAACAAAAACGTCCACTGCAGTAGTAAAATGTCCTCACAATAGTGAACAGTGTCAATAGTGTAAGGCTGCCGTGATTTCAGTCAACAGAACACATTTGAGTACATTTTGGTTTGTTTTAGTTCATGCAACACTGATGACCTTTTTAATCATAAAAAGCAAACCTTGATTTATCTACAGTATCAACATTATTTCCTTGTTTTAGATAGATTATAGCCTTTAGCCTTAAGCAGTTAATGTTAACTGACCAGTGGTGTGTGAACCCCACCTTCATGCCCTGCCCGTGTCAGCGGACTGATCACTCTAAAGCCTTGGGGGGTGTGGTTGTCCATCAGACTTATACTGGTAGTTGTTCCTGATAGTTTTTTATCAATACTAATGGCAATGATTATGATGATATTGGTATTGTTGCTGCCATTCTTCACACTAATGACAACAAATAACAATTACCGTTCTTATATTGGTATTATTTTCTCAATATAGAATAATGATTATGATTAGCCTATTATTATTATTATAATTATTATTATTATTAGTAGTAGTAGTACTAGTAGTAGTATTAAATAATGTCCAACCTATACAGTTGCGGGAAAATGATTAGACCACCCCTTGTTTTCTTTCTTGGTCATTTCAAGGTACATTTGTTTGGGCAAATATAATAATAACAACAAAAATAGCTCATAAGACTTATATTTCAGAGCTGATATCTAGCCATTTTCCATGTTTTGTTGATAATAACCAAAATCACTTTAATTTTTACATCAATAGCCATGGCATTGTTCTGCCAAAAACAGTGCTTTTAGGCATTCCATGTTTTCTTTTCTGCCTGTTTTAGTCACATGATACACACAGGAGTTAGCACTTGATTGCATAACAATGTTTTTTGATGACTTTCGCACACAAGTTATTTAGAAATATCACAACACTGCATATGGTCTAATCAGGGTAATTGTCGCTTTTTCTCTATATATGTGCTTTTTGTTTAATTTTTTCTTGTATACTGTTGTAGCGTCATTAGTAATTGCTTGTAGGTAACTGGTAATGATTAAAAAAAAAACCCAAAACAAAAACACCCAGATGTACATAGCTATCAGAATTTACTGCATTTGCATAAAAGCAGAGAAAGCCCTTTTTTTCCCTTTCTGCTCAGTGATGTTTTCCTACCCTGCATGTCCACCTGTCCTCTGGATCCACCACCTTACAAACATCTGTGGAGAGATCTGCATGTGTGGGCATGCGCAGTGCCGCTGAACAGGTGCGTGACGTCCGTCCGTCTTTGTTATCAACGTAATTCACGGACGGTGCATCATTTTCCAGCTCGTATATAAAGTACACAACACGTCCGGTCATCGACATCTGTGAAGCACGAGGTCAATGAGTGTCAAACATCACAACACGCACGAGGCGTTTGGTAAAGGTGCACGAGCCACGGTTGGGTTAACTGTAATTTCTCGCGCTCGGGAAGGAATTCTGCACGAGGTTCAGTAGTGAGTGGATTTTAGCGTAAATTAAAAACAGAATAAGGTTAAAGTCTTTAACTGGAGCTTTTGTCGGTCCCAACAGCCACCTGGCGAGTAGCTAAGGTGGTCTACATCTTTAGAAAGGCTTTGCTTGAAGACGCCGATAATGCCGTCTATCCACTAAGCTCAGTTACACACGTCCCCTCAGATAGAAACAAAACGGCTAAAACGCTCACCTGCTCGTTTACCTTTCAGCGTTTTCCTCCCCGGTCTGAGATGCAGAAAGGCGGATGAGGTACCTCCACGGACTCGCTGTGGCAGTAACGCAGGTCTAGTTGAATCTATGCAGACACTTTCAACACATCGGAGCCTACGGCAACCCACACAAACTGCTGTATCTACAACGGCACCTCGGCTAAAACGGCCCACGTACTCTTACATAGAGCTCCATAGATTAAAAACACAAATGTCCACGAATTAGGTTTTTTTTGTGGTGACAAATGCGCCTGGTGGTGCCGTACCCCGGTGAGAAGTTGACGGCCGTCCGCGTCCGTCGATGGACCCTTCACACACAGCAGAATAACAGCGAATTACACACACGTCTCCCGGTACTACAGTGACACCCAGCGGCGTCAGGAGGAGGTGCAGTCAGTTTGGTAAAAAATAAACACTCCTTATATTTATGTCTTTTAAAATACTTTATTCCAGTAACTCATTTAGTGTAAAGTTAATTACCTCCGCCAAGAAAGTTATATTTTCACCAAGATCAGATCCATTTGTGATTTCATCAAAATAAATCTTTAAAAATGTTCCTTAACCCTTAAAGACCTAGAACTATTTTGTTCATTCGATGGCCAAAAAACCAACTCTCCTTTCTAAAAAAAAATGCACTTTTTTGAGAACTTTGTTAACAAATTAATTTTTTTAGGCTATATTGCTATTTACAAATCAGATTTTGCAAGAAAACAACAAGATATTTAAATATTCTCCAAAAAGTGCATTTTTCAGATTGGTGGTTTTTGTTCTTCGGTCATCTCTATTTGAAGCTCAGGAAATGAATTTTACGTGAATTATTTCAATGTATTGATAGGATTAGTGGCTCAAAAAATCTTAAACATTTTAACAGATGCTTTTGGTCCCTGATGACTGTTAAGGTCTTCGAGGGTTAATAATATCTTAGTCAAGAGTCATCTGATCTGATTCTAGTTCATCACATATATACATTGTAGTGTCAAAGGTCTCAGTGGATGATTTATGTTATTACAGGGAGTTCACCTCCCTTGGCGGAGGTTTGCCCTCTGACTGCTGTCTAGTTTTGGTATAAATTATTTACATGTTCGACCGAAGACAAAATGACACAGAGAGGAATTTGCATGCACATTACATAATTAGTTAAAAAATAAAGAATCACAAAGTTCTGTGCAGGTTGTTTCCTCTTAAGTGTTTTCCAGTTGTTTATGGGAATCCGGGGGACGTGTTCCACTCATCACTGTAATCCACACTGCTAGAAAAAATTTCAAAAAGAGAGAAACAGTTTGATTAATTGACAGTTACATGGAGTGTCAAGGGGATGTGTTTTGCAGATCTGACAGATGCTGCAATGACCAATACGCTGTGTAAACCCATAGAGCGAATCAATACACACTAGTGCAGTGAGTGAGATAGACCTCATGAAAAGTACCACATTATTAATATATAGGAATGTACGGGGTCAGAGTGAGCAGACAGGGTAAGAAATTACAATACAATAAACAGAATAAACACAAGAAATAGAACAGAAGCATTACAGAAATATTCCTAAAATGTACCATTGTTTCATTTCATTTTAAGTCTGATTAAATTGCAGCTTTTATTAGTAATGACAAGTCAATTACTTATAACTTAAATCACTTCATTTTCCATCTCTCCTTCTGCAGGGGGCGTCTGTTGAATCATATTGGATATAGAAGAGATGTTCATCACCAACCGGAGCTACATTAATCAGTCTGTAAGACATGACATCTGGTTCTCTATACATAATCCTAACATGAGTTTAATGTATAATGTTAGCAGATTTACAGTCCATAATGGTCATGGTAAAAATTGTTTCAAGGTGATGTCAACCATTAATAATCTTCAGTCTTCAGTACTTGCCAGGTTCAGTCTAAAATAATTGGGGCTGTCAACTTTCAAAACCCTTTGTAACCTGTGAATCTCACCGTGGTTCAGTGTCTTGACTTGAATCAGCCCCGTACAGCAGTCGTCCCAGCACCTGTTCAACGGTCGCCCTCTTTCCATACCTAAAGGATAATCATAGAGGCAGAATGGACTGACTGAAGGACATTTGTTCAAATGCCTTTCTGTTTCATCAGATTCATCTTTAATTGTAGATGTTTTGCTATGAATCTTAACTTAACCCATAAAGACCCAAACGTCCATCGCTGACCAAATGCATCTACTTATCTAAAATGTTTAATACCTGTGGATCCACTAATCCTATCAATACATGTAAATAATTGGTGTATTGGTGCATCTTTTCATGGTCATCAGATATGAACCATTTGGACATTTAGAGGCTCTGTCATGAACGTGGAAACACCGTCATCTTCTACAGCATTGATTCACCAGTAAAATCCATGGAGTTTAATAAATGACATTGGATGGAGACACTTGTTTTATGTTCGGTTATTGATGTATTTTGCTTAAAAAGTCACTTATTCTTCTGTTTTCTCTGTTTCTGATAAAATAACCTTTGAATTTACTCTGAACTTTAATAAACATCTACATGATCAGTGAATTAAATGTAAGAAAATACCTGATTTTCACTGGAAAAACACAAAACAAATAGAATAATATTACAATAAATAGTGATAAAACACTTAAAGGTCAAATATAAAGAAAAATTCATTTGGGAACTACCATAAAAAAGGCACTGGGTCTTTATGGGTTAAGCACTTTTTTCTTTTTTTTTTTTCAGCAAAGCTGTGCACAAAAGGCCAGTTCATCACACACACCCAGCTGAGTATTTATCTGTGCATGAAGTCCAAGCATAACTCAGATGAGGATTTATCTTTGTATTTCAAGTTCACTGCCCGGTGTCAACAAGTCAAACAAGAGATTCCAGCAATTTTGTCTTCTGTTTTTCAAAAAATCAGTGCCTGGCAACTGAAGAGAAAACCTGCTTTTGTCTGAGAGGAGATGGGCTGCACTGTGTGGCAAATAGTCCTCTGAGCACAATGGCAGATGTAACACACTTAATTACAGACCACAAGGGGGATACTGAGTACATACTCAAACTGTACACTAATGTTTTTCTACTGAAACACTGAAATTAATTTCTTGTAATAACCACTTTATTTAATAGTGCCAAGTTTGAAGTACGACAAAACGGTGTTCTCAAAATTTAACATATATCATTTATTTATTTGCTGTCACTAGTAAAAAAGGAAATTATGTACTTTATGTGCTTAATTAGCCTATGCTTCTAGTAGAACTAGTCGAGCTAGATGATGATGATGATATGGGCTCTCTGACTCGGGTACAAATTTGCATATGGATGGTAGTAGAACATTTGGATTTGGATATTTTGGAAGGATAGAAGCTCTTTTGCATCTGATTTCCAAGTCTATAAGAGTGTCATCCACTCACGCAGAACTGGAGTTACAAACAAACAAGAAATAAAGAAAATGAGGAGAGGCGTCGAGAGCTGTACCTATAGGCTACTAAAACATTTATGACAAGCTGAAGTCTTGAACAGTCGGTCTTTGAACTAGATGACACATGTATCTGCCCACAGTCAAATCACTTCACAGAGCTCCATCCTCCAGCTGATAATCACTGCCGTCTTGTCCTTGAGCCAGAGAATTAATCCCAGACTCATGAAGGGAGGCGGACTACCTGCCTGATTCAACCACATGATGAAGAGATCATTCAGATGAAGTACAGAGGGGATTTTGGACTGGATCATCAGAATCGAGTGACTTCTGCTTTTGGCAGATGTCTTCAATACTTTTACAAGCTTTTGTCAGTGAAAACCTATAAGGTGATGTTACTGTGGAACACACAGATGGAAGAGAAAGCCTATTCATGTTATTCATTAGTAAAGCTCTTCTGTTCAGAGTACCTCACATCTATTCTCATTTCAGTGACTGTGGACAGTCATTTAACCATAAGTCCCCCATGGACACACTAGTGATAGAACTATTTGCAGATACTTTTAGTTAACTATAAACTGTTGTTATATGGTCCTCTATGAGAGCTTTAGAATTTGGTACTTTGTAAGTATTAACATTTTTTTTTTGTCTATTGTGTTGTTTTTCTCTGCTCATCAGATTCTTGTGAATGTCTCTTATTTCAAGGACGAGTAGGTGAATACAAATAATTTTTGTCTCATAAAGTAAATTTTAAAAAAAATAGTTTTACCAAGTATTAAGTTGAATTAAACATTTAAAACCATTTACTGATTACAATTTAACAAACTTTAGTAAGAAAAAAAGAATGATGTAATATTAGTAGACTTTTAAAAGAAAATGTAGTTATTTTACCCATTACGATTTAGCATTTCACATATTACCATCAGATCAACTTGAGTGTCTTAATTTGATGATAATTTGATAACAAAGCTTTTTTTTATTATCATTTCTTGACAGTTCAAACCAGTCCATCAATCAAACTCCTTTTGAGGTTTAACTCATAAAGACCCAGACATCCACCATCAACCAAAACCATCTACTGATCTAAACTGTTTAATACCTGTTGATCCACTAATCCTATCAATACATGTAAATAATTGGTGTAAAATGCAGTTTGTCATCTTTTCGTGGTCATCAGATATGACCCATTAGGACATTCAGAGGCTCTGTAGTGAACATGGAAACACCATCATCTTCTACAACATTGATTCACCAGTAAAACCCATGGAGTTTGATCAATGACAGTGGATGGAGACACTTGGTTTATGTTCAATTATGACAGATTTTACTAAAAAGTCATGTTTTCTTCAGCTTTCTCTGTTTTTTATATAATAACCCTCAATTTTAATCTGAGCTTTAATGCACATCTGTAGGTTCAATGAATTAAATATAGGAAAATACCTGATTTATACTTAAAAATGCAAAATACAGAGGATAATATCAGTATAATGGTAATAAATCAGTTAAGAAAGGTTAAAAATTGAGAAAAAAAGTAATTTGGGAATTGATGCAAAAATAGCACTGGGTCTTTATGGGTTAATATAGACATATGCAGGGTGAGTCTGGATTAATTTTTGCAGAATATTTGCTAAATCTTACAGTTTGTACTAAAGTTAATTCACTTTAAAATACAGCATAAATGATTTAGAAGTACTCAGTATTAGATGTCACTTTTTTTTTAGCTTTACTTTCAAATAAACTTTCATTAAAAACAAATCTATTGCTTTCATCATGTTCGATGGTTTTACATGCCGTTAACTCATACACAAATGGACAAAAGTATTGGGACACATTGAATTCAGGTGTTTCTTTTCTAACAGGAGTCTGCGATAAAAAACAATAACAAATGTCATAATATAGTTTTATATTGTGATAAATATCATATTGATTATTAATACTGATGTTTGTATCTAAGTCAGCATGAACAGGACATCTCACAGCTGTAGTCATGATGTGTCAGTATATTTTTGTCCATATAGTGTGTAAACATCAGTATTTCCTTTAACCTATAAGGACCCAGTGTGACATTTGTGTCAGTTCCCAAATAATTTTTTCTCTATATTTAATCATCCTTAAGTGATTTATCACCATTTATTGTAATATTATCCTCTGTATTTTGTGTTTTTTGAGTGAAAATAAGATATTTTCCTACATTTAACTTACTGATCATGTAGATGTTCATAAAAGCTCAGAGTAAAGTTGAGGATTATTATATCAAAAAATAGAGAAAACTGAAGTAAAAGTGACTTTTTCAGCAAAATCTATCATTAATTGAACATAAACCCAGTGTCTCCATCCACTGTCATTTGTCGAACTCCATGGGTTTTACTGGTGAATCAGTGTTTCCACATTCACTACAAAGCCTCTGAACGTCCAAATGGGTCATATCTGATGACCAGTAAACTGTATTTTACACAAATTATTGACATGGATTAGTGGCTCAACAGGAATTAAATAGTTTATATTAGTAAATGATTTTGGTAGATGGTGGATGTTTGGGTCTTTAGGGGTTAATTTCTCTCATTATTGATTTAAAAAAAAAACATGTCTATAATTTTAAATGTTCTACCTCTAAATTTCTAAAATATTTTTTTTTGTACTCTGACTATAAATAATAATTTTCAACCATTAAACTTAACCCATAAAGACCCAGTGCTATTTTTGCATCAGTTCCCAAATGATTTTTTTTTTCTCAATTATTAACCTTTCTTAACTGATTTATTACCATTTATACTGATATTATCCTCTGTATTTTGCATTTTTAAGTATAAATCAGGTATTTTCCTACATTTAATTCACTGAATATACAGATATGCATAAAGCTCAGATTAAAATTGAGGGTTATTATATAAAAAACAGAGAAAGCTGAAGAAAACATGACTTTTTAGTAAAATCTATCATTAGCTAAACATAAACCAAGTGTCTCAATCCACTGTCATTGATCCAACTCCATGGGTTTTACTGGTCAATCAATGTAGTAGAAGATGATGGTGTTTCCACGTTCACTACGGAGCCTCTTAATATCCTAATGGGTCATATCTGATGACCACGAAAAGATGAAAAACTGCATTTTACACCAATTATTTACATGTATTGATAGGATTAGTGGATCAACAAGTATTACACAGTTTAGATCAGTAGAAAGTTTTTGGGTTTTTTTTGTTTTTTTAATTTCTGGTTTGTTTTATTTTTTATTTAACGTCTACTTCATTCGTCTCACCTCTGTCTGGTGATCAGGTTGACGTAACGTGTGAGGTCTAACCGGTACTTCTCCCAGTCCTCCTTCGTGGCGTTTTTCCCGGGTGCCTGTGGTTTGGGAGGGTACGCATCTGCCAAACTGCTCCAACACACAAGGACGCACACGACGAGCGCCCCCAGCATCACCCAGGACCTCAGAGGGTTGGCCATCTGACACGGACTGCACACACAGGGGTGAGTTACACACACATGCACGGGAAAAAGTTCTGGAAACTGTTCTGAATCCAAAACATTGTGATCTTTGTTCCATCTCACATAAAAAAAAACACAGTTTATAAAGTTAAACTGATTCAAATCCGACTGACAGCGTGACTTACTTTGGTGCAGTTTCCTCAGATGTAGTCACTCCACTCGTATCTTCTGTGTCTCCTCTCGGTTCTCGTCCTTATATAGTCTTAGATGAACACCTGACGCGCACTGGCTCATGACCACACCCCTTGCTTTTTACTCCAACCGCGTGGATCGGGGTCACTCGTGGACGCACCCACAGCCTCTCAGCGCACATCCTCACTTTTACTACGGGACTCTAATGTCCGGTGTGAGCTGAGCCGAACTTTATGACTCACAGTTCTCCCGATGGTTCAGCATTAACCCTTTCATACATCATGTCCACGCAGCAGTAGATTTGTGGTCAAACAGTCGCGGAAAAAAATATTAGACCACCAAAAGTCATCAAAAACAAAGGTTATGCATTCAAGTACTAACTCCTGTGTGTATCATGTGACTAAAACAGATAGAAAAGAAAACATGGAATGCCTAAAAACACTGTTTTTGTCAGTAGGATGCCATAGATATTGATGTAAGAACTGAAGTGATTTGGGTTATTATCAAGAAAACATGGAAAATGGATAGATATCAGCTCTGAAATTAAACTCTTATGAGCTATTTTGGTTGTTATCATTATATTTGTCCAAACAAATGGACCTTTAGTTGTACCAGACATTAAAATGAACAAGAAATTAAAGAAAACGGGGTGGTCTAATAATTTTTTCCATGACTGTATTGTAGGAGCGGGTACTGTCTTCTTTTTTATCTGTTCTTTTTCTCTGATAATGAAAAAGGAATATAAATGGTGAAAGTATAAATGAATACATAAAGTACCAAAACAACAGTACATGAGACTAGAAACAGCGCTGGAAAAAAATTAAGACACCACTGCAGTTTCCTCTGACATCATCATGTCTGCATGTATGACAGCCATTCCAATTCTGTGTCTGTTGGATTCCAACACAAACACACCTTATTCTACTGAATAAACCCCTGATCCATGTCTTATTTAACCCTTAAAGACCCAGTGCTACTTTTGTGGCAGTTCCCAAATGAATTTTTCTCTATTTCTACCTTTCTTACCTGATTTATTACCATTTCTTCTGATATTATCCTCTGTATTTTGCATTTTTAAGTTAAATCAGGTATTTTCCTATATTTAATTCACTGAACATACAGATACCATTTTTTTGTTATATTACCCTCTGTATTTTGCATCTTTTGGTGTAAATCATGTATTTTCCAATATTTATTTCACAGATCATGTAGATGTTAATGAAAACTCATGAGTAAATTCAAAGTTAATTATATTAAAACAGAGAAAAATGAGGAAAAAGTTACTTTCTCAGCAAAGATATTGCTAACTGAATGTAAAAACAAGTGTCTCCGTCCACTGTCATTGATCCAACTCCATGGGTTTTACCGGTGAATCAATGTTGTAGAAGATGACGGTGTTTCTACGTTCACTGCGGAGCCTTTGAACGTCCAAATGGGTCATATCTGATGACCACAAAAAGATGACAAACTGCATTTTGCACCAATTATTTACATGTATTGATAGGATTAGTGGATCAACAGTTATTAAACAGTTTAGATCAATAGATGGTTTGTGTTGCTGGTGGCTGTTTGGGTCTTTATGGGTTAAGAAGGGGAAGTAAAAACACCACTACTGTGGCCATCACTATCTTCTTACAATAGGCAAATACAGTGCTATTAGTACCTCAAAAGTAAGTGGAATCAAAAAATAACTATTGAAAACTACTCGACTGCATAAAGTCATCTAACAGTAATGGAGGAGAGCCAAGACACATGAAAGCCGTCATTGAAAATCAGGGTTATTCCACCAAATATTGAAGTCTGAACTTTTCCCAAGTTACAACATTAGTTTTGTGTCGGTAAGATAAATGAATATGAACTGGTTTTCTTTGCATTATTTGAGGTCTGAAAACACTGCATCTTTTTGTTATTTTGACCATGAGTTATGTTCTGCAAATACATGCTCTAAATAATAACATTTTTATTTGGAATTTAGGAAAAATATTGTTGGTAATTTAGAGAATAAAACAAAAATGCTGATTTTACTCAAACTCATACCTATAAATGGTCAAATCAGAGGAAGTGACCATTTTGCAGTGGTCCCTTATTTTTTTCCAGAGCTGAATATATCAGGTTTTTGTGCAAGTGGAGTGTTTTCATCCAGTAGATTGAGCCAATAGATAGTGTGGTCCATCTGTGTTTCTAGTTCATAATTATAGTCTTTTTGGCATTCATATGTGATTTTAGAATGTAGAATGTAATTTGGAGATGTAAAGTAATTCTGATGGAGAAGACTGGGATGCTGAGGCTGAGGCTCTCATGTATCCTACTCATTACCTCTGACCAGAAGTTGTGGTTGAGTGGACTGAGCCAAACAGCCTGGAAGTCATCATCTATTACAATCAGACAATGTGAACATGTATGCAAAGCCCATATGGAAAAGTTTGTGGGCAATAATGTGTGATTCATTATGGATTTGATACTATATTGACTGGGTTTGGGTGTTGTATGATAGAAAAAAATGTGTTATTACATATGATTTGCCAGTTAATATCTGTTGATAGGTTGTTTATATGTGTGGATATAGGGTTAGAAGAAAGAAAGAAAGAAAGAAAGAAAGAAAGAAAGAAAGAAAGAAAGAAAGAAAGAAAGAAAGAAAGAAAGAAAGAAAGAAAGAAAGAAAGAAAGAAAAGCAATCTATTTTAACACATAGACATAGATGGACATAGATTAGACTTAGTTGTGTTTGTGTAACCTGCTGTTATTAGTTAAAAGATTTTTGTAGATTAAATTATTTTGTTTTATCCTTATGTCTGTTTGGTTTACAGTTACATTTATAGATGATAATATCCCAGAGGAAAGTGGGAGTGGCATCAGTGTTGTTGTCTTTTTTATTAACAGTGGGTTTATTCTCATATTGAGTTAATTGATGCAAATTTTCTGTACATTTAACTAAAAATGTTAATATCATTTATATTATATTCTCACATCTATGAGATTATAGGAGGTTTTTCCTTCTGGAGCTACTTACGATTAAAACAGATTAAATTAAAGATTAGATTAAAGCACATGATATTCCTCAGTGTCAACTTTGTTTTACTCTTAAATTGCAAAGAAAAGAAAAGAAAAAAGTAAAAAAAAAAAAAAAAAAAAAAGAATCACTGGAGCATAATTTTGAACTCTGAAAAACCCTTTACAATCTTGATCATTTTTCTCATAATGGATGCTATAGTTCAGCCCATATTCACAGTGTGATAAATTTGCCTTCAATGTCCATTTATTGAGATTAAACCAATTCTCCTCTCCTTTAAAAGCCGAGTGATTTGAAGCCCATCGCCTCGAGACAAAAACAAAACCTGCTATAGTCCAACTCTTGCCATAAAGCAGCCGCTGCTGCATTTTACAGCTTCAAATCATGGCTGAGAGGTTTAAGGCAACATTAGCTTCAGGCCGGTGAGCTTTATGTGTGGACTTGTAAATCTGAGGTTTAGCAGCTCACTCACTTCAAATGGGCCCAAATGTTTAGAAAGCAACCGTTTACCGATGTGTGCTGAAACTATTTCCAAGTGGAGACCAACAGCCGACACTGGATTTGGATGTTAAAGGGGTCTGAGTGGATGAGGCATCTCAAAACAGTGAAGGCAATATGCAGATATACAGAGCTGAAGTTTTCCATCAGGAAGATCTATGGAGTCTAGATCTACAGAGACCGATTCTGACCCTTAAAATAACAGCCTACACATTTGGAAGATGCCAGGTCTGGGGATACTGTCGTGCACTGGGTTAAAATGGTCCAACTGACCATCTGTTATTTCCTTCGTCCTTTGAGATCACAATGTTATTAGACTAATAAACACTGGACATGACTTCAGCTCAGTTTTTGAGATACCAAGGCTTGGAAATTGGTTATGATTCATTTTACTGTAAAAATGAGTGGTACAGAAAACGATTCAAAGTTCAGTAAGTCATTTCTCTTGAATAATTTATGATGAATGAAATTTTTGGGATTTGTTCCAAGATATGAAAAGTCTTTAACTTCTGTAAAATGAGGTCCATAATTTCATATTGGCCAAATGAGAGCTTACTGAAAACTGGAAAAAAAAAAAAAAAAAAAAAAAAATAATAATAATAATAATAATAATAATAATAATAATTTGTATTTCAGAGCAGTTTTGACCAGGTATAAAACTATGGAAGGCATAAGACAGAAATTTTATGTGGTGCATTCAAGTAATAGCATGTTTCTCTGCAATTATGAACCAAATCAGAGCTGGTCAATGAGGAGGACTGTGGAGTTTGAAAACATTTTGCAGCATATTAGTCACACACATGACAAACATGGTATCTATCTTCTAACATGCATTTTTTTTTTTTTTTTTTTTTCATTTTGCATTTATTAACATATTTGTACATATGTAAGATATTTTTTATATGATTTTATTTGATTTATTTATGTACCACAGTAGAATCAGTGGAAACCAATTGTATTTATAGCCAAACTCTTTATCAAGATTAAAATAATAATATTAATTTAAAAAAAAACATTTGTACACTTTGGGAATCCAAATGGTACTATTCTGACTAAAACCACAGTAGAATCTGTGTGGTTTGTGCTACTTTTATCTACTTTGGTACAAGTTAGTTCAGGGGGCATGTGAGTAGTGCTCTCATGATTTTATTCAAAGTCTAACCTAGAATTAATTTTAGGATAAAATATAAATTTTTCCTCTGTTAAACAGTAACAATGTTATTGACACTAGATAATATTCTCTGAGGTGTTATCAGTAACAAATTTAAGATGGTGCATATTGACCAGTGTGTTCAATACCAGCTATTCCTGAAATCAACTGGGAATTAATAAGTCTCAAGGAGAAACTTGAGCATTAGTAATAGAACCATATTATATTTAAAATGTCCTGCTTTGGTGCTTTATTATTTAATCATGCAGCTTTTTCTCTTTAATGTCCATCTTCACTATATTTCACAGGAATGACCCACTGAGTTAATACTAAAAATAATATAAGAAAATGTAAAGGTAGCATTTGAGTATGGAAGGCTCTAATACCATACACACATACACAGCAGGTGATTTAACCTTTTGTTTTTATTTAATTACGGTGACTCTGTGGCTCACGGACACTATTGCAATCAGGGTAGTTCAAATGTTTTATTGATTCCAGTCTAATCTGTGCAGGAGTAGTTAAGAAGCAGTGACATTAATCTTCATCCAGAGGGTATGGGGTACAAATGTATGCAGTTACTCAAGTACATTTCAACAAAAGCCACTAAAACTTGGGGCAGAGAACTGAGTATTTGTGAAATGCAAAAATATTTGTGTCACTTTTTCTGCAGCTGTTTTCTCCTGGGATGATGAGACACTTTTAACAGCTATATGCACTCATATGCTCCGTATCCATGTCGATAAATCCTGTATTATGGCCTGTAGGTAGAGGTCACACATGCATCGCTACGTCAGCCACAAGTCAATAATTATATTGTCTTTCACATACTCAAATGGAAGTGGACTCAGCACATTTCAGAGCAGTCATTGTTCTCTAATGACTGAATAAAATGACTCATGTGGATCAAATACCACTTATTAACCTTTATATGTTTCCTTCCTGAATTCATAACTCCTCATAAACTGTATCAGTGTGGACTAAAGGCACTAATATGACACACTCATATAAAACATTATGAATACGAATGACGTTCACATCCCAAGTGCTCATGTGACTGGGTGCTTGTATGAAACTGGTCCCTAAAAACAGGACATGGAGGCTAAAAATTCCAACCAGATGTAGACTAATGTTATGAAGCAAGTTTGGAAGCACTTTGGGTCTATTTTAAAAATAAATATTTAATGAGATAAAAGAGAACCTATTTTTCAGATAAAACTCGTTTTTATATTATTTTATATAATTTTTTTATTCAAAAATCTGCGTGTAACACGGTAAAAAAGGACACAAAAATTGCATGGTACCATTTTTTTTTTAATATATATCTTTTTATTCTCTCACAGGTACATTTTGGGAATCGAACTAATTATGCAAGGCAGAGTGTTTCACAAAAATGACTGCTGTTGCAAAATCCCTCATGATTTATTTGTGTGTAACTGGGCCGGTTCTGTATGTAACACCAGTGGACACGATGGGTTACACGCAAAACCTGGAATGAGATTGAGATTCATGAAAAACCCACGTCTGGATTAGAAAAACCACTAGGATTGACAAATTTAACAGTCTCTTTATGTAGCGCAATATAAAACCATTTCAAGCCATGCTTTCCGGACAAAATGCACTGACACCTTGGTAGTTTTTCATGTCCCAATTTTGGTCCTATTTTTGCCCCCAATATTTTATTAAAAATCCATTAATTTTGGGATGGCTCTGAGCAAGAGTATAATTTTTTTTTTTTGCATTTATCTGAGGTCATCATTAGGTACATCCTGGGGGGAAATATGTCTAAATTGCTCTTTTATTATTGGGTCTAAAAAAGCTGGCAAAGTGCCAGATACCAAAATGAACCCAGTTTCATAGATGCATCCAACTGCTAACATTCATGACCATTACAGTGGTCCTTCACCATCTGCTCTACAGTTCATGATGACAAGTTCTTATCTATCCTACACTGTGGTACACTGATCATCATCTAGTGTGTGTTGGCCTTTATTTTGTCTTCACATTCTAATGATAATATGGGCTAAACTGGTCAAATGTTCATGGGAAATGAACATCAAGTTCAGTGAAGAATAAACCTGTACCTACAAATTGGCTCAAAGTTGTTCCAAAATGTTCCAAACAGTTGTTCTTGTGACCTTTTCTTGCTGTTTCTATTTCAGAAATATCTGAATGAAATTGTTCACCACGCTCATCACTTACTCAAACTGGGGTGAAGAAGGTGGACGTGGAAGAAGGTGTGAGTGACAATTATCTGTTCATATGGGTTTAGATTGTCCACAATGAGTTACAGTTCTCTGAATTTTGGGGCTAAATGGTTGCCCAGAAAACTTTGCTCCCTTTGTCCAAATGAATCCCAAACTGTTCTATTTACAGAGCTGAGGTTAGAGGGGAATACAGGATCACTGAGTTCTCCAGTTTGGGACCAGATGAAAACTTCAGCTTTCAGCTTTGCATCAGTGTGGTCTGAGCTAAATCTTCATTCAGGAATTGAAATCCATCTGAATTTCAACCACTGAGAGTTTATTGAACTAAAACACTAGTGTGACATGCTGCCAAAGACTGTATATTCACTTGTGCATATCTCAAAATGATTTCAGTTTTGGAATCAGTGTACCTCAGTGGTTCTCAAACTTTTTACAGTGGAGTACCACCTTAAATATACTTTTTTAGCCCAGTACCCCCATCTCTTGCCTCAGCATTTTTCAGGCAAAATTTGTTCCTGTGCCAAAGGTGTCTGTTTATATTTTCAAAACTTTGTAAACAAACAACATATATTTAACTGTAATATATTTTTAAAATTACACATTTTTTAAAGTAAATTTTGTGTGCAAAATATAAAGTGAAAAGTGCCTTCTTTCACTGATAAGAAAAATAAATAAATTGGTCATAAATTAATAAATGCACCTTTCATCAATACAACATAATTCCTTATCTACTCACATAAACTCATTTTGAATAATATAAAATAGAAATATTCTTCAAATGTTACCAAAGTTTAAACAAGATGATTGACAATAAAACTTTTTATATAAATTTATTTATTGTGTTTTATATTTCAGCATTAATTCTCATTATTTATTTTGTATTCGGAACATGATGACTTATTTAATGTATTTTTCCAAAAAAAAAATTCAAGTACCCCCTGGGCTCCTTCCAAGTACCCCTGGGGGTACGTGTACCCCACTTTGGGAACCCCTGGTGTACCTGCTTCTGGTAATTTTTTTCTCCAGGTAGTAAAATCACTGTTATCTTTGGAAACATGATGGGGTAATGTGGTGGAAAGGCGACCAGCTGCCACTGTCAGTGTAAACACAGAAAAACACAGCGATTCTCCTTTGAATGTGATTATACACTACATATTTATGAATATTATATTCTATTTCACATTGGACCTTTAATGTACCACTGGTAGCCTGTTATTCATACATAGTTATGGTATTTCCAATAGTACCAATAGTATTTACACTGTCTTGTTTTCAAATCATGCCTAAACCAGTTTAACTGTAACTGGGACCAATACAGTGTCACGCTCATGTTGTCCTGCTACACAACATAACAATTCCTGTGTTCTGTGTAGGAACACATAAAAAAAAAACAATGGATTTTCATCTCAAACATATTTTCCCCCAAGCCATTGTCAAAACACATCTTAATTTCAGCATAAATCCCCACTGACAGCCTCCTTAGAGGTGCTGCTTCTAATAACACAGCAGTTAAGGCATATATGACCATCCCATAAACGCTGTAAGTGGACTGGTATTACACATTGATTGCACCAACAGTTTCAAAGCAATTATTGTACCATATTTCAAACTGATATTGAGGTACAATTTGTGTGATGCAGTTTTCACACCCACTTATCTCTGAATTCATGCAAAATGGTTAAATGGAATCTTAACTGGAAAAATAATGGCTATTAATTATTTGATGCATTGAGAGGAAAAGCTCTGGCAAAAAGTCATTTAACACTGAATAAATCTTCCTGCATTCAAGGGAGCTGATACTTTCTCTTGTAATGTCACATTTCCCACAGCAAACGGTGGCTTTTTTCCACTTTCTGTTACCTCTTCGTCAGTAATCAACTTCTCTGCGTTCACTCCACAGACCATAAAAGTCAATGGAAAGAAACAACAACATGCACAAGACAAACTCATCAGCGTTCTCCAGTGTTTGAAGGTAAACAGAGGGAAAGTAACCGTCCTGGATAAGGGAAAGGGCAGACAGTTAAAGTCTTCACAGTCCAATAAACCCTGGCTAATGCACTCCTAAAGAGCAGTTTGAGCTCCTACTGAGCGGAGGACTGTTTGAGTTGCCATCAAGGCGAAGGTAATAGTCCCAGCAGGCAGCCACTGATTCTCCAAACTTTTTGTGTCATTGTGTTCAGTTTGACCAACTTTTGCTGCTGATGCTGGCGCTAATAACGTATCTGACTTTGTTAGGTTACAAATGTACATTTTACATAACTCCTTAAGCCAAGAGTGATAATGGAATCATCATAGTTTGTGTAGGCATGCACATGCACCTCTCAAATGGAGCTCTAAAAACGGTAAATGCTCCGTCTTCACTTTAGAGAGTAAAACACCTTCCATTTCAATTTGCATGACACATGTTGCCTCGCAATGATGTGAAGTTAAGATTGCACACGCAGTCGGACGAGACCATTTCAGTGTTAGAGCAATCTCCCAGGAGAATGTCTGACTCCTTCCTGCCATCACAGACAGAGGGGGAAATGATTATGCGCTTTTATTTGGCCTTATCTCGAGAGTAGGGGAGCAGCTAATATGAGCAGAGTGCTTTTGAGGCAGCCAGGTCTGTTTGTACAGCTCAGTGCAACATGCAAGGCATAATGGGAGGTTGATGACCGCACACTACTACACTGCAGTAATTCATGACAGTATGGACGGCTCTAAAAGGGGCCACGAGTGTCAGTCAGAAGCACTGTAGTGTGACCAGCGGGCAAACACTCACATATTGTCTTTGAGCTTCTGTGTCAGACTCACTGCTGGTCTTGTTCGTAATTAAAATATTTACGGGAAGCTCACAGATTCACAGACTTATTGAAAAAATGTTCTAATAATGGCATTAGTGTAAATCCTCATAGTGCAGAGTGTCTCATCTGCGTATTTGGTTTCTGAAAACAGTGATGCATCATACGAGTCTGCCATCCCCAGAGGACCGGAGCTCCCAACAGCAGCATCACTTTGTCAGATGATTCGTCTTTTCTGGAAAGCAGAGCTGACCGATTACAGCAATATTGCACAAGCTGATGTGTTTATGAGCGAGCTGGCAATGACAGCATCAGCTAACTCAGACAGATGGCAGAGCAGGTGTTAGTGCGTTTGAGAAAAGTTAACTGGATTTATAAAGAGTTTGCACTGTTACTATGAATATCAGAAAAAACTCCTTTAGTATCAAACTGGTCCTAAAATATGTAATGACATGAGGACCTGGTAGCTGAGTGGTGACTAATATGTGACTCAACATAGTCCTGCGTCACAGTCAGTCAGAGGAACTGCAGCAGCCTGTAAGCTGTGGAGGCTTCAGGTCTCACAGGACTAGATTCTACTCCCAGTGAACATCATTTACACAAACTAAGACATTGACTTTAGCCTATCCCTTTCTGAGAAAATGAAAAAACATCACACACAACAACAACACACACAGCACACATAAAAGGAACCACTAAAATCTGTTCTGTTTTAATTAGTAAATGATTGATGACGGAGGTGGTTCATCAATACCTAATGAAACCTGATGTTTTACAGCCCTGGGTTTTTTTAACAACACAGGTTCATAAGTTTAGAACGAGGTGGTAAAACAATAACAGAATCACAATATACTGCAAATAGAATAGAATAGAACAGAGCAGAATAGAATAGAATAGAATAGAATAGAATAGAATAGAATAGAATAAAAAAGAATAGAACAGAGCAGAATAGAATAGAATAGAAAAGAACAGACCAGAGCAGAATAGAATAGAATAGAATAGAATAGAATAAAAAAGAATAGAACAGAGCAGAATAGAATAGAACAGAACAGAGCAGAATAGAATAGAATAGAATAGAATAGAATAGAATAGAATAGAATAGAACAGACCAGAGCAGAATAGAATAGAATAGAATAGAATAGAATAGAATAGAATAGAATAGAATAGAATAGAATAGAATAGAATAGGCTTTATTGTCATTACACCAGTTGTGCAACAAAAATGCAGTTGGTTTCTGCCAGTAATGGTGCATTTACATTTAAGTAACAGCACAATAAGATACAAACATATAATAGAAAAAAATGAGATATAAAGTAGAGTGCAGTTGAAAAAGTACAATTTGGAGATATCCAGTGTGCAAGGGTAAATTTAAGAATATAGAAGTAGTATAAAAATGTGCAAATGTAACACTGTAAGCAGTGTAAACACATGAACAGTGTAAACAGTGCAAATGTCACAGGGTAATGAAGGGTGTACATGATGATGATAATAATATCTAGAAGCACTTGGAGAGCGCAGACCTCCACCAAGGCAGATCAGTGGGCCCCTTTGGCCCCCCCACCCCACCCACCCCCAGTCACCGCCAAAATTTAATCATTTGCTCCTTGTGCCAGTATCAACATTTCCTAAAATTTTCATCCAAATCCATCCATAACTTTTTGAGTTTTCTTGCACACAGACAGACAGACAGACAGACAGACAGATAGACAGACAAACCAACGCTGGCAAAAACATAACCTCCTTGGCGGAGGTAATAATAAAGTTTATTTATATAGCAGTTTGACAGACTTCACACTGACAGGATCTAAGAGCATGTGTAGGGATGTGCAATTTTAGCAGCTCAGAAATGTAAACAGGGACATTTAAATCTGGAAAAGTGAGAACTAAAATTTTTACAATTATCCTAAAAAGAACTGGGATCCAATGTAGTTCTGCTAAAATCAGGGTGATATGTGCTCTTTAACTTGTTTAACTTTTATTTTGAATTTCCCCCCAGACATTACAGTAATAAAGTTTATCTGTATATAGTTATGGATTCAGATTTAGAACTTTATTCATCGCTGTGAGTAAATTCACATGCCCTTAAACACAAAACAAGAAAAGAAAAAGAAAATAATGAATTAAAAGAACTAATCAGTGGATTCTTTGCAGAATAGACAGTGTATTTTCCACTTCCTCAGGTGTTGTACAGTCTGATGGAGTGGGGAGGAAGGATCTGCTGTACCTTTAGTCTGGTATTGCAGTCAGCGGAGTCATCCACTGCAGCCGTTTCTTTGGTTGGACGATCAAACTTGTCCAAGATGTCCTCCGTCTTATTCAGGGAGCATTTTATTATGGACGCCGAAGTACCCTAGCTTTCTCAGGAAGAATAGACGACTCTGTCCCTTTGGATAGAATGTATTTGTGTTCAAGGACCAGTCAGTGTTAATGTCCTGATATTTGTGTCTGCACCACCTTGAAGTCCACTCCATGGGTGTTGACTGTCTGAAAAGAAGGTTTAGGCTTTTGGAAATCCACTCTCACCTCTGTGGTGTTGAGCATATTCAGTGCAGATTTTAGTGACGCCAGTCCCAGAAGGCTTTGGTCACATCAAGATATATCTCAATAAATGTCATCATCACAATAGAAATTTTATAAACTTAACCTAATGTTTAGATATTCAACATGACTATTATTACTATCAATACTGAGTGTGTTTATAGTGGACATTTTTATCACAATACCATATTTGGCCCTATCATCCAGCACTTGAGTTTCATCACAACCACTAGCAATGATTTTGTTTTCTTGTTTCAGAGCAAATACCTCCAGTTTCCACATCAATCACTGACTCCCAGGTTTAGAAGTGTGTGCAAGCGCTTCAGGAGCAACCTGAATAACAAAAGGACGGCAATATCAGAGCTGCCTGGAGTGTTTGTTGGTGAGGGACAACTGGGACGTTCAAGTGAGGTTCTATCAGAACCTGAGGAGATGAGATTAAAGCAACACAAGTTATGACGAATAGAAGAAGCAGAAAGCACATGGATGAGAACAGACAGTATTTTAGCTTAAAGGAAAAATATATAATAGCAACAGAGCTTTAATATTAGTAAGTGGAGATATAAGGTATGATTGATGGACACAGCCAGCAGAAGTAACAGCAGCCATTTTTGTTTAAAGACTCAAAATTTACCTTAAAATATTACAAATGTATATGTGACATTACAAAAAACTGAAAGAAAATGAGGCAATACATTTATCTAGTCTAAAGACAGCTCAGTCTGCTGTTTGGACAATTTTCTCAAACATGTAAGTGTGAAATATTGTATTTTGATTGAAATCTTAATAGTATTAGCTACACAGTGAAGGAAACTAAATATGTAGTTAGTATGTTAACTATAAATATGGTGCTAATAAATCTGTTAATGACGTTAACAGTGTTAACGTTACCGTTAATATATATTGTACATATGTACAGCGTAACATTACATTAGAGTGTAGATAAGCTTGTATCTAATAGTAGATAGTTACTTTGAGTAGAATGACCTGGGATCATCTTTACAATCTGGTAAATGAATAAAATCTGCACAATAAATCTTCTGTCCACAACAACTGAAATTAAAAAAAACTTAATTTCTAAAACATTTTCTTATTAGGGACGATACTGTGCAAAAGTCTTAGACCATCTTATTGTTTTTGCAGGGTTGAAATGACCATTCATTTTTATTCTTCATTCATTTTTCTTCAGATACAATAAGGAAAATACGGGAAATCTGTGCACAGCCTTAAAAAACACACAAAAAACTGAACTAAATGGGTTTAAATGTTCAAGTCATAGTTTAGTGTGACCTCTGACCCCATGACAAGAAGCACAAACAGAAACATGTGATGAATGAAAGCTGGTATAAAACATTAGAAAATTAACGCAGCAAATCTCATATTCTCTGAACAAAAGGGTTAAAGACATGTTTAGTATAAAGGGAGGCCACAGTAAATACACCCACCTTAGCCTATAGAAGCTATTTTCTCCATAAACTTTAGTTTTTACTGCTGTATACATTTCACATTTATTCAGACAGTATCCGAACACAGACTGACAAATGCATATGTATGGTCATTATGACTTTACCAAACCAAAACCTAATGTTAAGCACTTTTGGACACTAAAGTGTGTAAATCTATTGTATGTTAACTTTTCCAGAGGCTTTAATATAAACTAAACTAATACTCATTTGATTTTTACCACCAAGGCTGATTTCATCTTGATTACAGGTGTTTTCTCTACAGGTCAGTTTTTCTTTAGTTTTTCTCCAACCTTTACAAAATGTGCACAAGCTTAAATTGTCATGCATTAAGCCAGAACCTCATCTCCATCGTACATCTGTCCTTCTGTCCCACTGGTCACATATACACCGCTTTAAAAGTAGAGATGAATGATGTTAATCAGCACATGGAAGCTCTGTGCATCCCTCAGCTCCAGCGTGTCCTGCTGTAATAAAGCAGTCTGCCTGTCTGAGTAATTACTCTCATCAGTCTCAGTCGCATGAGCGAAGACCTGACCGGATAAAAGCTTTACCCAACAACTCGTCTCACAACCCACAACATAAGTTAAAGAAAACACCGACCCAGTCTGTGCAACCGTCAAATCACAATTAGTGATGTTTTATTAAAAGCTGATGGTTTGATACATTATTGTGACTCATCATTAAGTCTGTGAACAGAATCAGGCAGAGTTTGACAAAAGTGTCTTTTATACATCTGGTGTAAACAACATCTGTAATAGTCTGCCACTGACGTTCCTTTCAAAGCTTCATCAAGGTTTAAACAGAAACTTAAAACCAAACCAGGTCTCAAACATTGAACTAGGCTTTTTCTCATAAACACAAACTCACAACAATAACTATAGTACATAAAAAAATTTCAATTCAGCCTCTATTTACAATAGAAACAGTATGAAGCTACTCTCCTCTGTGATGATGCCATCTTAGATCCAAAAAAAGAAAACAAGATCTGAGTCGGTTCCATTTTAAACATGACCCATTTCATTTCTCTTTAACAATGTCTCCACCATCTTTGGTAAGAAAGCTTCCAAGAAATGAAAGAAGTCTTGGAAAACACCAGTTCTGTCGTGGGTTGGTTCAAACTTGAGCAGTGTGCTTGTGCTTTCGGTTGCTCCGACCATCTGTGGCTGAACCTTGAACTCCAGCGTTTCTTTAAGCTCTGGCTCCTTTTCAACGATCAGAGCGGTGACCTGGGACTCCAGCTCCATGCAGCTGCCCTCTGAGCTCGAGTCAGTCTCCTTGATCAGTTCCCTCCTCACTTTCCTCCTCCCAGCCCACACTGTGTGCTTTTGCTCCCAGACCCAGTGAGGACATGCAGGCCTGCTCCTTTTTGCCAGCCTTGGCTTTTTGCCTTGAGGAGACTCGTCACTGCCGGACGACAGCGTCCTCTTGGCTCCGACCGCTGCTGTGCCTGGGGGGCTGCTTTCACTGTGGGGTTCTACACTGTCACAGCTGTCATTCAGTGATGTGTGGAGGGAGGCTGAGGAACTCTCCATGTCTTCACCTCCACCCACAGCCTCTGTAGAAGAGACGAGGTGACACCTGAGAACATTCTGGAAAACTTCCTCCACAGCAGAACAGACCCTCTGAAACCACAGCGGCCGGAAGGCGTCCCCTGCCGTGCGCAGCTCATTACGCAGCCCCTCTGGGAGCGTCTCGCACTTGAAGGGAATACTGATGGTCAGCTGCTCTGCTTTGGTGTGTGGGACGTCCCCATGGGGGGTGAACAAGCGCACTAGCCCCCAGGACTTCCCCTTGGTGGACTTGCTCTGGTACTGCAGACTGCGGCAGTACTTCTCAGCCTCCTGACACTCTCTCTGAAAACTGCGCTGAGAGCGTTCGTTCAGGTTTCCAGCTACATTGTGGGAAAGCTCAAAGGGGTCCAAAATAGTCAGGGGGCCGAGTTTTGGACCGGTCTGATGCTGCTTCTGTGGTGGCTCTACTTCCATGGCCTCGCCCTCTTCGCTCTGACTGAGGAAGCTTGTGATCGGCAGTGCCCGTCCATCCCTGAGTGAAATGACACTACTGGCAAAATCAAACTTTGCGTAGAAGGAGAAGAAACCAGCGAGCAGGAGGTCTGGAGAAAAACCACATAAATCAACATGAGCACAAATATTTCAGGTTTGTGAGGTGATGAGGTGAAGGCATATTTCACTTCTAATTGCAATAATATCCAAATGCATTTGGATTGTTATATTAATTCATATATTATGTAGAGACTCAGTTATATAATGACAGAGCTGCTCCTACGTACAGAGGTCCTGGGTGTTTTTGCTGGGGGGCACGGCAATAGGTAGACTGGGGAAGGTGCAGTCCCAGCCCTCGATCTTACACTCCTCCTCCTCACCTGTAACAGGAAACCAAACAACAAAAAGGCTGATGATTTACTCTGAAACATTTAGTGACATTTCAGTGTAGTTGTCCTGAACAGTCTGTACACCCTCCTGTAGTGGCTGTGAGAAAATGGAAAGGTAAGAGCACATTAACTCTGGTCTACACTCAGACGTGGCAGATGATAGATATGCACCTTAACATTCAACTCCACCTACTATAAAAGAGAGAAAAGAAGATGCAGTCTGTTATATGACAGTGCAGGATGGTGGTTTGTGGACCTGCTCCCTCTGTAGATACTAAAGGTCCACTTTAAGGATGAAAACACAGCAATTCTTATTTTCACATTCCATTTGAACAAACACATCCTCCGAAGTCTTACACACTGAACCTGTTTGTAATGACAAAACACTGTGCACAGACATTTTCAGTGTGTGATAATACAATGAAATTCAGAAAAACATAAATAAATACAATGGTGGCAGTGGTCCAGTGGGTAGAGTGGTTGACTACAAACTAGAAGGTGACTGGTTCCATCCCAGACCCCTGTTCATATATCCAAGTGTCCTTGAGCAAGATGCTGAACCCCACATTCTGGTGTGTGTGTGTGTGTGTGTGTGTGTGTGTGTGTGTGTGTGTGTGTGTGAATGGGTGAACGTGACACTGTAAAGTGTTTTGAGTACCATAAAGGCAGGCAGGCGCTATATAAACCCCTAAACTATTTACAATTAGTTTGAGCTGAACCTAAGGTCTGATCATACAAAGGAGATAAAAACTCTAAATATATATGAAATATGTGCAGTTACACTAACTTACGTTTTACAGTCTTTAAATTAACAATATGAAAACAATTTAAGATCACTGCCCTCTGGTCAGACTGTGTTGAACTTGCACTTACTCACATCAGAATAATCCATTTTACATGATGACTTGTACAAGTGTGTATTATTAGTTTTAATGACACTGACACACTAGTTGGATGTGTTCTGATGAACTCTGACTTGGCTGTCAGCTGTGTTTTATACTTTCACTACAGCATGATAAATACACAGACTGATCTCATGAAATCACATTGTATGTCACACCAGTTCTTATGGCATTTGGCGTGCTATATGTACGCATTTTCATCCTTTCGTGTGTTATTCAACATCATTTGATGGCGTGTCAATTTACGCCAAGCTCTCCGGTTTACATATCCGTAACCACTAACCCTAACCGCTAATCACGTGGTATTTGACGCGGCGTGAACATAAATGCAGAAAGCGTATAATGCGTACAGATTAACACGCCAATTAAAAATGGCATATATATCTACACAATTCATGATGTCCCACTGAAATACAAATGTCTCCCAAAAACAGCCTGTTAATGCAATGGGACATTAAAGTAAACTTATCTCAATGTCAGAATTGTATTGAAGACATTATTGGATTCTTAGGTCCAGTAGAACCTGGTCTCTTCTAACAGTTGATCCAACACCAACTGCAAATGTCACTTGTAGCATTCTACATGTGTCTTCACTGTAATACACAAAGTAACACTATGACAGCGTGAAGCAGAACTTACAGGCCATGCTTCTGAGCTGGTCCACTGTATGGAGGACAGGAGGTTCACAGTTTTGGAGGTAGAAGATAACCAACAGCGTCAGAGCGTAATTGTTGAGCAGAGGGCCAGCACCGCTGGGATTACCTACAGGTCCCAAAACACAACAGACATGAGGAAAAACAGGCTCAATGCAGGGTTTCACTCCTTCCCTGAAATTATTTTCCAGGACTTTATCAGGACATTTTCAGCCGCTATAGAGAAAAGTTATCACGTCATACACTAATCCATTCCCCTGTCTCCCTCATTCTTTGGAAGTGTTCTTTTCTACAGGTGTAACTTGCATGTACCCAGACTGTTTTTATGTTTATTACTCAGACATTTGATGTGCAGTCAATGGCTATAATTTATCTATGACAAATAATTGACACATGTATCATAGAATAATGCAAACACACCCACAGATTACAGCGCAGCACTTCATTAGCACGACAAACTGGAGTTACAATGTTTAATTGGGCAATTCCCAACTCAACTTTCTTGTCTCTCTTACTTTCTCTCCTGCACTTCCTCTAAGAATATTTGTATATTTTCAGTAAATCACTGAAAAACAGTTTCCTTTCTTTCACCTCAGTTTAGGCACACAAGGTCACAAGGCAGGGGAGGATCTATAATTTTCCAGGATAACTTAACCGTTTCCAGGACATTTGACCTTTTTTCTCATTTTCTAGATGTTTTCCATGACTGGAAAATTGGTCAATCATTTTCCAGGTTTTCCAGGACGCACGGGAACCCAGTCAATGATTCCTGTGTGAATCCAAGATACTCCATTACATTATATAAAAGGTTTGGTTAAAAAGGCGACACAAATGTATGACCTGTACAGGAATCATTAGATCATGTGCTGATTATACCTTCTGATTTTTCACAAAGACTGTAAAGGCTTCGTCAAAAAGCAACACAGCAGAGGCTGGTAATCCCAGGTTCGTTAAAGTCCTGCCATGTATTGGTTCCAACCTGTTCACTTAACACAGGTAATTGCACTAATTATCCCATCTACCTGGATGAGGAGTCGTGCTCATCAAAATGGGCTGGTTCAGTGAACAGGTTGGAGACAATACATGGCAGGACTTTGACTTGATGAACCTGGGATTACCCACCTCTGCAACAAAGATATTTATATTTAATTCTATTTCAAGACACGAAATGCTTCTACCTGTAAAGCAGTGTTTTTCAACCTTGGGGTCGCCTGAAATTTGTAGAAATTGATTTAAAAAAAAAAAAAAAAAGACTAATAACTATTTTTTAATGTTTCAATATATATTTCATTATAATTAACACACCACACACTTTTCCTAAGAAAAATCAAGTTCAAATAAAATGCAAGATATAATATCTGAGAGGGCATATCTTGATTGACCCAATCATGTGACTGCATGTGTTACTATGCTTCAACCTGCCCAGACACAGTTGTGGTCAGAAAACTGGACAGAACAGAGAATGGAACGTTTTCTTCGCCTGCCTGGCCCCACTAAGACATCTAAGAGGAACTGAGAAGCAGACACCAAAAAGGTGCATTATATACATTATGTAACACTAAATGTCGTCTAAAATTAACCTTTATTTGCAACATGATATAGCAAACTATTACATGATCAAAAACAAATTAATTTTACCAAAAAATTTTCTCTGTTTAGAATGTCTGGGGTCGCCAGAAGTTTGTGATGTTAAAATGGGGTCATGAGCCAAAACAGTGTTTGGGAACCACTGCAGTAAAGCATGGATGCCATGACAGACCATGGAAGTGTAAATGTGTGAGGTTCTGCTGACATCTAGTGACTAAAGAATGAAACAGCAGTATTAATGTGTAGATTACAAAAACACACCCATTTGAGATTAGTTTTGAATTGATGTTATTCATAAATGACAGCATCTCACCTGCCAGCTGTTTCTGCTTGGCCCAGTAGCGGACCGTGTAAACCAGAGGCCTCAGCCTGTCCTCCACCGCCGAACACAGCTGGAGGTAGCGAGTGTTCCGTACTGCTAGTCTGGTGTGGAGAGAGGACACAGAACAGTGACTGTGGGAAGACTTTCACCACCTCCTGGTCTCAGAGTATTCAGTGACTGACCTGTTGTTAATGGTGATGTCGCCCTGAAGGTTCAGCTCACGGTGATGAAACTTGACAACGGGGAGACGAGCGCTGCTGACCGCTTGGACTTTGTGGACGCTGGGGACGCAGCGTTTCAGGATGGCTGCTACAAGGTCCAGAACTTCGGCAGGAGATGCTGTGGACAGATCGATATCAGACAGAATGGAGTCTTCTGAGCGGCCGTCATCTGACATGCCCTCTCCTGGCTGCAGAAACAGAAACGCAACAAAAAAAAACAAACAAAAAAACAAACCAAAAAAAACCCACTTAATTCACTACCAAGTAAGAAAATCTGAACACAGGTTGAGTACTTTAGAAACATATGTAGATATTTGACCTGTTCTGTTGTAGACTTGGCATGGGCCTGGAAGACCTTGGTATTTTCTAGGTCCAGGAACAGGTCTAAGTCACAGGAGTGGATCCCAAACGTGTTCACAGATGAACCAAACGGCAGAACTTTACTGTCTGCAACATCACCAGTTAAGAGAGTATTTTGCACAGTGGTTGACATACAACAGAAGAAGGAGAAGTCCGATATAAGAATGAATGGAATAGATCAGACTGATTTTCTTACAGGAAAAAGCAGGTGCCACGATCCTGCCAAAAAAACTAAACACAGTTGGAAACATCCTGTATTTTACATTATTAGAAACCAGACAACTGTTGAACTGAACAGCTAAGGCTACGTTCAGACAGCAGGTCTTAATGCACAATTTGGATTTTTTGGTGTGCTTGTTCATATTACACATTAAATGCGACTTCTATCAGTTTTGACTATGAACTGAATGAGACCCTGAAGTGCCCCCCAAAAGAGGTCCTGACATAATACGTGACCACACAGACACACACTGTGTTTACGGAAGTGACACTCCTGGGACGCAGAATTGTAGCATTTGCGACCTGGCTGTTCAGACTGAAGTCACATTGCAAAATATCAGATATGTATTGGACTTAAGACCACATATGAAAGTGGCCTAGGTCAGATTTGTGCTGTTCAAACTGTCTTTAACAGATCGGATCCATGTCACATATGGGCAAAAAAATCTCATTTGGGCCACATTTGCCGGCAGTCCGAACGCAGCCTAAGTGAAACTGTCAAAAAACTCAACCGGTGAGCCGGTATTCTCCATAAAGCTCGACAATTCTAAGTGAGAAGCCTGTTATTAGATATCGGGCACTAAATGAACCATGTTTTACCAATACGGATGGTTTGTAAAACACCCCATCAGTAGAGCTGGGGACCAAACGTCCTAATGCCATCAAGTATTAAAAAATGTCTTGTCAATTGATGTTAAATTTTAATATCTTTGGAGGAAATCTCATGTGTCAGTGCATGTGACATTCATACATTTTGATTAATAGTCTTACAGTAACATACAATTTGTTGTAGTAAAAAGGTTTCCAAAAACTTGTAGTGGATAAATGGCAGTGTGCTGCTCCTGTACCATAATATGCAATGTCACTTACTTAATGCTAAAATGGAACATGATAGCCAAGAAAGGAAAACAAAACTATAGCTGGTACTGTCAATGTTTTTGAGCACTACCCAGTCCCACCCATCAGCATCCATCTTTCATATATATCGTGCTACATTTCTAAGAACAAAAGAGCACATGTGGATATGAATTACCACTCACACAACATTAAGTCACTGTGCACAAACTGAACAAGAAAAGCACTCGGAGAGTGCAGACTTCCGCCAAGACAGATCTGCCCCCCCACCCCCGATCACCACCAAAATTTAATCATTTCTTCCTTGTGCCAGTATCAACATTTCCTGAAAATTACGTGAAAATCCATCCATAACTTTTGAGTCATCTTGCTAACAAACAACCACGCAAACAAACAAACACGCACGCAAACAAACACAAAGGCAAAAACATAAAGCAAAGTGATCACAATACCTCTTGGTGGAGGTAACAAAGGACAGAAAAAACCTGAATCCTGAAAGCTTGGCCACAGAAAACAAGGGGATCACTGTCATCTTCTGATCTACTTTTGCCATGTGTCACCATAAATGTAACGACTGAATAAGGGGATGTTTAGGAAAAACACCCCCTGCGTGATGTGTCTGTATGTTTGAAAAGGATACCCGGAAAAAACTCGACAAAAACCTCTTGCAGGAGTTGGATCAGTAAATCTCTGGCTTTCTTTTCATTTTCTCCGAGCTGGAATCGTTCCATAATGTAGTGCATCTGTGCATTCACCTGGACAAAAGAGAGGCAATACATCAGAACAACTCACATATGTATGAATTAGACCTGAAAACAAACATGCTCTTACATCAGCTAATGCTCAGTAATATTATAGTTAATACCATCACACAACAAAGACTTCACTAATCTCAGTATATTTATATAAATATAGACACAAACACAGTGTAAATGACTAAAAGTGACATAAATTAATGCGTACCGATGTCAGCTGGATGAGTTCAGGTTTGAGCCGGTCAAAAGCTTGTTGGAGGTTCTGGGAGTCATTCTTCTTCTTAGGAATTAGCTTGAACTCCTTTTTATCCCTGGGTTTGACCCGCAGCTTCAGGCCCTTCATCTTATGTTCATCATAGGACAGAGCTGACCCTATGCTGTCTGGCTCAACGAACTGCACAATGGCATAAACACCCTGTCAAAGCAGAGGGACACAGATGTACATTTACCACCAGTACTCTTTCACATGGTACAAAAGTGTACAAATTAACCCATGAAGACCCAAACATCCACCGTCAACCAAAAACATCCACTGAGCTAGACTGTTTAGTAACTTCTGAACCAGTAAACCTATCAATCCATGTAAATAATTGGAGTAAAATACAGTTTGTCATCTTTTTATGGTCATCAGATATGACCCATTTGGACGTTCAGAGGCTCTGTAGTGAATATAGAAACACCGTCATCTTCTACAACATTCATTCACAAAACCCATGGAGTTGGATCAGTGACAGTGGATAGAGACGCTTGTTTTATGTTTAGTTAATGATACATTTGCTGAAAAAGTAACTTGCTTTTTCAGTTGTCTCTGTTTTTGATAATAAACCTCAACTATAACTTGAGCCTTTATGAACATGTACATGATCAGTAAATAAAATATAAGAAAATAAATGATTTTGACTGGGGAAAAAAAACACAACAAAGAGGATAATATTATAATAAATTATGATCAATCACGTAAGGGGATCATATTTTTCTAAACCCAATTTTATTAGTCTTTGGTACATTTGTTTGTGTATTTGGACCCTAATAGTTCCAAAAGTTTGAATTTGAACCCTCCAGGTGCTGCAAACCTATCTTTATTAGAGCTGCAACCGATTAATTGACTCAAAGTGATCCAAAAAAATCATTCAACCACAATTCTCCTGAATCAAAGCTTTGTTTCCTTCATTTCTCTGCTGTTAAACATTGGTTCCACTGTTGTGTTTCACACGGACGCTTATTGTGACGCACGAAGAAGCTTCAATTCAGGAAAACTGCAATAGAATATCTCCCTTCAATCAATTCGAGTTGATTAATCGAATCGGGACTTTTTGCATTGACTTCAAGCACCTAGTGGATTAATCAGTTGCAGCTCTAATATTTATATTCATTTTGGCAAAAATCAAGTGGATTTCTACAACCTGTTTTAATTCCTTCTTAATTTGTTACATCTATAACTAGTTATGTCACGACATTTGCACATATAAGGTCAAGACTTCCAACAAACATTTCTCTGAGTACGACATAACCGTTTGTCAGCAGTAGCGGTTGTAGTCCAAACTGAAAATATGTCCAAACTTCAAACTGATTACCTAAAATGTTCAGTTGTTGGTTAAACGGGACAGAGCAGCACAGTCAACAACCTGGAGGGGGTGGGGCATGAAGTGGGTCATTTGCATTTAAAGGGCCAGCACTCAAAACGACCTTTTTGGTGTCATTAATCAGAAATAGGGCTGAAGATGGACCAGTGGAGTTGAATTAATGAAGAATTCAGACCCAAGCATAGCATTTACAGTTTATGTAGACCACAGGGAAATGTTTAAAAATGCATAATTCCATTAAAAAAAAAGCAAAATATCACTCCTTTAAGAAAAGCTAAATTTAGAGGAAAAACATATTTTGGAACTGCTTCAAGAGTAGCACTGGGTGTTTATGGGTTAAACATGTGACTCCAAAGATCCCCATTAATGACCTGCATCTCATTCTGTACAGTTGCCTGACCTTATCTTTATCCATGATGACATCTGCCACGGGTCCAAACTGTTGGAAGTACTCAGCCAGATCCGTCTGGGAGATGTGAGGCTTGAGGCCACTGACAAACACACTGCGTTCCTCCTGAGTCTTCCTGGTGGAGCGGACGGTGCTCAGAGTCTGATGTTTACGGCCCTTTACGTGCTGCTCCAGGCTCGGCTCTAGGAAAGATGAAAATACAACAATTACAACTTGGGAAAACACAAATACAATGGAGGTACATCAACAGTGAGAAAACGTCATTTTGGTTCCAGTTTATTAAATTATTTACTGAGTGAGACATGACATAGAGTCGCGGAAAAAAATTATTAGATCACCCCTTGTTTTCTTCAATTTCTTGTTCATTTTAATGCCTGGTACAACTAAAGGTACATTTGTTTGGACAAACATAATGATAACCAAAACAGCTCAGAAGAGTTTAATTTCAGAGCTGATATCTATCCATCCAGTTTAATACCTGTTGATCCACTAATCCTATCAATACATGTAAATAATTGGTGCAAAATGCAGTTTGTCATCTTTTCGTGGTCATCAGATATGACCCATTTGGACGTTCAAAGGCTCCGCAGTGAATGTAGAAACACCGTCATCTTCTACAACATTGATTCACCGGTAAAACCCATGGAGTTGGATCAATGACAGTGGACGGAGACACTTGTTTTTACATTCAGTTAGCAATATCTTTGCTGAAAAAGTAACTTTTTCCTCATTTTTTTCTGTTTTGATATAATTAACTTTGAATTTACTCATGAGTTTTCATTAACATCTACATGATCCGTGAAATAAATATTGGAAAATACATGATTTACACCAAAAGATGCAAAATACAGAGGGTAATATAACAAAAAAAAATGGTATCTGTATGTTCAGTGAATATAGGAAAATACTTGATTTAACTTAAAAATACAAAATACAGAGGATAATATCAGAAGAAATGGTAATAAATCAGGTAAGAAAGGTAGAAATAGAGAAAAATTCATTTGGGACCTGCCACAAAAGTAGCACTAGGTCTTTATGGGTTAAATAAGACATGGGTCAGGTGTTTATTCAGTAGAATAAGGTGTGTTTGTGTTGGAATCCAACAGACACAGAAATGGAATGGCTGTCATACATGCAGACATGATGATGTCAGAGGAAACTGCAGTGGTGTCTTAATTTTTTTCCAGCGCTGTTTCTAGTCTCATGTACTGTTGTTTTGGTACTTTATGTATTCATTTATACTTTCACCATTTATATTCCTTTTTCATTATCAGAGAAAAAGAACAGATAAAAAAAGAAGACAGTACCCACTCCTACAATACAGTCATGGAAAAAATTATTAGACCACCCCTTGTTTTCTTTAATTTCTTGTTCATTTTAATGCCTGGTACAACTAAAGGTGCATTTGTTTGGACAAATATAATGATAACAACAAAAATAGCTCATAAGAGTTTAATTTCAGAGCTGATATCTATCCATTTTCCATGTTTTCTTGATAATAACCCAAATCACTTCAGTTCTTACATCAATATCTATGGCATCCTACTGACAAAAACAGTGCTTTTAAGCATTCCATTTTTTTTTTTTTCCTGTCTGTTTTAGTCACATGATACACATAGGAGTTAGTACTTGACTGCATAACCACTGTTTTTGATGACTTTTGATGGTCTAATAATTTGTTCCGCCACTGTACATAAATCTGACAGCAGACTCTCCATTTAGTACCGTCGCAGACAGTACCATATACAATATTAAACGATACGGTTTCAGTCCCATTCGTTATAAATGTTGTGTTGTACTTCACCCTGTTAGTCCAGCCTAACAGTAACAGTCTAACTACACCTTAAAACACAAATGATATATAAACACAATGATTAAAACCAAAGACTCAAAACTAGCATAAGAAAGTTAACTAGCTAACGGCACTCACGGTTTGGTATGTTAACGTTGCACAAAGTACAGTGATATCCTCTGGGTGTGGTTTTTATGTCGCTGTTTGCATCCATGGTGCAAAAAGATCAAATATGACAAAAACTACAGAAAATAAACCATTCAGTAAAGTTGTCTTGTCAGGGTCGACTGTCTTCCATGCGGTTCTCAAATCTCCCTCCAGCGTCGGTTCTGCGTTTGTTTCCAGTCCGTCCTGATAATCCGTCCGTGTTGTCTCACGTTTCACTGCAAAGTTCCGCTGAATCTGTTTTTAATCATTATTTTTATTTATTTGTGTTATAGTGTGGATCAGGAAGGAATTTATGTCGGACAGTGTGATGGTTTTAGAATCAAAAAGTTTCCCATATAAATATCAAGTTTGATCTGTTATAATTTTGGTTCCTATATAACCTGTATATTTCATTGACTGCCTCGTAAATGTTACAGTTCCACAATGAAAAAGTATCCTGTCATTCCCAAATATTTAATGAGCAAATACTTTTTTTTTAATGTAATAGTATACTTTGTAGTTATACCACTGCAAGTGTTTCTGTTGATGTGATACTCAATGTAATAAGTCTTTGGCAGTGTTTTATTTTAAAACCATAATTGTTCAACATCTACATTCCTCAATGTGTTTTTAAGTTGTTTAAAAAAAATAAAAAATAAAAAAAATTACATTTTACTCCAAATAAGCTTCATTAAATGAGCATTGCGTTAAAACAAATCCATTTACAGCGATGATTTGCCAGTTATAGTTGTTAACCGATGTGAGTTGTGTATTTTGGCTGTTGTGTTGTAGAATCTTCCTAGCATCAGGATAGTCTGAATAAATGTGAAAAACAATTTCAGACAACTTTTTTCAATGTACAAAAAAAATTTAATAACCACTTTTTTTCCCCAACCATAAAAACATTTGTAAAATCAGTAATGAATGCCTTACAACTGGTGACAACAAATGTTAAAATGAGATTCCCTGTTGTATTCAGAAGAAAAAAAAAAGCAGTGCATAGTTTTCAGTCATTAAAACCCACTTTCAAAAAATAAAAAGCCTTAGATTACAAACAAAAAAAAAAAAGTACAAAAGGTTTCAAAAAGTATTGTGTTTAACAATATCTACAAAAGCCCTCATTTCTTAGCTGATCTTCCTCTTCTAGTTTTTGGCTGTGCCTCAGTATCGTCCTTCTTTGAGATGACCTGGTCCTCTTCAGGAAGCTTGTTTGTGGACTCCTCTTTGATATCGGTGACCTTTGCCCCTCGCCTGGCTCTCTTCACAGGCTGAGATTTCTGATCCGAGAGATCCTCCTCTTCAGTTTTGGTGGCACTCTTTGACATATTGTTGCTTTCAGTATCCTTTTGGTCTCCGGACTTCAACTTCCTGCCTCGAACGGCCTTCAGAGGAGTTACTTCAAAGACCTCACAGTCTGCTTTCCATTTAACAGATCTTTTAGATTTCTTGTCTTCAACAGCGTTGCTTGAATCTTCAGTGGAGTTCACCTGGTCACTGCTCACCATCTCTTCAGTGTTTGTTTTAGCCTTTGTTGCTGCCCTTCTCCCCCTTTTGACAGGCTCCACTGGAAGTGGAGCAGGTTCTGGAACCACATCAGTGACTTCTACACTGCTCTCCTCTACAGGAACAGCGGCACCTCGACGTACTCTTTTGGCTGGAACTGATTCAGAGACCTCATTTTTTGCTGAGGTTTTGACCCCCCTCACTCTACTTGGTTTGGTTTTTACAGCATGAGTGGACTCAGTGTTAGTCTTCTCTTCAGTCTCTGGCTCATGCTCAGGTTTTTCTTCTGGCACCATTTCAGTGACACTGGCCTCTTCAGCAGCTTGTTTTCCTCTCCTGCCTCGCTTGGGCTTGTCTGTGGAGCTGACTACAGGGACCTCCTGAACCTCCGTGGATTCGACTGGGGTTACACTGTCAGGCTCTTGTGCTTTCCGTGCACCTCTTCTAGGTTTTGGAACCTGAGTAGCTTCTTTGATCTTTTCAGGCTGAGCCGGAACTGAAGCCACCATCTCCTCTGGTGTAACAGTTTTAGCTGTTGGGACTTCTTCACTTGGTTCTTCAGGATCTTGCTCAGCCTTCCTGGTCCTTCTCATTTTTTTCACAGGCTCATGGGGTGTTGGAGTCTCAACTGGAAGAGCTGGTTCATTGTTGTCTGGCTTTTCTTCCTCTTTAGCATTTCTTCCCCTCTTTGCCCTGGCAGGGGGTCGAGCCACCTGCTTGGTCTCCTCTGGGACAACTGTGTCTTCTGTCACCTCATTTTGTTTACCAGCATCTGGTTTGGTCTTTCTCCCACCTCTCTTAGGTTTGTCAACAGTGGGAACAGGCAGTTCCGGCTGAACATCTTCTATAACCTGCTGGTCATTCACAACTTCAGTGCTTTCTGCCTCTGGTTGAGGTGCCTCAACAGGTGTTGGTTTAGTTTTTCTCCCCCTTTTGGGTTTTGATGTGGATTTTTCTTCAGGGGGTGCTGGAACATCTACATGACTGGCATTTATTACTGCATGTTGGTCTCCTGCATCTTCAGCAGATACATCAGGCACCATTTGAGTTTCTACAGACTTCTCTGGGACTTTTTCAGGTTTCTCATCAGAAGTGCCTTCTTGAGCTTTGGCATTTCTGCCTCTTGTGGTCTGTCTGACAGCAGGTGGTGCTGGAGCTTCAGTTTTCTTCCCTCTTCGTCCTTTGACTGGAGCTGCAACAACAGGTTCTTCAGATGCTACAGCCTGTTCAACATCAGTCACTTTAGATTCCACCACCTTTGCCCTTCTGCCTCGAAGAGGTTTCTTCTGAGTATCAGGGATGACAACAACTTCATTTTCAGTGACTTTGAAAGTGTCTGTCTTCACTTCTGGCACCTCAGTTTCTGTTGCATCCATTGTATTTTCTTCACCTTGAGCAGGAACCACCTCACTTGCATCTACAGGAAAAAAAGACAAAGTACATTTTTTTATTATATTAACACTAAATTATTAAAATAAGCAGTAAAATGCAGCAAGTGTATTGTCTGATTATAATTCAGTGTAAAATCTCTCATGTAAGACAGATGTGAATTATTTCTCAAAGCACAAATTACTGCAAATGTTTTCATACAGTCAGTAATACAATACATTCCAATCAGAGTTAAAAAGGGAAGATTAATACCTTCTGCCACATCAGCCTGGGGAACAGATGCCTGTTTACTTTTCTTTCCTCGCTTGACAACAGGTTTCCCTTGAGGTTCTGCATCATCATTTGCTTCATGATCGGCATTAACTTGGGATGTCTGTTTATCTTCTGGCACCTCTACGGTTTCAGCAGGAACCTCCTGGACTGTTTGAGCTTGTTCTTCAGTAGCTTTTTTGACCTTTTGCTTTGGTTTGACAGCAGGCACTGCAGCACTTTCCTCTTGTGTGAGTGCATCATCCTTGGATTCAGTGGTTTTAGCATTTCTGCCTCTTGCGGTCTGTCTGACAGCAGGTGGTGCCGGAGCTTCAGTTTTCTTCCCTCTTCGTCCTCTGACTGGAGCTGGAATGACAGGGTCTTCAGACGGTGCTACCTGCTGTTTGTCATCAGCTGCTTTAGATTCCGCCACCTTTGCCCTTCTGCCTCGAACAGATTTCTTCTGAACATCAGGGATGACAGTTTCATCAATTTCTGTCACTTTGCAAGTTGCCGTCTCCAGAGCTAAACTCTCAGCTGTTGGTTCCTGGGTAATGATTTCCATGGAATGTGTAGTATTTTCTTCACTTCCACTGGGCATGACTTCATTGGCATCTGCCTCTACTTCAGCTTGGTCTTTTAGTGAACCATCATCTACTCCTGATTCAGAGACAGTGTCCATGGCGTCTGATAGGCCAGTCTCAACGTGGACTTCCTCTGACTCGTTATCACCAATAGCTTCAGTTGGATCTGCTAAAACAGAAATATTTACTTGGTATTTCATTTCTTTAACATACATCATAGAACATTTGGGGGAAAATACTATGACATAAAAAAAGAATTTAAGTCACATGCTTCTTTTTAATGCTGTAGTCCATTTAGACAACAATTTCCACAGGAACAGAACTATGTCAAGACACAAATTTAGCCAATCCCAACTGTATTTTTGTTTTAAAACAAATAATGACCAACGCTTCCAGATTTCTCCAAGCATCAAAATGCAATACTTCAGCCTCATTTTTAAAAACCTCAAATTGCATATTGGTTTTACTATATGAAATATTATTCTGAGTATGTTTAGCGCAAAACACTACCACAGCTACATATTAGACAGCCTACCTTTTGCCATGTCTGCATTATTTTGCAGATCCTCAGCCAAGTCCAGCTCTGTGTAAAACAAGAGGCAAAACATTTTATAACCCTAATGCAGCTCACAACCATTTAAAGTGACACAACATTCTTGAACAAGTAACCAACCTTTTTCTATTGCTGAATCACAATCCAAAAGCATTTGTTCTTCAGTCTGTTAAAAAGAAGAAAGATTTGTTAAATGTTAAATTTAATGTTATTCCAAGACTTTGTCGCAGCTGGGGATCCTTTGCTTTTATGTTATTAGTGTTGGTTCATTCATTATCGCATCCATACAGTATTCTTGCATGCACTGAACAATTACTCCAGTTCTAATATGAGTACAGGTTCTTCCAATTACCTCAACTGCCTTTTCTTGTCCTGCTGGAGTACTCAGTGGCTCCTTCATGAGCTCTTCAAGGCCTTCAAAGTCTTCCACTGGTGCAACACCCCTCAGCCGCGGTGACTTCATGAGTCTCTTGATACCAAAGTTCTTCTCAACAGGTTCGCTCTTTTCCTTTGGAGTTTTCATGAGCCTCTTAAGACCAACCATATCTTCAACAGGAGTGCTTTTCTCCTTGGGGGTCTTCGTCATTGTCTTGATGCCTGAGAGAAGCATGGATGGGGAGCTCTCAGTTTTCTTGGCCATCTCATCAGATAGGATGTCAGATTCCTGCATGAATTTAGGCATCTCCAAAAGTTCTTTAGCTTCATCAAGTCTTCCTTCTTCGAGTGGTTCATCCTCCCATTGTGGAATGTTGAAAATTTGCTTTACTCCACTGAGGCACTCTTTCTGTTCAGGCTTCTGCTTGGGAGTCTTCAGGAGATTTCCTCTGATGTCCTCTACAGGTTCAGACTTCTGTCTTGGGGTCCTCATCATTCTCTTGACTCCGGTGAGACACTCTTGCTGCTCAGTCTTCTGCTTGGGAGTCTTCAGGAGATTTCCTCTGATGTCCTCTACAGGTTCAGACTTCTGTCTTGGGGTCCTCATCATTCTCTTGACTCCGGTGAGACACTCTTGCTGTTCAGTTTTCTGCGTAGGAGTCTTCAGGAGATTTCCTCTGATGTCCTCTACAGGTTCTGCTTTCAATTTTGGAGTCTTCATGATCCTCTTCACTCCGGTCAGACACTCCTTTGGTTCAGGTTTCTGTCTGGGAGTCTTGAGAAGTTTCCCTCTCAAGTCCTCAAGAGGTTTGTTTTCCTGCTTTGGTGTCTTCATAATTCTCTTGACTCCAGTGAAACACTCTGACAGTTCTATCTTCTGGTTTGGAGTTGTTGGAGCGTGTGAACTCATGTCATTGGGCTGCTGCTCACTAGAATCAGAGCTAATCTCCAAAGGAGGTATGTCACCAGAGATTGCTTCTTTGTCTCCATTAAGGAGGCGCTGGACTGCCTCACTGTTGTATCTTGTGACTTTCACAGTCAGGGGTGACACCGTCATTTGACCTGCAAAATGAGTTATGTTTCAATATTAAAACCAATGTCATAATTTTATTTGTGGTATTGAGAAAGGCTTCATGCTTTGGTTTGTTCTTATTAACAGTACTGTGCATGTTACCTGGCTCCTCTGGTGTGTTCAACATGGATGGTTCTACCAGCGATCTGCTGAGATCTACTACTGGTGTTTTGAGGACACTCTTCTCACTGTTGACAGATCTCTCCCTTTCATGTACAGGAGTTTTAAACATTTCAGAAATTCCTGAAACATAAATCACACATTAAGTGGTACAACATAACACAAAAGGCATAAAATATAAGGTCAAGAAAGAACTAATCTCTTTTACTGGGATGAGAAAAGGTGCTTACCAGTCATGTCTTCATCCATTTTCATGTCCTTCTTGGACAGTGCTGTATTAATGACCACTCTTGGTGCAGCACCAGTGGCATGTACAACCCTCTGTTTGACAGCTCTTCCCACAACAATCGTAGCAGGTGAATTTGCATGTCCAGTGCTGGCCAGTGCGAGGTCCTTCAGGCGTCTTGCAGGTGTCTGGGATATTAAAAGAAGGGGTAAACTCATTACACAAATTAAAAGACAGTTTGAAGCTAAACTGAATTATATCTTGCCATATTGATGAGTGTTACCTGTGGTTTGGGAACTTTCTTCACAGTCTTTTTGGTGACTGTCTGGCATTTAGCTGTTGGGGCAGCCCGCTGGACCTTAGCCTGGCCAAATTTCACAATGTCTGCCCAGGAATTCATAGCTGAAAAATGTCACATTTATTATTATTATTTCAGTGACAAATCAAATATTTTATCTGACAATGCATAATGAAATCAAGATTAAAAGTCACTACAGAATGTAGGTTTTAAAGCCTAAAAAGATTAGACAATCAAGTTTTTTTCTGCTACAAAATTAAATAGTACAGAGTACTGTGTCATTGTACTTCAAATGCACTTTCAATATAATACAAAGTGTCTCCAACTGAATATAATGTCAATTCCAACATACCCTTCATAGAGACTCGTGAAATTCCACTTCTGCGAATCACTTTTACAGCACTCTTCGTCAAACCTGGAGTCTTCTTTGTGGTGCTCTTCATGCTCTTCCGTCTCAGTGGTATTTTAGGAGTTACAGTGGCTGAAGAAGCCATGTCAATAACATCATCTACAGCAGTTGGAGATGGTGTGCTGATGCGAGACACAGAGAAGCGGCCTTGTACTGTAGGGGTCTGTATCCTTGAATTCAAGGGGGTTTTCACTGGTGTTACAGTGGCAGTGGGTGTGTTTTCTTTAATATTTGGACTAGACCTTCTCCTCACTGTAGACCCTGTGGACTTTCGCTGATTTTTTGGTTGGTCATTGGCCTTTGGGGTCTTTGATTTATTTCCAGGTGATGGGGTCTTGGATGCAGGCGACTTCCTTGCAGATGTTGGTGTCTTGGGAGATGCTGTCTTGGATGCAGGCGACTTCTTTGCAGATGTTGGTGTCTTGGGAGATGCTGTCTTGGATGCAGGCGACTTCTTTCCAGGTGATGGAGTCTTGGGAGATGCCGTCTTGGATGCAGGTGACTTCTTTGCAGATGTTGGTGTCTTGGGAGATGCTGTCTTGGATGCAGGTGACTTCTTTCCAGGTGATGGAGTCTTGGGAGATGCCGTCTTGGATGCAGGTGACTTCTTTGCAGATGTTGGTGTCTTGGGAGATGCTGTCTTGGATGCAGGCGACTTCTTTCCAGGTGATGGAGTCTTGGGAGATGCCGTCTTGGATGCAGGTGACTTCTTTCCAGGTGATGGAGTCTTGGGAGATGCCGTCTTGGATGCAGGTGACTTCTTTGCAGATGTTGGTGTCTTGGGAGAAGTATTTTTGCCACGATCTTGATCAAACTATTAAAACATATTCACAACATTAAGATTACATGACACAGCAATTCAGATTTTTGCTAAAATTACTCAGGCCTTTCTGTGAAAAGGTCCTACCTTCATCAAACCAATGACTGATGCTCGCCTAAGGAGTGACTCTTTCGGTTTTAAGAGACACAAACTTCTCCGCGGAGTGGCCCCTTTACGTAATGGTGAGTTTGGAGGTAGACGTTTGTCAAATAACTCTGGACTCAAATGACCTCCAAAAGACACACGCTTCTTTTTCATCTGTTGCATGGGTAAATCTTTTCCAAGTTCTCCACTTTTACGCTTTTTGGGCATCTCTTTAACTAGAAAATGAATTTAAACCATGATTATACATTGTAAATGGTACAAAAATACATACTTTAGTCTTTCAGTGAATGTGCCTACCTTGATCTCCTTTCTCTGAGCTCTTTGGTGTTGCCTTTCGTTTAGCTTCTGTTTTGGGAGACGTCATAGCTTTCTCTTCGTCCTTGTTCACTGTTTCCTTGGCTGGTGTGTTATCTTTGCTTCTTCTTCTCACAGGTGACTTGGGCATTGGAGTAGGGAGTTGCTCAATAACCTCAGTCAAAGTAAACTTCTGGGGTGTTGCTTGGCGTCTTGTTTGTGGTGAAGTTAGTTTAGACTGTTCGGCTTCAACATCAGGTGCCTCTGTCTTTGTAGCAGAAGCCTGGAGGGACCTTCTCTGCTTCTTAACAGACTGTGGAGTCCCACTGCTAGGTGTTTCAGCTTTCTTAGTTTCAGTTGTTCTGGGAGAGATTCTTGCTGCCTCTCTCTTAGGGGTGCCTTTGCATGCAGTGAAAATGAAAGGTGTTCCATCATTTTTTCTGACTGACTGAGGCTGTGGAGTGCAAAACTTTGATGAAGGCGTCTGCAATAGACTGGCAGAAGACTTCCGAGGGGTCTTGACATCAAGAGATTTTTTAATCATTTGATACAGATCATTGAAAGGGGACGCAGCCTTGCTTTGAGGCAGACAACCATCTTCTTTGGATTCCAACTCCAAAGTCTTCTCCAGGGATCGTTGGATGTTGTCATGGTTGTTTCCAACTTTCAGATGGGGGTCTAAAATGACACATCAATAAAACTAAGATGAAGTTAAATTCCGGAGCATTTTACACTAAGACCACCAATAGCAATAAGCATCATCAAAAAGACTGAAGGAATCTACAATCTCCAAATCCCACATTTACACAACAAATCCAATTAAGAAAAGTACATTAAAGTAGATCTGAAACACATTTTGTACTGGTCTAAACTGTTCTGTAATCAAGGTTAAAGGTTAATACAATTTCAACCAGACAATCTCACCAGATGATGCTTCAGAGATTCTTTTTTCAACTGTGGTAGTGCTCCCAACTTGGTGATCTTGCAGAACCTAAGCATAAAACACTTATTATCATACTTATAATTTAATGTTGTTGGAGATTAATCCAGTGCTGGACTGACTTCAGCTCTTCAGTGATTAAAAATTTACTTTAAGGGTTTCAGCTTTGCCTCCAATGGAAGATCTCTTTTTGGGTGTGGGTGCTGGAGGGTACTCGAACCTAAAATGATAATCATGTAAATAATATAAGATAACATTTGCAATTATCATGGAGATGAAAAATATTTGTATATGCAAATATCAATGCAAACCAAATCATTCAGTGACTTAGCACTAAAGATGGAAGCATCAGTAATAACAAAAATAGATCAATATCATAAAATACTCTTAAAACCAACCTGAAAGAACGATCAATAATAGTTATCACATCTCCATGCTTTAAACGCTCAGACTGCTGCAAAGCCTGCCCGTTGATACAAGTTGGATTTGCAGAGCTCAAATTTGTCACAATAACCTGAGACAGAGAAAAAAAACACTTAGAACACAATCAAATTCTAATACCATAACAAAATGTCATTTTGCCTGTATCCCATCAAGATGACAAAACAGGATTTTAAGATGAAGGATTACAATTTTGTATGGTATGGAATTAAAATATTATGCCAAAAAGGTGTCAGTATTGTTAAACTAAAGGCAAATTTCATTAATATTGCTTTTTTCTCAATGTAGTTTTATCTGGAGTTACCTCTTTATTTTCATTCAGATCAATTCTGCAATGCTCCTTGGACACTTGAGGAAGCTGAATACGGATGTCACAATCAGTCTTCCTGTAAGAGGACACACACAAAGTCTACTCAACAAAAGTAAGACAAAGGATTATAATCAGCAAGGAATTAAATGCAACTCCTGTCCATTTAACCGTCACTGAAGGACAGGGATAGTATTTATTTACTGACGTCAGCAGCTTAAGCCCCGCCTCCAAACTGTTTTTTTTTTAAATAGGACCTCTGTCAACCCACCATCAGCTTACACAAGAGTTAACACGAGTTAGTAAATGTCGACTCTCACAAATACCTGTAGGCATTTTCTGTCCATACCTACAGATACTCAAGTAAAAAGTCATCTCAGATAAAATAGTCAGAAAAACATAAAGACAAGCAGAAGAGGGAAATAATAAATGGATCATTTAAGATGTAAAAAGATAAACCCGTAGAAGAATACATGAGCCTGTGATCAGCATGCATTTTATTTGTCTCACCTTCCAAATAAGCAGGAGGCAGCGAGGGGAAACTCAGTCCCGTCTCCTCCACTCCTCTTTATCACAACTATTTTCCCATGTAATGGCATTCTCGTAGCTTTACCTTTAAAACATTAGAAAACACGTGTCAATGCCTCATAAAGTACCAGCTAAACCCCACCACCAATGTTAAATTAGCTACTTTAAACAACACTGAACAATAAATAAAACCAAGACGTAGAGTTTTAATATAGGTGGAAGGCTTGGTTTTCAGGCACCAAAATGAGATGTGTAACCACGAAAAATATAAACTTTTGAGTAACGCTACCAGAATAAGTAACTATATATGTAAAGTGACTTTTTATTTTTTAGCAAACGTGATGTTTTAACACAAGTCGGTCCATTTAATTGGATGTTGACTTGGCAGCCATTGTGTCACCCACTACTGTAAAGGACCCACAACTAACTACACATTATTACCACGTGTAGTGTCATGACAACAGTAGCGTTAAAACAAAATAAAACTAAATGCAGTCAACATATGTCAGGAAAAGTAACATTTACGGCTTCTTTACGTTACAAAACCATAACACGTTTATGTGGTACCAGTTAGACAACCTTCAAATCTATGCTCAACATGCTTTTCGCCTTACCTTTAAACCGTTTATAGACACGTAAACGTCAGGAAATCCATAAAAATCAACCGGTATTTGGCAAAGTGGACTTTAATGACTAAAACATATCAAACCTTTAGTACAACTACTACGCTACCACGCCGTACCACGGGTCTTCCTCCGACGAATAGTTAACGGAAGCTACTTCTACAGCAGCACCGTGTCGGCTGTCTCCTCTGGCAGGAAGGTGCCCTAATATCACTCCGCCGGAGGTACACAAAGGCAGTAAAACAGAAACCAAACACCGGCTCGAGTCACGCTTTAGGGCGTATTATACATCTCATTTTTATATTACTATGTTTTTAACGAGCTATTTGTATTTACGATGAGTATTTAACTAGTATTTAGATTGATGGTACTATTTTGTTTACAATTTTGGCGGAGCAATCGCACCTCGAGCTGCGAATAGTGATTTGAAAATGTTTGAAATTCCGCGCGAAGGATTGTGATTGGCTACAATTTACGGACTTATTAAGAGGGAGGGGCGTTCAAGACAACACAGCTGACTGCGGAAAAGAGGACGACCGTTGAAGTTAATAGTGAAGATTCTACTACTACTACGAGCACAAGTAATAATAATAATAATAATAATAATAATAATGGTGAAATATGTTCATATATCTATTTAGAAATAGTTTTCACATTTCCAACTTATCATGAAGTGTTGAAACATCTAGGTACCTTTTTTTTTTTTTTTTTCGTACTTTATTTACAAAATACCGTATACACACAGACCAAAACATGGCATGGAGAAAAAAAACAATGCTCGAGGTGAGGCAGGACGAAATTAAATACAATTACATAAATATGTAAGTAAATTAAATAAAATAAAGTAAAGGAATAAACAAGAAGAGAAAAAAATAAATAAAATAAAAATAAATAAATTACAACTTAAATTCGTCACATAAGGCTTTAGTCTTCACAGCTTTAGGGTTAGTGCAAAAGTTAAGTGTGTCTAGATAGGATTTCAAATAAGATTTAAAGACCACAAAGCTGGGTTTCTGACTGGCAAATTTACTTGTATGTATATGAAATTTGGCTAATAAGGAAATGAGATTAAGAATAAACAATTTCCGAACAGGCAAATCAGTAATAAAGAAACCAAATAAAATATGTTCAATGTTGAAGTTAAAAGAAATATCCAGTTTTCTATTTAAAAAAAAAAAGATTGATATCACACCAAAAAATTTGACAAAAGGCACATTCCCAAAACAAATGAGTTAATGTTTCATCTGAATTATGACAAAATGATCAAAAAGGGTCGACACTGATCTTATACTTAATCAGAGCTTAATTAGTTGGATAACACCTGTGTAACAGTTTTAAAGATACCTCTCTCTTTATTCGAAATAAAAAACTTCCTTGGTAATAACCATACCTTTCCCATTCCTCATTAGAATATAAATTACTTCAAAAAAAGATGGAAGCTGGCTTACAAATTGTATCCCTTTGAATCACTTCTCTAATGCATTTATTAATAGTTTTTTTACTCAAGAAACATCTAGGTACCGGTATTAGATTTCAGCACCATTGTTACATCATCATCATGTTACATCACTAATGTTTTCTCAAACAGAGCTGTATGTTTTAGTGTTTAAATTTGTTTAACTTCATATAATTTCCTCTCATTTTTGGCTCTGAAACGGCAGAGAATTTCTCCTCTGAAAAACTCTTACACCTTAACAGAACACAGGTGTCCATTGGGAAAACCCTGAAGTGGTCTGAAACAGATTTTTGCTGCCTTTGGATGTTTTGATGAAATAAATAAATGTCTAAATGCCAAGTGAATAATTCATGATCTTATATGGAATTATATCACCTTCATGTAGTCATAAAATGGCTGTTTTGATACAAAGATAAAGTAAATTAGAAAACTAGAGAAACTCAATCATTAAAATTATGTAGATGATGAAACTTATTATCAATCCCTTTTCTCATTATATATATTTAAAGTATTTTAGTAGAATTTCGATTGTATTCCTATGGAGCCCAGATAAGTTCCCTGGTGCTGATATTTTTCATTTCAACTGTAGGATTTATCACAGTGTGGAACATTTACTTTGAAGCTCTTGTACATGTTTGACTCTGAAACAGAAAAACGGAATTGTGAAGCCTCCCACTAGGTTCATCACAGCTGGGTACAGTCTGCTACAGGTACACAACACCCTCAGCATAAAGAATAACTGTCTCACTTGTTGACACTTTCAGCTCATGTGGACACCTGTTTTTCCTGACTTTAGACATTCATTCATTCATTTTCTGAACCACTTAATCTATGGCGTATACAGACAACCATTCATTCTCACATCAACACCTATGGCCAATTTAGATCATTTAGATTTGGCCAGTCTACTTGCTGCTAATTACACTTTGTTAGTAGGTTATAATGCATAATACATTTCCAGTGTGTTATGTCACCATTCTGCAAAAAAGCATCAGAGCCCAGGGGTGCTGTCAGATCATTTGTGGTGGCTGAGGGTTAAATAAATCTGCGATATTCCTAATATGAGTCAGAAGCAGATCTGTGTCCCTGAGCCATCAAGTAAGATTTAACAGGAAGATAACCAACATCATTAAGATTAGGATCAATAAAGTCTATCTATGATTTTCCCTCCATTTTCAGAGTGTTTAGGGATGGTCATGGTTAATATTACTCTATTATTTATCTTGTTTGACCTTTAATCATGCTGTTTCAACCATTATACTTACCGTGCTTGTGAAAGAAATACTCGTCAGAATTTTCATTAAGTTTGTACAACAGTTAGGCACACTGTTGTGACATTTTTCAATTTAAGTTCTGTAATGTCACATTATTTCAAACCATTATCACCTTATATTAAAATAAAAATGTGGAAAAGCTAAAACAGATAATACAGAGAAAAAAAGTACTCAAAAGTGGATCAGGGGAGAGTTATTGAGTTTTGATCCTTGCCACATTAATTTTGCTCAGATGCTTTCTGAAATGGCTTTGGTGCTGTACCTAAACCTTATAATATATAATGGTAGGGAAACCCCTGCATGAATACGTATTTTTCTGAGTGATGAATTAGGTAAAGGTCAAATGTCAGTGAGTTAAAATAATACAAGTATTAACAAATATCTGATGATCATGTGTCTTTAACATAAAAACTGGGAGGTTCAAGACTTCCAACATGTGTCTTCCTTCTGTTTTTCCCTGCAATAATGAAATTACACATACTGTATAAACAACACAAACACACATAATAATTATTAAATGTTGGTTTTATTTTTATTTTTTTGTTGTTTTGTCTTTTTTTTTCCAAAGTCGCTTGATAATCTTGACAAAATTGCAACATATTTCATACTTCTCAAACTGACGTTGTGTCTGTTGCTATTCCAGATCAGCTGTGGAGGGAAAAGTTGTGCGCCTTTCTGGACAGATAAAGTCCTAAATGATGAAAGCAGCTTTTGACCGTACAAAAAAAACAAACAAAAAAAAAAACATGAACGAATGCGACTCAGGAGAGACTCCCACTCTGGCATCCTACATCGTTACAGTTGCAGGATTTCGTCAGGGTCGGCGTCTCTCTCTGCACGAGTCCTGGTCTAGAACTGAAGTCGAGTGATTAAAGAAACATACAGGGGCTCAGTAGCAGAAGTGTGTGTACGTGTGTGGAACATGTGCATCTGTGAAGAGGAGGGGGTTCGAGGGGTGCAGCACAGAACAAATACAAAGAAACAGGCCAGGCACACACAATGATTCCTTCCTGAGACATTGGCGTGTGTACAGTAATGACGGTCTAGACGAGAGATGCGTGTTAACGGTGAAGGCGTTTTGGCGTAAAAGTGAGTCACAGGGTGTGAGGTTGCTCCGGATCCGGCAAAAAAGTCACATATTGGTTTTTACCACAGGTTGCCAGGGTGGGGACAGGAGGGGACGAAGGGGGGTCGTGAGGACTTGGATGACAGACATCACACATTTGGGACCTTCACTTGCCTGACCACTGACAGAGTAGAGGGATCACTACACTCTAGTCTTTTCCCTTCCACGTTATATGATCCATTATCCATTTAGAGACTATTGACAAAAATCACTTGTGTTTATTACAGTGTGTATGTACACCATTCTTCACATTTTAAAACGCTCTTTAAAGCCGAGCCGCCGTAGCTGTAGCGGGCTACGAACAGCATCCGGCTCACCTTTTTTTTTTTCTTTTTTTAATGCTTTCCCCAGAAACACCATCTTGTTCTGCTACATGGCCAAAAAAAGCTATGCCCCGACTGGAGTGCTACTTTGTTATCTACTGTATTCAAAAACATGTCTTAAAAAGTGTAGGGGAGGAAGAGGAGGAGGTTGAAATAGTCTGTGAAAGCCACATTCTGAACAGCCAGTGATTGGTTAAAGGCCTGTTCAGTATTTAGTAGGACACAAAACATGAAAGAACTTCCTTCAGTAAATGTGCTCAAAATGTCTTTTTCTTGAATCACAAACCTATAAACAAATCACATAAAAGGTAATCTTTAAAAAAAAAAAAAAAAAAAAAATCAGGTGAAGCCTAAAACTCTTCATAGTTTTAAAGAAATGAATACAGCTTATATACACAAACTCAAAGGCTACTTAAAATACACCTTAATAATGAATCTTCATTAATTTGATTTCTTGAAAGGACCTGTGACCATATCATACAACCATGTTCATACAATCATTTTTCAAAAAAAAAAAAAAGGGAAAACAAATCCAACCTGGAATAGAAGGTGATATTCATTGCGACTTGTTTTCTGTGCACATTTGTGTGTGTATGTAACGCGTGTATGCACTGGAGAGAAATCTCAACGTCTTTTGCTTTTTGTTAATTAGAATAATGTACAAATGTGATAAAACTGAAACGTCTCTCTCAATACTCTCGATGGGTATGAAAAGATTCAAACAGTGAAGGAGTACGACAATTTCTAATCTCAGAAAACATGTCCTCATTTCAACCTGCCATTCTCTTCTGGACACGTCAATCACAACAGTTCCTTAACTTTTCTATATATATTTATATATCTTTTGTACGAAATCTGTTCTTTGAAGTTGGAAAAAGAAGAAGACCCGAGTCTTTGAGGAGGGGAGAGGTCTTCTGACAAGTCCCAAGCTTGCAGTCTGCCTCGGAGTACAACAAAAAAAGTGTCTGGTGTTTGTCAAGTCTGTTTGCATCGTCCCCGTCCACATATCTGTCCCTCGGTGTCCCCCCCCAACACACACAGTCTCACTCCAGTCAAAGCTGGTCTCCACTGCTCTAGTGACCCGGCTACATCCAGATTCATTTGCATCAGTCTGTTGGAGAGCGGTGGAGAAGCAGTGGAGAGGAGAGTCAAGGGGGGAGGAGGAGAGGGGGAGGAGGAGTCAGCAGTGTTGATGGGGTAGTCTCTCAGAGAAGTCCTGAGGCCCCGCCCTGCCCTGGACCCTCACCTCAGGACAGTGTTCCAGAGTGAGGGAGAGCAGATCAGGAGGTGGGGTTTGTGTGAGTCTCCTCTTATTCAGCAGTCAGGGTCAAAGCTCCCCCCCTCCTTCACCCCCCCCTCTGTAGACCATCGAGGAAGGGGACAGAGAGCAACGAGAGGAAAAGACAGAGCAGAGGAGCGCCGTTACTACGGTGATTGTGTGGCTGGACTGCTTTGGGCAGAGCTGGGGGACAGACTGGGGCTGCAGCTGCCTGGGGGGGCGCCCGAGGCCCGGCCCCCCGCTGCTCCACTCTCCAGACCTTCTGAGTTCTCCAACATCTCCTGGATAAGGGGGGGCATGGAGCCGGGGATCTCCATCTTCAGGGTGATGACGCGCTCGGCTCCTGTAAAAACAAACACACAAGTTATAAACATAGGAGCACTGGCCCTGTGTCTGTGTCAGTTCTATCAAGAATCAATAACAAGTTCAATTTGGGAGGTTGTCAGGTTCTGTTTCTATGTAATGCCGCGTTTCCACTACGCAGTACCAGCATGACTCGACTCGACTCGACCTTTTAGTGTTTCCGTTATGTAAAAGAACCTGGAATCTGGTACCCGGTCCTAGTTTATTGGTATCTGCTCGGCCGAGGTTCCAAAACAGGTGAAGAGATACTAAAACGTGTCGTGTAAACACTGCAGACCACTGATTGGTCAGAGAGTTGTCTCTGCGTCATTGCATCATCAGTGTGCGACCTGCCATCTTTAAAAACACAGATTCAGAAGTTTACAGTAAATTTACCGGTAGGTTAATGCACATGATGGCAGCCCGCAAAACTACACTGTGGTCGGTCGAGGAGGTTCAGACATTTCTGTCCTTGGTAGCCGACAAAAAAATTCCGTGTGACCTTGACTGGGCAACACGCAATGAGTGAGCTTATCACCAACTCTCTGAGGAGATGTCACAGAAGTTACGCGTTGCGTCACTATGACGTCCAGGTACTCTAAAGTTGGTAGTATCCTGTAATGGAAACGGCCTCCAGGAAAAGTATCTGGTACCCGAGTTGAGTCGAGCTGGTCCAACGAATTGGAAATGCGGCATTCGAGTCCTGTGGTCTAGATACAGGAGTGGGTGGTACTTTGACTGGAGGATAATTCAACTAATTAAATGAAAGTCCATATATGACGTCTATCAGTGCTCAATTATAGCTATATTGACATTTGTAACCATTTCCATGTTATAAACCATCCAAATATGGCCTATTATGAGTAAAGGCACATTTTTAATATTTCAAAAAATCTGTCAAAAATGTAAAAATCACAAGATCTTAAAACTATGAACAAACTTTGTAGACATTGTCTCAAGGAAACTACATATAAAATTTGAAATTAATCTTACAAGTAGTTTCACCAGAGAGGAGCTAACGTTAGAAATTGCTAATGAAGACGATGACGGACACAGGGCCTTCACATTGGCTCATAGCCTATCGGCCGCTGAGATGAAGACTGTCACAGCATATATTCAACGTCCACACCAAGGACGAGAACACTGTGGGCCCCCACTGTGAAGAACGATCACGTACCAAACGCACACTCACACTCCAGCAGCGTAAACCCACACAATGAATACTGATAGATACTGGATGCAGGTGCAAACTTTAAGATGAAGAGGTCGATACTTTTTACCCACAGAGCTCACACAAAACAGGGTGTATTCATCTAGTTGCCCTATAACAAAATAAACACACACTACACTACAGATACCAGGTGTTTAGATCAGAAAGTCCAAAACATATCAGGCCTTCAGTATCAGTGAGCGGACTCAATGGTTTTAATTATTTATTCTATCAATAAGAAAAATGATGACTGAAAGCTAAATCAGTGCAATGTTAATGTGAAATGATAAACAGTGATGGCCTGTAAATGATGATGTATTCTGATTGTGTTTCTATTGTTCTGTTAAATGGATTAAAAACACTTTAGGTTTTACAAAAAAAGGAAAATTAGGCCCTTTGAGTAAATACAATAAAATACATAAATGTTGAATCTGAGATTTCTGACTAAGACGATGAAAAATGACTGTATGTTTGTGCATTCTGGGATGAAAACTGACAGTTCTGTTACAGTAAACACAGTCAGATGAGACAGAAACATTCAAAAATCATGTAATTCCCCTTTGGAATTCTTAATAGTAAGAATATGAATCCGAGACCGTTTTAATTAAAGTGAGTTAGTGACGAGCTGACTTCATCTACGATGGACACAAGATGAACCACATGATCCATGACGACGTACATACAGAAAAAACCCCAAAATGTGACGCAACAACAGTACACTGTCATTTACACCCTGGTTTCATCCACACCGGTTGGTTCATCTTTACACACAACACACACCAGGCGCTGACTCGTGTGTGTAACAGACCTTTAGCACTGATGCTCCTCAGATCAGTGATCTTCATCAGCATCTTGGGAAACATGTGTGGTTTGTGGGGCCTCCTCTTCCTCACATAAATCTTCAGCGCCTCCAGAAGGGGCTCTTGCAGGACGTCCACCTTCTCCGCCTCTTCTAAGTCCTGACGATCTGTTGGACAAAGACACCAAACACACGCTTCCAGTCAGCTGTAATGGTCAGAGTTAACCACTAGGTGGAGCTCAATGAACACACACAGAGGCCCAGATGGAGGTCACATTGTGTCCCGTTTGTTGAAAAACAGAATACTAAAGAATGTCAAAGTCATACTGCTTATTATAGCACGTAATGAGTATGTAGTATGTGACAAATCGGAAAATCCTGCTCTAAATGCCTGGATGTAAACAGCACTGGACACATTAGCATAGCACTTCAACAATCTGCATGACGTGCTAAATCCCACAATGCATTACACTCATCTTCTTTGTCTAACAGCAGGTTGGATTTAAATATTTATACATTAAATAGAAATATAGGTGGTGTTAGTCACACAAATCCCACCAACAGTTACAACAGTTTAAAACCAGCTAAATTCCAAAAAAGATTTGTCTTCACTTCAGAGAATGAAGAGCATAGAAGGAAAGGTCATTTCAAACACCAGTGTGCACGGACAACTTTGAAGCAGATGTGTAAATCAGTGGTTGGTGATCAACTCTGGAATTTTCTTTATAATGAGCTGAAGGACTGTAAAAACATATTCCAACTGAAAAAAGTGTATAAAGACAGAACAATGAGATTATTTCAACAGTTACAAGTTTTTATATTTTGCTTTGTATTTGTTTTGCATCTTGTGACATATTTATTTACTTATTTTGGTCTGGTATCGTAATTGTTTTGCATAATTTCATTAGGTATGTATTTACCTGTTTTTTTTTTGTTTTGTACTTCCTGTACATGTAGTTTTGCACTTGGTTTTGTATTCATTTTGTATTATCTTTGGATGTATTTATGTATTTATTTCCCTTTGTTTGTCTGACTTTATACAGTGTGACTTTATAGCTAGTTGTATATAACTAACCATTAAGGCTGTTATTATTTAGAAGGGGGCAGGAAATAAAAGATTTTCTTCATCCTGCTCCTTTTCGAGCATGGGTGTGTAAAAGTTTGTTCACCTGATGATTATTGAATGTCTGCTGATGAAATGCACAACCATGAGTGAAATGAAATGAAAAACATTAAAAACAGCTAAAAAACCACGTTAATGCGAGACAATAACAGCAAATCATGGAGATTTCTATAAAAACAGAGCAAAAACCTCTGCATATGTCTGTCAAAAGTTGCTGTGTAACTGTATCCATGGTGATAACCCTGGTGGTCAGATGACTAAGTAGTTTGCTGTGTTCTCATACAACACACTGCACTGTAGGCTACTGTAGAAAATAGCATCTAGTGTCTGGTATGTGACTCAGAACGCAGCCTGAGTGTGAAAAGGTCCGCTCTGATGTGTGTGTTAATGACTTGTTGTACCTCCACACAGCAAACAGATGGCGCTAAGCAGTCCCGTCTCTGCGTCATCCATCTCCAGAGGAAGGAGCTGGTTGGCAAAAGCAAAGACTAGGTCGGTGAGGGGGCCAAAGCCGGCGTTGTGCATCTGGGTTCTGTTTAACGTGAGTCCGTCTGAGAAGGTCATGGTGTCTTGCTCAGGTGTGTAGCGTGTACAAATCCGCAGTATCTGTGGACGGGAGGGAGGGACAGCGCGGGTCGGTCACGGCTGACACGTGTGCCAAACCAAACTGGGTTAAACAAAGCGGGGGTCTCTGTTCCTACCAGGATGTCGAGACAGGCGGCTTTGAGCAGGGTGATCTGGTCGGCGATGCTCAGCGTGGTGAAGCCGGGCAGCTGCTTCGCAAACTCCACCGTCTTTATGATGCACTTGGTGGAGAGTTCGCTGAACTTGTCCCACAGGTCGACGTCCAAGGAAACACGTCGCTCTGAGCTGTTAGACTGGAGGGAGGGGGCAGACTTTTAGATATCTGGTTCAGGTTCAGGTTTATGTTTATTCAGTCATCATCCATAACAGAAAATACAAACAATGAGGCTAAACTTTAAGTCAACAAAAACTGAATAGGCTTAGGCAGAAGCTTAATGCTCATACATTCAAATCAGAACCAGTTTTTCAATCATATCTGCAGGTAGATTTACTGAAGGTGAACAAAGGCAGGAGGTCGGTGTGGTGTTACTGACCGTAGTGTATTTGCCGAGCTGGCACAGAGACGGGAACGTGTCCTGGTGAGCCTTCCGAACCCTGTCGATCATCTGCTCCGTGTCAGGACTCAGTACGTAGCTCTCCGTGCACTCCTGCTTCTTCTCATCCTTCTTCTTCTTGTTCCGATCATTTCTCACCGCTAAACAGAGGGACAGAGGGGATTAATACATGCACCAGACATTCTGAATGGGTCTACGAGGCTCTATTGATACAGACATTAGTGATATTTCATAAGAGAGGTGTCCAATTACTTTAGGTAAATAGGTCCCTAATTAGATGGTTAGTCTTCATTACCCAATTAAATGTGTACAGAAAAAAAAGTGGAGGAAAATACTCCCAACTCTGCAAACTGTATTTTATTATTATTATTATTATATTATCACCAGCTCAAGGTGAACTGAGATCAGATCAGAGGCAGAGTGATCATGGAGGAAGGAAACAGCAGCAGCAGCCACAGCATAGCGTCTCTTATCCGATGCTTTAAGATAAATGTTGTGAGACAGCCCCGTCGCAGTGAAGGGCTATGGTAATGGAGGGAGGGGAAAAAAAACAAAAAAAAAAACAACCCTTGAAATAATCCAATGTCGTTTCCCTCTGGGCGATCTAGCTGAGAACAGTGTGTGTACCCCAAATGACAAAAAACACCAGGCAGAGTGTTTAGCATTGGAATCCCATTACAGCCTCCTATCCACACTGGGGTGCAGTTTAGCTCTGACTGGGTTGTGTATGTGTGTGAGTTAAGGCTGGGGGGGGTTGGCTGAGATGGGGTGCCAGTTGATAAATAGAGGTGGGGGATGGAGCTATCCATAAGGCTGACAAATTGCCACAGCTTTCATTAGGGGTCCCGGCTAATCTAATAACATAATATGACAAATATCCTGCCTCTAATGGTTTTAAAAGGGCTCGGCTGCTGAGCCCATACCGGAAAAAACCTTCCAGCTTTCCCGCTCTCTCCCTCTCTCTCTCAGATTTACAACACGTTTTCTGTTATCCTCTGTTTGTTACAGTCTCACCTATGCTCACTATCTCGCCCTCTTTCCCAAATTCTCTCCTTCCTCCTGCTCTGAATTATTCCTCCTTCCTAATCTCATCTCTATCGGTTCTCCCGTCTCTGCTTCCCCTCCAGCTACCCGAGTTCCCCCTCGCCGCTGACCTAAGATCAGATTTTTCTTGTCTTAATCCTAACCTTCACCATTAAGGGCGAGAACGCTCAGGCTGATGGGAGATCAGTGTGTGTGACAGAGGGCCCTGGCCCGGGGCCAGGGAGGGATGCACTAGTCAGCGCTGCTGCTCATTCATCAGCCTCAGACAGGCCTCCCTGCCTGGGAGAACATGGAGGAGGGAGGAAGGAGGGGCTGGAGGTCTGATGCTGCGCCGTTATTCCTAAACATTGTTCACCACAACAAGAAAAGTAGAAGACCCTGCTGTGCAAATAGAGCCCAGTACTGCATTATTTACCAGGTTTATACAAGTAACTGATGAGGTGGTGTAACTATAGTCGCCTAAACAACACAGGAGACGCAAAAAGAGTGACTCATCAGAGGTGTGATGATGGTACAGTTTTTAGGCGGAATACTTCCATCTCCATTTCCTCTCTAGAGTCAGTTCAGACTCAACTGGCAGAAACGTTAGATTTTGAGTTCAGTTACATTAAGCTGTTGTAAAGTGAACAGATTTGGGGTGGTGGGCTTGTGGTGCTGGTTCTGAACCTGTGTCCTGTGTGCCATGAGGGGAGGGGAAGGGTTAGAGGGGTCCAACACAGATGATGTCCAATTAATTCACAAATAAAAGTGGGGCATCCCTAGCGCCCAGACATTACGCGGGCTGACAAATTGGCAGCACAATCATAAGCCGCACAACACAATTTAATGAAGTCATTAAAGAACTATTAGGCAAGACTGGCGATCTGTCATGGCGAATTGCCACATGCAATAACTTGGGGGTGGGGGGGGCTGTGGCAGGGGAGCGCAAACGAAAGAAATACTGCCTTTCTTTTTTATTGTGTGTGTGGGGGGATGGATGTGTATTTGCTGGTTGTGTGTATGTGAACTTCAAGCAATGCATCTTTCAAAATGTATTATGAGAATATGAATGCTAATGGCGGAACTTGCATCCTGGATTGTTTGCGGTTACGTGTTCATTGCATAAATATGATTTACAAGAGGCGGTGTGTAACGTGTACAGAATACTGTGACAACGCACACACGCGCACGCGCACACACATATACATACACACACAAAGAGCCATCACTCAATCATTTGCGCTCATGGTGGATTTCAGCTGCAGTGTGCAGTTAATAGACAATTTCTGTTAGTGTGTCTGTGTATTTGTGTGTGTGTGTGTGTGTGTGTATGCGACACAGAGAGGTGGGCAGACAGGGATAATTCGTGTGAGGAAAATTAAAGCGCTGGCAGCTCGTCCATCACACAGATTAAATTCAATGGAAAGATAAAAATGTCAATGTTCCCTGTGCTGCTGCTGCTCGCAGCGCAGAGCCACCGACGACAGTGATGAAACTTTCTCCCTCTCCCTGTCCTCCAGCCTCTCTCATCCCAACCCCACTCCCACTCCCTCCCAACCCCACTCTCTCAACTCTAGATTTTCATTCTCGCTCACATTGGCTTCAATACCCTTTCCTCTCTCCAGCCTTCATCTTTCTTCTCCATCCTGTCTTTCAGGCTGATCTTATCCTCCCCTCCTGTTATTCTCCATCATTCTGTGCTTCATCTTATTTTACTTTTATTACTTTTTCTATCGCTGAGTAACACTTTCCTTGAAGAACGTGTGGGCGATTGGGTTGTGAGCTAGACAAAAAAAAAAGAAAGAGGGAGGTAATGATCGAAGGGAGGGATAGTGTGGATGAACTCACAGCCATTAAACACACTTTCAGATTGTGTCTGATGCACAAAAAGACTTGAATATAATCAGTTTAACCTTTTAATATGACTTTCCCTTTTATAAATGACTGTTCAACTGTACGGGTGACTGAAAATATAATAATGGCCTTTGAAAAATGATATCATGCTAAATATTATTATCATTACATGCATTTTATGCCATCTGTCTACAGCACAGGTGTCAAACATATGGCCTGTGGGCCAAATCCAGCCCATGGGATGGATTTGTGAAATCTAAAAATGACGCTGAATATATTAACAATGTCAAAATTGTTGGATGTCAAAATAATTTTGGTTCAGTTTCCACATTCAGACCAATATGATCTCAAGAGGGTTAGTAAAATAATATAAAAGCCTATAAATAATGACAACTCCAAATTTTTCTCTTTGTTTTAGTGTAAAAAAGTGAAATTACATGAAAATGAAAAAAATGACAAACTATCCTTTGGCACAAAATGTGAATAATCCACAGAAATATGAACCACCTGAAACGTCTTAAGCGTAGTAAGTACAATTCTAACAATATTCTGCAATATCTGTAAGTTATAATGCTAATGTGTAAACGATAAACTGAAGCAGAATATTGTTAAAATTGCACTTCTTTTTCTTTAAAAATTTCAGATTCTTCATGTTATTTACATATTAAAAGGAAACTTTGTAGATGTAAACACTTTCATACTGTAATTTTACTTTTTTCACTGTTATTTACCGGTCTGGCCCACTTGAAGTTATATTGGGCTGAATGTAGAACCTGAACTAAAATGAGTTTGACAGCCCTGGTCTACAGCTACACGAAAACACTGTTGTTTTACTTAGTTTCAGTCATTCATATAATGATGTTGAATAAACATTTCATCCTTTAAGTTCTTTTTTTTTTTTTTTAAATAGTATCTTAAGATTATATATTGTCGTGCTGAATAAGACATCAAACTCTAACACAATGGATCAGCCGACTGCAGAAGCTTCACTTATGTAAAACCAAGTTATGATCATAAAATACTGAAGGTAAGACAAAATTCAGAACCTTCGCTTAATAATGAGACCTTTATTTTTGCTCAGTGAGTTTTAACTGTAGAGACAAAATCCTTATACTGTTGGATCTGTTTAGTGTTAGCTTAACGGTGCAAAGTTTGTCTGTTTTATGAAATTATTCATGACATTTGCTGGTCTGAGACTGTTAGCTTATTTTAGATGAATGCTTGTTTGAGTTGTTTTCTCTTGTACAACAATTGGTTTTGTTGAGCTTTTAGTTGACGTTCTTCTGGTCACATGGATGTACAGCATGTGAATGTGGATATAAGCATCACATAGCATTACCATGGTGACATGGGCTTAAGAGACTACATGACAATAAACAATATAAATAAATACCAGATGCACTGTATTAAGATACAGATATAATACTGATGATAAAAACACTACGGTCTGTTAGAAAATGTCACATGAGAACAGCGCTGGTTCTGTTCCATAATTTCAAACCTCTATTAAATACGTTTATATTATGTAAGCAGTTCCACAGTTTTGCTAGTGTTCCATCTTTTATGTTTTCACAAATGTACACTGGCTTTCAAAATAAAAACTAAATCCTGAAATCACAGATTACAGTTGTGTTTCTGCTTTGTGAATTGTGTTATTTTTGTGTTGTTGGATCTCTTCTTCATGGGTTAAAACAACATACAACTGTGAGGTTTGTTCAGGAAAAAGCCAAAATCAGCCTTGAAACATAGTACAATGATTTGACAATAAGCAATTAAATGATATCATGCTAACATTATTAGCTCTTTTACAGAATCTTCTTTTCCTTTGTTTCATGCACTGTCAAGCAGGCTGATATGAATCTAGGACTTAGAGCTGTTTCTTGTGTACCCTCTTCCTCTTCCTCCTCCTCCTGACTCCGTCTTGCTTGGCATTGCCACCTGGCATCGGGCCTGGCACTGTCATCTGGAGCTGTCTGCCGGCAGACACAAGGTCACTGAGACCCCCCCCGGCGCTAGGAGGGGGGGGCCCACCCTTCATGTACATGTGTGTATGTGTGACAGACAGTGTGCGGCACTTTAAGTGGAGCTGTCCCACTGTACTTCTGTTTAAGTGTTTCTTATTCACACCAATTTGTGTTTGTCACATTGTATATGCATAAGCGGTGTGTGTGTGTGTGTGTGTGTGTGTGTGTGTACAGAAGCAGAGCATTCCTGTCTCTTAATCTGTGTGCATGTGAGGCAGAGACAGAGAGACAGAGACCCCCTGCCGGCCCCAGATGGCCGGCCTCTCCTTCCTTGCCAGTCCAGACCAGTTTCACTATCCAAAGTCACTGCTGAGGACATAAGAGGTGGCAATCTGCACATGCAGCACAAAATGACCGCAACCCACGAGCTGAATTCTGATTTTTCACCCAAAACCAAGTAAATATAGGCCGGTCAGACAGTGGACTACTCACAGTTTTCTAACAATTCACTACAGTGCAGCTTTTTTACCACTAGATGGCTCTCCTAGTCCAGTTTATCCCACTAAACAGAGCAGCATGTTCCTGTGTGTGTGTGTGTGTGTGTGTGTGTGTGTGTGTGTGTGTGTGTGTGTGCAAAAGAGCTAGCTGCTGTGGTCTTTCTAACCATGATTAATGGCCCCATTCAAAGGTAAGGAGCTCAGAGGATAACTTCTTTTACTGTAGGCCACAGTGCTGTGGCATGGGGAGAGCTCCCTGCACTCACTGTAGCAGAAAAGATGAGGTAAATAGCACTGGGAAGACAGGAGGCTGAGAGGGAGACGGAGCAACAGAGCATGTACAGTATGCATGTGTGTTTTAACAGGTGTGTGCCTGTAGAAGGAAAAGGACACCCTGCATCAGCCTGTGCCTTTTCAGATACATCGTACTGTGTATAAATCCAAAGGCACCTTTACATTAGGGGCTCTTACATAGTTGTGATGGCAAGACACTCATTCCTCAGTCACTTTGTTGAAATATAAGGAATATGTTCACTGTATTTAAAATATGACTTCTACAGGCATCAGTCAGTGCATAGTGTGACCACTGTTGTCATGACATAAAGTAGAAACTAGAAACGTTTGACATAAATACTGACGTGCTACACTCATATCACATACGTGCCCAATAGCATATACGAAATTCTCTGTGGGGCTATTATTTTATGGAATTCTGCTCTTCTGTGCTTTCTGTCTGGTATACTCCAGTTATTTGTGTGGTCATTATAACGTGGCAAAGACAAGATGGAACAGAGGCTTTGGACTTACGCACAACACTCAAAGTATGTCCAATTATTTATTAGTTTATATCAGTACAAACATATCCCACATAAGCACATTCTGCCAATACGGAAACTGATAGTGAGTGTTTTTGTCGGTGTATAAAACAAGTGATCAGCCTGAGACAGAAAACACACACACATACACACACACACACACACACGCTGCTGGCCTCAGAGTTCCCTGTGCTCACACCTCTACCAATTACTTTATCAAGTTTGATTGCCTGTGTGTATGTGTGTGTGTCTCTGAGTGTGTATGTTCACACAGCCCCCGGGGTGCAATGATGGGAGCAGACGCCTGCTCTTTCACTCTCGGCAGGTGAGAACATATTCATCACAGAGGGCTGCCAAGCCTGGCGACACCCTGACTGTTACTGCCACTCTGCATCATGGCTGCCCTTTGTCTCACATTTTCACAGAATATTCTCCAAAAAAAAAAAAAAAAACTCAACTGAAAACTCAAAGGTCGTACTTAGAAAGTATCGGTAGGATGAGGCAGTGGGAGACATTTTTACTGTGCTTATATAGGATGGGGTTTCCACTAATAGCAGAATGTGATAAAACCTCCAATGAAACAGGGTGATAATTACAACGAGAAAATGAATAACGCTGCCAAAGCTGATCTGTGTGGTAGCTGTTAACCAAAACTGTGGCTTCCTAACACTGGAAACCATCAAGTCACCCCTCCGGAATTAAATAACTATGATGAGATCTGTGTTCGGCCCCAAGAGCCCCGTACAAGCAGAGGGGAACTATGGGTAGTATGGATTTTTCTACTCACACTCCTTGGACATTCCGACTTCCAGGCACTTCTGCAGTCGACAGTACTGGCAGCGATTGCGGGTGACTTTGTTGATGATGCAGTTCTTCTCCCGGTGACAAGTGTACACCATGTTCTTCTGGATGCTTCTCCGAAAGAAGCCCTGAATGACGAATGGACACAAGAGAAGGTGAGGACAGTGAGAGGATGGGACTGTGGAACTATCACTGGCAAAGCTAACCATGTCATAAAAAGCCTCATTACTTAAGCCTTTATTAGGCAAGAGACTATTTTTGGTCATTTCCACACACATTACAAGACAGTGAGTCAACAATCTCAGGTCCAATGTGGTCTACAGGGTCTGTAAGGTCCACCTCTGCATGAACAGTGAGTGTACCTGCTTTGTTAGGTACCATGAAGTAATGGTACTAATGTAAGGAATGATGTTCAAAGGGATAATGTGGATGTGGACAGGGGTCTGGATCAGCACTTATGTTGTTCTAATGCTCTAAAAGTGATGTTCTAATGTTCTAAAATACATGTTCCTTTCACCTGACGTGTTTTTTTTTTTGTATTTTTTATATTTACTTCTTGGATTTGTATTTATTTTTTTGCCACTTACAGGAAAGGAACCAAATATGTTAACTTCTTAAGATTTTCTACATAACAAAATTTTTTGAAAACTTTCACAAAAGTAATAGTCTTGTTATGTCCTCTAACAACATCTATATTTCTATGAGCGTCCTATAAAGGGGTAAGTCAGTACAGACATTTGGATTCCTTGTGTCTGTTTTGTTATGTGCTTTGTATTCTGTCAACTCTGTCTTTCAAATACTTCCCAATAAACCCTCTTAAAGTTATTAGCAAGGTTAAAAAATATTTTATCAAAGAGACGAGGCCACGCTGAATGGCCTTTGAAGCTACTGTTCCAACTAAAAAAGAAATTTCTGTTTTTACTTGGAACAGACAAAGTATGTATCCATCCATCCATCCATCCATCCATCCATCCATCCATCCATCCATCCATCCATCGCCTTTGCATTTACAGAAAAGTTCTAAACTGTGGGTGAAGCACTAGCAGTCATTTTTACTTTTCAACACAGGAGATATTAGGGTAAAATTAGGATGTTCAGTATCTGAACAAACAAACAACTTCAATTCAACAGGAAAATTAAAAATAAATTCAGATTAAACATTCAAAATAAGTACAAAATGCAGCAAAAGGACAGTGCTGCACAAGTCTTAGGCCACCAATAGGTTGATTTTTATTGAGGTTATCCATCCATCCATCCATCCATCCATCCATCCATCCATTCTCTTCCGCTTATCCGGGGCCGGGTCGCGGGGGTAACAGTCTAAGCAGGGATGCCCAGACTTCCCTCTCCCCAGACACCTCCTCCAGCTCTTCCGGGGGGATCCCGAGGCGTTCCCAGGCCAGCCGAGAGACATAGTCTCTCCAACGTGTCCTGGGTCTTCCCCGAGGTCTCCTCCCGGTGGGACATGCCCGGAACACCTCCCCAGGGAGGCGTCCAGGAGGCATCCGAAACAGATGCCCGAGCCACCTCAGCTGGCCCCTCTCGACGCGGAGGAGCAGCGGCTCTACTCCGAGCTCCTCCCTGGTGACTGAGCTCCTCACCCTATCCCTAAGGGTGCGCCCAGCCACCCGACGGAGGAAACTCATTTCGACCGCTTGTATCCGGGATCTTGTCCTTTCGGTCATGACCCAAAACTCATGACCATATTGATATTGATATTGAGGTTATATTGGACATAAATATGCTTTCTCTTTTTCTAGAGGAGAACTCATTACCCAGGTATTTCATATGACCTCCCTTTGCACTTGGCAGGTCTTGACCTCTTTAAGATAATGACACTGACTTCACTAATCTTGTGGTGGTCTCATTCAAAACATATCAAATCTCTTTTATTATTCGGGCTACTGAGAACAGAAATCACTCCAAATACTGTTTTGCTCGATGAAGCCATTTAGTTCAGATGTTTTTGTGTTCTTACTGCCCACATACTGTATTACCTATGTATTCTCCCTATATCTGAATAAAGAGAAATAATTACTTATACTGATTACAACCCCGCAAAAACATCAGAGCTGAAGTGTGACCTAAAACTTCAGCCAATGCTATAGATGTACAGTATGTAAATCTGAAATCACACAGACTCTGTTGTATTGGCTTTTGCAGCAGATGTGAACAGCAAAGAACTAGCAAACAGTTAAGTCCTTTAAGGGCTTAACCTTTGACATAATCTGGAGGAGGACTAATAGGCGTAGTCATCATCTCATGAGGCTATGCACCTGTTTGATGATGTCCACTTGACATGTTAAACACTTCTGGAGACGTTTGAGGCTCAAAAGCTTTTGGTCAAAAGTCACAGGGTTCAAAGGTAAAATGAAAACATGGCCTCACTTAACACTTTCAGTGCCATGGGCCGATTAAATCGGCTTTACGAAAACAACCTGTAAAGTGCCACGGGCCGATCAGATCGGCTTTGGAGAACACGCCACATTTCTGTACAAACAAACCATCCACCCCCATTTCTTTCTCACATTTCGATGACGTTCTTTCTGTGTCCCCCTTTTGAGACCAAGCAGACGGGAATTTGAGGTCACGCGACCGAATAATATTTTTATATCTTTTTAATGTTTCTTATTCTCCGGTGTTTCATCAGAGGGAGCCCTCCATGCCGGGGGGCGGCTGTGGACTCCGGGGGCTGTGGCGGCGCCTTCTCTCACTGGGGTCCGCTCCTTTCTGGTGGGTGGGGGTCCCAGTTGGCCCTCTCCCACTAGTTGGGATGCGGGGCTGTGTTGCTGGTGCCTGGTCGCCGGGGTCGGCGGCTGCATCCTGGTGCGGATGGCTCCCTGAGGCAGCGCCTCCTAAATTGATGTTTTACTTTTATTTGTACATTTTTGTTCTGGTCTACCCGTGCTCAGTCAGTCTTCTTAAGTATGTGTGAGCTTGTGGGTTTGCATGTATATGTGTGTGTGTGTGTGTGCGTGTGTGCGGGTGAGTGGGTGGGTGTGGGTGGGGGGCAGTACTGATTTTTAAACTGATATGTAAAGCACTGTGTGCTACAGTTTTTAATGTATGAAAAGTGCTATATAAATAAAGATTATTATTATTATTATTATTATTATTATTATTATTATTATTATTATCATCATTATAAATTATGCAAATTACGATCAATAATGAATCGGCTGCGTCCAGTGCGTTTTGGATCTAATCAGCAATCGGTCGGATGTTACCGAGCGGTTTCCTGCAGGATTCTTCAAATATTATAAAAACGACACGAAATACTGAAAAACGGCCAAATTCTGTGGCACTTTTAAGGCGTATTAGCCCCTTAACTGTCTGGCACTTAAAGAGTTAAACAGACACAAATACACAACTGTACATCAAAGCAAAGCGTCTTTGAGTACCTAGAAAAACACTATATAAAACCAATGTGTTATCATTATTATTATTATTATTATTATTATTATTATTATTATTACTACATCCAGCCCAAGAGCATATTATTACACAGGCTGAACAAAGACAAAAAAAAACATACATTCATTCGTTTCTGAACCCGCTTTATCCTCACTAGGGTCACAGGAGGGTTGCTGGAGCTTATCCCAGCAATTTATGGGCGAAGGCGGGGTACACCCTGGACATGTTACAGGTTCATTGCAGGGCTGACATATAGAGACAAGCAATCCCATTACACCTATGGGCAATTTAGATTAACCGATTTACTTCTTAGTGCATGTCTTTGGATGGTGGGAGGAAGCCGGAGAACCCACGCAGACCCACCCCCATCGACTGGTGTTGGAACTGAACCCAGGACCTTCTTACTGTGAGGCAGGAGTGCTATCAACTGCACCACCATGTCGCCCCAAATATAAAAAAAAAACAAAACAAAAAAAAAACATCCCCTGTTAAATGCATTACCATTTAATTCAAGCCAAACAGAAGAATACATAAAAATAAGAAACAAAACAAAAGCTGAGCTCATGCATATGAGGCAGAGGACACACTCTAATGAGCTCATCTTTGCTCACTGGGTTGAAATGGGAGATTTTTAGGGAGAAAAGCCCACTTTGTTTTGATTACACAAGAGTAAGACACGCACAAAAAGCGCAAAATACCTCTCCCACATAAATACAACACGAATCCCATGCAATAACTCAGTCGTTTAGATTCTCCTCCTATGAACTTTAAGACTGCCAAAGATAATATTGGCTCAGAAATGATTTGATGTTTTAAACAAGATATGTTCCTATGAAAAAAATGACATTCATAATTAATGATTTGAGATGTAACATGGACATTTGTTAAAGCTGCAACCATCTCTCTCTCTCTCATACACACACAAAATATGTCCAGTTGAGGTGACTGACTAATAACAACAGATTTCCAGTAATATCTATGTACATTTGTGCTTTGGAACATCCCTAACCCACAGATGAAGCCAACAATGACAAACCCTTTGAGAAGTCAGTGTCACAGCTTTTAATCTCCTTATTAAAAACATCTTCCCCCCTTTGGGCCAACTGCGCAAACACCCCATGTGTATAAACAAAGATAAAGAGAGATTCATGCAAATCAGCTTCAGCGGGGTGAGAACTCGGTGAGTGGGACTCTGGACAAATGGAACGTGGGTCAGGGTCAGTATTGATGTGGTGCTGTGGGTTGTGTTTTGGTAGGTGGGGACGGTTAGTGATGGATGGAGGTAGGGGGGGTGGAGTCTGCCGCGGTCCGGTGGCTGCCAGGGAGCCCCATCCCCATCCCCATCTCATGCCGAGGGATTAGCTTTGCTAGCCGACAGATGGCTGGTGGACCTAAGCCCGCAATTTGTCCTTCCTGGATCAGCGGCCTGTTCTCACAGCTCCGTCCCACACAGAGACACTCGCAACACCTCAGGAGTGGACGCTTTGTCACGGATCCATCTGAGGAAGTTAATTATCTTAATGGAAAATGGAATGTTGGGATAATGGAGGGTGCTGGACTTTTGACTTTTTGATCTCAAACTGTAATTTTAATTACATTTAGTGTTAAACAGTTTTGCGGAAATGGCCTTATTACCACTAAAAACTGCAAACGGCAGAGAACGGGGCTGATAGGTGGTGGTTAATTCTATGCTGAGGGATAAGTCTGTGGTCTTTTTGTTCCCCTGTGTGTGTGTGTGTGTGTGTGTGTGTGTGTGTGTGTGTGTGTGTGTGTGTGTGTGTGCGTGCGTGCGTGTGTGTATATGTGTGTGTATAATGTCCTCTTTGATCTGGCGCTGCCCCGACCCTGACCCTAGTGTCACCAAGAGATTGACCTACTCCCTCCTGACAACATGAGGCTCAGGTGCCCTCTCGCCGCACCTCCTGATTGGTTGCCGCTGCCGGCTCGTGGGCCAGTCAATTGTTCCTGCCCCTCACCCCTCTCCTTCTTTTAGGAGTCATTGCTTCCTGTGGCCCTTAAGCCTCTTTTTGTATCACCGCTTAATCCGCCTGGCGACAAGAGCCCTCAGCAGGCCGCTCAGCCGGCCCGCGGCGTTCAGAGGAGATGAGAGGAGCGAATAAAAAAGAGGAGCGGTATCAGCACATACGTGATTGCATGTGTCATGTGCTCTGAGTTCACAGCTGACTACCTGGCGTGAGTCAGAAGCGTTTATGAGTGTGTTCTACTTTGCATGTGTGTGAGGAAATGCTTTATGAAGAGAGAACCATCAGGGATTCTGGGGTTGGCGAGTTCACCGGAAAGCACAGGAATCCTCTCTTACGTGACTTTCACACTGTGCCCAGATTAAGTGCATTCCCAGCCTCCTACTGCGTGCATACGTGCACGTGCATGTGTGTGTATTTCCCTGTGCCCCCTTCCTCGATTACTAAGCAGCTAATACTGCTGCCCACGCACCAGTCAAGATGGATGTTTGTTAAGACGGCTGACTGAGAAACGCGGCAAATAGGGGTCATTTCTGCAAGAAGTGGCTGCTTGGGACTTTGAAAATATGGTCGCTTCCCTGCAAATACCATAGATACCAGGGAAAAAAAAAAAAAGAGATCGCCTGCTGCGCACTGCCATGCCTCCAAGACAAAAACATAAACATGAGGGGGTGGGCATGCATATTTAATGTTTAAGTGTTAATATCTGGAGGGGGAAAAAGTGCAATGCCGGTGAGTGTGCGCGGGCGGTAGAACTTAAACAACAAACGAATGAGCTGTCTCCAAGTAGCAGAGCTCAGCATCCCCCTCCTGTTTCCTCTGTTCACTGCAGCCCCCAGGAAATGCCTTTGTAGTTTGGCATGCTGCAGCAAAGCTAACGCTGCTAACCCTCAGCTTACCCCTGTCTCAGATGAGACAAGCATACATTCACATGCCTGTAGTGTTGAATTATTGAGTATGCTATAGCAACTTATCTCCTCTGAAGTCAGAAATACAGGGAAGGCGTTCTGAATATCTGAAAAATTAACACGCCGGCTATTGAGTGAGCTGCTCCAACTAGAAATATATCAAATTTCAGCCATCATTCATGATACTTATGATAGAATTTTAACAATGGAACATGGCGACACCGTCTATAGAACATTTGCCTTCATTTTCACACTAAAACAGAGTAAAGACGCATCCTTGTGATCTCCGCCTTACACGATTGACATCTCACTAATGGCCTGGGTTCAAGTCTGTGACCTTTGCCCTCTGCAGCTGTCCGTCATACAACCCTGATCTGTTTTTAGTTTGATGCAGCAGCGACGTCTCCCCTATTTCTGCCCAAAACAGCTTTCATCTCTATAGTTAATGAAAAATGTGACTTTTGCTTGTACTTCGGTTCTGCGTTGTGTATTTGTGCGTGCATCTCTACGGTTAAAAATAATCTTCCCTCCATAACTTATCTGTGAAAGTAATTATATTCAGCCAAGGAGACAGACTAAGCTCACTGGTGGTTTCACGGGAAGGCCGTTTTCCCCTTTAAATTAATGCTAGATTCACTGCAGAAACTCCACTCACCTTGGCTGCATGGACTTAAGGGAGCAGATAACGTGTCGACAAAAGGGAAGGTAAAAATCGTATAATTTAGTGTTCAAAGTCATTTGTACTGAACGTGTGCTGCCGAACAGATTAACACATCAGCTGCATCCCACATGTACAATAACCTCAAAACTCTAATTACAGCGTCATTTTCTGTTTTAACATTGTGATAACTGCAAAGAAGCAACTAATTATTCATGTTTTCAGCTCGTCCTTCTGTGTTTATCACAGTTTTTAGCCAGTATTTAATTAGTAAGTGTCAGGCTGTTGTTTAACATGTTCTAAAGACAGTGGGACAAGAGGGAAATCAGCTCTTAGAGTGTGACAGTTAAACATTTTGACACAAACTGATCAATAACTGAAACCTCACTGTGACCATACTTGTGTAACTTGTTCTGTTTTACCAGATAAACCAACTAGTTAACATTTATAACTGTTTGTATTTCAGCTAATACCACCCACTGTTAGACGACTATAGCGCAGGTGATCGCGGCCACAGCTCGCAGCGAAATAAAGTCAGTCGACAGTGTGTAGACGCTGACACAAACCACAGAGCACGGTGTCACAGCGCTGCCGTTTTTTAATGCTACCACACATCCAAACGTGCTTTCACCATAAACTGTAACTTTAGCCTTATTACTCGACTCAGTGCTCCGTTTAATCAAATGCTACCGAAGGAAAAGCGTTCAAAATAAAAGCAGTTGAAGAATTCGACCATTCATGGGGTGTGTGTTATGTGTGCGTTGCTCCTCACTTTCCTGTTTGCTCCTCCTTGTACATTCTTTGCTCATGTTCTCCCCTTCCCCCACTGTGCTCCGGTGCACTGACCATCTTTCCTTTGGTGTCACTGAGTTCAGCTTTGGCCCCCTCGTACCCCGTCTGCATAACACGGTGCCCCTCCAACCATCTCCTTTTTTTTTTTTTGCTTCCTGGTTATTCATGCCTTCCGCAGTCTGTTCTCTCACTCACTTGTTTTGTCTGCATTTCTACATCCCACTGTTTGGGAATGTAGCGGTTTCCTGCCTTCTTCGGAATGACTTTTTTCCTTCCACATCAGTCCGGCTTCAGCACACACAACTCTGGCTGCAGTCAATAAGTCAGATGGTATAACAAGTACCTGTCACCATCAGCACCACCTTGTCTGTCTTCATCTGCCTCCTCTTGGAATACAAAGAGGTGTTAACGGAAAACCTTGAAACTTACACTTAATGGCGCTTAAACATACTGATGAGTCTAACCCAACCTGAAACTAAACTCAAGACTGAATCCCAAAGCAAAAAAACAAGTGTTTCCTAACATGTTGACGTTACACAGATAGGAGGTTTGCACCTGGCACTACCATCCTGCACATCCCTCCTCCTCATTTTTTCCTCTTCTGAGGTTACACAACTCTGGCTGTGTGCCTTGGAAGAAGTGAGATAAAGAGGTCAGTGTGCTCATCCTCACAGGAATACATGTATGCATGCATGCACACGGCAACTATCCGCTGATAACAGACCAGATGGAGGCTAGGAGTGTCTACTGTATGTGGCCTCCTCAGCACCTGCGTAACACGGCCGTATTGATAACAGACAGAAGATGTGGACACGTCAACAGTGCAGATAGGAGAAGCAACAAAACGGACAAATACACTACATGATAAATAGAAGGAACATTATTTAAGCTTATCTAGTTTTACAATGTCTTCAGCTATAGTTTGCACTTTGGGAGTGTTCATGAAGAGGGTTGTGTACAGAAACCAATAAATGACTTCTAATTTATTATGTGTACTGTTTGCTCTTGTGTTGTATTTCTTTTTTACTCATGTTTGCTGTGGTATTTTTATTGCATGCGTGTCAAGCTGCTGCTACACTGTAATTTCTCAGTTGGGGATAAATAAAGTCCATCTATCCATCTATCTATCCATCCATCACAGGGCTATTCAACAGGTGGCCCCTCTAACCACAAATAGTAAATAAATAGTTTAACAGCCACTAAACAGTACATACACCTATTTGCGACACTTTACGCCATTTTGTGACACTTTGCATCATTTTGTAGCACTGCCACGACAGAAGGTCAGAGAGACAGGCTTCAAAACAAAAACACGGTGCATTCGACGGAGAAGAGATGCAAAGTTGATGGTGAAAATCAAAACTTTAACAAATGTGATTTGACTGCGTCAGGGAAACAAAGCAATATATTGCCATAAATTGTTACCTCCGCCACGGAACGGCAGAGGTTATGTTTTCATCAGGGTTTGTTTTTTCTGTTTGTTTGACTGTTAGCAGGATAACTTAAAAAGTTATGGTCAGATTTGGATGAAATTTTCAGGAAATGTTGATACTGGCACAAGGAACAAATTGGGGGGGCGGGGGGACTGATCTGTGCTCGTCTGCGCTCTCCAAGTGCTTTTCTAGTTTTAAATGTTGTGTTTACATTTCTTACTTGCACTTAAAGCCAGCAGTTACTGTGACTGGGATGGTGTGTTAAATTTTAACACATTAGGTTCATAATTAAATAAAAATATTGAAAGTGTGATGGTGATATGTGTCCATTGTGTTCATCCAATATTAGAGTAATACTACAGGGGTCCGGCCCACAGTCCATAGCATTCCCACAATTTGGCCCATGGGAAAAAAATACTTGAATAGCCCTGATCTATCAGATGAAAAAGTGGGATAGATTCCAGCATTAAATTCCAGCATTAAATGCTAAAAAACCCACATGGATGTGAAAGAGTCCAAATGACAAGTCTTATCGCTTTTATCAACTGAGCACAGCTGTGAAGACGTGCACGTTTGTCTTTTTCTCCTCTTAAAATCACATGAAGGTTGCTAGATTGATGAACATCTTGCTTGCTTGGCAGATTCAGTGGAAGGCCGGGAGTCTCACCTTGCAGCCCTCACAGGCGCTGACACCATAGTGGTACCCTGAGGACTTGTCCTGGCACACAAAGCAGGGCTTGTAGACACGGGGCGGCGGGGGAGGCGAGGGCGGGCTTGGCACTATCTCCTCTGAGCTGGTACTCTGGGTTTCTATCGCTGTGGAGAGGGAAAGAGCAACAGAGAGCGTTAGCAAACATTATCAGATGGAGCACTGACAGACATGCGGCATTAATCGATATCAGCAAGATAAACACACACATACACCTTAAACAACCCAGGTCCAGACAGATACACTCCTAACAACATCCAACACAAACCACCACAAGGGGAACTTACTCACTTTCCAACAATGTATTAGAAAAAAAAATTTAAAAAAAATTGTAAAGGATGACTTCTTGATCAGGCATTTTCAGATCCACTACAGGAAAGAATCCTCAAAATGAGTTCAAAGAACAAACACTTTCTAAGACAGTGATCATCAAAGTGCAAAACAAAACCAAGCCTCTGCAGAGCTCTCTTATTTACTGCAGAAATTACTGCTCGTGTGTGAATGTGCTCGTAATACAGCAAGGAATTGCACTAGCAGGGTTCAAAGACAGGTTCTCTGCTCTGATACAATGCCTGGAGTTGTTCTTTTATTTATTTTTAAGCTGTGTGGTCTTTTCAAGTGTGAGTGTGTGAAAATATTAAAGGATAAATCATATGAGGACAACAAAAACACACAAATCTATCATTTTTCTTATCTCCACATTAAAAAACATACACACCTAAATCTTCTTATTTAATCTGAGCAGTAAAAATAAAAACAAAAAAAAAACTTGACATCCTATAAGCAAAATGGAAAGTCAAACAGAATATGAGGGCTGGGGTTACAAAAGAGATCCCATATTTTATGTGCTTTGACGTGGTAAACAAGAGGATTGTGTGACGCTAACTACTTCTGGGTATAATATGTGTTGGACTTTGGCCTCAATATCCTGCATGTTGCACATGTCTGTTTAATTGAATATGAAACACATTCATAGTGCAGGCCTTTGTGGTCAGACCGGTGGCTTACGGCTAAACAAACAACTGCACCATAACTGTATAGTTGTAAATAGGACCATTGTGTGGAGCGAGTACAAGCTGTAACTAGATTAAAGGTATCATAATTTGATGTGATATGTATGTTATGTGTCTCTGGTTGCAACATCAACTGTCAACAAACTCCTTCACCCAGCCGTTCCCAGACTTTCAGTATGAGACCTCTTCCACTACCACTGTTTTTGGATCGTGTAACATCTTTCACGCTGTTTTTATCTTTGGTCATCTTATGTCTTTTACATTTTTTATGTTTTGCTGCATCTTTTACTTCATTTTCATCCTGTTAGACTTTTGACCTCATTTCATATCGCGTGACTTGTTTCATTGTTTTTGTTCTCGCTTCGGTGTCTACATCATTTTATTTTCATTTATTCACCTCTGTATTTCACATACATCATCTCTCCCAAAGAACACTCTCGTACCATTTTAAAGCAGGTAACTCAATTCTTGTTTCATCTTATTGTTGCGTATTTTACTCTGACAAAAGATGACCCCATAAAAACGGACCAACCCTAAGTTTGGGAGGGAGATTTAACACATTACGACCGACGCAAAACCTGTTCCTTTTGTCAACATTCAATACAATCAACACCTGTAAGGTAAAAACATGCAAATATTGCCTGTGGTGTTGCATGTGGTCTCAATGAGTTAAATGAACTTGTTTATTTACCTACGTGTGGTTTGTCCATCTGCCATGTAAGCAGATACACAGCACATGTGCGCACCTTTTAGGCATGTTGCTCCACCCAGTGTCATCAGTTCAACAGAAAAGGGATTGGAGAATAGAAAAGCAGCTCAGGAGCTGGCAGCAGCTCAGTGCTCGTGTGTAAATAAGGCATCTATATTTAACAGTGGGCTGGTTCATCAGGCCTGTAGTACTGCGGGGAACACACTTAATGTGACAGCAGGGCAGACAAATACCAACCAACGTGCTCAACTCTTAATCTCACCGCACACTGGGTAACATAAAGGAAAAATTCTGCCTCTTTCCGGCTCACACACACTTTTCTATCCTTTTATAGTGTCCATGTGCAGCAGCAGATGGTGCAAAGGGAGATTACATTCAGAACAACCAAAATAAACCAACCTGATGCCCAGATATGTTCAAGGCTTCCTGGAAAAAAAAAAAAAAAAACAACACACACACACGTAAGTACAGAACACCAAAAGCCAGCCCACTCCAATCCTGCCTGATATCTCCGCCGTCAGGAAAAACACACAGAGTGGGTTTCGGGTGACGGGGACAGTTAAGCTAAACACCAATAAAGCTCACATTGCAACACCTCGAAGTGGCACGCAATCAGGACTAAGATATTAAGACATTTCATTTATGGGGCCCAGATGTCATTTACCACATTCACTCCAGCAGAAACCTTTTAAGCTCCTGGTGTAAATAGGTCAATAAGGGTTAAAGGGTGACAAGAGGTGGTAAAGGGGGAGGGGCCTGCAGCACAACTGGTCTGAAATCATTTTGAAAAGAAGAAATATGACATGACTGACAAAGGAGGTATATTTATTTTATTAAACAGATTTATGTGTAATAGGAGAGAGGAGAAAAAGGACAAATATGGGAAAAACAATGTTGGGATGACATGGTGATGCATTTAAGCACTGAAGGAAAAAAAATATGAAACAGATGAGGTGAAAAAACATTATTCACACTTGAGGTGGTGTGGATTTAGAGTGGAAAACTACAAATGGCAGGATTTGGAAAAGTTTTGCCGTCTGCGAAAAACAGTAAAAACTTATATTTGTAAAACTACTGACAACACAAGAAGAGGGAATGTTGAGGAGATGATGAAGTGGTGCTAGAAGGTAAGATGGGAGGATAAGTGTGAGGAGGGGGACACTGTGGGAATGTCGAGTCTTTTTCACTCACTGCTCATTGGTATCACTGTGGGCCATCTTTGCCCATGCAGTCACCACGCTGATGTCAAACCAATTAAACTTAAACAGAGCGTTCCTTACATAACATGGCATATTTCCTCATTAGCAAAAAAGCCATTCACAGTTTCCTGTGTTCTTCTGCCTCTCTTGATGTGGACAGATTACAAGCGTGCATTATCAGTGTGACCACACAGCTATTCATCCACGTTAAAGCTGCAGTCATTAGCGCCACACAGATGAACAGATGTGCCACCCACTCACATGCACAAACTTAAAAATTACATCTACGGTATGTACACAGGCCCAAGGCTTCCCTGTAGCCATTAAGAAAGCCTCATTGGATGGAAACACACACACACACACACACACACACACACACAGTGAATGCATAGTCTTAATGAGAGCACCCATGAAAATCTGGGACACAAGGACAAGAGTCTGTGAGGGGGCTGGCGACTGTAATTAAATACAATGGCTGGCTTCTGGAGCCTTGTCAAGCCGGGGCATGGAGCAAAACAATGGCAGGCCTGTGGACAGAGAGACAGGGAGAGGCAGAAAGGCTCAGAAGAGAGGACAGAGCTACTCAGCCCTTCAGCAGCCCTCGACCAAGTATTATTCAACACCAGCCTGCATCCAAGCTCTAATCAACAGCACCCATCATACAAGCCTGTCTATTGTCCGACCCACGAAATCATACGCACAAAACAGTGGAAGAACTGACTCACACTAGCCTGGAGAGTTCCCTAGATATCCTTGCAACATGTTAACACTGGAAATTTGTAAGTCTGGCAAGGTTTCTCAGGCCATAGCCCTTCCAGAGCCTGCACAGTCGCCACGGTAACTAATACTTTAACTTCAGCTTGAATATCATTCCTTTAGCCAAGAGAGAGCTAGCGTGAATAGACAATAACAAACACCCTGCATAGCTCGAGGAAAGAAGCAGAGGAACCCGTAACAAAAAAAAAGAAAGAGACACAGCACAGAGTTTTCTGATAAGGAATCTATTGTACTTTAGAGAGGAGGTGAAATAGAAACCATTGCTAACTGTTTGGTCACTGTAATTGTTGTTAATCAGACGCACAAGGTTGGATTTAAGTCTGCAGAGTCTGTACCCTAGCATGCCGTCAGACCAGTCCCAGATGCAGAGAATGAGCAACATGGAGGAGGTCAGGTGTGCAAAAACACAAACTGCGTTAAATCAGCAGAAGCACATTTAAAAAGACTCATCTGTGAAACATGTGACATCTGACCTCATCTGAAAACAAGTCTTCTAACACTACAGTACAAACCATTTCCACAGCCTCTGTCATATGTTCAATACATCAACAATGATCAAATTCAGACTGACAGAAGCCTCATGTGGAATTCACTCACATTAACAATTAATGTCACTTGTGGCAATTTCATGAGAATGAAAAAAATATGCATGTAGTTAAGTGTAATGCGACTAAAACTAATGTATAATCTTCTGAATAAGAGTCCCATCAGGTAGATTTTAACCAGCATCAATTCTCATGAACTCACTTCAGTTATTATTGTTTGGACCGAGCAACCCTGAGCAGCACAAGTTACACGCTGTGCATTTTAGTAACTCTAGAGTATTTAAAGTTTTCATTGTTTTAATACAATAAATTTAATTGCCAGTTTTAAAAGTCTGAAAATGTGTTGACTGGTCATAAAATATAGCCATAAAAGCGGTCCTATATGAGTAATGTCATATGCCTTGGATTTATTTGCTTAGATCTCCCCGTTGGTATTCACATTCATAAACACTTTGTGCAAACGTACAGGCCTCAGAGATCTTAATAACTTAATGTAGGATTGTGTGCTCAAACTCCGAGCCAAAGCACCGGTGATTTAATTAAGTTCAAGTGTGAGTGGTTTGTAATGCTGCTCTTCAGATCCACTTTGCATACATCATGAGCCACAAGTGCACTTAGAGGGGGACTGCACCCTCGAAGCCACATCCTCCATAAGCAATTACCGCATGACTAGACTTAAATGGACAAATATGCACAAGACAGAAGTGAAATCCATTCTAGTGATGAACTAGCCGGAGCTCTAATCCTGACATTAGATAGCCTGGCTAACATCAGCACTTCAAAGGCATCAAGCCTACAAGACCACAGACCAAGGCACACTCATGCAGACACACACACACACACAAGCCCACCGGCTATTATCAAGCCTCCAGACTGCGGGCTGTCTCGGCCCAGTGCTGCCGAGCAGTTCTCGAGGTTCAGCTCTAGGTTAGTCCTCTGAGATTTGATTACCTTCATCCCCACTGGTTACTGGGCCCAGCTGTGAAGCATATTAATGAGATTTCACCATCATTAGGGGGAAGCTAACTACATTAGCAGGCTGGCTGGTTGGCCGGCTGGCTGGATTGTGGTGAAGGAGAACTGGAGAAAATGAAGGCAGAGGGGATGGACGAGGAGAAGGGAGGGCTGTGACAGGGTCTTCTGCTTTGTTGAATCCCTTTCAAGTCACAGAGCGTCGTGTCCCCCTGGTATCTATTAAGTTATTTGGACACACACATGTTTACCATGTGTAACGATACATGGAGGAACATATAGAGGTCCATTTGTCTTTCCAAGCAATGACTGTACAAGCAAAGAGACACCAAACAGACCACCATGCCACCGACTGCTACATTAAGGCTTGCTTTGAAGTCTGCTTAAAATAATGAAGAGAGATGGCCAATGGAAAAGCCCCAGGGATAGAGACCGCCTTGCAAAACCATGGGAGTTGTAGGCTAATGTATCATGCAAGTCCATAAAAAAAGACTGGCAGCAACTTAAGAGCTTTTATGTGCAACAAAACAGACCAGGAACAGAGCATAGACGGGCATTAGTCATGCATAGTACCCGACTTCTGCTAAATAATCTGACTACACTCCTGGTTTCAATGGCAGGAATGTGCAGGGAAGACTATATACACAAACACATGCAGGAATGCTTTGTCAGCACTCTTCAATTACTGAAGAGGGAAATGGGACTATTTCCTTGCTTACAGGGAAATCCTGCTATTCTCTGACAAAGCGTCATAACAGCTCCGCGTTGAAAATGGATGGGGCTCCATTCGCTTCGCCTTCACACTGATTACCGACGGCAGAAGCCCCGCACACCATTTGAATATAAGCCGGGCGAGGGGCTGGCGTGCGCAATCAAACACTCACAGACTCACGCAGACTGACAGCTGTAAGGAGAGAGACAATGGGGTGTGTTTGTGTTCAAACACAGAGTGTGAACAGTTATTGGATGGAAGAGGGGGAGGAATCTGGCGGTGGTGTAGACAGGCATAAGTGAAAACACACACACATATACAGGGGAAGGAAGGAGAACCAGTTGAGGTTAACACAGGGCAGGAGAGCAGACAGCAAGCCTCACGCCTCCTATATTCACTGTAACTGAATCCATCCTCTCCAACGCCCCCCCCTTCTCTCATCACTTTCAACCTTCACCTCCCCTCCATTCCTACCTGGTCCTATTACTGACTATTGACACCCTTCTCCAGATAATTCTCACTACGACTTAACATCCTACACCTAAGTCAAGGTCAGCCCCATTTCAGCTCTTGAATCCTTGTCCCCGTCCCCGCCCATGATACATCATTTACTTTTAAGGGGCGAGGCACTTGAAACCAGCTCAACTTACAAGTGAGTACTGTCAAACACAAACACCTGCACATCTATATCCCATATGCATTACGGACTAGGATTGGATTTGCTGCATTTAGTTCAATAGAGCACCAATTAAGGCTGAACAACATACCAACAAAATCATACTGGAAACACTGTAACTTATATTGTAAATGTTATATGAGTCCCTATTTCAGTGGGGATTGTAATTTTTACATTTCATTGTCACTGAATTAATATAAAAGCGATTATGTATGCCGATGTGTATACCAAACATACATGTTCCCCTATGTCTGGAGACTATAATATGAATGCTGCTCGGGTTATTCTGTTAATTCATTTCTAGTGCTGTGACATACTTCACCCTTATTAAAAAAAAAAAAAAAAAAAAAAAAAAAAAACTTGTACCACTTGTGGGTCGGATACTGCATTTGGCCATATTGCAATTTCAATAAAAATGTGATCAATTGCTCAGTCCAGTGACTGTCATATCTGATCCATCTCTAAACTGCAGAGGCAATGGATCACTTTTATGGTTTTATAACTGAGACAACAGAAGACATTTATGAAATACAGAGTGGCATTTTATTGACTTGCAGATTGTTTCTGAAGTTTGTTCAGCTTGGTATCTGTCACTGTGCCAGGTATACAAATATACGCATGTGTTTAAGTAAGTGAGGGGGATTACTGAGGATCCGCTTTCGTGGTTGCGTTCGACATAAGCTGCTGCATGTCCACCTTGCAATCTTCTTTCTCAAGGTGGAGAAAAAGAGATTCTGAGATTCTTAGAAAAAGGGGGGAGAAAGTGCTGCCATGAATAATATATCTGCAAACTTTCCAAACTAAATAACGGCTGTAGGCCTATGCAACAGCACCATTTCAGTGAAATTCAAGGTCTCAAACCATATACTGTCTAATTACAGAGTCAAAATGTTCAGTTTTTACATTTAAATCATCGTATTTCTAATGTAAAGAGGGGGCAGCATGGATCAAATTGACAACTTAATCTGATTCTAGTGTAATTTTCTATGGCAAATGACACATCATTTCCACTTGGGAGAATTTGTTGTGGTCCACATTTCAGAGAAATGACAGTCTGCTGTTTTGCAACCATTGCAGATGTTCAATTTTTTTTGCAGAGAGAGCAGAAAATGATGTGACAGCCTGATTTCTTAAAGGACTGCACAGTGTGTTCTGAAGGCTACACTGGCTCTGCAAGCAAACTTTGATGGATAGTGCTCCAAATTGGAGCCAAATAACTCCCCCATCAAGAGTGTTACAGCAAGAAAAACACACATACATGAGTGATAGATGAGGGTCTGAGTAGAGGCCGAAGGGCAAGGTGGTGCAGACTAAGGAGCTTTTCTGGCCTCTTATGATAATACCTCTTCAACACCAGGAAATGGCTGTGTTTGTCTAGGGCCAGAAGTGGGGCAAACACCAGGTTGTGTTTAGTGGGGATAATTTATGGTACCTTTACATGTGGGTGAGTTTGAGTGGCGCTGGGTGGTTGGGTACATGTGAATATATGACACTCAGTGTATGCCTCTGTTCAACAGGTTTTTAGGAAACAACCAACACAAAGTGTGGATGTTCTTCTCGTTTGTATTGTTGCACATGTGCGTCAACCTACTGTATACGCATGGATATGTGCGTGTGAGTGTCAGCTTATTCATGTCTGGGCCAGGCCTGGTTTTTATCAGCCCAGAGGTCCCCACCATGTTCCCAAGCCCTTCTCCAGGGGCCCAAGATAACTTCCCTCTCCATGCTGCCAGGCCTCTGAAATAACAACACACCAGGTTTTCCTATCACTACTGCCCCGGCAAATGGAGACAGAACTGAGAACATGTGTGGACAAACTAGAGCACAGGGGAGGGTTGCTGTGGGGGAGGGGAAGGAAGGGATCCAGCAGATGGCAAAGGTGAAGTCTTTAGGGGCTTGACTTTGAATAGCAACTTCATGATAATCATAGTAGTTGCTCTGTGCTAGTGCTGCCAAATGCTAATAACTGGTACAGTTAATAATGAGCATAATGCAGAAACACTGAACAAACAAGATACAATTTAAAGAAGGAATTTCTAAATTCTCTTGTCTCATGAGGTTTTACGAATCCAATTGTAAAAAGAAGGTAAGGAAGAACCATGGGTTCCCTGGCAACGACGCTCCCTTGCAACCCCAAGTAACACGGTGTAACTCTACCCAGCAGCTGTCTAGGCCTGCTGACTGACAGTAGGTCTATGTGAGTTGGCACTTGCCCCAGGGTGACTGCAGATATTTGGCATGAGCTGATGGTGTGGGACATGGTGGCGGGCGCAAGGGGGCAAAAGCCAACCCGTGTCGGCCAGTGCATGCCAGGATATGGACAGACACCACAGTGCATTTCAATTGCCTGAAACACATGTTATACTTAGGTGTGGGCATGAGGACTCCAAAACATGATACCTGATATCAGTGTGTGTGAAAATGTGACATTGTGCGTGCAGATCTTCATTATAAATGCTGAACATGCAGGTCTGGGGTTGTACTGTCATTGAATATGTGCCATGCTTTTGTACAGCATTAAGTGCTTTAAGTCTATGCTCATTTTCTCCTACACACATTGCTCAAAGCTCCATTGCAGCAGAGAGAAGAAAGAGTTTATCTAAATTGAAAAAGAGGGTTTATCATTAGTGAACACTTTCTAATCAACATGATGAATACAGGCCATGTTTGGCTACTGTGTAAATAAATGTATGCTCATGAGCTGATCACAGGCATTTAGCCGCTATATGAAATCACCTGATTGGAATAATGAGACCCACAACAAGAGAGAGAGAGAGAGAGAGAATCAGAAGCAAAAGGGATAAAAAGAAATTGCGTAAGATAGAGGATGTGAGAATAAGGAGCTGAGTTGAGCAACAGAACTGGGAACCAGGACACACACAAGACAAACACTCCATAACATAAGGAGGCTCTGAATAAAGCTATACATGTTTGAAAGTGAGAAGGTGTAACCACAGAGTAACCTCCCTTTGTCAACTCTCCGAAAGTGAATTAATAAACGATCTGTGTGCTCTGATGCCATGTGACACACAACTCAAGCTCAAGGTTGGGACTGGATCATAACACGAACACACACAGGCCAAACCACAGCCGCTTACAAACTGGTCTTTAATGTTGGCGTTCTGGCTGTGAAAATGGCTTCATGAAACATTAAGCCTTGCTTTTTACTGAGTGCCTGCATGGGTTGATTATAGAACTGTGCGTGAGTCGATGACTGTGCGCCTTCATTTTCTTTCTGTGATAAATTGCACTCACCCGTACTTAGATCCAGGAAGAGCTGAGCTTAACTAATCCACAAACTCAGTGCGCAGTATAACAAAAGGCTTTAAGGTTAACATTTAGTCATCAGATGGATGCTCCCTCCCTGAGTCACTTAGGATGAGTGCAACAGCAAAATAAGCTTTAATAATCCCTATTCCCGCAAATTCATAGGTCATTTACATTACAAGCAACCAGTAATGAGAAGTGCAAGGGGCACAGGTCTGAAAATATTCCTGTGACCTTTCAACAATCATGTAAGGAAGGCTTGCAGGAAAAACATTATCTAAGAAGAGGGGCTGAGCACAAACTGTTTCTTTTCCTTCAATATAACAACATGCAGCTGAGAGCACACATAAAATCTGCAACAAATGATTTGAATTACTGGGTATATCATCAACACATTTCTGCCCTTGGCATTTGTAAAACAGTCAGAGGTAAGGAAATAGAAAATGAATTTCATACATCAGGTTTTTGCCTGCCAGCTCTTAAAATACACTCTTACACATTAACCATACCCTGGTCATCTTTACCAGGCTGACTGCCACACACAGTGCCTCTTAGTGTTTGAAGGCCAAAAGACATTCATGAATGCTCATGCTGGAGTGTTTGCTCTTCACTCACTAACAGAGAGGTTATCTGCCCATTGATACTTGCTAATCCGATGTGACTGGCAGCGTTTAAGGCCCTCACTTCTTAAGCGCATATTCAACGGTGGAAGGAGCGGGTCATAAATATGGAGGGAGCAAAAGGGCTATTTGCATTAGAGGGCTGAAATGGACTTGGAGAGGCCAATAGGAGGTAGAAAGAGAAAGGAGGAACAAGGGATCAAGAGAGAGACAGGAGAAAAAGAAGAGGATCTGGGGAGGAGAAGAGGGGATCACCGGGGACAGGCTTTGTCATGTTAAACTGCCTCTCTCCACCCATGTTCTCCCTTTGCCCCCCTCTCCCTCTCTCTGTGGATAACACAATAGTCAATCACAGAGGGAATAGATTACGAGGGTTTGATCTTCTCAACTTCAGAGCGGGAGCACGACAGTGGAAGCGGGGGGAGAGGTCGCCGGTTCAGCGTGTGCGTGACTCAGGTTTGTAGGAGCATGAGTTCAACAACGTTAAATGACATGCATTCTCACTGGGGTCTTTCTCTTAAAACCCAGAAACCCCATTTAGCTTTGTCACTCTGTGTACTTGTCAATATGAGTTAGAGCTAATAGTTAACCTCGCTTGTAATTTACCCCCCACCCCCTTCATGCCTTCAAGCCCCAGCAGGCTAACGTGCATTCCTCTACTGTACATGAAACCCATAATACCAGCAGTTCCTTTCATAAATTAGCTTCCAAGTACAAATGTCAGGTTTTGGAGTTGAAAGCATATTATTGTGGATGTAAATGGAGGTATTTGCAAGGGCGTGGGCAGAAAGATGCAGCAGGCGTGCTATTATCCTGTCACTGGTCTGTTAAAGAGCTCAATGATGCCAGGACCCGAGGGGGTTAGTAGGTCAACACACAGGGCTAAAATGGCCTAAAGAACCCCGGGAGGCAGCTGACATATTTAGAATAGCCAGACCCACAGGAAAACAAGCTAGCAGCCTGCTGGTAAGACATGAAGTGACAAATCAGACTGCTAACAGGGCCATCATTATACACAGAAGATATCTGACAGACTGCTGAAAACCTCTGCCTTTAAAACAGACCGACTAAGGATGGAGGAAGGTGCCCGACACCACGGCGGGACCCTTTAAACACCTTTGTCGGAACACTTCGTACTCCGCCACTGCTCTCCTGCTCATACCACCTAATGATGACTGATGACACACATTTGATTCAGCTGTCTGATGTGCAGTGTCAGGGGGCTCCTTAGTGGAATATTTGGGCAGAGTGAGGGGAGAGCGAGTGGGCGGACTGAGGCAGACTCATTTGTCTTTAGTGTCAGCGCTAATGCAAAAAAAATAAATAAATAAAAAGTGAGGCGCTTGTCGATAGCACCGGGAGGTAACGTTTAGCGGCGTGCTTAGGAAAAATGGCTGATGAGAGCAGGCAGAGTTATCAAGGGAGAGCAGTGGGATGTTACTAGAATTTAATGAAGGACATGTTTAGTTTCCTCCATATGGGTCGTGCTTTTCTCTTCCCCGGGTTCTGTGTGTGGATGTGTGCGTGTTATCTGTGCCTCCGCAGACACTAATTTCCTGCATGGATCCCTGACCTTTCAGTGTAGCCTGGGGGAAGCCATTTGATCATGACACACACATACACACACTTATAGGCTACACACCAGTCAGCAGCACACTGGTTTTAGTAGGACAACGTTGGTCTTTGCTACTGTGTTCATCACAAAAAAACATGTATAAACCAAGGATGGATATAAATACTTAAACACACAACTTCAAGTTATTCAAACTGAAGCACTCAAGCTAAATAAACAGAAAAATGAGCCAAACAGACTGGATTTCCTAGGGTTCAGCTGTCTCAAAGAGGGGCTTGCGTATTTGCTAAATTGGAACTGTGTGTCAACTTCATTAATGAGCAGATGCTTTTTCTGGATTTTTTGAACATTGTTAAAAAAAAAAAAAAAAAGTCTGGCTCAAAGGATGTTCTCTCTTGGAATAATTCGACCACTGGGTGACTCCTTAAGTCTGCACCTTCCCCTATGTTATCTGCATGGTATCATTTTCAAAGTTTCTTCCATTACATGAAAGAACAACAACATTTCAACTACAGACAAACTCTGAAAGTAGGTTTTTACAAACACAAACATCTTTCTTTGTACCATTTGCTACTCCATGTGCAAATGTTCCATCAATACAATTTCCCCAAATGCTATTTTGCAAAGATGCTGACACTGCCAAAAATAGCAGTTACTTGTTTAAAGAATTATAAATTAGCCAAATAAGCCGTTACTGGCACAGCTCTACGACAGTGACTAGCTATGTGACACTAAAACTATGCAAAATATGTAGTTTTAAGCCAAATACTAACATCAAAATGTCAAAATAGCACCCTGGCAGTCCACAACTCCTGGGAAAAACCCTGTCGTCCCTTTCTTAAGTGGGTCGCAAATACTGGTGTAAATAACCACCATGTATGTTGATATGCATGTGAAGCATCATGCTTGCTGTAGACACCAGTAAGCGTGCCTGCCAAAAACAATGAGTGGAAGTAACCTGAGCCAAGCCTTCAGGTGAGCCTGGTGTTAAAGCTTCCACTTCTCTCTCCTGTTGTCTTTCCCTCTAGGGTCCAGTTAACCCTGGCTGGCCTTTTGTTGAGCGCTCCGTCTCCCAGCCTTGTGACCCGGGCCTCATTATGACCCTGGAAGTGACTGGGTGTTGTTTATTGCGACCCAGTTCCTGCGCAAGTAAGGAACACACGCCTCTCCCAGTTAACTCTGTCCATTAAGCTAAGTGGGGCCCATCAATAATTCAGCGGTTTCCAATGTATAATTCAAGGGGATAAGGGGGACTGTCATGAATAGCGACACACACAGGTGGAGAAAGAGTATAGTAGTTTGGACTCAAACTTCACTGTAATACTACACACTTGATGATAGGGAACATGGTATCAAACAACAATACATCCATCTGTTAAGCAGCAGGGTGTGAAAGCAGATGAACAGTAAAAGAAAAGATGGAAAAGCAGAGAAAATGAGGACATGGAGAGTCACAGGGAGTGATCCAGAAGCACAATTCTGAATGTAGCGCTATGGAATGAACATTAAGAGTGCAAACTGAGGTAGCATAGTGAGATTATGTTATGAAAGATCATGAAAAAGGGAGAAAAGAGATAAAGATGTACTTTATTTTGTTGCTCTAATATGTCTTGATTTATAAATCACATTTAATGTAAAAGCTGAACTGAGTATAGAGCCCAAGAAGAGAGAAAATTAGGGCAAAGCATTAAAAGTGAGAGCAGGCAGCTTTACAGTACTGCTACCCCCTCCTCCTCCTTCCACTGTGTAGGCGTGGGTCCTGGGGGAGCCAGCGATGTTAATACAGTTATTAAGCCTCTCCACTGAAGCCTGCTCCACCTCCCCAACCCTCAGCATCAAGGAGCCTCTCTCTGCCTGCCAGCTCTCTTGCTTCCACAATGAGATCAAACAGTCCCAAGTAGGCCAGCTCTGGGGGAAGCCGATGATGGAGCTTCCCGCTGAGTAGCGAGGGCAGGTGAGGTTGGTCATGTCAAGCCCAAGGAGCATCCCAGTAGGCTTTAGTGAAGGGTGGGCGGGGGGCGGTGGAGGGGGATAGGTTTCAACCTTGCAGCGGTTCCTCCTTCTCTTTCCTCTGGCTTTAAAGTCAGCTGACCAAGATTCCCATGCACCTCTTCCTAGAGTTGGGGATTACAGTCATGAAAGGTTTTAGCAAACATATGAGCACGAGTGGATTTCTTCCCTTTGCTTGCTTTAGGATGTATGTAGCTGTGGAGGTTGATTAGAGGTGAGCAGTGTGGGGAAGAACTCAGTACATAAAAGGTGCAGTTTTGATGCAATTTCCATGACTATTTTCTATTTTACACATCCAATTCACTAGTTCTTCAACAACTCTAGTTACTACCATGATGATTTTACAGCAGGAAATACAAAAGATTTTAAAACACAGCATTTTACAAAAAACAGTGTTGTTTCAGGTTCACATTACAAAGGAGTTGTTAACAGCTCCAACAAATAATGACTTTATCTAAACTTGTCTTATATTTGTATTTTGATACATGTTCTAATGATCCTGTATTTCATCAAAAACTGAAGATTAAAGAAAAACATACAAAAACTGAGATACTTGTTCTACTTCCCTCTCATTAATCTCTCATGACTCCTCAGATTTGTCTGGTATGTACATATAAAACTGGACAGAAACTAGTTCAAACTAGCAACAACTGTGAAAACATTAATGCCTCAGTAATAATTCTAATGATGTAATGAGATATACTTTTATTTCTACTCTTTGCTTTAAATAGCATTTTGACATACGGTTTTTAGATGCAATGCAGAACTTTGACATTGATGTATTAGTATTTCCACTTAAGTGAGGGATGTGAATACTTGTTCCACCACTGCTTAAGACTTATTTGGTGGCCAGGTTAAGGTCAGACTTTGATCTGCAGCCGGGGGAATCCCTCTTTCACCATCAGAGGCACCTGGCTGGTCACCAGTGGAGCAGACGGACGTGTGCTGGTGCGTGTGTCTAATCGCTGCATTAGATCCAATCCATAATTCACACCGGGGGAGGAAAGATTAGTGTTGCCACTCTTTCCTTTAGCCAGAAGAAGCAAATCTGGGCAGCCATGCAGACTGCACGCAACATGCAAGGTAAAAAAGCAGAGGGATTTTTAATCAGAGCTACCAACCTTCTAAGCTTTACTGTTTAACATTTCTGTAGGTGATGAGGTTAGAGAGTGGGAACAAGTTTTGCCATAGCAACAGGCCCACATGTATAAGGTTAGTTAAAACGGTTGGAAATGAAGATAAGGTCTCATCATGACCTGATACATGACACAAAATGTAGAAAGGAAAGGAAGGAAGAATGGATTAAGAGACAAGCGAGATAAGGGCAAATATTGTAATATGCTAAATAGGACGGGGATATAGGTCATTCTGTACCAGACTCAATTTGCCCATGCTGGCCTGTTGGCAGCCGCTGGATGCAGGCCAAGTCTCCATCAGTCGCACTAATAATATCAGTCACCCAGCCAAGCTTCTCTCTCATTCTCTCTCTACCCTCTCTGTCTGTTGTCTCCCTTCACTTATTTCCTCATTCTTTTCCTATCCATTTCGCTCTCCACTGCTTTTTGTTCAAAGGAGAAAAGGGCAAAAATCCAGAGGCCAAAAATGACATTAAACCCCCTGAAAGGCTCCATAGAGATTATTGTTTGAAAATGCCAGCTCTCTCTTTGCCCCCCCTCACCTCTCCTCTCCTCTCCTGGTGCCTGAGATCTCTCTCTTTCACCCCCCCCCCTCGTTTTCTTTCAGCTGAGAGGTGCTGACAGCCCAGACACAATAATCCAGCTCTATTGTGGAACCGCTGTGGTGGCAGCAGTGTTGTGCAAAGGTTTCCCACGTATGGCGCGAGGGCAAAGTAGGATGTCACGTTGTGGTGGTGGCACAGAGCAGTGGCGCTACAAGCAAAGGGGCCTGGTCAACAGTTACTACAGGATGCCATGCTGCGCAGCTTGACAGCTCTAGTTCAAACTGTTGTCACCTTTTCCATTAGTAAGCACTCAAGCTGGAGCTGGAGAGGAAAGAAAAGCCTATTCGCTTGATTTTATCTCAAAGGAGTGCAGTCAAGGCTTAAACATTGATCATAGTGCTATAGTTTGGTGCACCAGACTGGGATGTTTATGCGAATAAGAGCTGGGGTGACTCAATACCCGTTTTATGTCCGGTACCAAACAGAAACTAGAAAAACAGCCCAAAGAACAATGTTGCTACTCTTAAGAACTGGACCTGATATATGTAAATGTAGAACTTTCACTGTCTAAAGGAGCGCACAGGGAGAAAAGGAAGCTAACAAGGAAGCAAACATTAACACAGAACAGAAAAAAAAAACGAAGCACCATACTAAAACTTTAACCAATTAAAATTATGTTTATGATAAATCTAGTGCAGTGTCAAACTATGTAAAACCCATAAGCATCATGTGACTCCTGCTTCACTTTACTGCATGCTGTTGTGCATCTACAAAAAGATTAAAACTGAACTATTTTCAAATCCCATTTCTTCCAAGACTGGGTCGATACTGAAACTGAATATTGGATTTGCACATAGGTGTGACACAACATGTTGGAGTGTAAAAGTGATTTGTGAGGACGCACAAGGCAATCACTTAAAGACATAATTGTGTTATTAAGTAGAAGTGCTGAACAAATGCCCCTCTTCATTCCCTCCTTTCCTACCCTCCTGATGTAATTTTAGCTGACTATAAAAAGCTTTCCTCGGGTTACTGTTAAAAATCCAGTGGAATAACAGAATGTGCCCTTACGGCGCTAAGTGCTGCATGGTTGCATATTTCCCACCTCCTTCCCCAAACTAAAGGAACATCCGGCCTGGATCCAGCATGGGAAGGCTTTGGAAAAAAGACGACTAGGAATGCGGTGCAGACAAAGACGTTTATGTGTCGACTTTCATCCAGAAAAAGAGGGATCATGTCATCCTGAGGGCTTTATCTATTCCAGTGCATTGTTGAAACATAAAAAAAGGAACAGCAATACGCTACTAACTTAACCCTACTGGGGCTCTTGGCAAATTAACAAGCAGCTAAGAGGGTTGGGACACATTTAGTTTGGAGAACAAAAGAGCTCCTCTGCATTTGACACGACCACTTCATTACTGATATCTGCCGGGCAACAATCTCACTTACTCGTGGCTGAGGTACTTGACTAACAATGGCCCAGATAAGACACAACAGGTCACCCCAAAGGTTGGACAATATGTCGCACTGAAATGAAGAGGCCGCTTGATATCAGAATACCTTTCTTTTAACACCCACTCATAACTTCCAACAAACAGGACCCAGTTGTTTTAGTCTCCTCTCTTTCACCTCTCTTAACCTACGCGTGTTCAGAGTTGCTTGACTATAGGGCATCTTTCACATTGCACAATGCTAATATCACAAACAGGGTCATGGGGAACAAGCAGTCTGTAATATGAGCCAGTCTGACTCCTTCAGTCAAACACGCTGTCCTATCCATCACTATCCAGCACTACACTCTTCCTTCCCACCTCCACCGCACTGTTGGCAAGTCTATTTCATCCCAGTCCCAGGTGGGCCTTTAAGAGTCAAATGTCAGAGGCCGAGGCTCCAGCCAGACATGTAATGAATATGAAATGATTCAGAGGGGCTGTGGGAAAGAGAAGAAAGTGGCGTTCAGACAGACTGGGCTTCTCTGTCACCAGCTGAGACAAGACTGTGCCAGGCCGAACAGGGCTGGGCCCGGATAACATGCGGGAGAGAGACGCGGAGAGAGGAGGTGATACACAATATGGATATCTAAAGTTACTTTGAAAAGACGCTCCCATAAATCAAGACATGCAGAAAGGACTTGTCTTCCTCCAAACATGCTCTCTGTGTGCGCCCTGGGGGCCCGTTAAAGAAACAAACACCAGGTATTATGAAAAGCAGCCAAATAAGGACTGCACTTATTAACCACAATGAGATCATCTAGAACATCAAGGCATCTCGGCTATCTTAGGAACTGGCCTGCTAGCTTGTTAAAAAAGCACAGTTGTAGCCGAGGGGACTTTGTTTTGTGTGTAGAGACAAATAAGGATAAGTTTGTGTGATTCAGAGCTCCATCTTCCCTCTTGCATGAAACACGAACATGAGCCTGGGTAGAGTGTTCAGTCTTGCTCCTTGGTTAACAATGCTGACTGAGAAGGCAGCAACACAGCGCTATTTTTTACCCAGACAGCAGGAGAACTGCCAGGCACTTGTATTTTTAGCATACTAACCTCTACCCTATTTTCTCGGCTGTCCCATTCTGTAAATAGGAGGGCATTCCATCGTGGTGTGTGTGTTGTACTTGAGGTGTACGTTGTTGTCATGGATGTGATGTTAACACAGATCCCCAGAGGGAGACCGAGGGATGAGTGTGTTGGTGGAAACAGCAGCCCAGCGCTTCGGCCCTAGAGCTAGTGGCCTGATAGAATGCGGCTGACTGCTCAAGAGAGGCAGAGGAAGGCAACGGTCCTCTGCAACTGATGAAACAATGCAACATTCCATGTAATCACTCTATATATAGCGAATGCCGGCAAAAAGGGGGGTTGTAGGGCAGGAAATCTTGTAAAATATGAGGAAAATTAGGGCAGGCGAGCATTAAAGATTAATCGTGACACTGACTGGCCAGCTCAGGCTTGCCACACGGAGAATGCCACTGTAGAGATGGGAAACAGAGAGGGAGAGCGAGATAAAGTGGGAGACAGAAAAAAGACACTTTGGGAATGAAAATGCCTCGCAGATGAATTCTGGGGTGATGAATGTCCCTTGTTCAATACCCAGATGAATTTATGTGTGTTCCATTATGAGAGGGTGCAGATGAAACAAGAAGATAGGGCGGACGGATGGGAAGGAGAGTGAGAAACAGAGTGAGACCCCTCCCTCAATGTGCTGCTGAGCTAGCCATGCAGAGCCCATTGCGAAGAAGCCATCTGTAGAGATAAGTAAGGAAGTGATTACAACAGGCGCAGCTCAATTTCTGACAGTTGACGCTTGACTGCCCCTGTAGAGGCGAATTGATTTAAATGAAGAAGCTATGAATATTTTAAAGGGTAGAACCCCCTTTAACCTGAACTATGAGATCCCCTCCTACCTCAGTGTGTGTATGTGTAACAGGACAGGCATGGGGGAGAATGTAATTATTGATAGTGAGATTAAAGCCCTATTGTCACAATGTCTGCAATCAGCTGTCTTTTTTAAGCTCAGATGAATCAATGACACTGCCTGGATCCTTTCTGTCTCCTCCGCTTTATTCATCAAAGTGGGCTTTGCAGTGTACACCAACCCTTGTTTGGGGATTTAGCGTCAAACCAAAGTGGTGTACAGTACTCTCTGACTGATGCCTCCAGCTAATTCTCTCTGCAAACAAGCTGGGGCCCATCAGTGGGTCTGAGCACGGTTCATGTAGCTCACAAGAAAACACTGGCCAGACAAAAATACACTGAATTTCTGACATCATCAATATGAAATGACACTGCAATATGCACCAACAAGGCAAGACTAGTATCACCCAGTCTGCACTGACCTGGTTTGTGTGTTCAGAAGCAAGTTGTTGTGCCAAGGTTCAAGGTGAACAGCCACACCTACCTATTACACCTTAAAAAAAAAAACAAAAAACAATAACAGACGCAACTGCCACTATCAAACAGAACATGCTCCTCCGTTCCAGCCTGTACCCTTGTGGCGTGTTAAACATCCTGTTGCGACGGGCATCTCTATTTAGTAAACGATGAATCGCATTAAAAAGGGCAGCAGCTTTGAAGGTTGGTGGCAAGGTGCCGTTTTGGGAGCGAGTGATGGCAGGTTGTGAAATGCTACCCTGCGGCCTTTCCCAGGAGAACGGCAGCAGCAGCGCTGAACTCCCTTCACCTCTGTGCCATTACAAACATACCTTGATGACAAAATGTGTTATTGATGTTCACCTGAAGGTGAAAGCAGGCGTGTTTCTGTGGACATACTGATCTTTCTCTCTCTCTCCAACACACACAAACACACTCTCACTCTGTGTGGCGTTTGGGCTACTAAATCACTGTCACCATTGGCTGAAAGGGGTTAGGCAGACGTGGCGCAATAAGGAGCCTGCCTGACGCTTCCCTTCCCTGGAAACACAGTGGACCTTGCCTCAACACTGTCCATCTATTCATCTATCCAACACAGCCCCAGGACAAAGGCTCCTCAGCCTGCACATGAAAACACTGAATGCACAGACCTAAAAGAACATGCACAAATTACTATGCGACTCTATTATGGGACTTGGCACGACATAAAGGGCAAACAGTGCATTTCAGGAATATGAAGTCCGGGGATTTGTAATACCACTTCAAGTAAACAATGTCACAAGCTGTAATTCTACTTATGTTTTAAGCAGCTTTGCCAAGAAACCCTGAGTGGTTTGATTAAAAAAATATATATTTTATGTTCAGCTTTAATAGGTGACCCCTTTCTCCAGCTGTTTATGACAGCAGCCCACACTTGAATGCCAAAGATTCTCTGGCCAATTCTATTTGGGGACAGAACAGGCCTCTATGTTTATGCTCTGTTGTTTATTTTCCCCCCAATTCTCAGCATACACTTGGAGAAAAAAGAATAAGTATGTATAAATAAAAGGAAAAAGGAAGTGATATTCTTTGTTTTTCCCAAGGCCAACACAAATCTGCAAGTCCACACACATAACCCACAGTTTTTCATGTTGCTGCCTAACAGCACAAACATTTTTTCTTGCTTGCCCTCTGATGCTGCAGTCTTTCTCAGAGAGCCAAAAGAAAAACCACATGGGTTTTGAGCTCCACCAGCAAAGCCTTACATTTCTTTTCTTAAAAAAAGAAATCAGTCCAACTAACCTCCCCCTTTATCATTGCCTAAAATTGCTCCTTACAGTGTGTCACAGCAAAAAAAAAAACCAAAACAATAAAATACCATCTGTTTTTTCACGGGCCTCGGCTCCTGCTATGCAGAAAACTTCCGCACTTAAATACCACATGAGTCAGATTAGTCCGCCAGTCACTTGCCCCTCAGACACACAGCGTTCATTTCCAATAGCACACTTGGCTGTCGCTGCTTTCAGACGACAAACTTGCTAAAGCTTGCTTTTCCCTCAACCTCGTCCTCTTTCTCTGAAAATCTCTGGCCTACTTTCTTTCATTTTGTGGAAAGCAGTGAAAACAACAACAGCAACAAAGAGCAAGTAACCTATGGACTGGTGAGCATTGGAGCCCACCATGCAATCCCCTCTCTCCCCCAATTTAGTGTGTGACAGTCATGTGAACAAGGCCATGCACATTCTTTCATGCATGAGCCCATAATTGCTGTAAGGATTCTGACAGGCCGACGGTGAAAAATCAAGAGCATTTCATCTGCAAAGCTGGAGGCTTTTTACTATGAAAATTTAGCATTTGTTTGATCCACAAATAACCCCATCGCAAGCGGTTCACTGACATCTCCAGTGACTCTGCAAACCTGCGCTGACACAGCAGTTGCACTAAAACAGTCAAGACAACTAAAGTGGCAGCATCTTTGAGGAACTAATAACATCAGGGGGATGAAGCATCCATATGATCTGGATTTATGCCCGGACACTTAATGGGTCCTGGAGGCCGTTTTAGGCCAGATTCACTTCAGCGAAGATGTCACTGAGTGCACCGTTAGAGCCAGAGAGCTCGTCTGTAAAGCCTATAATGAATAGTTAGAGCCCATGTGGAGAGGTTGAAAAAACAGAGGACTAAAAAGGAAAAGCACTGAGGGGGTAAAAAAAATGTTTAACTCCACCAGCAATCTGTTTCTAAACCCACGTGCAGAGGATAACATACCAGAAGACTACTGTCTGTGAAGTTTCTATTTAAAAAAAAAAAAAAAAAAAGTCCAGAAACAGATAAAGCCAGCAGATGTTTTTAGGATTGTCTTGTGCTTTTGAGCCTCACTGGTTTGGATTCCTGCTCAAAAGCACAAAAGCAGGAGGTGCAACAAAAAATATCCCACTGTTTTTTTCTGTTTTATTTTCAATCCTTATGATCCAATAAGCCTTGCAGCCACGTGATGACACTAACGGATGTAATGCCTCTTTCTCCTCTACACCCCCCAACACACACACACACACGCACACACACCACTCCCCAGTTGTGCACTAAATTTTTTATTACACTGAAGCAGTAAGGCAAAGAGCAGCTATACCACCACCCCCCATCATCTACACACACACACACACACACATTCCCCCTTCTGCAACTCCTCCGTTGAGCAAAACAATGTGGAGTCGAGTAAGGGATCAGAGGTCTTTTCCTGGGCCAAACCCCCACAGTCCCCCCCTCAGACGAGCTCACATGGTTTGAATCAATGCTGCCACTAGAGCTGTTTAGTGGGCCAGTTCAATAAATTCTATCAAGCTGGCCTGATATCTCGCTTTGAAAAAACAAAAAACAACATACATATATATGCAGTTTGTCCATTTAGTCTGTAGGAAATTATAATAATGTCATGCAACCTGAAAAAATAAACTGGGAAGAAGAGACTGAAGGAGAGGCCGATCGCAGTCAAAACCAAACAGTTGTGCATTTGCGTTTGTTGTTGCTGCCAAACATCAGAAATTCCTGTTTAAATTTCCCTTTGTCGCGTGTTTCTATAGTCTTGAGATGAGGAGGAAATTGGCCCTTAAGAGCCTGTGGAGATTCCTGCCTTTTACGCTCCTTGAGCTGTGAAAGACAACAGAGCTATCGGTTTTATAAAAGGCCTCGCTCCAGCTTTGTGCAGGGCAGCCCCTTTGAGGTAAAGAATGGGGAAAGGCCTGTGATACTTTGTTGTTGCAATAAAACTCTCCCTTATTGCTACAGATACAGTATCAATAAACTGCAACCTCTCTCCTCCATGACGATTACTCAACCGGAGAAAACTACATACTTTACACTGACGGACACACACATGCAAAGAGTCCTGGGTGATGTTTTAAAATCTATCAGATGCTGACGAGCTATTTTTAGATGTGGCAGAAACCTGTCATTCCTGATCAAATGCACTCAGACAGTAAAATATTCATCCCTGTTTACAACTAATAGGATTCAACATATATTATATTATTATGTGCATATTATGAAACTAAATGTTGAGCCAAATATGCTGTTTACACATGTCTACAGACAAATACCCTACAGAACCATGTCCAACTGATTCTTCAGCTTTTCCAAATATAAATCACTTTCTAGATATGCAGATAATTAATTCAGAGACTGACTGAGACATTAAATAGACAGGACTGTTCTGTTATAGGTGGTTCTGCTCACGGAAACTGGCTCATGGGTGCAGCTATCCAGATTACCAAGGGGAAGCCATGGGATAACAGGCAGGAAAGTTTGATCTGATTAACGTTGGCATGGCTTGCAAAACCTTGTCTGTATTAAGTGCATGTTTCAGGAAGGCAGAAGCTTTAGATAACATATCCTGGACCAGAGTGACGACGGGTTTTCTGGGAGGTTTTTTTTTTTCTGAACCTGGGCACATTCTGAGACAGGGAAGAGAGAGAACGCCGAAAGTGGGTCAAGTATATATAATTCAGTTATGAAGCTCAGTTATGGAGATAACATGGTTTTCTGTTTGGCACATATTAAGGTGTTTAAATAATTGAGGCAAAAACAGGCTGAGAACATAAGAATAAAGGCCGGGGAATAAGGATTCTGTGATTGTGGTGTGATAATAAAATCTGGTGTAGATTAAAGCATGTCAGATTTAAGGTTACAGAGATGAATAGAGAGGCTTTAAGTTGTCTGTTAGTGAAATGAAGTTGAGGAGGCAGGAGAAGACACCTACAGTGATTGGAGCCGTTCCAGTGCTGGTTTCTGATGGACGTGCTGTAGGGATGTGGCGCTCCGGGCACCAGTCCTTTCTCTGGGATCAAGCATCCTCTGCTCTGGTTGTAGTAATCCATCATTAAAAACGGGTTCGGGCTGGGATTCAGTCCCACAACGTCCACACTCTCATACATCATACGAAGCGGTACGAAAGCAGGGGATTATTATCAAGAAAAGAACTATAGTGGCGCAGGCAAAGAGCACACGGAGCCGATGGGTTTTCAGCTCCGCCACCAGCAGAGGTAGAGACTGAGGGAGGGGGGCAAAAGGGGGGGAAACTGCATTAAAATCGAATAAAAAGTGGTAAATCCAAACACAGCGTGGACGTCGGAGCATTTGGCATCTTCTTTTAGTGTGGTATTTATCTAAAAAAAATAAAATAAAATAAAAAATAAAAAAAAATAAAAAAATAAAAAAAAAAAACAAGCCGAGGTTCGGATCAGTGTCTCAATCTGAGAGAAGAATGTGTAAAAGCAGTGCGCATGGTTTCCACAAATCAAACCAAACGCGACACGATCAACTTTAGCAGCATTTATGGGTCCTATCGGCCTCGGTTTCAAACAGTCAGATCTGAGGCTGTATCCACACCACAAACACGAAAAAAAAAAAAAAAACAGCCGAATAAAATCCCACAGGAGACAACACAGATCTGCCCAGTCCGAGTGGGTAACGCACAGTGGATCCCCCCCACGCGCACACACGCACAAACACACGCACGCACACACAGACGCACACAGACGCGCAGATCACAGAGGAAAGCCGTCTAGTTGCAGTTTGTCCTTCGGGTTCTGCTCGGTTGTCCCGTGTGCGCCCTCCGCCGTGGGTGGACTCCTGTCAGCCCCGTGGATCAGTCGCCGTCCCTCCGTGCGGCTTTTCCCCCCTTTGGCTCAGACTGTTCAGTTCCACGGTTCGCGTGAAACATCCAGCACCGCCTTGTTTGTCTGTGGACAGAGCAGCCTACACCGTTCCCACACCGAACCGTGCGGATATCATGTTCTGCAGAAATGTGACAAGGCACAGCAGCTGAGGGCTCTGGCTCCACCTCCACTAGGCTTTTTTCCTCCTTTTTTCCCCCCTCCTCCCCCCTCTGTCTCTTTTCATGCGTGGCTCCTCCTCCGTTTAACCCCTTCACGGACGTCACCAGTGGATCTCCCTCTCTGCGAACACCGGCCCTGCGTGGGACTGTGCGCGGAGCCTGGTGTCCTGTCTCAGATTTAGGTGCGGGGGCTTTAAATAGGAATGTGTTTGAGGACATGATGAAGTTATATAAGCTCATTAATGAGTCTTTTATATCTTTACTCTGGCTTCGTGGACATAATGAGAGCTGCGCGGACTGTATCTCTCGCTGTTTTTCCTGGAAGTTCCCTCTATGTTCTCACTCTTTATTTGGGCTCCTCCTTCCAGACTAATGGGACCCTTTCCCCCATGCTCTCATCAGTCCCTACCCTCTGATTTTTTCTCCCCCAGCCTCTGTCTCCCTAATTTGCCTAATGCTATGCGGCTGAACTTTTCCTGAACCCACGGAAGTAAGCAGCCTCACCTCCTGGTGACCCACTGGCTGACTCGGATTCGCCTCTCTCCGGCTCCCTCTCATCCCACATTATTCAAGGTTTACCACCTTGTACACTCCGTGGAGTAACACCATTACACTTTTCCTCGAATGCTGCCCACAGAAGCGCCCCACTTCACCCACAACTGCATAAAGCATCTAAAGTACCACAGTCACCGAGTCACTGCAACTGACACTCCACTTTTTTCACGCCGTGTTATTACAGCTGTGGGATAAAGTCCAGGAAGTGTTTTGCATCGAGTTGCATCACCTCTGCGATAAAACAGAACAGTTACTCCACCTTTACTCTGCAACATTCCATGCAACATTGTTGCAGCTTGTTAAGCAAACATGCATCAATGTCATCCCCAAAGTTTGAGTGCATGCCAAAGCTATCATAGGTACAAAGACACTAATACTTCCTTTTTCTGAGTCATATGATACAGTCATTAGCGATGCCAATTAAGGTCACAGTCCAACACATCCCAACGTGTCTGAACACCAGTCTGTGTTGTACTTCAACCTGGGATTGTCATGTTATGTGAAGTTTAGCTGCTGGATCAACGTGCCTGTATTTTCTAGTTTTCAGAGTTCAATCAGATGTATTTGTACCAGAGGGCAGCCCAGTTAAATCACTGTTGTTCTTATTTTGCTGGTGAAACAGGGACGCTGCACCAGAGGTACACTTAGAAACATCTAGGGTTTGACATCAGGAGTTAAGACAAACTAAAACCTAAAACTTGTTTAATGGTAAACTTTTTCCCTTCCATTTATATACTAAGCATGTGTTACTTTCAGCTGCTTTAGGGTTTCAGTGGTGATGTGGAACTTTCTCCAAATAAAACCTGAATGCCTGTGTGAGCACACATATATTTACACATATGCGGACAATGCCAAAAACCCGTAGAACTTGTGCTGTAATCTACACCCGTAACTCACAATACCTCCCCTCCCCCATTCTCTATACACCTGAGCCACAGGGCACAGCCAGGTCTGACCAGCGTGGTTTTTGAGGGGGATTATCTGCATGAGGCTTGGCAGGGGGGCCCACTCCGCCCCCACTGACTGTGACACTTATTTAATGCAGACCCCAGTGTGTTTACACTGCCTGATAAGAGCCCAGTGTGCAGGCATAGGCCACTGCGACCCCTTGCCTGCACTGATAGTGCAGCCACACATTCCTTGACAGGATTAGCTCTATGAGTAATGGCTGTCAGAAAAATGCTAATTTTCCAGGCTCTGTTTTCTTCTCCAGGGGGAGAGCATTCATCGTTGGGTAATACACTGTGATTGCATTGAACAAACTAAGAGATAACAGATAGTTGATCATTGCTTCTAAGAGAGGGGGAGGGAAAATGTTACATTAGACGTTTTTTCTGTCTTTTTCCCAGACTTTTTGCTTTGTTTCACAGATTTCTGTAATTTATTTTTCATCAAAACTCCTTTTATCAGGCCAAAAACCCACCCAAAAAAACAGGCATGTGAAAGAAAAATAATGTAGTGTTTGTATCTGCACAAAAAAAGTGATAAAGGGGAATGCAGTGTGTCTTTTCAATTAGCTGTTGGAGAGTTGGATGTATTATTTTTACATCATTAGCAAAATGAGTGCTGTCTAGCGCCAGATGCTGTCCAGTCAATAATATGGGTCCTGTTATGACATGAAAACAGAGATGGAGATGACGCAAATACAGACAAAGCATTGGAAACTCTGCATAGGCAGTATACTTAATCCAGTCTCACAGAAATTAAAAACAAATGCTTTTATTATCCATATTTGCATTCTGATCAGTATTTTTAAAACTTAAAAATTATGTTAGTAACCTATGTTTTATTCTGACTGCAAACGCTTAAATAAAATGTATTTTCATTTGTAATTTGGTGACATATGAATGTAAATTCTGAGACACAGGGTAGAGTTGGTTTGAGCAACTGATGCCATACATACAGGAGAACAAAAAGTGGTCAGTGGTCTCTACTGCGTCATCAACACTGTGTAAAAGCACAGAGAAGAGAGAGACACAGTCACAAGAGGCTCAGCCCGCATTAACACACCAGTCCAGGTAGCTGTTCTTGTTCCCACTAAATGAACGTCACACTCCTAAGAACACAGAAAAGTACTTTGGTGCGGAGTAGAACCAGAGAGAATAGAGCTGTCTCAATTCACTACCTTGTGTGTATGAAGAAAGTCTTTGTTGAATAGGTTGGATTATTGCAAAAAGTCCATACAAACCAATGAAGAGGTCTGATTAAACTCAGACATGGAGGTCTCTGAAATAGCTGGTTATGTAAGCGCAACTAACAGAGGAATACCTCTAAACATAGTGGTGAATCAGAGCAAAGCTAGAGTTGAAAGGCTAGTGGATACAAGAACAAGAGAAAGGGGAGAGTATTGGAAGAGAGGGGAGAAGGGAGAACGGGGGAATTCAAAGAGTTTTATGGGCAAGGGCAGAGAGGAGATTGCTGGCTAGACCTTGAGGGTGTCAAACTATTTTTACTGCCCCCACTCTTCTTCTTTCTTCAACCCAATCTGGGGTGTTAGGAAGCAGTAAAAAGTGCCCCTCTTGCTGTTACTCCTCCAAGGAGATGAGCCGACAGGTTAGAACAAACAATAGGTCGTTATGTCATTTGGATTATTGTGTGTGATAAAAAAAAAAAAAAGTGGAGGATGAGGGCCTTGAGTGCAAAGCAGAGCTAGCAGCAGAGGAGCAGATCTTGGTTCAGCTAATTAGTGAATTTTTTTCAGTGGATTCTGGAGACAGTCCACCAACATCTGCAATCAGCTGTCCCTTGATTCCTCTGTTCCTGCTCTGGAGATCTTTTTTTCCATCATGGCAAGAAACACTTCCTGTACAGTGTGTTCTTTATTGGAGCAGACGGTCAAATCAAAACAGGGTGAAATCAAATTGTTGTAAAGTCATGGAAAAGTCGGCTGAGGTCTAGTTGGCCTAGAGACACTAAATGGGGTAAAAGGCAAAGGGAAAAACAGATCAGACTTGCTGTATCACTTGGACAACACTTGGCTTGGGTAAATGCTATCTCTTGACAAGATAAGGCCAGACATGTTGGAGTTAGAATGGCCTGGGCCTAATTTTAGAGTTCCTGTCTGCTTTAGTGGCTACTACACAAACACAGGGGCTCACGCTACACCTCCCCCCAAGCTCTCCTGCACATGTGCCAGCAGATGGCTAATGCCCAGACGATAAAGAAGTTGGGACAAGCCTCGGCAAAGCTTTCTATCTTTCTTAAATCTTCCCAGCAACCTAATGAAGCAACACAGCAGGGACAGAGAAAAAGGGAAATGCAGAGGGATGTGTTGTATGGCCTTGAAATGTGTCCTAATGTGAAAGACAGTGAGAGATTGAAAGATAGGGATGGTGTTGACCCAGGTCTCTATTACACTGTAGAGGAAAACATGCCGTCTGCATGTCAGCAGCATTATCTCACAACTGTGATGATCAACACCATAATCCCCCCACCCCCACTCCCACCACTGCCACAGCCCAGCAAACAACTTCCACATGCCTCTGTAACCAGCATCACATCTCCCCTGTGCACATGCCTGTGTGTTTACTTTTAAGTCTACCTGAAACTCTATGGTCCTGTCTGTTACCACCACGTTCCCCTTTACTGCCATTACAGTTTCTGTGTGTGTGTAATATGTGTGTGTTTGTTTGCACAGCTGGTTTTGTGCAGCCTGTACAGGCAGCACCAGCCAAACCCAACAGCTGTGCTCCCCGACAGCGAGCCAATGTGTAATGAGGGCCCGACCCTTCGATGTGAGAACAAGCTGCAGTTATCGATGAACACTGCACCGCTTCCACCTCCATTCTGTCAATCTACTGGATACACACACACACACACACACACACACACACACACACACACACATACACACACACACTCAAACCCTGACCTAAAGTTAAACTGTTCTATAGATCAGTGCATCTGTGTTTTGCTATCTTTAGTGTGGATGAGTGTGTGCGTGTATCTTTTCTAAAAAGACCTTCTTAGTGGCTGCAGGGATCTTTGTGAAAGCTACTCCCCCCGTCATTATCCCTTTAATGTCCCTCCAACAGCAGATTCCAGCATTTATGGTACAGGCCTATATCTGCCCATAAAGCCTTTTATTGTTTAGCCCAGCTCTATGGTGGCCGTAACCTGGTTTTCTCATTTTTTATGGGGACCTTCACTATATCACAGGGGGGAGAACAAAGCTGCCCACCATCGGTGTTTACCAAAGTATGGCCTAGTCATAAATCCATCATGGCCAGCGGCATTCTGGAAATACCTCAGCAGAGAGAGAGAAAGAGCAGGGGGGGAGGAGACAGAGCTTATTGTATAGCTTGTAGTCGTCCACACTCTATGGCCTTGAGTTAGAGAGCCCATCTCCGCAATGATCATTAGGTCTATGTTCCTTTGCACCAAGGCCATCACTCAGCAAATCAAGAGAAAATTGCTATGGATGTTACCCTGGAGGAAGGATATCTCAATATCCCTCATCCTGGGCTTGAAATGGCCCCCATTAGCTGTCAGGAACAAGGAGATGTTTAGTACATGTATGAATGGACAGCACTAATTCTATTAAAGAAGACAAGAAAGACAAAGTATAAAAGAGCAACAAAGTGAGCAGTCAAGGACGATAAAGGAGTGAAAGTAAGAGTGATAAAAGAGGGAAATACAGTATTGCAATGATATGGTGCAGAATAGTGCAGACTAGGTGCAAGGCTACAGTCCCTGCTCTGCTAAAACTCACTCAGAAATTGGCTTCAGCGAAGCAATTATAACTGAAGCTACATTCTCTTTACATATGTATAAAATCATTTATTTCCTCGATGTGCAGAATACCCAGTGGCCATCAGAGTTCAAGTCTACCAAGGTCTTCGGTGTTACACTGAATAGACTCAATGTGTAGCATAAAAGATATCATGGAAGTAAAGCAAGGCATTCAGCTAAGTTATACAACCTTTGCATATACACCACCAAGGCTAATATTGTTAACACCAGGGCCACTCAAACAACAACTAGCTATGCTCTGCCACAGACTTCACATGTCACACTAACGCATCACACGTGTACTATTGTGTCACTGTACAATTCTTAACCACTAATTCACTCACAGCAAGCTTGGGTTAGAGAGTAAAATAATATTCTATTATATCTTAAAAATATCATTTTCTAATGAATTCAAGTCAGCTATTAGTGAACTGCCTTCTATTTCATATATTCTCAGACTTGATGCTCTTGAATATAACTGGGATGTTGAAGCATAAAAAAAAATCCTCTGCTTTTCATGTACTATGTGGTAATATTAGGTTTTCTTTCAGTGGCATTCTTCTGAATTTATATTTGTGAACAAACATTTTGCAATTTCAACCATGAGTACCGATTGTTAAGCTTTTAGAGGGCAAGAGTGACAACTGGGAGGGACAAATGTACTTCTTTCAAGAAGTCTCAAGTGTTACTCAAGGACTCCCTGTTACATTTTTCATCCATCATTTCTTCCTTTTGTGCGTTCAGATTCTTGACCACAGTCTTACACATCTGCTCTTAAACATAAAGTTAAAAAACTTATTGTAATTTGATGGTATGGACATAAGAAATACTTGTCCAGGCTTTCAGTCTGGCTTTGATTTTGTATATGTTGCCTGATGTCGCCTTTCCATTCCCTTTTCCCTCCCTGCGCAGCGTTTCCTCTTTCCCACCCTCCCTCTCACCATTTTCTTTCTCTTTTTTTGTTTTTGAAGTGCTGCAGAGGGCCGATTTCCCATTTTCCATTCAGAAGTGTGATGTTCAGGGTGGCCTAGAGGGGATATGAGAGGAGGTGAGGTTGGGGGGGTTAGTGGTTCGCTTTAAGTGGATTGCCCTCAGTCTTGTTGTGCCCAGCCCAAAGCATTATAACGCCTCGGCGAGTGACCTCCACTTGAGTGGTGCCCCTAACACCAGCGCCGGGCAGGGCACACTGATTGTTGTGCTTAGTACAAAGACTGAATGTGTGCCCTGAACCGCGTAGAGGTTGGATAACTGTAGGCTGAATGTGCAGTCAACACTCATGGAAACGGTGGAGTGTGTTTTGTGTACGTGTGCACGGGGGTGTTGGTGATGCAGCTCTAATCCTGCACTTGTGCTTTCATAAAACCAGACTGCTATTTCCTGGATGTATGCGCTTTTGGATCCTGCTTTTTATGTTTTCCGCTGCATTAATGCCTGTGCCGGTGCACATTCCCGCCGGGCGATGTCAAATGTTCAAAAGTGGCGAGGCTGGTTCAGATGTTAATGAAACATGTGAAAACCCCTGCTTAGCCAGCAAGTTGGGAACTGGGGACAACAAAGGCCCTTGAGAGAGCAACAGACTGCTGCGGCTCAGAGCATGACAAATGCCCCTGCCATCATCACCACTGTGGCCCCTGTTGCCTTGTCTTTTATATGGAGGTGGAGGGAGGCCAGTAGTGGGGGATCTGCTTCATTCTAACCTAGGGAGGGGAGCAGAAGGAGGGTTAATGGAATGGATGACTCTGCCACATTAAAAGAGAAGGAACGGAGTGATGAGGGTGAGGGAGGAGGAGTCATCAGCATTTCAAATGAATGAGACACAGGGAATGTAGATGGAGCAGTACTCCTTTTTCTCTACTATCTCTCACTCTCTGTTACTGTCCACCACGCCACAAAGCTGTTTGTGTATATACTACGTGTGTACGTGTGAAACAGAGGAGTTAACTGGATGAGAGCCAACATGCTTTACCCATAAGCATCGGGGGTGCATGTAGGTCAATTTCATCTGAGAGAGCCGAGGACAGTCCTGACTGTGAAAAGCGCTATATCAGAACACATTTTTATTGCGTTCCAAATGTTTCTGCAGTCAAAAGGTTTCCTCAGCTTAGCCTCAGATAAAAGCTCAGCCTTTGTTAGACAACAAACCCAGAGAATGGTTGTGAAAATGAATGCCAATGTCAAACGTTTGCCCTCAGGACTTGGCTTGTCCTACCAGTAACATTTAGGGAATGATGAAAAAACAAACACTGTAAAAATGGAGAACTACTGAAAACATGAACATCACATGGTTTATCATATGCCCAAGTATGCATCTGTGTCTCCCAACACAGCACAACTACTGTGGTGTTGCTTAACCTTGTTACACACATCCTCAGTGACATGGCTTTTACTGACTGGAACATTTCACCCAAACAAATCTGCCTTGGCAAGTATACAAAAGTTCAAAACAAAGCATCAGCTCCCTGCTTCATCTCTGCAGCTTCACAGAAAGTAAACTGGAGAAAAATACATACATTCAGCCCCCCTTAGATATTTACCTCCCCATGTTGAAAAGCTCAAATACTCTTCAGTATAGCCACTTTTCCAGTTAGGCCGATTACATTACAGCTCCATCTGTGACAAAACTTTCAAGACTTACAAAAAAAGGCACAGAAGGCTTTGGACTGATATAAATAAAGCTCAGCGGTCTCTATGGCGACCTAAACCATCTGTGTCGTGTACCCGTAGAGAGGGGAATGTCTCAATAGTAAGTAAATAGGGTAATACAAAAAGTGAATAGCTCAGAAGGGCAGATCATTAGCTGGCCACATCTCACTATTCTCTGTGTGATACCAGGACTGGAGGGGGGTTGATACATGAAAAAAGAAGCCTGATAATATTTAACCAGTACAGATCTATCATCAATCTGGACCCCTCCACACACACACTCCATCACTCCTCACCCCCAGCTCTGGCCTATTGTCATTCAGACCCTGGCTCCCTTTCACTCCTTATTCAATATTTTTAAGCCATTGTTCCACCTTACATGCCCCCAACGAACTACATTACTTTTCCCACTCAGTTCTGAAAGAGAGGGGCAACAGCCAGAAAAAAACATAATATGTTATAGTGTCAGGAGTAACAAAAACATCAGCCGCCCATAGCAAAAGTCTGTGTTTTGCATGCATTCTCATGCTGCAAAGTCCAGGCACAAGCATCCACGGCGTTGCACTTTCTCTCCTCATACTTGCACACACACCCTTTCTCTCTGATTCTTCCTCCACACACAGTGACCCTGTGGGCTTTACTTGGTTCTTTGAATGAAAAAGAGAAGTCATTTATCCGACTCATCTTCACTGCACCTCGCAGCACCTTTTAAAAACACTCTTTATTCCTTGCTAACGCTAAAGCTGCACCTTACTGACAGTATGATGGAGAGCCCCATTCTGCCTCCCCTTTTTACCCACCCTCTCTTGTTCTCTCTCTCTCTCTCCCCGTCTGTCTCTGGAGCTTTCCTTGTCTTTCCATCCATGCTGCCAACAGCTTTTGCAGAAAAGTGAAGAGTAAGCTTCAGTGGCGATGTAAGAAAGTGTATCTCTGTGTGCGTGTGAGCATCAGTGTGTGTGTGTGTGTGTGTGTGTGTGTCTGAGGGTGTTTTGGAATGGATCCCTGTGTATCAATGTTTGCATGTTTAATCAGAAAAAAGGTGCCACAGTGAAATGTGTAAAAAGGTGTAGGGGGGGTGAACTGGGGTTGGTAGGAGGGAGGGTGGGTGTTCGCAGATGAGCCTGCTCATGTGTGGAGGTGAGAACAGGCTGCTGGGAGGCTTGGTGTGTCAGAGCTCATCAGGAGTTAACAAAATCATCCTCCAGAACCTGTCAATATTCACCACCGCTGCATCCTGTCTCCTCATGCACTCTTTTATGTTCCTGTGTAAATGTGTTATATACCCTGAACATAACACATTCACCTGTCAGCTGTTGCACTGCGTTCGATTTTACTGATCGATTAGGTTCATCTTAGATTTCCTGTCTTCCACTGAGTGTATACAGATTTACAATATTGGAGCATTCTTGTGGATCGGTGGTGTACTACGATTCATCTACCTGAAGGACACCTCAAACATGGAGTGTATTTACACTGACTTGAGCATCCCAGTTATTATCAGGTTTGTGTCATATCTTGTTTTGATGTTAAATGCAGACTCATACAATAAAACAATATATTACACTTTTGCATTGGTTTCACTTTGGACACAGTGCCTTTTCCCATTGATGTAAGAATCATATCTAAATTTGCAGGCCTTATCCCTGTTTTAAGGAACCCCATTCTGCATGCTGCTATAATCTGAAAGAACCTGGGCTACTGCTGCATATACTTTTTATACTTTCTTGTGAGAGTTTTTCACAAAATAAGTGCCTTCTGGAACAATGAAGAAGCAAAGTTCTGTCTTATGAAAGAATTACATACACTTTTAGTTTAGCTAGATTGCAAAAACATTGAAACGTTGACTCACTCTAGTAAAACAGGCTATAAGAAGCTGTACAGTGGAGCATCTCAGGTCACAATGGAACACATTTAAGAAACAGAACTATGTGGCAACATTCAACCCAAAGACTTGGCTTTTATTCAGGAACATCTGGACTGGATATCAAGCTTAGTCACCATTAATAACACAAATAGACATTTGTGTAGCAAACACCACAACCACCTGCACAAACAGCACCCATTCATCAACAACCAGAATATACTGTATGTATTTATTAGAAACAGGCTGATTTTGTCTGTTCGGCCGATTAGTTTGTGCCGACAGGATGTTTTACAAATGATCAGTACTAACAGAAGATGCTGCCAATAATGACCAATGGTTATTATTAGTTTTGTAAACTGAAAATACAGACTTTGAGGGAAAATAAAAGCTCAAAAGATAAAAATCGCTTAATATTTTGCAGTCAGTTTCAGGTTCAATTTCACACTTACTCAATAACTTTGTTCATTTCAATAGTCTGTGTACTTCTGTAGGTAAAGACAATAAATTCAGACATGCCCAATGCATTTTCAATTTCCAAACTTTGGGGAAGGAGGGCAGGGATGATATCAGCCGATTCATCAGCTATCTGCTTTTTCCTGCTCCAAACGAACGTTATTATGTTTCAAAATCCACTATCAGAGAAAGAAAAAAAAGAGGAAAAAAAATTCATTATCAGTCAACCCCTAGGATTTATCATGCAGGATATGAATTTTTTCTGTGGTCCATGTAAACGGTGTATCCCAAATATGATCTTGGATAAGCAAATGAATGCACATATAAACACAATCACTGTTGTACTGAAAAAACACACACTGATGCATATTTTCATAAGCACACAGCTAAGTCCCTGGCTGTCTAGACTATATTTGACCAGAGGTGTGGATGCTCTCAGGTCCCTGTGTTTATCAGCTACTGTTTCTATGCAACACAGCCGACATCAACACTAAAGGCTCTAACCTAGTTGGCCGAAAGCCCATCTCTCTCCTCTCTCTCTCTCTCTCTCTCTCTCTTTCTTTCTTTTTTTTTTTTTTTTTTTTACTTCCCCCCTCTTTTGCTCTCTCTCTGGATGGATCATTCATCACTCCCTCCCTTCCTCTTTCCCTCTATACAGCATCTTGGTCCACAACATTAGCCCCACCAATACAGCTGTTCCTGGAGATAAAGTCACACTCGCTGCAAGTCTGAGTTGAAATAAAAATAAATAAAATAAAATACAGGAGCAGGAAGTGACTTCAGCCACTACTTCACTTCACTACCTCAGCAAAAAATGTTAAAGAAAATAAATACAATAAGTCCATACACTGTCAAGAGCACAGAAAAAACAGGTTACACAACTTCAACTTCACTGCTATGAACCTTACATGGCATCTTTAGTTAATGAAGTATAAATGTCTCAAGTCCAGGGGTGGATTCAACTGCCATCTGCCTATCTGATCAAATGTACATGTCTGATGTTCAGGGTTGTGCTTTTATATATTACATTCAACCAAACATCAGTTATGGCCCTCTAAAAACCCTTAACATGTTAATCAGATCCCTCTGTTGATGTTCACCTCATGTTTCCAGTAACAGAGACAAGATACATCTGATTTCTGTTTGTGAGTTTAGCCGTTTTGAAATCGGTTTTGTAACAGGCATTTACAAATGTGTCGAGGTTGGTGTGGCTGTCAAGGGTCAACATACAGTAACGGATGTTAAAAAGCACACAAAAACAACCAGTAATGACCTAGGATTTCTACACTTCCCCACTATAACTGTAACTTCCCCATGTTGCAACATGACTGACATCAACATGTCGTATATTCCAATATTTTTGTGTCAGAAATGAATTTGGAAACAGTTGCCGACCAATAGTTTAGTCAGTAGTTTAGTAATTTTACATTCCTTTCAAAATTGCTTGAAGTATTTGGAAAGTTACACTGAATTCCTTAGAAGTCTGACACTACAGCTGCATAATAACACTGTGCAATGATTTTGCATGAAGACAACACAAACAAACATGGAAGAAAGTGGAAAGAAAAGTATATAAAAGAGGGACCATATTCTGTCATATGGACCAGGTTCAGGTATGAAGAGTTTGACTTGGGCCAAAAAAACAGTTTGCAAAAAAATATGACACAAATGGATCCAAGCAAAACACTCAAACACCTCTAACCTTTTCACTGTCTACACAAGAATGATGCCAAACAACACAGACAATATCCACATGTTACGTTTGGCTGAACTTCTGAAAAAAGGGAAAAATAAAAGGAGAAAACAAGCAAAGATGACAAAATACCTGTCGAGTATATGGTCCAACATGTCACAAGAAATAGGATTCTCCATGTGGTTATTTTTCAGCAGAAATGTGGTTTATAGTGATATGTATTGTTGTCTGAAAATGAAATGAACTATATCTGTATCAGAATATGAGATTTTGGACACATAGACCTACCTGAGATAAAATGGAACAAATATATGTAACAGCATGGAAGAGCTCTATAGGCTACATTTACTGTTTTACTGAAACTAGGAGAATAATAACACAGCAGATAGAGATAAAGATAGAAGAGATAGACAGTTAACAGAAAGATTATAGGACACTGAGGACTGATCATCCATCCATCAATCCATCCATCCATCCTTCCTTCCTTCCTTCCTTCCTTCCTTCCTTCCATTCAATTAAATTTTATTTATAGAGACTAGGGATGTAAACAATTAATCGACTAACGATTAATAAGAATTTGCTCAATTAAATTATCAATTGCTGGTTAATTGCCCTTGTCCACCTGTCCACACCTGTCCAAAGGCTGCTGGTTTGTCCGTGCTGCAACGCCGCAGCTGGGATAGCAGGACATTGAACCGGATCATGGCCTTGATGAGTTAGAATGGCTTTATGGACATGGTGGAGCGAAACACAGACCAGCCCACCTCTTTGTGGGAGCGGTGCACCCCCGACTAAATACACGCACAAATGCGGGGTCTGTATCAGAGTGTTTTCCCTGGAGGTTGGTCTAGTCCACGGTCAGTGAGACAGAAGTTGAAAACAGGAGGTGGGGAAAAGATAAATGAGCGAAAAGTTCCACTTTCACTTCTGCGGGGGCACAGACTGCACCACCCCGTACCCCTATAGTATTACAAGTAGGACAGAAAGTGACACACACACGCGCACGGTTACCAACCAACACGCACGCATCCCCCAGCTGAACTGCGCACGTTCAGCTGAGTAACCCCCCCCACTGATGAAATGCACGCACATGCACCCTCCCATTACACACCGCCACATCAACAGATGAATTCCACAGGAAACACTGACTGTATCCAATGGTTCAGTAATTCAATCATTAAGGAATATGACATGCTTATTTGATGAAGTATATAAACAATATTTAGCTTTTATTCTTATAGACCGTATTGAAAAAGAAATTCAGGTTTTCAGGAAAATCGCTAATTATCAATTAATTATTAATTGATCAATAAGGTCAGCCAACTTATGATTAATGAATAATGATAATTTGCATCCCTAATAGAGACCAATATCACAACAAAGTTGCCTCACAGAGCTTTACAGAAATTGTTGAATTGATAAAAAAAAACACACAATGTGTTTCATCCATCCTTCCTTCCTACATTCCGTCCATCCATCCATCCATCCATCCTTCCTTCCTTCCTTCCTTCCTTCCTTCCTTTCTTCCTTCCCTTCCCTTCCATCCGTATGCCCTGTGGAGCTCAGATAAAGGATAATGGATCTACTGACATTCAGATGCCCCCAAAATTTCCCATTAAACACCGCCGTTAGTATAAGTAAGTAACAGTATGCCAATACACACTTGGCAGTAAAATGGTGCTGCACCCCCATGCAATGAAGCATGGAACACAGGTGTGTTCAGACAGGTGCATGTGCAGCCTTGCATATTATTAACAATGTGCACAAACATGTACAATACAGCCATGTCTACTGCATGCAATGTATTTCCATACACTGAAAAACGCCTATATATTTCTGCTTGAGGTGATAAAGCTATTAAGGAAGTTGGCACAAAACACTCCCTCCCTTTCTTTCTCCTTGTCACACACAAACATACAATGCCCTGAGGGCCTGGAGCTGAGGGAGCTGCTACGCTACACCTGCAAGGTTCAAGCTGAAGCACTTAACCAGAGCTCAGGCTGAACTGGAAGTGATAATCATAATTTGTGTCATAGAGGCCTCAGCTGAATAACAATGACGTGTCACATCCACAGTTGAGACGCTGCCTAATAACAGCTGAATGTGTGTCGGCCTACTGTTAGGACAAGAGCACATACGCAGCGTCTGACACTGATGCACACAGGTTGTACAGCTACACTCAGGAAGTTTCATGCATCTCAATAGACACAAGCTAATTAAACAGGTTGAGTCAATAGATGTATGCAAACAATCAATGTGTAGAATTAGACAACTGCTCTGAGGCATCACACATTCACAAACAATGCAATCTGTACATGAATACGAAGGAAGAGCAATGACCAACTGACTTATTTCAGTTTGGTATGTGTTCAAGGAAGCTCTATTGTACAAAATGACAACGTCTGCAATGATAAAGCTATATTAGGTACTTTGTTAAAACCCAACAACCGGCCTAGACACACGCATATAGCAAATCCCATCATCAGCAACATGCAGGTGCACGATCATTCCAGCAAAAGAGACAATGGACAGCATCCTCTCTCACTGTGCCAAAAACCCAGTCGTCTGGCAAAACAGCTGAGTGGGACACATGAGCCAGGGTATTTGTGTTGTTCGACAGCAGACACACACACGCACACACACACACAGACACACACATAGTATGGCTGACACACACAGGCTTTGACAATGGGACTTGGACTCAGACCCCGTTTCACCTTTTGATGAATATCTTCCATATGAGGAGCATCCAATCACAAAAAACACAATGCAGGTTAATTACTGCATTTCTGATGTGTAGGGTTTACTTTTGGTGAATCATAATTCTCTCCACCTATAAATCTGTCTCATATGCATTTATATCTGTGTTATTTTATTGCATTTTACTTTATTTTATTGTGTGAATAAATATTCATCTTGTGCATGTACTGGCAATTCATAGGCAATTATATTACACAGAATGTCTATAGTTGTTTTTATTGCTTTTTGCACATTTGGGAGTTGTGTTGAAGCTCTCGTTTCTCTGTTTTAAACAATTATGTATGCAGCAGGTAAATATCAGGTTTTCTGATTGATATGAAAATATGCCTCTCCCTTTGAGATTCTAACATTACACTGCGCTCCAAAAGCTAAATGTCAGTCAAATAACAATTATTTCCAAAGTATTTGTCAGAGTGACATTTCACCAAAGAAGGTTAGAGACTATTGTTGTCATGGTAACCAATACAATTTCCTGACATGAAAAAAAAAATACAATTTTTCAAAGAAGTAAGAAGTGTTAAATACCAAGAACAGAACTGAGGTGTGCTATACAATGGGATATAATCACATACTACTGAATAAGTGAACTTCTATGTACGACTAGGATCAATAAAATATAAACAGCAAAAAATAAATAAATTAATCAAATAAAAGGTTTTTCAGAGAATTGCCTTATCTGCTGCTCCTTCTTAGAAGCTCTAACAATGAGCTACAGATGTCATTGTTCCAAATAATGGCTCTTTGTCCGCTTGGTTGTGGCACTGGTTTGAGTTGGTTAATAAATGAAGAGCCCCTTAGTTTACAGAGTTCACTTCACATCAGTGTACTGCACTCACTGTATTAGGCTTTAAGACACAGCTGTCAAACTCATTTTAGTTCATCTACAAACTATCCTTTAAAAATGTGAATAACATGAAGAACCATGAACACCCTGAAATTTAAGAGCAATTTTACTAATATTATGCCTCATCTTATCATTTAACACATGTTCATTACAAGTTACAGATCAACGTGGATCTAAAAATACACAAAGCATTTAGTAACAGGCAGAATATTGTTAAAACTGCACTTATTTAAGACATTTCATGTTCATATTTGTTTGGATTATTCACATTTTTTGTGTATGTAATTTGATTTTTTTTTTTACATTAAAACAAAATTGGAGTTGTCATTATTTATAGGTTATTATGATAGTATATTACAGATCTGACCCACTTTAAGAATTAGGAATCTTTATTCTGTCAGTATCGTAGATCACACTGGATATGCACCACACACCGAAATTGGTGTTTAACCCACCACTAGAACATGCAGGAGTGAATAAGTCTGAATGTGGAACCAGAACTAAAATGATTTTGACCCTTGATTGTTATTATTCCAGTGTCATTTCTGCATTTGACAAACTCATCCCACTGGAGGCTTTAGCGGGCCGGCTTTGACCCACGGGCCGTATATTTGACAGTCCTGCTTTAAGAGATCTGATATTTTCTCCTTCTCATTCTTCAGTTCTGTATCTGTCCTGAACCATTCCGCCTGTCTCTCTTCATCTTTCTGCATATCTTAAACAACACCGATTTTTCATCGGCCTCTTCCTCTCTCATATCGTCTTCCCCAGTTGCTCTTTTGCTCGCTGAGGAAATGTACAACTCTATATAATCAACATAACCGCTTCGCAGAGCTGCCATGAGGTTTACTGGTCACACAGCTGTAATTCCTTGGGCTCATCTTACGCCGAGCGGCATTCAAAGGCCCATGCAGGCAGTGAGAGGGACGCCAGCTGCCCCTCATATGCACCTCTTGGTGGTTACACTGACTGAGTCGCTAACAAAAGAAACTCTAAGACGGTGTGTGTCCGTGCATAACAATCAAAGGGTGTCTTTCAGCGGATGCATATATGCATCCAAGCAAACTCTCTTCAATATGAGCCAATGTTTGTACTCTTTCTAGTGATCAGATACATGTACATCTCTACCACACCTGCATATTAACCCATACAGAGCCAGTGCTTCTTTTGAGGTAGTTCCCAAATTCATTTTTGTCTAGATTTAACCTTTCTTAAGTGATTTATCACTATTTATTATAATATCATCCTCTGTATTTTGCTTTTTTCCCTTTTTTTTCAGTGAAAATCATGTATTTCCTATGAATGTTCAAATGGGTCACATCCGATGACCATGAAAAGATGATGAACTGCATTTTACACCAATTATTTACATGAATTTTAAGGATCAGTGGATCAGAAATTATTAAATATTTTAGAACAGTAGATGATTTTGGTCAGTGGTGGCTGTTTGGGTATTTATGGGTTAAATAAACATTAGAGGCCTCATCGTTCACAAAGTTTCAACACCGGAACCAATACTGACAGCCTGGCTTCAAAATACATCAATTGTCATTAAAAAAAAAGAAAATTCAATTTTACTTTTTGTGTGAGCTTTCATTTTTCAGCAGCTTCACAACATAAAAAATACATACTTTTCCTCAGTGTGTTTTAATTTGTCTGTTTCAACTCTCAGCCCACTGGCATTCTTATACTCAAAGCAGTTTTACAACATAAAAAAGCCTACTTAGGCAACCAAGTAGGATTAGAATGATAAATAAGAATGTATATATGCATTTGACAGTCTCGGTAATAGGTTAGGAAATATGAGGACAGAATTAAAACAGGAATTTCAGAAAACAGAAACAGATCTCAGTATCCAGTAGCTACTTAGTGTGACCTCCCTTTATACTCTTCTACATAGATAATATGAGAATCACTGCAATAAACTAATGCTATTTTACACCAGGTTTTATTCAACATATGTACATCACACACATAAATACATTTTTTGTGAGTTTTCAATAATCTAAATAATAGTGTACAATATTTCCCTGCATTTTCATGTTGTGTCTTCATAAAGAGACTGAGGGTGGATTCATACCTACTTCATTTGGTCCTTTTAACATGGACCAGAGTTCGCTTCTCTGGAAAGTCTGGACTTTTTTTTAGGTGTGAATACAAACATGCGAACTCTGATTCGAATCAAACAAGTGGACCGAGACCACCTCCACTTCCAAATGGACTCTGGGCCAGTTCACTTCTGGTGGGAATATAACCGGCCTCGAGCCAAAACAAACCAAAAAACCATGTGCCTTTTTGTGCTTGAGGATACACTGTAGCCGCTGGAAGTAGTCGAGTCACATGGGTAGCCAGAGCTAATAGCAGCAGCCATGAGCCTTGGACCGACGTGGAGCAATGAGGAGATTAAATGTCTCATTGACATTTGGTCAGATGCACATATTACCAAACCGGCACAACATTATTTTCGTAAATTTGTGTCTGTAAAAATAGAATACATATTCCAAAAATGATAACTGCACGTAGGACCTTCACATTTGTTTTCATCAACACTGACCAGCTCTGATTCACCCCGCCCCGACTTCTCTGTCCAATGCCAGTGCTGTTTGTCACATGCATGCTTCTGTTTACACATTTTGGTCTACTAGCAAAAAGTGCAATGAGAATGCGATCTGACCAAAATGAAAAAAAATAAAGTCCACATTTGATCTGAATCAAATAAGCAGACCAAAGGACTTTCCAGATGTGAATAAACCCTGAGAAATAGACAATATAGTTAAAGATGGCCTGTACTTTTGCTTAGCGTTGTATTACTCATGACCTGAAATTGTCAGTTTATAAAACATTTTAATAATTTTACTTTCCACAGTTATTAAGAGAATTCATTTCAATATGTATCTGCATGTTTCTTGATATTTTTGGAGTGATATAATCCTACTGATTGGCTTTTCCTGCTCCAAATAATCACTATTATATTGACTTCTATGCAAAAGTAAAGTTTGCTCCCCAGCCTTAGTCATAATACTGTATGGGTCTGTGTGTGACAGGGTAAGACTCACCTATTTCAAAGAAAGGAAATCTCACTTATAGCCAGGTTTCCTGCCACTATTAATGTTGCCAAGCTACAGAATAATAGCTGCATTACAAAGCACGCCCGATTTCCTCTCCAAAATGCCTCTCGTCACATCCCCGCCTTTTTTTAGACGTGTGCTGCTACAGACTCTGTCGGCTCGAAGAATTATTACTAACATATTTCCAGCACTGAGTGAGAGTGTCTGCCCTGAAATGGACAGAAGAGTGTAAGAGGTGGACTGTAGAGAAGGATTTTGGTAAGGAGGAAGGAAGGGAAGGAAAGCAAGGGAAGGATGGGAGGAGGGGATAAAGAATGGAGTACAGTTCTGGGTTGTCATCAAACTCATGTGCAGGGCTTTGACGCTAATTTCAAAGTGCTGAACGATGGCACTCCACTAACTTTTTCCACTTCTTTTCCTCTCATATATTCACACAGACAGTATCCAATTTTTCTCCACATAATTTTTTCCCCCCCTTTGCTTTCCCCGTATCTTATTTTACCTTATTTTCTTTCTATCTGGCTTCTGCCCATCCCATCCCATCCCCTTCCCCCTACCCCACCCCTCCACCTAGCTCTCTGAAGTTTTAGTAAACATCTTTCCTGCCCTCCCCTCTTTCTCTTGTCTGTCTCTTGGGGGAAGCTCAGTGCCACTGTAGAGTTTTATTTGTGTAATTTACATCCCCTCCGACAGCCTTCTGTGCCCCCTTACAACCCTTGGCTTTTACTGCAGCCAGACCCTCGTAAAGCAGCCTCTCTTTGTGATGAGAGAGGGGGGAAAAAGAGAGAGAGAGGGAGAGAGAGAGAGGGAGGAGGGCTGTCTGAGCTGCAATCCAGAGAGAAAGCTGATTGTAAAAACAAAGAGCGGACACTTGGTGTTCTGGCCTGGATATCTGCGTGTGGGCGGGGGTCTTCTTCTTCTTCTATATGACAAGGTAGTTGAAGGGTTGCTTTCTTGACCAAACAAGCTTTAGTATATCCAGGGATCAGGCATTAATCCAAAAGCCATCATGTGCTTGCTCTGTACTTAGCTGGATAGCCGAGAGGTCAAAGTTGGCAAATGGTAATCCCATTAACAGGTGGTGGCTGTGTAGACGTCCAACTCACCTGAACAGGTACAGGTTAGAATAGAATAGAATAGAATAGAATAGAATAGAATAGAATAGAATAGAATAGAATAGAATAGAATAGAATAGATCTTTATTGTCACTGTCACAGGAACAATGAAAATTCGTTTAGCAGCTCTGTTCTGTTTCACAGCAAAAACAATTAGTGCAAAAAAGGACGATAAAAAAATATCACACAAACTACTGAAAAATGTAAGCAATGTACGAAGCTACAAGAAAAAACTAAAGTACTACAAAAACTACAGATTTACACAAAAAGCTTACTCTATAGTACATCTAAGAAAACATTTGTTTAGGTTCAGAAAACTCCTCAGCTAAATGACAAGCACAACACTCACCATGCTAATTCAGTACCAGTGAAAATACTACGGAACATACCGTTAGAGTGCACGCTCAAAGTCGAACGGAGAAAAAAGCCTAAAATTAGATAACTTGGATCTGTAGAGAAGGAAAAAAAAACATCAAACAGATTCTGAGAGAGAATTAAAAGAAGAGAACAAAAGACAGAAGCATGAAAGCGTGCACCAAAATAGGTAATGAGGGGAAGAGCTCTGCGAGACGCTGCATCTCAATGAGAGAAAAAACACTCAGAGGAAGGACGGCGATCTGAAGACACATGATCCACTCAGAGAGAAGGAAAAGGCAGCTGCAGTGAATAAGTAAAGCAAATCAAACATGCTTTTTTCCAAAACAAGGCCACAAATAAATAAATCATTGTCAAATCACAGGAGCGTTTCTCAGTCTCACTGGTTGTGATGTAATGACAGGCCAGGTGATAATCTGTGTGGTTGCTCGGGGTGACTCCGGAGAACGGGGGCGTCACGGCGACCGACACTTGTCCCAAACCACACACCAGAACACCAGCAGAACTCCTAGAACAGAGTTTGCTATGGGGAACAATGACCCCCAGTGGCTGCACTGATGTTTCTGAGTCGACTGGAGCAGAGACACGAGTGTGTGCGTGTGTTTAAGTGTGTGCTTGTTTGTGTGTGTTGACCTGGTGAACAACTCATTAGGAGTGTTTGGCCAGTCAGCCTCTCACAGCTCACAGCATCTAAGAATGGTAAACAAGCTCAGCTGAGCACTAACATTACACACATGGACACACACATACAACTGCCCACTACCTGTGTGAGATAACGTAGCCTACACTATCAGGCCTTTCCATTCCAACACCACTATCTACTCCGACCATTCTGGACACCGCCTAAGCACCAGAATGAATGTGAAATCAATGAGGATCAAACCTAACCCAACATTTCTGCATCTAATGGATGCAGTTGGTACCCAATGGACTTAATTTAGCTTTTTTGTTTTGTAGTACTCAGAATTTTACTGTATATTGAAAAAAGTGGGAGGATCCCCACACCACCCACCTGTGTGCCTTGGTGGTCAAGGAAACTGCTAGATGTAGTGTTACACAATACAATCAAAATATGACTGGAAAATCATATTGATATTTATCACAGTATACACTCACCGGCCACTTTATTAGGTATACTGTGCTAGTACTAGGTGTACCTAATAAAGTGGCCAGTGAGTGTATAGGCTGCTGCTGCTGCTGTATCCCATTTGCTTCATGGTTCAATGTGTTGTGTGTTCAGAGATACTTTTCTCCATACCTCCTCCATAACCAGTGGTTATTTAAGTTACTGTTGCTTTTCTATCAGCTCTAACCACTTCAGCCATTCTCCTCTGACCTCTGGTATCAACAAAGCAGAGAAATGCCGCTCTCTGGATTTTCTCTTTTTTTTTGGACCATTCTCTGTAAACACTAGACATGATTGGGTGTGAAAATCCCAGTAGATCAGCAGTTTCTGAAATACTCAGACCAGTCCATCCTGCATTTACAATCATACCACTTTACAAAGTCTTCTAAATCACCTTTCTTCTACATTCTGATGCCAGTTTTTACTTCAGCAGATCGTCTTGAATATGTCTACATGTCTAAATGTACTTAGTTCCTGCCATGTGACTGGCCTATTATATATTTGCATTAGGGCTGCACGATTAATCGATTTTAAATCGAAATCGGATTTTTTAATTAGGACGATTTTTAAAAAAGGGAAATCGTAAAATCGATTTCATGTCTCTCGTGCCTGCGGGCCGTGCGCTTGCGGGCTCCCGTAGGCTCCTCCTCCTATCAGTGACAGTGGTCTGTCACAGAACTCCGTGCAATGGCCGGACTTTAAATGTGTTCATGAGCCCGCAGTACTTATAGCAATGTAAGCCGTGGCTTCACGCACGGATCCCGCAACTGAAATAGAACTGCATGCGGATCACTCATCTTCCGTTGTCCCGGATCCGTACCGTACTGTCTTCTTCCGATCCGGGTCCGGGTCCGGGTCTCAGGGTCATCAGCCTCAGCAGAGGAGCCCACACAGCCCTGTGCCCACACACATCCACCCGCTCCAGGATAGAATCCCTCCAGTGTGTCCTGGGTCAGTCTATTCCACGCACGGATCCCTCAGTTTAAACAGAACCGCATGTGGATCACTTATATTAACCTGGTCCACGCACGCACGCACACACGACTGATGCCTGTCACTGACTTACATTGGTATCACTTCTGTGGGCCCAGATACCCAGGAAAAAAAAATAAAAAATAAAAAAAAACAACAACACACACACACACACACACACACACACATATATATAAAAAAACTTTAAATAATTAATTTAGTCCTCTTACTTGCTAAATTTTTCATTCACAACTGTAAGTTCTGTAACACAAAAACAAATATTATTTATTTTTTGAAAGATGTTGAACTTTATTTAAAGCTGTTAGATAAATCTGGAAACAAAAAGGCTATAAAAAACATCAGTATTTGCTCTGATTTGGACATTGTATTATAGTGTATTCCCCCTGGCAAACTTATGTTATTTTCTTGTTGCATACATTGTTTGTATACTCTATTTCATTCAATAAAGATTTAATTAAGAAAAAATAAACTTCTGGGGGTTCATCACGTGATACCATCACAGATTTGAGGTCAGAGCAGTGCCTTGCATTGTGGGCTGCTCACGAAAACGACATGCTGACTTCTGTTGTCTTTTGTAGTTTTACCCAAAAATCAAAATCAAAATCGAAAATCGAGTTTTTAGAGGAAAAAAATCGGGATTTTTTTTTTTGCCAAAATCGTGCAGCCCTAATTTGCATTACTGTGAAGTTGAGCAGATATGTCATATAAAATAGCTGGTGAGTGTATATTTGATAATGTTGCTAGTTGGAAGAGTAACCTGATAATATTTGAAAGCTGAAGAATGATGGTTTATTGACTAAACTTAACACAGGGGAGCTTTATCACCTTCTCAGTGGATTAACATATGTAGTACTGTGTATTGAATAACTACAAACTTTCTGCTTTGCACAACATTTGTGGCATTTGAGTAAGGGTTTCTGATTTTCCAAGTGTACTTGAATGCAACATTTCATCTCTTGGTCCCCAATCAGTTTGTTGCTCAAAATGATGAAGGTTTCAGAGTTTCTGAGGTGCACTGAATGCAAACCTGTTCTCCTATCTGTCACATTCGGACAAACACTGAAAGACAGAAAGACAGAAAGAAAGAAAGAAAGAAAGAAAGAAAGAAAGGAAGAAAGAAAGAAAGAAAGAAAGAAAGAAAGAAAGAAAGAAAGAGTGTGTTGAATAACCTTCAGAGATTTACTTATCAAACACTGAGGCTGTTAGATCTAGCCATATCAAGTGAAAATGTCCAAAGCCTATCATTGCTGTTTTCATAAATTTTATTGTGTTATCCTGTTTCATCGCCTGGCCCTAGTTGGAACCCAAATAAGATCTAAGCTTTCTGAAAACCCTGTATACATTACACACATCCACATAATACCGCAGCGTTAGCTTAGGTTTCACAGGATTTGTTCCACTCGTGAAAGATGGTTATTTGTGCTAGAAAAACAGAGGAAACAATGCAAACATACAGAAATACAAGAGTGTGAGACAAAGGGGGAAGCGTTGATACTAGTGAATGTACAGCTGCTGTGGTGAAGGAATCACTGCAGACAGGCCAACGACATGGCAAAAACGTAATTAGCAAACATGAACATGCATCATGTGTCAGCTATGAATGCCATCTGCTACTATTTAAAGCTATACACAGATACAGCAACACAGACGGTAGACAGTACGCATCGAAAGAGGAGCAACAGACATAGGGCTGGACTGGTAGGAAGCGGATCAGGTTCACCACTATATAAAAATAGGACCAGTGTCCCTGTGTCTCACCAACATGTTCAATCAAGAATCAATAACAACTTGAATGTGCGAGGTTGTCATGTTCAGCCATTATGTTTGAGTCCTGTGGTCTTGATGCAGGAGATCAATCTCTCAATAGAAATGGGTGGTACTTTGACTGGAGGAGAACTCGACTAATTAAATGAAAGTCCATATATGACTTCCTATCAGAGCTCAATAGTAACTCTAGTGATCTCTGTAACCATTTCCATGTTATAATCTATTAAAATATGGACCATCATAAGTAAAGGAAAATGTTTAATATTTCAAAAAACTGTCAAAAATTTAAAAATCTTAGTATCTCAAAACTGTGAATCTTGGTAGTTCTTCGAGGTTCAGCTGGACTAGTTTGAACCTCGAAGAACTACCACAAAAAATGATGAACTTACACAGACATCAAAACTCTGAACAAACTTTGTAGACATTGTCCCAAGGAAGCAACATAAAAAAAATTTGAAATGACTCTGACCAGTAGTTTTGCTGTAGAAGATGTTTGAAGGAATTGCTAACGAGATGATGACAAAGACGATAACGGACACAGCGCACTGTTCACAAGAGCTCATGGCCTAAGAAAATAAGGAATTATGAAAAAAGTATGTATGTTCTGCTTATTACGAAACTCAGATAATAATTCATGCCCAGACCCTAAAGGCCACCATAATATTCTCAGAAAATGCACAATTCTTCTAATAATCCTATATCATAAAAGGGAAGTGGAAGTCTGTGTGTCTCGGGCTTCACACAAAATCTGGAAAGAGCTGACTGCTGCAGTTTGGCATACTTACTTATTTTTGGTCAAGGAACAGATTAGTGAAAATGGCAAGTTGATAGGACCAATATTTTGGGAGATATTAGTAATTAGGGTGTTGACCCATGGGGATCCACGGGTTCTAGATGTGGTGGTTTTATGCTGTTGTGCATTCGTGCATGCTGTACTGCATTTGTCCAGCAATCACCGCCAAAGCATTCTGGCCATAGCAATGTGACTGTAAGGCTATTGTATTCAAAATTACGAATATCTCTCAAAATACTGGTCCTATCAACTTGCTGTTTCAGCTAGTCTGTTCCTTGACCAAAAATACATAAGTCTGCCAAACTGCAGCAGTCAGCTCTTTACAGATTTTGTGTGAATCCCCAGACACACACACACATACGCACGCACAAACACACATACACATCACTTGGCTTTTATAATATAGAATTTGAAATACAATGGCCTCCTGATGGCCAATCACATTGCCCAAAATCATAGAACCATCACTGAAGTGGGTTACCTAGCAACAGATAAACAATAGGGCCACGTTGCCTTGGTGTCAAATTTCATGTACAGAAACAGACATGCCAGCTGAGAGGTGAAATGTTGCTGGAATTTACCAAGAAAGTGAAGAAAGTAAAGGAAAGAAACTGCATCAGAGGATCTAGAACCACCTGTGGTTCCCCATGGGTTTACGCACTAGTCGTACTATTATTGGACACACAAAGGCACTGACTGTACATCCGATTCTAATTTGCAGTTTTTTTCTTTGTTTGCAAAATAACATACAAATGCAAAACTACATGGAGCAACTCATGGTGTTGGAGGCACAGACTCCTAATCAAGTCTAATATGAGGTATAAGTCACCCCTCTGCTGCAGAAGTAGCCACACCACCAGCGACCACGCACACAGAATCATGCTTCTTCTCAATGAAGGAGACCTGATGTGTTATTTTAATCAACTTGGCCTGCCGGCATTAATTATTCACCAGGGTAGTGAATTGGGACGCCCCGCGGGTAGAAAGAGGGAGGGACTGCGGGGTTCCTCTGATTAAGGGCTTTAGGGAGGGAAAAAAAACAAAAAAAAAATGAAAAGCAGAATAAGGGAAAAGGATGAAAAGAGGAGTAGAATAAGATCAAGGCTACACCTCCTGCCCTAGTTCTTAGCTTTTTTAATGTGTAAATGTGTGCGAGTACGGGCAGCAATATGTGAAAGGTACCCGAGAGGCCGGGAAATAAGTGTGAAATCAGGAGAGCAGAGTCTGGGTCCCCTTTATGTGCACAATCTTCTGTTTTTATCTTCAACAACATTGCTACTAAGCAGTTTACGGAAATGAATAAACTGCTAATATCCCAGTTTATATGCAGGCATACTTCAATTAGCAAAGTATTTATATGTTGTTTATCTCCCAAACACAAAAAAAGTGGCTGGAGTTGCTTGTTCTATTAAGCTTCTTTGCACTAATTTAGAATTTTTTCAAACTTGTTTGACCGTACAAACACAGCCTTATTTATCCCAACCACTACATATGTGATATTGATATTTGTACAAATCCTGCAAAAACCCTGAATAACATCTTTATCAGAACATGCACCAGTTGGGAAAAAAAAATGCCTATTTTGGAGTATTTAGATAAACTATACTGTTTACATGAACTGTATAAAATATATATTTATATTTATATTCATATTTATAGTCTTTTTTGCTCTTTAAGTGTTTGCTGCTGAACTGATTTACTACAACTAATCAAATTACAAATCAAAATTCACAACACATGGACCTTGTTTAATCTTACCTTGTATATATCCCATATTGCCTGTTTATATCCTTATTTGCTGTACATATCACTCATGTGTAGTGTAGAGTTTGCTTTCAGTATATTTCAGTAGTCTTTGTAGTACTTTAGTTGTATATACTGTATATATTTCATATTTTTGCACATGCCCACATTTTCAGTATTTTGTGTTTTCTTTATAAGTCTTTTTTGTGTGTTTTCGCTGCTAAACAGAACAGAGCTGCTATACGGATTTTATACAATTTTTGTTCCTGTGACAGTGACTATAAAGATCTATTCTATTCTATTCTATTCTATTCTATTCTATTCTATTCTATTCTATTCTATTCTATTCTATTCTATTCATAAATGAAAAATTGAATTAAATTAAATTAAAACACCAACATGACTGACATGTATGAGTTTGATTGGCTTGGGTGAGGCCTCACGGCGCCTTTTGAGTCAGTTGGAGGAGGGTTCATGTGTGTGACTGTGTGTGTACGTATCAAATCTCAAATCCAATCACAGTGCTCCATGATCTGATTCCTGATTGTCAGGCAGGGAGCAGTGCCTCCTGTGGAGTGGGAAAAGATGGGGCGGGTGGAACTTGATTGGCAGGAATGTGGCCATACAGAGACCTGGCCACACCCCGAGAGACTGCAAGACACCATCCTGAGGTGTCGCATGTGCAAAAACTCTAGTTTGGAAATGAGCGAGTCGGCACGGGAGTGTGACCATGAGTGTGTATTTGTGTGGTGGCAGTGAATGAGTGTGTGTGCCTAAACAGCTGAGACAGAAGGGGGAACAGAGCGCCCCCGCTGACACTCTCAGTGGGCTGACACAGAAAGCTTGTTTGGGGGCATTAAATCTTAATGCACATGAGCACTAGGGATGAGATGGAGGAAAAAGAGAAAATGAGAGGGAGAAAGTGAGAGTCGGAGTAAAAAGGTGGTGGGAGCATGATAAGAAGGAGGGGTTTGTGGTGGATGAAGAAGAGAAGCTAAGTGGAAAGAAGAAGAAACAGCAGCGCACAGAAGGGAACTCCTCAGGGGCAGGAAGGAAGGATGATGCAGGGAAAAGGGAAATTCTTTCCCTTCTAATCCACCAGAGGATAGGCTAAGATGCCAGAAAAGCACAGCACGGCAGTAAATCAAACCAGTTAAATCATCATGTGTTAATGACTACGTTAACCCCCCCCCCCTTTCCCTTCACTAAAAGCCTGTACAGAGGTTCTGTCATCCCCAATTCATCGTCTCAACATACAGAGGATGAAGACAGAGAGTAGAGAGAGGGAGAGGATGGGGGGGATTCTCTTCTGAGACTCCCTTTAATGTATACCTGTTATGGAGTCATTTCTTTACCTGTTATGGATTCATTTCTTTACTGTTTGTGTATTCATTTCAGCCCATGAGACCTGAAGACGTCTATGTCAGTGATTTTCTTTGGTCTCATTACATCACGTGCCATCCCTGCCTGTCTGATATACGACTGCTCACACATTATGCATAGGCGTGTCAAACAGAATACCAACGATAAAAAAAAAGGTGAAATCAGCTTGTTCAATCACCAAAATGCAAGATTAAATATGTACTTACATGAGGCTCATATTGATCTATTGATTCTATTACTCCCTCTTGTGATGTATTAGTAATAGACCGCTGCCACATGTCGATATTTTTATTAAAAGAAGCAATTGCTCATTTCCATTTTGAGTCATCTGAGTCACTGTTTCTTAGAATGATACTTTATATGTATGCCATCTACCCAGCTTTATGTAATTTTTGGTACATTATTTCCTATTATTCATGTGAAATTGACACCAGGATGCAGAGGGAAAAACATGTAATTCCTTCCTTTTACCTTTTAAGGTTTTTTTTTTCCCTCTTCAGCTTCATGTGCATTGTGATGTATCATGTTGCCATTTTTATCTTGTAGTGTAATGTGAGTTTTTTAGCTCCAAATCAACAAGAAAAATGTGCCAATCTCCCTGGACCTGAGCTTAAAATACATTTTCACATCTACATTTTTTGCTGACTCTTCTACTGCTAAATGTCAGTGTTGAATAAATGTGCATTTTGGCCTGATCCACATCTAGGGTACATTTGTGGATCTGTCGACCTGATCCATGTGAGTCATGTGATCAAAAATACCTTTAGACTTTCGTACACACAGGAAGCTTTTAGACAGTGATATTTATCTCATCAGTGAGGCTGAAGTTAGAAATCTCTGTCGACTCTTAATATTTATTCAGGTTAGGGCTGGACGATACAGAAAAAAATCATATTTTTTTCATATCGGACAATATAGATACGTGTCAAGATATAAATCAAATTACTCTTTTTGTCAAGCTTAAATTTTCTGTTACTCATAAGTTAGATCTGAAGACATCAAAAGGTTATTTTTGATTTAAATATGGTTTATTTTTTGTCAGAGGTTGAATATCAAGGATGTGCTGAAGAACATTATTCAACTGTTTCAGATGAATAAAACAGGTACATAAATTTAAAAATAAATTAAAATTTTTTCACCTATTTCACCTGGAAAGAGTTATCATGTAACAACATATCCTCTATAACAAAAACACTACTGTTTTTGTAATTTTCAGTTTTTTATTTGTTTTGTGAGTGTGTGTTTTTCTTAGTTGCTGTTTTTTCTTGTTTTTTTTTTTGTACATTTGATTTTCATATTTTTATTGATATATTCTCTTATAATTCTGTCCTGTTGTATCACTGGAAAATATTTAATGGGTGAAAAGAAAAACAACAATAAAAAGTGAGTTACAAAAACTAAACTAAAAGTCTGACCAGCAGGTAAAACCTTTCAAGTTTTAAAAGAGAGCACAAACAAAACAGACCATCTTCACGAAACAATGCCGAGGGTATATACATGGGGGTGCCTTCCGTAACTGCCGTAACTGGCGTAAACTGAAAATGAAACTAAACATGCTTTGAACGTCTGACTCCCGGCTTCTACACCGCACCCTAGTTTTCAGTAACCTGGTCGCCCGAGTTCTCGGTCCAATTTTCTCCTTAGGGAGCACTCAATACCTCCCACTGCAGCCTAAACATTAGCGCATGCTGCTCCTGGCTCTTACATCTGTGCTGTGTGTGTCAACCTAACTAACCATGGCTCTAGTGTGATTGGTTCAGTGTGGCACTACTTCATTATGATTGGCTGTTCTTATGTCTGTCAAAACATGGACGAATAAATTCTACTGAAATTGTATGGAGCATGTCTCATATTTCTATTGAGGAAAAGTTATATCGCAAAATATATTGTTATCATTTTAAAACCCCCCCCCCCCCCAAATTCAGGTTGTGTCACAGAATTACATAATTTAATAATTACATAATTTACTGTGGCGATTCGCCGCACAGGAGAACAGGTTGACAACCAGGTTTGGGTGTTTAGGAAAGAAAACTAAAAAAAGTACCAAATACACAACAGTGTGGTTTAACAGCAGAAATTCCAACTCAATAAGCCAGAAAGTAAGAAAGTAATTCAAGTCTGAATCAGTTATGAGTGAATCAATGGGAGCAACAACCCAGCAGACTTCAGCTCCACCTGTTCATGAGAAGCTGATATTAATGCTAAAAATCTACAGCACTCATTCAGAGAGCATGTGTGGAAAAAGCATCTGTATATTCAGGTTTGGAGAATTTATTTCGATTCTTTGGCATATAAGTGACAAGCCTTTGACATATAAGTGACATATAATTGTGTTAAAGGTAATAAATATTTGGCTACACAGTGACATTACTGACATTCCCTGGGGATCCAACACCAGAATAAAGACATAAACAGAAATTTAAAATGAAGGCGTAAAAGAAAACGGTGCAAAACAGAAGTAATTCAATGCATTCAAATACAATATTAGCACGCAACTTGGATATTAGCTTTAGGCCCCGATAACAGATGCTTATGACAAGCACAAAAACACACGTGTGACACAAATTTGTGTTGGCACCTTGTCACCAGTTATTGATTAAACAAAGCAGCCTAAATCATGGTTATTCTGCAGGCGCTGGCTTTTGTGAGGATGAAAAATGTGGACTGGGTTTTTGTACAGTTTTGAACAGCTGACACAATAAATTCAGCAAACAATTCCAGTGGCGCTGCTTAGGCCTGATGTTAATAATATAAGCATCATAATTTAATGACCCTTCTGCAGCAATACTTCCAGTTAGGTGGAGCAGCTCTATATGCAAATAGAAGATAGGATCGCTGTGTTCCTTTACCGTGGTTTTGTTCTCCCTCCCAGCCTCTCCCTCCCCTTTTCTTCTCTGCCTCTCTCGGCTGAGTGATAAACGCTGTCTGTTGGCCATAAATCCAGGGGGAGTCCTGACAGGCGTCCCAATAAAGCGCTCTATTTTCTCCCTGTTTGGTGGGTTTGTCAGGGGCCCAGAGGAAGTGAGATAACATTAGGAGGAGGAGGAAGAGGAGGAGGAGATGCAATTTCATCAGTGGCGTACAGACACACTCATGAACACACAAACACAGGAACACTCAGACACTAAACAAACGGTGTGAATATGCACACGGACGGAAGAAATGCACACACTCACAACAAGAGATTCAAGTGCTGAGTCGCCAATATGCTCTGACCGCAGGACAGTTGGCGAAAATGTCAGCGTGTAAGCTGTGAAAAACACTTTTCACACACAGATAAACAAAGACGAGCATGTGCACATAATACACCATGTAATTGTGGAATTATTTGCTCATGTCTTTCTTTTGTTCAACTCAATTCTCTAGTACTTTTTAACCCGTCTTACCGATGTAACCAACGTCATATGATAGCAATGTATGTGTCCCAATACACAATATGATATGACACGATCATATCATGACACAACATTGCAAGGCACATCATGATACTAGACCTGATAATACAACACTTTGCAATACAACATGGCACAATGCATTACTTTACGTTGTGTTATGTTACAATACGATATAATATATGATACTGATGTTATACATTATGACACGACATGGTAACATGGTAGTATAAGTTATGATACAACACTTTACAGAACTACAGGATACAATACATTACAATACGACACAATACGAAACAACTTATGATATGATGATACGATACAATTTGGCATGACATTGTGATGTGACACAGCACAAACAGTCACGTCATGATATAATATGATATGATTCAATATTTTACCGAACACAACATGACACATTACAATACAATGACCTGACACATCGCAATATGATACATTTAAGCTATAACACCATGCAATACCATATTCTGTTCTGATATGATAAAATATTCAATACGACGGTCTGACATTTTGCAGTATGCTATGACATGACAAGGAATATCGTGATATTATGTATTACGATAATATACTCAACCATGAATCAAGAAAAATGACAAGTTACGATAGAATACAATGATCCATTACATTGCAATTTCAGAAGAACATAAGACATATTAGACAATTTACTTAGGAATTACATATAAGACAACACGTAAGTGACATAAGAGACAGTATAAGGTAAAGGTATAAGGCTAATGAAGATGCTACAGTAAAGTATGTACAGCAGTAAAAACTAAAGTTTCAATGAAAAAAAACAGCTTCTATAAACCAAAGTAGTCGTATTTAGTGTGACCTTCCTTTTACACTTAACACGTCTTTAATCCTTTTGTTCAGATAATATAAAATTTTTGGGATTCACTTTCTGATTTTTTATTCCAGGTTTCATTCAACACATGCCAGGTCTTTTTAACAGTTTTTCTGCTTCTTGTCATGGGGTCAGGGGTCACACTAAATACTGACTTTAACCTTTAGAACCCATTTAGTTCTGTTTTTTGTGTGTCTTTTAAGGCTGTGCACATATTTCCTGTATTTTCTTGTTGTATCTGAAGAAAAGAGACTGAGAAATAAACATGCATGTTCATTGCAATGCTGCAAAAACAACAAATCTATAGACCACCTAAACTTTTGCACGGTACTGTATATATACACGATACTCCTGGGAAAGGGGAGAGAGGTAACATATACATGCAAACCTGCAAAAGATAAAGTACAAACATGTTCACAGTTTAAAGCTGCAGTATGTAGGAATTATGTTCTAAGTAATTGTAAAATTGCCTTGACTGTCACCAGACATTAAGGAATCATGTTCATTTCAAATACTGATCTCACTGACAGTAGTAGTCCAGCCAGAATATGTGCAGTTGAAAAGCTCAGTGTCAGCCCTGAAATGATGTTTATGTTGACATTGTGTGTTTTGGTCTGATGCCCCGCCCATCACCTGTCTGCTAATCACAGAGTCAGAAGCCTTTCAGCATCCAGGTTGCCAGATCCCCGTGGGCTGCAGCTGGAACATTTCTGATCACAAATGTCTGACGTTATTAAACCTAAAAGGACTCTTGTTATTCCCAAATACATCGTGACAAAGTGAGAAATAAAACAAGGAGATGTATAGGAGATGATTTAGAAACATGGAGACGGCTGAAAGAGAAGAAGGATTTGAAGACCGACGCCGGCCCTGCCTTAGTCTGACCACCGGTAAGAGCCACTCAGAGCCGGGGTCGCGGCCTCTTCACCTGGTCCCTTCTTCCGGGGCCGGGCAGCAGTCTCTTCTCCTGGCCCCGGTGAAGAGACTGCCGGTCCGGGACTGGTGAACAGACCAGGTACCGGTGTAGGACTTGTCTATTGCCATGGTAGCTCCTTGTAGTTCAGTGTTTTCTGTGGAAGTGACCTGTTCATTTAGCGGTGTGTAATCCGAACGGGGGGGGGTGTTCGGTCCGTGGTTCGGTGGGTGGGGTGGGGGGGTCGGTAGCTCGGTGTCCGTGGTTCGGTCGGGGGGTTCGGTTGGGGGGTTCGGTTGGTAGTTCAGTGTCTGTGGTTCGGTGTGTGTGGGGGGGATCAGTAGTCCGGAAAGTGTGTGTGTGTGTGTGGGGGGGGGTTCGGTAGTTCGGCGTCCGTGGTTCGGTCGGGGGGGGGGGGGGGGTGTCGGTAGTCCGGTGTCCGTGGTTCGGTGGTGGTGGGGTGTCGGTAGTTCGGCGTCCGTGGTTCGGTGGTGGGGGGGGGGGGTTAGAGCTCCTGAATCTTCGCAAATTTTCATTTGACTGTGCAGGACGTTTGTTCTGGCCTGTTATATATTAGACTTATGTAGAGTAAGTCTGGTGATGATTTTTTTGTATGAAATTTATGGTGTGGTGGCAAGGATTAGAGGAAACGCTAGTAGTGGATGCTCATGCGGGATCTGGCAACCCCTAGCCTGGGGGGAGGAGGAGAGGATACCACGTTCTACAGTATTTTGAATGTAATTGCAGTACCAGTTTTGGCCACAATCCTACATACTGCAGCTTTAAAGTGAGTTTGCTCAGAATAAACAACTGTATCTTGTATTTGTATTTATATCGACCCAATTAAAGTATCACTGTATTTGTCTTCTTTTCTTCACAATCTTTTACATTTTACATCTGTCTTTGTCTCAGAATAAGTCCATCACTCTCTCATACTTAAACTACACTGCCTCCTCCCTTTTACTAAAACACACACCACACATTTTTTAACTTTTCTTCACTGAGCGTTGTGAGCCATAGTTTGCGAGTCCTGCAAGGTCTGACGTTGGAGTTCACTTACAGTAAACCAAACAAAAGGGCTTAAAGGCAGACTAGTTGATTCATAGTTGTTCATAAAGGAAAGATATCCTGAGGAGCCACAGCGACAGAGACAAAATGAGACATGGAGTCAAAGGGGAGGATGAAGGACAAGAGCAAACGAGAAGGCTTCAGGTTTTCAGGCTAAGCCTTTCTGCTCTATAAGAGGATTCCCACCTGGTAGCAATTTAAGTTGTGCCTGGTAAAGCAGGCCCTGGGAAGGAAAAATAATGTCTGTTGGGTTAGTGGTTTCATTTTTCAATCAAATAAATCACGACCTTACAGAAAATAATTTTTGTCTTTTAATGGCCTCCCCGGCGTTTGAAGTTTCTCGAGGGACAGCAAGCTTTGAAGTCTGCGAGGGGAGGAGCAACCTTCCCTCAGTGTTTGTGTGTGTTTGAGTGTGTGCGACGCATTCATTCTGCTCTTTTCTTAAAGGCCTGAAACACAACACTTAAGGTATTACCCACAAAAAGACGAGTGCTATGAATTCCACTGAACTGAAGCCCACTAGAGCAACATGATAAAAACAAAAAAATAATAGTCGGCAGAGAAAGCTCACTCTGACTGACACTCAAACATAAAGATTTGCACGTGTCTGTACTTTCACAAAATTTGTGTTGTGGGGCTGGTCGTTTTTTGAAGTTAGCTGACTTAATTTCAAAGCTAACTGTTGCACACACTATTACAACTGTGCAAGAGCAAAGGAGAGGTAATGCAAAACAGGAGCAACTCCAATCCTCTCTATATAAATCCATTGTATTGTAGCTGTTATCATGGATCTATGAAACCCAGACATTAGCTTAGCAACGGGAGTTAGCTAACATCAACAAATGACAAAACAGACTCCAAGATAAATTTCAGGAGCATGTGCAAATTTTCCATCCTTAACATGCAAGTCAAATTTCCATCCAAACTAAGCTGGAAATATCTTCCTACATTTTCAGAGACTCTGCAAAAAAAGTTAATCACATATTAATCACAATATAATAAATTACTTACGATGCTGCAATAGAGTGCAGAAAACTGTTTCTATGGCTGTATTAAAAATAGGTTACAAAAAATACTAAAAAGAAAGGAAAAAGACTGTTCCAATATTTGTCTTTTTTTTTTTTCTTTTTTTTTTAATCAAATTTGAATAGCAATGACAACAGGGCTGCAATCCAATCTGCAATGAGGACCCTTTAGATGGTGAATCCATCAAATTAATATACACAATAATAAAATACAAGAAAATGATTCAGCCTGATATTAGTTAGAGGAATGATGGGCAAACAAAGCATGACTATCAGAGAAAATAGAAAACTAGCCATGAGGAGAAAAAGCTATTCATATAAGGAATAGCCAAAATTCATCCTTGGTGCATTATGAGCATAAGCCTCTCCACTGACAATGAATGAATGGTGGTACTGAGAGAATGAATCAGAAGAGGAGTAAATCAAAGTCCAAAACATGTACACAGAAGTAAATTAACTAAATTAAACAGGCATTTTTCTTTCACTATTATTGTAACGATGACCTGCCGTTACCATAGTCTGCTTGAATGATTGTTTGTATATTTTATAGATTGTATAGTTTATTGAAAGACAATGTAAGTGTGATTAGTGTGGACATATGTGGCGAACGGAACAGCACACACATTTTAGCTAATTGAAAATTATATATTAAATTATTTTAAAAGTATAAAATTGTGAGTCGGTATATGTTTGAGAGATTCGCATCCAGCTGTGGGAGCTGGGTTACCACTCTGTCTCTGAACTGAGGTGAGAAGCCTTTTTACAGAGAGCGTTGTAAGCCTTGATGTGCACCAAAAATCGAAAAATGTTTAATATAAAAATCATCTGCACAGTAGATGTGAACTTACCTAAAAACAGTCCCTGGGGGTTCGATGGGCTAATTGTATTCCACTCATGTGATGCGAACACAGGTGAGGTTTAGCAGGGGTGTTAGGTGATGGTTTTGTGTAAATATTAATTCATATATTTAGGTTTGGTATTTTATTGTTGTATGATGATGGGGTGTATGCACATATATTAATATATGATTATAAATATGGGTTTTTGATAATGTTTAATTCACTCTTGTATAGTTTGTGTGTGTAAGTTTCCCCCCCATTTAGTCAGTATATCTCCCGCCACTGGACATAGCATGGTGTATTTTTTATTTTCATTTCATTTATTTCATTCATGGATGTGCATTTCATCAGCAGACATTCAATAATTATCAGGTGAACAGACATGCACACACCCATGTTCAAAAAGGAGCAGGATGAAGAAAATCTTATATTTTCGGCCCCCTTCTAAATAATAATAGCCTTAATGGTTTGCTATACACAACTAGCTATAAAGTCATACTGTTTTAAATCAGACAAACCAAACAAAAAGAATACAAATTAATACAAAACCAAGTGCAAAGCTACATATCAAGGAAGTACAAAACAAACAAAAAATCATTAAAAATATACCTGATGAAATGATGCAAATCAATTATGATACCAGACCAAAATAAGTAAATAAACATGTCACAAGATGCAAAACAAATATGAAGCAAAATGTAAAAACTTATAACTGTTCATATAATCTCGCTGTTCTGTCTTTATACACTTTTTTCAGTTGGAATATGTTTTTACAGGAATATAAGCCTCACAGTTGTCTTTGGTTGTTTTTGGGTTGGTTGGTTGGTTGATTGGTTGATTGGTTGGTGTATGGATGTATGGAGTTTGTTTTTGCAGTTTGTTGAAGTGTTATTGAAACCTTACAGTGCCTCAGACTGAATTGAGTTTTCTACCCCTTTTGATGCCTCGACTGCTGCTTGACAATTATTAAAGAAAATATCCAAACAGAGGCTGAGAATAGATCCTGACCTTAGAGGGTAGAACAACAAAAGCTATAAGGAGGTCTCTTCAGTGAATACACAAGGATGGTCCTCCAGGTTGGGGCCCACTTACACGGAGTGATTTTTATCTAAATCAATACAGGCCAAATGTACCAGCCTTGGGTAAGATGGCTCTCAATCCACGACCACAGAGTAAAAAATGGACACACACACACACACACACACACACACACACACACATACACACACACACACATACATGAGCCCCACAAGGGAAAACGACGTCAGCTTCTGGGCACGGAGTACAAGCAGCCACACCAAACGTGTCGACAGACAGACGACTACCTTCACGATAAAGACTTAAAATATTCCCCTCAAAACGTTTTCCCCTGGAGCTCTTCCACTACTTTCCATGTGCACCTTCAGTCCAAGTGATCTGGTTTTGACATAAAGGCTATTTTTCAAAGGTCTGAAAGACGCCGCTTTGACAGCACATCTGCCAGGACTTTTTTTTTTTTTTTTTTTCAGTTTTTTTTGGAGGTGGGGGAGGAGCAGTGAGACCATATAGCTGTCTTCCCAGCAGAAAACCACCTAATGCACTCCAGAGACCCACACTTGACTATCCTTGCACGTTTCATGGTTGAGGGATTATGTGTACACTGATCCATACTGTACTGGGCGATGTGGATTTAATCAGACGCTAAAAAACACTCACTTGTCTTGAACACACCCATGAGGACCTCGGTGAGGGAGTTACGTATGTCGCTTTAAATATCAAACTAAGTCAAGCCTGCCTGCTCACAGTATGTACACTGCATCATTATGACAGGCTTTGACGGACCGGGTGGGTGGATCGAGACAAATGTTTGCTCACTCCTTACTCAGTTTCGGCTGTGTTTTAGATGGACAGATAGCAGGGTCACAAAATTACAGACTGAAAATGGAAAAAAAAAAAAAAAAAAACAGAATGTGACCTAGAGGCGCGGGGAATAAAAGGCGGGGTAGGGAGGGAAAACAAATCCAGTAAAAGTTCACAAGTATGTGAACTTACAAATATGCACAAGTGTGTATGTGTGTACATATGTATATATTGTTAGCATAACAGCGTATTTGCCTAACTCATACGCTGTATAGACAAAAGTATTGGGACACGTTGAATTCAGGTGTTTCTTTTCTAAAAGGGGTCTGGGATACAGAACAACGACAAAGGTCATAATATAGTTTTATATTGGGATAAATATCATTGCACTGGTTAATTTTGTTTAAATTATTATCTTTGCTTCCAAAATGCCTCAGAGGTGTTTTTTACTTAATTTTTCTCAACATTGACAATGATTTTAAATGTTCTACCTCTAAATTTCTAAAATATTTTTTGTGTTCTGGTTGTAAATAATAATTTTCTCACACTTTCTTCACATCTCATTTAGGAAGAAAAATCTCCCATTAAACTTAAAAGAAGTATTGATGCTTATAAAATATATGGACAAAAATATTGGGACACATCATGGCTACAGTTCATAAGATGTCCTGTTCATGCTGATTTGAGATATAAACATCAAAATTAATAATTGATATGACATTGTAATATGACATTTGTTATTATTGTTTTGTATCCCAGACCCCTGTTAGAAAAGCAACACCTGAATTCAACGTGTCCCAACACTTTTGTCCATTGGTGTATGAGTTAGGCCATTATGCTATGAGGCTAATGACAGTATGTGACTGTACATATATTTGAAGGGGGTTTATATATTTTTGTATGTAAGTATATTATGTCCGATTGTATATAAACTTAATGAAGGTCCAGTACTTGGGGATGGTGGTGGGGAGGTAGTGTGATAGGAACTTCGTACAACACTTTCATGTTCAAGTTGTATGTTTCTTCTTATACATTTGAAAACTGGAAAAAAAGACCTTTATTTAAAAAAAAAAGTTTACAACAATAAAGAGAAATAGCCAGAAATATGACCCGAGGAGCAAAGAGGAGAGAAACGGAAAAACAAAAGCAGGTGGAGAGCAATAGAGTGAAGTGGTGAGAGCGAGAGTTTGGCCAAGTGCTTACAGGAAATAGTTCTGTTTGATGAGTAAATATTGAATCAGCGAAATCTCATCTCTGGCACCACCTGAACTCCCAGTCCCTGTGTTTCTCTCTTTCCTTGTGTTAACAGTAAACAGACGTTTCACCTACATTCTGAGGCATAAACACGCGTTTATGAACCCAAACAACCCATATAACCTATGCCGCAATTGTACAATCAGATATAACTGAGGTAAAAAAAACAAAACACAGCAGTGGGTTAAGTGAAGTTGAAGGGTTAAATATGCTCCGTCTGTTTGATATACGCACCGAGGCTTACTCAGTGCTGATCCCCCATCATGCATCTTGCTGCAGGGTTTCAAGTAAGTCACTGGTCATTTGTGGAAAGTGTGAATCTGCTCCTGATTCTTTGGTGAAGGGTATGTCAGGGCATGCTGTGATTTAAGGTGCCTTCAGGGGCCCTTCACTTCCCTCGTTCGCTTTCTTTCCTGCCTTGATCTTTCCTTCTCCTTGTTCCTGCAAGTAGTGGAACGAGTGGTCGGCCTTGGAAGTCTGGGGTTTGACCTCAGGTACATAGCGTCGCTCTATCTCTCTCTCTGATCACTCACCAATGCTGTAATCACGCACTGAACTTTCAGACGTTTCCACCCATGAGTCACAGAGGAAATGATTTGAGTCAGATTAGTACAATTCGGGATTTTTTTCCATAGTTTAGATGAGACATGATAAGAGATGTGAGATGTGGGAAAATTGAGACAATATGTTCAAGGAGAATCACATGATCAGACTATAGCTGAATATATGTCCACACTGAGCAATCGAGACTTAATATGAAGGTCATTTTGTATAAAATGAGTCCATTTCTGCTTCCAAACACTAATCTGGGGTTTGTTTAACTCCTTGATTATCGTGATGATTGTCCACTTTTCTCCCACTTGTAGCTACAATGTAAGTAAAACCTATAAAAGTGGATTAAATCATAACACACCTCTTACTGACTGATGATTCAGTTTGTCCCGACCACAGAAAACAGACCATAATGTGATATAGTTTGTCTGTTTTTGCTTTTTCTTCAGTGCAGAGTGTACATATAACAAGCAGATGATCCAAAAATTTGACTGTTTTTGTGTAATCTGTGGTATTGATGGTGTGTGAAAAATGTAAAAAAGTCAAAAGACAAACTGTACAACCACCACTATGTGTGGTCCGTCACATTTCAAAATAGTGTCAAGAGGCAAAAATTGTTTTCTTACACTCAGTACCTTTGGGTTGGGGGGTTGTGTTTGTGTGTGTGTGTCTATCTACTCCAGTGTAAGGCCTGCGATTTTATCTTGACAGCAGCCGATCAGTCAGTGTCAGTGACTGGAATTTAAAGGCAACTCCTACAGAGAAAAGACTCTGATATAATCCATGATCTGCCCTTTGGTTGTGTGTTTTATCATGGCAACTGTGTGTTTTTCTTCATTTGTATGTTGCCTATCCAAAAACCATTTTTATTGGGTTGTTAACTGGCAAAAGACTTTTTAATTCATATAGAATTCATATAGAAGGAGAAATGTCTTTAATGCACCCATCAGTTATAGCAGTTAAAGGCGCTACATGTAGTATGTCTACTTTCAAATATCCAAAACATTATCATATAGTGTTTAGAAAACAGAGGTATGACGTTATGTCGACACATAAACTGAATATTTTTACCCTGGTGAACCGTTGGATTTATGTGACCACTAGAGGAAGTAGGGAGTCACTGCAGGCCTGCCATGGTAAGGAAAACTAACACCATGGGGTCACTGACCAAAGCATCAGAAAATGATAAGACAGGATGAGAACCACAAAGAAAGAACTTTTAAAGTCAAAGTGAGTGACTCTGACAAAAGGTAGAATCACTGTCATTGAATTCACCACTGGACGGAGCTCTACAAGACTTTGATGCTGAAATGGCAGCGAATCTTCTACATGGGTGAGTTTGATTATGAGGCTTATGAAGATATAAAGTTATTACCCCACCACCCGAAGGGGGAAGCAAGGGGTATTGGTTTTGGTTCGGCTTGTTTGTTTCTTTGTTTGTTAACACATTATGATTTTTTAAAATCTTTTAAAGCGAAATTTCAAATGTCTATAAAAACATCAATTTTGTTTCAATTTACGTCAAACTTGGCATATATATATATATATATATATATATATATATACATATACATATAAATATACATACATATATATATATACATACATATATATATATATATATATATATATATATATATATATATATATATAGAGAGAGAGAGAGAGAGAGATACATATATATATATATATATATATATATATATATATATATATATATATAGGCAATTGATATGCTGACATCAGCTGGATCGATGCCAAAATAAGCTTCAATACAGGCAAGGGGCGGGTTTTGTTTGTTGTGCCTCGCACCACTTGTTATGTGATGTTATTAATTTTGCTAAGTTGCCATTTGTTGATCCAAACGCACTAAACTGTGACAGTTCTGACCTTGTTTGGACGATTCCAAACAGATCTTTAGTTCAGCTACTGATAACACAAACCATACAGAAACAGAGGTGAATTGTTGCTTTACTGTGTCTGTTCTCTGTCTAGAATAGACTTGCTGGTGGTTTTGGTAGTCCTACGTGTGTTCTAGTATGAACCTTCCCTGTGCTGTTGAGAGTTGGGAATACCAGTACTATAGGTAGCCCCTTGAAGCTCAAGTGAATCTGGGACTAAATATTGTTTTGAAAGTGGAAAAGTCTGTAAAAGATGCAGTAATACATAGCTGTTTTCCTGTGAAGGTACCTCTTTCACATTTGGACGAAGGCTGAAAATGTTTAGGAACCTCTACAATAGAAGGACAAGCACATGGACAAATGTAAGTATATTGTGTACAGGGTTTTCTGAATAAGTTCAATTACAGCATCCAAGCCCATTTAGGCATCATCTACATCTAAATGTGGAGTTAGTGGATGTGGAGGCTTTTCAAAACACAAATGGTAGTGGTAATGGCCTGACATTATGTGAAGTTCAACAAATTTCTTTTGAAAAGTGCAAATTGTGTTTCACGAGCTTCTGGAGAAGGAAAGCTACTTCACATGGACAGAGGATAAATCTATATCACAAATGACTTCCTCTGTCATTAAGTACGAGAGAACGAACAAAGGATGTTTCTGTGAAAGGAATAAATGCATGAATGGAAAAAGCATGTGCACATCTGACAGAGAAAAGTGAAATTAGAGTAAACACAGGAGTCTGTGCTGCATTCAGGTGCATATTAGCAATGATCACAGTACAACTGCAGAACAGCTGTTTGTTCCTGATGGAGAGAAAAGAGGGAGAGAGATGAGGACAAAAACAAAAGCAAATGTAACTACTTCCCTATTCAGCTGTTACTAAATAAAGCCCAGAATTGAAATATAAGCACAGGAAAGTCTTTACACAAAAAAGACATTGGTATTTAAAAAGGAAATTGTATTCATAAAAGAGACCACTCCAGTCGTCTTTCCTCCTGATTACATTTTTCAACTGAACTACATCATTTTTTTTACTTGATTCTGCATTGGAGGTTAAACTTTTACAAATAGATCTATGTGTGTGTTGTTTCCAGACGCATACACATACCACCCATTTACCTACTGGGTCTAATGAAAGACAAAGAAAAGTAACTCAGTTTAAATAAAAACATACAGTAAGCAGCTCATATGATTTACAAAGTCACTTCCCCACATCTGTGGTTCGTGCAGTACATCCACACAGGATACACCATTCAGATGGAATTTATTTATGTAGGGAAGGCTTGGTAAGTCTAATATTGCATGCACTGATTAGTGATTTTAATCCCATCTGGAGTGCACATGTCTGTGTTTCTTTTCCTTACGCACCAGTATTAATTACAAGCCCAAATATCTACTGTTTTCTGACACGCTCATTGGTCTTTCAGCGACTTAATTTTCCATTAATGTTGCATCTTATTGTGCCTTTAATCATAGTTTTACAGCTTATAAGTCTTTCTAGAGTGAGTTTTATTCTACTTACATTTGCTGGCTTAACCCATAAAGACCCAAACATCTACCATCAACCAAAAGCATCTACTGATCTAAACTATTTAATACTTGTTGATCCACTAAACCTATCAATACATGTAAATAATTGGTGTAAAATGTAGTTTGTCATCTTTTCATGGTCATCAGATATGACCCATTTGGACGTTCAGAGGCTCCATAGTGAACATGGAAACGTCGGCATCTTCTATAATATTGATTCACCAGTAAAACCCATGGAGTTGGATCAATGATAGTAGATGGAAATGCTTCTTTTATGTTTAGGTATTGACATATTTGCTGAAAAAGTCTGTTATTCTTCAGTTTTCTCTGTCTCAGATATAATAAACCTCAACTTTAATCTGAGCTTTTATCAACATCTACATGATCAGTAAATGAAATATAAGAAAATACTTGATTTTCACTGAAACTTTGCAAAATACAGAGGACAATATTACAATAAATGGTGATAAATCACTTAAGAAAGGTTAAATAAAGAGAAAAATTCATTTGGGAACTGCCACAAAAGTACCACTGGGTCTTTAAGGGTTAATAAGTCTCCACCTAAAACCGAATCCTTCTTCAGAGTCACATTTGTGAGACGCTGACTCAAACCCAAGAATTATCAGATTACTTCTACTGTTTGTTTGGAAAAATGAGGGTAATTTGCAGTGGAATTTTTATTAACATAGATATCTTGTGATTTATTGTAAGGACAGATAAAGAAATCTGGGCAGTAATCAGTCCTCTTTAGACCCAAATGGCACATAAAGTTGGATGAGGTAGTGTCTGCAAAAGTACCTTATTCCAAAAAAACAAAGCACAAAACTAAAGACGTTTTATTGGCCTTTGATGGAGTTTCCTGTATTGTATCATTAAATACAGACATAAAAGTTCAGTTTGTGATGCATTTTGCCGTGAAGTTGCAGTTTGCATTCAACTGAATACCTTCACCTGTGAGGATCACAAAACACAAAGTCGCCCCTGGGTAGAGTCAGTGTATGTTTTGTCCATTCTGAGCTTTAGAGTTCAAACTGCAGAAGCCAAAATCAGATGGAAAAACAGCAGAATTTGAAAATCCACAGCCTCCTCTGGAGCTCTCTTGTCTTGGTCCAAACCAAAGACTACATTTAAAATTAGATGACCTGTTGTTGTTTCGTGTCGTTATGGAAAAGTGAACCAAGTAGAGCAGTATTTAATCCTCCTCTCTGTCTGAAAACGCCTGTAATTAGACAAAATCATCACATCACAGGATAGACTTTCCACAGCCTATAAACACAGGGAAGGAGTAGATGCAGAAGTCTCATTTCCACTCGGAATTATAATATACTGAAAGGGGAGTATGGAATTGTAGCCAAATGCTGCTAAAATACTATCAAGCACTGTAGCTTTAAGGGGACAATGACACCACATGCAAACATAATAAGTGACAGTAATGGATCTTAAATCTGAAATGAATGAAAAAAACAAAGACAAAGTCTACTCTGACCTACTGTACAAACATGGCAGTGAAACATGGACTTACTGAACAGCTCCTTCGACATGTATAATGAGCAGATCCTGTGGTAAACCAATATTTTCTATCATCATGTTCACCTGATAAAATACTTATGAACACTATATTTCAGTTCAGCAGTCAGATCCACCTAAAACTCCCTTCACCCTGGACCCTGCACCCTTTAAGTGCTCAGTGCTTAACTCGATACAGTATTTTATACCTAGAACTAAATAGGAAGTGAAATCACAAGTTGAACTAGAAGCATACAATAATTGAAGTTTGTCATGGCACAAATCCTGAATGGACGCAGAAGTTGGTCAGTGCATTAAGTGTGGAATGCTAATGATGAACTTAACACAGCACAGTTCCTTTTGCATTAGATAGCCTATGGTATGCTCGCTCAGTAATGTGCTAATGCTGTCACTGCTGCATTATCCTTCTACTCTGAAGAGACTATGCACTAATGCTAGGAGACAGGCTTGAGGTTAAGTGTGGCCAGGGGCCTCTTACAGAGGTGCCAAGAGCGAGCTGGTGGCCCCATAAGCTCTGGCCGAACAGAGCTCTCTTAGCCCCTTTGCGCAACACAGCTAGCCATTGTGCTAGGCTGAAAAAGCGCATTAGCCGCTGAGAAAAGGGCTTTCCCTCTGAAACCCCCTTGGACAACAAGCAAAGCTCTGCTTGATAATTCAATCATTCTCTGAGCTGTGGAGGGCACAAACTCTCCGAACCTTTCCTCAGCTCTTTCCTCTCCTTTCCTTCTCCTCCCTCGCCTCCTGCATTAGGTAACTGCCCTATATTTTACACATGCTGTCATTCTCAGCGCTTATCAGAGGACAATAGAGGACTGATGCCTGTGAGAGTCATTGACATTTGAATGTATGCGGCAGAGTGAATTATGACTGTATGCAATGGGTATTGCAAAAAGGGCATTAGAAGACAGAGATGTGTGTGTATGTGTGTGTGAATGGGGAGGGGTAGAAGAGATAAAAGGAAGGAGAAGGGGGTCAGTGCGAGAGTGGGTTGAAGGAAAGGATAGGCAAGCTGAAGAGAGGGAGAGCGAAAAAAAGAGGGAGTTCTTATCGCTTTACCCTTGTCTTGACTTCCTTGCGGGGCCTTTGAAGCGAGCAGAAATAAAGAAACTCACGCTGGCACATCAGAGAGAGATTTAGATTATGCCAGTGTTTACCCAACTGAGTGCTGCATGGCTGCTGGCGACAGCCTGCTGGTTTTGAAGTTGTTATGGACCAAGTACAGCTTAAAGCGCTTGCTCCTCAAAATGTAACACCCATGCTGCAGAGGAGGGCTTTCCTTCTGTGTCTGTGTGACAGTGTGTGCACGTATGTGCCATTCCATGTGAATGTTTATGAGAGATAGCATGCGTCCTTGTATTCCTAATAGAGTGTGTGATGCCTTCTGCCTTTCTGTGTGCACAAATGTGTGCGTGAGCGAGTGTAGCACTCCGAAAATGGAGCCATCCATCGGATTATGGGTAGACAGCTCTTTGAAAAGGAGGGCCTGTATTTGCATAAGCGGCCATGGAAGGAAAAAAAAAACTATAGAAATAAAGAGAGAGCATGAGAGAGAAAGAAATAGAGAGAGGGAAAGAGAGAGAGAGAGAGAGAGAGAGAGAAGGGGGTTGGCGGAGTGGACCACACTTGCCAAGCTGTTTGGGGATAAATCCTGTGGCTAGGATCAAGTATTCTGGGCAGGGATTTGGCCCCGGGTCCCCTCAAAGCAAATGGAAAATAACAGGCTGCGAGTAAATAGGTGGCAGGGTAATGATAGCTCTGTCAAGTCTGAAGGTGGAGAAAAGGAGGGAGAGAAGAAAGAAGGATGGAGAATGAGAGAGAAGGTGCAGGGAATGAGGAGTCGGAGGACAGAGGGGGGTGGGATTAGGTGTGATGGGAGGAGGGTGAGTGTGAAAAGAGGATGATGAGCGTACAGGGGAAGGATGGATCAGGCAAGAAAAGAGGACAAATTACCCACAGGGAAGGTAGTGATGGAGGAAGGGAAGAAAAGGCTTGAGAGGACAAGAGATAAGAAGGGAAGCAGGGAGGAACAGACAAGGGGAGGCCGGAACAGAGGGTGATGGGTTTTCTAGTGGGAGCCCCTTTTGGCTCATCTCACCAACAAGGGCGCTGCCAAGTGTGTGTGTGTGTGTGTGTGTGTGTGTGTGTGTGTGTGTGTGTGTGTGTGAGCCTGAAGCAGCCCACTTCTGTCACATCTGCTCAAGACGTCTTTATCTCTGTCTTTCTCCCCTCTCCGTCTGTCTGTCTGTCTCTTGTATTCTTTTGGTTTCATGCTGACAGACACATGAATCGACTCCTCCTCAAATATCATCATGTTCAATTACATCCTTTTCAGGACAGAAAAGCTTCTTGCCAAAACAGTACTAAGTTACTTGTGAAATGTTTAATTGGTTGGAAATGACTACTGTGTCGAAAAGTTAAAGTAAATTATAGCTGCACATCTTGGTGAAAAAGGAAGGAAAAAGCACAGATCACTGATAGACACTAACACTAGTGTAAAAGAGACAAAAACGTCAATAAGAAAATGTTGTGACTTTCATTTTGCAACTATTTCCAATAGTTTTTGTGTATTCCTGATGACAGCAACGAGGGATTACAGAAACTCTTTGGTCGACGTAACGTACTGGAGTTAAATATGTTTTATCTACATTTATGATATGTTTTAAACTAGGCAGGTCTGATGTAATTTTCAACAATGAAAATCGAAACATGTCAACAACTTTGCTGATATGTGACATAAGGCAGCGTTCCTATAAGGCAAAAATGATGCCAAGCAACAGAATCAAGGGTTTAGATTTAAGCCTTTCTTTGGGAATAGTTAGGAAAAAGAAACAGCTGATTAGTCATTAAAGGACAATCTGAAAAAAAAATCTGGATCAGTGAACATAGAATAGAATAGAATAGAATAGAATAGAATAGAATACATCTTTATTGTCATTGTGACAGTGACTAAAAATCCATTCAGCAGCTCTGTTCTGTTTAGCAGCAAAAACACACAAAAAAGACTATAAAGATAACACACAATACTGAACAATGTAGGCATGTGCAAAAAGCTACAGGATAAAATATGAAATATATATGATACTAAAGTACTACAAAAAGTACAGAAATATACAAAAAGCCAACTCTATACTACAGATGAGAGCTATGTACAACAAATAAGGATATAAACATATCGGATATATGCAATGTAAGATTAAACAAGGTGCATGTGTTGAGAATTTTGATTACTAACTATTGATTAGTTACTTAAAGGGGTCATATTTTGCTAAACCCACTTTTATTAGTCTTTGGTACATTTATTCGTGTATATGGATCCTAATAGTTAATACAGCTTGAATTTGAACCCTCCAGGTGCTGCAAAGCTATTTTTATATTCATTTTGGCAAAAATCGAGGGGATTTCTACAATCCATTTTAATTCCTGCTTAATTTATTACGTCTATAAGTAGTTACGTCACAACATTTGGACATATAAGGTCAAGACCTCTGACAAACATTTCTCCAAATACACCATAATTGTTTATCAGCAGCAGCGGTTGTAGTCCATACTGAAAATATGCCCAAACTTCAAGCTGATTACCTAAAATGTTCAGTTGTTGGTTAAACAGGACAGAGCAGCACAGTCAACAACCTGAAGGGGGTGGGGCGTGAAGTGGCTCATTTGCATTTAAAGGGCCAGCGCTCAAAACAACCTTTCTGGTGTCATTACTCAGAAATAGGGTTGAAGATGGACCTGTGGAGTTGAATCAATGAAGAATCCAGACCCAAGCAGAGCATTTACAGTTTATGTAGACCACAGGGAAATGTTTAAAAATGCATTATTCCATTTAAAAAACAAAATATCTGTCCTTTAACAGAGAGTTGAAGTAACTAAACAATAAACTTTAGTAACTTTCGAAATCTGCGTGATCCTAAGTACAGTTTTGACTTCTTTATCTAGTTTTTTTCCCTCTAAAGCTCTACATTTAATGAAACAGTACTATCTCTTTACCTCTGTTCATTTGTAATAACTGCAGGGGCTTTCTGTGACCTGGATCCTGTACAAATCTGCCATGTAAAGTAAAAATTCACCTGCAAATTACCTTTCCTATGCCAGCAAAGAGGTCCTCTAATCATATTCATCCCATACAAATCGACATCTCTGTGATTTAGTGGGGTTTGGAAAATATTTTGTTTCCTGTGCTCATTTATTCAGCCTCTTTCCTGGTCAAGGACCATGGAGGCTGCACTGGTGATGATAAATGAAAGTTTTAAAAGGTGGTTCATGTCACACACATATATATATATATATATATATATATATATATATATATATATATATATATATATATGTATATATGTGTATATATATATATATATATATATATATATATATATATATATATATATATATATATATATATATATATATATACATAGCATGGATATTCAGTCAAAGAGCAAACATGGATGGATGACATCACGACAGCCTCGGTGAGGAACATTTGTCTATCTTTCAACAGTTACCTGTAAGCGATGAGCCTGCCCTTGTCGTCAGAACCAGGGAATAATGTCAGTAAATTCAAGCAAGAAAAACAAAAAACAAAAGACTTTTCTGATCCCATTCAAATGCACCTCACGAAACAAAGATGTGTGAGGGTTCACTTCCAAATCACCGGAGTCCCACAGGTTATAACAGTCCTCTGTAAATAGAGCTTAAGTCAGTTTTTTCAGTTGAAAAGTTTCATTGGAACCACTCTCAGAGCACAGTTTGTATCCCATCTGCATTATCTACATCAGGGGCATTAAACTCATTTTAGTTCAGGGACCACGTTCAGCCCAATATGATCTCAAATGGGCTGGACCACTCAAATAATAATATAATAACCTATAAATAATAACTAGGGCTGTCAAAATTAACGCGTTAACTCAGATTAATCCATCATCATGACTAATCTGATTAAAAATTCTAACGCAGTTAACCCATCTGCAGCATAGAATGACTCTGAACACTACATGGGTAGTGATGACCAAGCAGCAGAACTAACCCATAAAGATGGAAGATGCAAAACAGCACATTGGCCCTCTGGATGGGAAATCTGAGTACAAAAACAAGTTGTTTTGTTGAAACAGTTGAAGGTGTTTAATAAACACGTTAAGTGCATATATATTCCCTTCTTTCTTGAGTCTGTTTGCTCATGCAAAATGAAACACGATTAATATAGATTAAAAATGAATTATATTTAATTGTGATTAATTGAAATTAATCCACAGCAACCCTGTGATTAATGTAATTAAAAACTTTAATCGTTTAACAGCACTAACAATAACCCCAAATTTTCCCTTTGTTAGCACTAGTACACCTCAGCTTCGCATTTACACATAAACATTACAAAGTACAGATTACAATGTATGATTGTAATGTAACTTACAAAGGCACAAAGCATTTAGTAACAGGCAGAATACTGTTAAAATTCCACTTATTTTTCTTAAGAAATTTCCAGTTGTTCATCGTTGTTTAGATTATTCACATTTTTTGGTGAAAGAATAGTTTATACACGTAAACATTTTCATTTTGTAATTTTACTTTTCTCATAGTAAAACAAAGAGAAAATTTTGAAAAGTTATATTATTTTACTGGTTGATCCATTTGAGATCATATTGGTCTGAATGTGGAGCCTGAACTAAAATGAGTTTGACTGTTAATATCTGTTAATATTGCAAATTCATCCTGTGGGCCGGATTGGACCCTTTGGTGGGCCAGTCTTGGTCCACGGGCCGCATGTTTGACACCCCTGATCTAGATGGTCAAATCCATTAGTGGGTCTAATCCCTGCATTTTACTCCGTAGATTATTTTCAGATGTGACCACTTTGTTCATCGTTCTTTCCCACTCACTTTACTTCTGTTTCCAAAATTTAACACACAACATAAAACACTTGAACTACCTGTAATACACCAAAGATCTCACATTTGCAGAGACACAATGACTTCTTTGAAAATGTAAGAATAGGACAGTCCTTGTGCTCATTTTTCAAGCTCCCAGTGCTCTGCAGTTAATTAACAAGGTCATTAAAGTGGAGTCAATGAGCGCTATGCTAGATGTGTTTTACACACCATGTTTAATAAGCCTGAATCCTCACCATCAGAGTATCGGCACCCCTCAAATGACTTTCCAATAATGACAACCGGCTCCCCAGAGGTACCGTTCCTGTGTACGTGGGAGTGTGTACGTGTGTGTTCCTGAAATGACTAAATGGCTGGTATCTGATAACCCGGCAGAAAAGCGCTTCAGTCAATAGCATGGGTGTTTGTGTCAGATCCACACACACACACACACACACACACACACACACACACACACACACTGGTATTTCTCACCGTCATTATCTTCATCCTTAACACACAGACTTTGTGCGCGTATTTGACAGTGTGTGTGTGTGTGTGTTTTTGCCACCCATCGAGTGTACTGACATGCCCCTTTGATTCGTCCAGACCACCGGGGCAGAGAGGAACCACCTGTCTGTCCAGAAGCACACATACACACACCCTCACCACACACTCTGGCCTACATTACCATATTCATATTTACCCATGGTCAGAGCATTCCACCATTGGCTGCTTAATGGGATCGGTGACACACACACACACGCACACACACACACACACGCTTCCCTGAGGTCTGAAAATATCCCTTCATATTTCTCTTACAAGCCTAAAAGTACATTCATAAATGCCATGTCGCCTTGTAATAAGTCAAAAGAGATGGTGCTCGTGTGTGTTGGCCTTCCTAGGAAACGCTGCTGTACCGAGCAATTACTGCGGCGGCTGAAACAAGAGCGCTCTGTGGGGAAAAGCCAATTAGTCCGCCATGGCAGCAGGTAGCACGCTAGCTCCACTCATTATGATCCCTCATAACACGGTGCTAATGTAATAGTGTTAGAGCCAGTGACAGACAGAGGAAGGCTTTAATGATAATAACAGAATCAATACTTGGTGTGTTATTGCCGGCTAGTTCCATATTCAAACAGGCACGTGGCGCTAAGGATTTAATCGAAAACACTAATGAAAGTCGTGCACGTTTATGTGTGAGTTTGTGTGTTAGGGACACTTCGTATTGGTTGTGATAGCTGGCGACATTCGATACAGCAAGGTGCGTGTTTGTGGGTGTGTGTGAGTGTGATCAATCCGCGGTGATAATATTCGGTTAACTAATAAAGCTGCAGGCAATAAATGTAATATCAATATCTGCAACTGATCTGCTCCAGTGCGTAACTGAACCTGATGATTTTCAGATAATGCGATGTGAAGACATAACCCAGGAGGCAAAAGCAGGAGAGACACACACACACACACACTCACACACGGAAAAGCACAGAGAAAAAGTGTGTGTTGTAGATAGATGTTGTAGGCCTAGATTAACCCTTCTGCTCTGCTTGGTCCAAATAATTGGTCTACTGTGGTTTGCTAAAGGAGGATAAAGGCAGAAGAGCTGGACGACTCTGAGAACAGAGAGAAGGAGGAGATTAGAGAGAGGCAAGAGAGAACAGAGGAAAGAAAAAGACAAGACAAATGCAAAAAACTGATGATGCAAATGAGTGCAGGATTCACATAAACGGGCAAAGTACTAATAAAGCTCTGCCAAAACTCTTCATACCACAGAGGCTGACAAGAAATGAAATAAAACTAGGACCAATGGCCCTGTATCTGAGCAGCATGTTCTATCAAGAATCAATAACAACTTAAATGGGTGAGGTTGTCAGGTTCTGCCGCTATGTGGGAGTCCTGTGGTCTTAATGCAGGAGATCAATGTCCCAATAGAAGTGGGTGGTACTTTTACTGGAGGAGAACTCAACTAATTAAATGAAAGTCCATATATGACTTCCTATCAGTGCTCAGTAGTAACTATACTGATATCTGTGACCATTTCCGTATTATAAGCCATCAAAATATGGCCGATTATAAGTAAAGGCACATTTTAAATATTCTTAAAAAATTGTGAAAAATTGAAAAATCAACATTTCTCAAAACTGTGAACAAACTTTGTAGACATTGTCCCAAGGAAGATACATATAAAATTTGAAATGAATCAGATTAGTAGTTTTGTCGGAGAAGATGTTTGAAGAAATTGCTAACGACAAACTTGATGATGCCGGTCGCAGCGCCTTCACAGTAGGTTATGGTCTATCGGCGGTGAGATAAAAAGGGTTTTCTGACAGATGCTAAAGATTCAAGGAGGCAACAAGACACGTGGGCCCAAGAGAAAAACAAGGCACCAGTTTTAAGAATTACAAGGAAGCTGATTGCTAATGTCTATAATAATAATAATAATAATAATAATAATAATAATGATAATAATAATAGGTTAGCCAGATATTCATTCATTCATTATCTGAACCTGCTTTATCCTCACTAGGGTCACGGGGTCACTGGAGCCTATCCCAGCTACTAATGGGTGAAGGCGGGGTACACCCTGGACATGTCTCCTGTTCATCACAGGGGGGACAAACAATCACTCTCACATTCACACCTATGGGAAATTTAGATTAACCAATTAACCTATCAGTGCATGTCTTTGGATGGTGGGAGGAAGCTGGAGAACCAGGAGAGAACCCACGCAGACACGGGGAGAACATGCAAACTCCACACAGAAAGGTCCCACCCCCATTGACTGGTGTTGGAATTGAACCCAGGACCTTCTGTGAGGCACGAGTGCTACGAGTGTCGCCCTTTGCCAGATATTAGTTTTCATATTGTTCATGGTAAGTGTAACAAAGACTATTTTTGATGTTTTAGGTACAAAATATATGTTTCCACATAGAAACAGGAAGTAGACTGTTAAAGCCTTTCATCCACTCTGAGTGTGATACCATTCCACCCCTGAGCTGGTAACGACACAATGAAAAAGGCAAGTTTTCACAAACATTTGGATCGTACAGTAACATATGTCTGTGCGGTTCTTTGAGGGAATGTCTTTTGCAGGGATTTAGAAATTTCCATGCCAATTTCCATTTGCTTGCTTACCCACGTGCAAATATTCTACTGAGACAAGTTCCCTCATGACACTCTTTCCAAATTCACCCCGGTTGCACCCGGTCCTGGCCAACCTATGGCGGTCAGTTTAAAGAAACACAACTAACCAGAGGGTTTTTCCCCTTATTTGTTAATGATAATGGATTCAGCCAGACCTGTCTGCAGCACTACCATGGTAAACGTAGGTCTAGCTTTGACAAAAACACATACCCAGAGTCCTCAGGCCCAGCTATGAATGTAATTTAGATGGGAATCAGAAGTGATCGGAGAAATTATATGTTTATATGAAGAGTATTTCAATATAAAAACAGGACCAGTCTGGACAACTTTACGGAAAACTAATAAGTTCTACAAGGACGAGTTACCTCATTGACACTGTGAAAACACAGCGCTCACACGTGCACAGACCCAGTCCACAGTGGAAGCTCCGCCATGTAGGAAACCATCAAGGCCAGTGCTCAGTTCTCCTGCCTCCAATATCACATCCAAGCCCCACACAAACTCACCCCCCCCCCTCCCCCTCCCTTGTCACTCGCTTTTTTTCTTCTCCATTGCTAAGTGGGGTCGGTGGTGGGGTACCCAAGTGTATGTGTGTGTGTGTGTGTAGGAGAGAGTGTGAGTGTGTGAAAATATGGGAAAAAGGGTGTTTAAGCAAGAAGGAGGGTGAAAAAGAGGTATACGGAGGGAGACTGTGTGTGTGTGTGTGTAGGTGTGTGTGTGTGTGTGTGTGTGAGAGAGAGAGAGAGAGAGAGAGAGAGAGAGAGAGAGAGAGAGAGAGAGAGAGGGAGAGAGAGAGAGAGAGAGCATGTGTGAATTATGCCTGCAGTTATCTGCATGCGAGGAGGAGCAGGAGTGGGAGAAAGTGAGCCAGCATGAAGGGCAAAGATTGTGTTTATGTTAAGAGTGTCTGAGTTTGTGTGTGAATCTGTCGATGTGTGTGTGTGTGTGTGTGTGTGTGTGTGTGTGTATGTATGTGTGTGTGCACCCGCTCGTCAGGAAGCTGTGGTGTCCCTGGCTCTCCAGTGTTTACAGACAGGAAATGTTTGTCCAGGCAAAAGGGAAGGAACCTTGCCGCCACACATGGCAAACACTGGGAGAGTGGACCAACACACACATATACACATACACGCACACACTTGCGACTGTATAAGAGGAATTTGACAGGAGCTCTGGTCTTTGTGAAGTGGGGTATCTGGTATTGGGGAAGTGGGAGTGACTGGGCCGGCCACTAACTGTTCTTCACTTCCCTCTGTCCTGACAGCCAATGCAAACTCCAGCAAATAGAAAGTCGATACGCTGACCCCTCTGAACCAGAGAGGAACAAGGTCACAGTCTGCCAGGCCCGTTCACACCGATGAACACAACCTCACTGTGTGTCTGTGCTCTTCTCCTCCAACAACAGCATTCTTTGAGTTCATATTTCTGCTGCTGTTCCCACTATTTCATTGATTATCTGGCTGTTAGATGCAGAGATCGCACAAGTATAAGGTTTTACTCAATTTAAAGCACTGATGATGCTGCATTTATCTGAAATATTGACATCACAAAGTGACTGGGTGTAATATCCAAATGGCAGGAGCTGCAGTTTTGTTTTTTGTTTTTATAAAGGAAAAATGTGTCACACTATACAATTATAAATGAAGCACTACGGGGCTACAGAGGTGGCCCAGTCAGAAACATTATTGGTTAATACAAACTTCCACTGTGACATTATCGGTTGCCAAATACACTTATATGGGTGTTCATGTATCTGGGCACCCCCAATATATCATTTCATATTATCTGTATTTATCTGTATGTCAAATATCTGTCAGAATAATCACAATATGATTCTGACAGCAATATTATACTACAGTTATTAGCAACTTTAAAGATGAAGAATTTTCATTAAGTGGAGAACCTATTTTGAGTTTTAACATAAGCCATCTTTTCTTCATTCTAAGGCTACAATGTGTGTAATTAATGTGATTATGGCACAGTGTGTTACAGTGTGTTATAGTGGACGACAACTGACATCATCTCACGCCAAGAGTTTTCTTTGGTCCTGCATGTCTGGGTCTGTCACTGCATTACTTTAACTTTCTCTTTGAAGGACCCATTTACACAACCTAAAAATAGGTCCAGGTTTTTGTTCATTTCTTTCTTTGGGATTTTCTGAACACGGGATACTCAATACTGTATTATACATCGCAGTGCTGCTTCTCTCGTGATGATATTACCTCAATTTGCTTAGAATGTACTCGACAGGGCTCTGTTTTTGGCACCTGCGCTATGCATTACCACTGTAGGTGTACTACACTCAGTAGGGGTGGTCGTCACGGCTATGAAGCTTGCGACGTTTTCAGCATGGATGCAGCTACAAGTGAGGCTACAGGTGAGATATTCACACTAATCTGTAGATAATGTGTGTATGAGCTCTAATGTTTTTGGAGATTTACCATTAGCTTGATGTTGGTTTTTCACGCCATGTATTGATATAATGTTTCTGGATAAACCAACCTGTGATATGCAGGAGTTTATGCCATGACTAATACACCTTATCGTATTGTATCGTATCGTATTTTATCTATATAAGCCACCATTAAAGATTAGTATTGCAACAACACATCATCAGTAGGGTAAATCTAAACTGTCTCACGATAAGTTTATATTTCTTCCTACTCCTTTTTGCTCATGTAAATTTTGAGGCTGAAGACATTGCAGTTTTAAGTTATCATTTTGTTTTGTTCTCAGTCTCTTGATTATCATTTATTTGCATTTCTGTTTTTAAACTGTCATTTACATGATCGAAATAAAGACATCAATCAATCAAACCACTGTAACAGATGTCAGAATACTGTAGCCTGAAGCTGACATCGCTTGCAGGTAAAAGAAAAGTTTAGAAAGAAAAGAAAGAAAAGTTTACTAAGCGTTTTGCAAACTTTAAATATCTGATTTTTCCATTTTCCACCACTGTTCACTGTTAATCAGCTATTACCTTTCCATAAATCAAAATAAATCTATATGCTGCAATGAGAAAGTGTTTTCCCTTTTGTTTGACTTAAATAAGCAACTTTGCACATCGGCTGCATGGCTTTTGATGGATTGTGTAAAAGAGTTGTTGCATGAAGGTTGGCTACAATGATAGCATTTGTGAGATTTATTTTGGGAGCACTTGCCAAATTTGTGTTCCCGAATAAACAATCCTCCTCTCTGACTGTCCTGCCTCATTTCCCTGTGATCTACTCTGACGTTTCCATGGGTGTGTGTGGGGGCTTGTAAATTAAGGACAGCGCTGGAGGCGATGTGGCTGTGTGGGCGTGTATGTGTGTGTTTGTATGTGTGCGTGGCTGCCTCTCTCTGTTTACCAACACACACATCTCTCAATGGGAATGATCTAAACAGGATGAGATGAAAGGGTCCTTTTACCAGCAAACTCACAACCCTGCACATATGTACACACACATACGGCGGGGGAGCTACAGGAAGCATTGTACCTCAGCCGCACAGGTAAACCAGAACACACACAAAGGAAAGGAAATCTTCATCTCCCCTCATCTTGTCACTAAAAAAACCAACTTTCACAATAACCCAAGTCTGATGCAACACAATGGGCCTCATGCAAGAATGTGTTTGTACTTTTATCTCAACTTTCTCAAACTTTTTTTTTTTTTTTGAGTGTGACGGGTTTGTACGAGTGTGCCACATGAGATGACCTGTGTGAACATGATGAATGGTTCCTGTACATAATGGTGTGTGTTCATAATAATGTAAGTTAGCATAATTAAAGCTATAGTAGGCAGAAATCAGGGGAAAATGCCTGAATGTCACAGTTACAGGAGCTACCATGTTGCTGCTACGATGAGCCACAGTGTGTGGAGTAGAGATACATTATATCAGCTATATTTAGCTGTCAGTCATCTGCTTTTATCTCCTATGATTGATCCTAATTGTCTGTCAGAGGCAAAATTTTCTAAAGCCTGAAATCAAAATTAAGTATTAACATTTCTTGAACCACTTCAATTACATTATCTGAGTTAATACGAAATTTCTAACTCCGAAAACATTGCCTACTGAAGCTTTGATGCCCTAATAATGCCACATAAAGTATGCATAAAATATGCCACATATCCAGGTCATTTTTTCATTTTTCATTGTTTCTAAGTAAGCAAGTAAGATTTTACACCACAGATATTTAAGCTGACAACAAAATGAAGCATTGTCAGCAGATATTATTTGACTTGAAATTATTTGATATTGTGATAATAAAGTTATAGTTGACATGTCATCAGAGTAGTGTAGCAATATGACAGATATAGAGATTGAAAGGTTGAAACATAGCAAAAAAAAAGCATCTTTCTGAAACAAAACTCATGACTAAGATGAGAAGAGATTAAAGAGACACAGCAGTCATGAATACTAATGTTAAATATTAATTGTAGATTATTGAATATTCCTGCACTTCCATCTCAGTCACAGAAACATAAATGCTGCTATGGCAAAGTATTCAGATGAAGAACATAAACAAAAAAAAAATCTGAATTTCCATGCCATCATGAGCCTACTGATTTATTAAAGTCTAAATGCTAAGTTGAAATGCTGTTCCTCTTGAGGAAAAAGTCATGACTATAAATCACTTGAAAGACAAGTCTGAACTACTTATTAATTTTGTTTGTTCCTCAGGAAGTGCCAAATTCTCTGAAATCACTTATACATGTCATTCAAGAATAAATCTGTTCATACAGGTAATTCTCATATAAGGCCCATTGTACCAAACAACAGCTAAGGGAGCGTTTACTTACTTGCTGGGGAGGGGGTGCTGTACCCACTGATAGGCAGTCCTGGCAGTAAAGGAGGCGACAGGCTTCCCAGCATGTGGGGGAAGAAGTAGGAGTAGGTGGGCATGGGGAAGCCATTGTGGTGGGGGCCCGGCACTGGGTTGCCCTTCCCAGCCATGATGGCTCAAGTCCCCCTCCAGTCACCGAAAGACCTCACTGAAAAAACCACCTTTCCGGGAAGTATCACACACAGAGTCGGAACAGAGTCAGTGTGTCTTTACTGGACTGATTTAATCCCCCATAGAGACGCCGGCTGAGCAGATATTCCAAAGTACTGTCCAGCTGAGTTTGTAAAAGTCTCCGTATGGCTCGGAAACTTGAGCACTGATGTCCGCAAAATGCTTTCCTTAGATGTCACCAGGACTGAAATCTTGTTGATTTAGTGAATGTGTGTGTTGAGGGTTCAGTTACTAAGGAAACAAAGATAAAAAGAGACACAGTGCACAAGTATAAAAGGGTCCTGAACAGTGTTTTATCCCTCCTTTCTCTGGTATTGTGAAACAGGCTGAAAGGCCTTATTTGTGAGAGGCGTTGGGGAGTCTGAAAAGTAGCGCGGCCATTCCTTATCTTCAGAGATGAAAAAGGCAGAAGGCAAGTTGAGTCAAGCAGAGGTGACTTTGATGACTGCAGTCGGGAGTGGTGATAGTGGTGATAGTGGTGATAGGGGCACTAGTGGTTGTGATGTTTCCAAGGGGAGCGTGAATTCACTCTTCCTCTGCAGAGAGCTGCTGGGGAAATACACCGATCACATGATGCCGAAACAAAGACCTTCTCCTAGGACAGGCCGGCTCAGTTTCCGCCTGTGAAAAAGAGAACATAGAGAAAGAGAGAGAGATCATTTAGTGCTTCAGTGACAAGGTAAAGAGATTGTTTCCCTTTGTGCTTAAGTGCTTCAGCAAAACAGTTCTTTTCTTTTGACACTAATTAATGGTAATGTCTCATCTGAAATGTTACAAAAACACCCCATCCGCCTTAATTATCTAATAGCGTGTTAAAACTGTGAAGAGAGCAGTGGGTGTGTGATGTTTCTTCACAGCTTTGTGTGCTCATACAGGCGCTCATTAACAGTGACAGACTACAAATACTGCGGGAGACGAGCCAAAACATAAATGAAGAGAGCAACACAAAAGAAAACTTTGCTAATTACACCAGCTAGAGGTGAGACCCAAGGCGGCATTCTGGGACCACTTGAGATTTCAACTGCTGCGTTTACTCCCAAATTAAGACCAAGACATGCACAAACAGACCTGTAACCACCGCTAAGCACGGGTGAACAAGAGCACACAATTATCCTAAAATGGTACCCAGGCACCCCAATATACAAGAATTACAGTGTGTCTTCAAAACAGCTTGTCATAACAGGAGCATATTTTATTTTCCCGTGTAATGACTCTTTGGTGAGCCATACAGCAGTTAAAAGAGAAATCCTCGCAAACACACACAGAGCTCTTGCAAAAAAAGAGGGAAGGAGGTATGTGTCCTTGCATGAATAGTGTGTTACTCAGGAATGTGGCACTCTAACATGAATCACACCAGGACATCATGGATGAACTCCTGTAAATGGAAAGGGGTCAAGTCAGACATGTTGGTGCGCCTGTTCCCACTTGTAAGGTGTACATAAAGCACTGGGATATGACCGATGAGTAGCGAGTTCGAATAGCAGCCATGTGTAAATGGGTGACTTATATTATAGTAGCAGTACTTGGAACCCTGTTGGACTCTGCATCCATTGTCTGGATGTCCTCTGTTGGCTGTAAGGCTAAAATAATGAATATTGAACAACATACAGGGTGTCCACAAAGTCTCTTAAGAGATTAAAATATTTATTACAACAGCAATTGATGAGATATGTTCATCAGATTTGCTTTATGTACTCAGTCTAGGGATGTCAACAATCAATCGCCTATTGATCGATAAGAATTTGCTCGATTAAATTATTAATTGTCGGTTAATTGCCCTTGTCCACCTGTCCACACCTGTACGAAGGCTGCCGGTTTGTCCACGCTGCAACGCCGTGGCTGGGATATCCGGTCATCAAACCAGATCATGGCGTTGATGAGTTAGAATGGCTTTACGGACATAGTGGAGCCAAACACAGACTCTGTCTGTGGGAGCGGTGCACCCCCGCCTAAATACACGCACAAATGCGGGGTCGGAATCGGATCGGAGTGTTTTCCCTGGAGGTTGGTCTAGTCCATGGTCAGTGAGACAGAAGTTGAAAACATCCTCCAGGCTCCTGACCCGGGCCACAGGTTTGCGAAGCTTCAGGAGGTGGGGAAAAGATAAATGAGCAAAAGGTTTCACTTTCACTTCTGCGGGGGCACGGACTGCACCACCCCGTACCCCTACAGTATTATAAGTAGGACGGAAAGTGACACACACACCCGCACAGTTACCACCAACACGCACGCATGCATCTCCCGGCCAAACTGTGCGCGTGCGGCCGAGTAACCCCACCACCACCACCACCACCACCACCAATAAAACGCACGTGCGTGCACCCTCCCATTACACACCGCCACACCATCAGGTGAATTCCATAGGAAACACTGACTGTATCCAATGATTCAATAAATCAATCATTAAGGAATATGACATGCTTTTTTCATAAAGTATTTAAACAATATTTAGCTTTTATTCTTATAGACCGTATTGAAAGAGAAATTCGGGTTCTCAGGAAAATTCTAGCTTATCAATTAATCATTAATCGATCGATAAGGTCAACCAACTCATGATTAATTGATCATTTGTATCCTTAACTCAGTCGTTGTCAAAGTTTTTAAGCACATTGTGGAATCGTGTGTTATTGAATCACTGGTCCATTTTTCTTCAACGAGAAATCAATTACTGCAAATGTTTACCATAATTTCCGGTCTATAAGCCACGACTTTTTTCCACACGCTGTGAACCTGCAGCTCAAAAATAATGCTGCTAATTTATGTTTTCCAGGCTAACTATCGATCTGGCTGTCGAAGAAGGAAATAGAGCTACTTCATGTAAGCTTCGCATCAATGAATCAGTAGTGAGACGCTGGAGACGGTGGGTGTGGTTTATAGTCAGGCGTGGCCAATAGTCCGGAAAGTATAGTACCTTGACTTTTTGACTGAATATGTGGTACTGGATGACCTTCAACCAGTCATCACTTTCCAGGTAGATGGTGCACCACCACACTGAGGACTGCATGTTGGTTGGTTCCTAAATCTAACATTTCCAGACCGAAAGATTGGAAGGGATGACCCAATTCCCTGGACACCTTGTTCACCAGAAATCACTGTCCTGGATTTATTTCTATGGGGTTATGTTAAAGACATTGTGTATCAACCAAAGGTACAGGACTGGGGCCCCTTCATAAACATTGTGCCCTCTCTGGACTTGGTTGACCATGATGATGTGAACCCTCCTGGACCAACTTCGAATTAGCCCTCTGTAAGTTCTCCTTGTATAACTTCCTCATTGATGTATTTCCTGTGAGTAATGTGTTGACATACAGGGGTTGGACAAAATAATGGAAACACCTTCACCTCAAGATGATAATGCCCCAATCCATACAGCTAGAATTGTTAAAGAATGGCATGAGGAACATTCTAATGAAGTTGAGCATCTCGTATGGCCGGCACAGTCCCCAGACCTCAACATTATTGAGCATTTATGGTCAGTTTTAGAGATTCAAGTAAGACGTCGATTTCCACCGCCATCGTCTCTAAAAGAGTTGGAGGGTATTCTAACTGAAGAATGGCTTAAAATTCCTTTGGAAACAATTCACAAGTTGTATGAATCAATACCTCGGAGAACTGAGGCTGTAATTGCCGCAAAAGGCGGACCTACACCATATTAAATTATATTTTGTTGATTTTTTAAGGTGTTTCCATTATTTTGTCCAACCCCTGTATATACATATGAATGAATGTGTACAGATGTGTATAAGTATAAACCATGTACATAGACTGTGTAGGTATATAAATGAAAAGAAATTGAGAGCCATACGAGGGAGGGGGGTGGGATGGGATGGGAAAAGTTCATGTAATATTTTTGTTTTGATTTTCATTTTTATTATTATTTATGTATTTATTTCTTCTTTTTTTCTGATGCTCAAATCATCCCTGTGTGGTTTATCTGTAAGTTTATACATATATGTATGTTCCTTCTGTAAAATGCACCTTAACTCACTGTAATAAACTGTAGATGTTTGTTAAACACCATAAACATCCTGTTAATAAAAACAAATCTTTAAAAAAACAAAAACAAAAAAAACCAAAGATACGGGACATCAACGACCTGAACTAAAAGACCACCAATGCCATCGACACCATTGATGATGCTATGATACAGAGAACATGGAAACAAATCCAGTGCTGTCTTGATGTGCTTCATGCAACTAATTGTGCCCAGTATCTATTTTTCAGTTTGTAATAATTTCCATAGATTTGTGTATGCACTTACTTTTGTAATAAATTTGTTAAACTGTAAAGAGACTTTATGGACCCCCTGTACTTTACTTTTAAAAAAACACTTATCTTGCTCTCTGTAGGAGTACTGCTAATGGTGGAAGGTAAATTAGTACTTTCCCTGCATATTACGCTGCTTTATACTCCTACTCCTCCACATCTTAGAAGAAGATACTCTATTTCTTACTCCACTACTTTTGCTTTGTTTCTTCCTTTCCTGTCCAGTGAAAACCACATTATCTCCAAATGGGTGGTAAGCTGGTAGGTCTTTGTGTATATGTGCATTTTGCCCCGAGTTTTGTCTGTCAAACATTACTGTCAAGTGAATGAGACGGCGATTAGGAGAACGGTATAACTGGGGTCTCTTTGTTCTTAGACTATTCAGCCCATTCATCCTGTATTGGCTGGAGGAGGTCTGGCTCAATAGTACTCTGTAAAATGTAGTCTGCCAGAATGAGGGTGAATATCTTTCAATTATCTATGCATTGCTGCATAGAAAGCCCCCCGCCACCACCACCTCTACCCCCGTGATGTGAAAGAACAACAGCCTTCGATCCCAGCAGGGTTTCTGCTGGTAAATACACCACCACACACTGACAAAAGGTCACAAGTGATGTAAATCTATTGAGTTTTTTTTTTTTTTATATTCAAAACATTACACTTTGTCTTTAAAGCTGGAGAAGGTAGATATCAGAGGAAATTAGACAACATCCTTCTGCTGCTTTCTCCTCTCTGTCCAAGACACAGAGAATGTCAACCATGATTCCTTTCCTCTCAGGCTACATGAATTATAACATGCTTAAAGGTCATTTTTGCCCAGTGACGCCCAAAAACTAGGGATGCACCAGTACCAATACCAGTATCGGGTCCGATACCTTGCATGTGTACTTGTACTCATACTCGTGAAAGTACTCCAATACAACCGCACCGATACCACTTACAGCAGTGTGACATTCGCAGTTGAGTGCAGCAGGTATGCGGCAAAGGAGTAATGTCAACAGTATGGAGATTTTTCAAAATAAATGACAAAAGTAACACTGACTGCAAGTAACGTTAGAGACACAGACGGATACGGACGGAGCATTCTGTCCATCCTCTGCCTACATTCCATCCGTTTTCCAGGTGCTCGCGGAGAATACCATTGGGAACTGTGGAGGTAGTGGATCTTTTCAAAGAGTGAAGGTGTGAGTTAGGGAAAAATTACATATTTATGACAACTACCCTCATCAATATCAACATTAGTATCCACATTAGTGTTACCTCTGTCTTCTCCATGTTTATTATTACTGACTTTTTCTTCTTCTTCTCAAAAAACTTTACTTTTCTTCGTGGTATTCAGCCAGTATGGTTAATTAAGAGTGGCGTCCCCTGGTAAATTGATAGAGAAACACTAATTCCAACACATTAAAAGTCAGTAGCAGCACTTTGTTACAGTCAGACTAATGACAATGACAACAAAGCACATTTCCAAAAATACCTAAGAACAGTAATGGTATTATTAAGTACTCATATCGATACTCAGTATCGGCAAGTGGTATCGGTGCATCCCTACCAAAAACTCTTGCACACTGACCATTTAAAACAAATAAATGCTTAGATCTGCTGAAAAATGCACAAAACTAAAATCAGCATTCAGATACATGGTTCTCATAATGGGGGCCCCTCAAACATCACAAAAGATCTTTCAGAATACAACACATCGCTATAGATCAGGGGTATCGCACTGATTTTAGTTCAGGGGCCACATTCAGCCCAGTAAGAGCTGATATGGTCTGGACCAGAAAATTATAAAAGTGAAAAAAGTGAAATTACATTATGAAAATATTTACATCTACAAACTATCCTTTAAAAATTTGAATAACATGGACAATCTGAAATTTACGAAGAAAAATAAGTGCAATTTTAACCATATTATGTCTCAGTTCATTTATTTACATGTGTGTACTACACCTTGCAGATCACAGTGGACCTACAAATACACAAAACATTTAGTAACAGGCAGAATATTGTTAAAATTACACTTATTTCTCTTAAGACATTTCAGGTTGTTTACACTTGTTCAGGTTATTCACATTTTTTGTGAAAGGATAGTTTAAGATAGTAACAGTTTTACTTTTTTACACTAAAACAAAGAGAAAATTTTGTAGTTTTCATTATTTATAGGTTGTTATGATAGTATTGGTGGCAGCTGGTGGTCTTTAAAACAGGAGAAGCTCATCTTATGGCTCCATCATAAAACTTGTCGTATTATAGCAAAGCAATTAAAAATAAAAGGAATGCTTAATTGAGGCAGTTATGTTTCATCTATACCATAAAACCACAGCAACACACCCTTACAGGTGTATGACTTGACCCTTTTTCTCTTCACTTTGGTAAACAACCTCTCTTCCACTGGTGTCTGCATGGGTCTGAGCTCCAACGTGCTCCGATGTCGGTATGTTTCAACATCGCTGTCAATCAAAACAGGTTCAACCTTTCGGACCAATACCTACTCTTTCGAACAGTTCATCCAATCCAACGTCCTAAGCCCAGCGTCCTGGTCCGCCCCAGAGATGCTGAACATCTGTGGGAGGGTTTTGGGTGGGATGATTTTATGCATTTAGCCAATGCCCACTATGCTTCCCTGCAGTGAAACAGCTTGGTGCTGCTTCATATACAACCCACTGATGCTCGATGTCAATGGGGAATTCAACAGTGTTGGCTACTGATACGAGAATGTATCAGGGAATTCGCGTCACAAGGCAAACGATAAACAGCTGCCCACAACGACCTAGCCCTAAAATTAAGTACATGCTCGCACAATTTTAATGTAAATGTAAATGTTATTGTAAATTCAACAGTGCAATTCTGCTCATTCATTTCCTCAAATATTAGGGGAAGTTCAGCTTCCCTTGCTATCTCAAAGCAATCACCTCTGGATAGTATTTTACTGGTCTGATCCACTCTCACGGGCTGGATCGGAACCTTTGGTGGGCCAGTTTTGGCCCACGGGCCGTATGTTTGACACCCGTGGATGATAGATGTAGATGATACCAAACCGTTTTGTATATTACGCAGTTAATTAAGTCTTATTCTTTAACATGTACACCAGTAAAATGCCACATACACAGAACTGAGTAGGGTTTCAATGTATGATATTAGTACTTTTACTAAAGTAGGGAATCTGAATACTTCTATCACTACGCTTTGCCTCACAATAACCATATTCAATTACAGCGTCTACATTCTTTGCTGCAACTGTCAGACGGCTGCTCTCACTGATTCCATAGGGGCTCAGTGCTAGACCTGCCCCATGTGTGTGTCCAGACGTGACTACTATATACCTACACCTAGGAAAAAATGTATGAGTAATAACTTATGGGAATGAGTTACCTAACTACAGTGTGTGTGGGGGTGTGTGTGACATGGGAGTGTGGGGAGCCTGATATATCTCTTAATCACATGGAGAGCTGATTTTATGGGATTGGCATCTATTAACTAGCTTATTTTTATTGATCGTTGGCAAAGTGCTTTTGAGTCACCCTGTGGCGATGAGCCAGTGTAAATGGTGGTCAGGGGTTGTGGGTTGAAGGGTGCGTTTGTATTAGGCCGAAAGCTTTAACAGGCTTTTTTTAAAGCCCATGGGAGTTGGATATAGTTTTATTTGCTTATAAAGCCCTTCTCCCTCCTGACTAGCTACCTATTAAACCAAAAGAGACCTACTAACAGCAATAGCCTTTAAGATATTACTTGTAGTTCTATACTACACAAACATTACCATTAAAACAGCAGCTGTGATGTACTCTACATTGCACATTCGTGTGATCATGTAAAATACATCAGTGCTGTCAAAAATGCATGGTGAAATGATTTAAAGCCATATATATTTTAATGTTAACACCCTGAAGCCACAGACACTGAACTAGGTCTTTCGATGAGGAACTACAACTCACCGAGAGAACCCACAGGCCGGAAATGGCCCACTTCCTTCACCATTATCATTACAGAGTCTAGTGTGGGCACCGCGAGAGGCCATTCGGAATGATAAGCTACATCACAAATTACCCTGCGCTTGTACCAGCAGTGACTTTGTTGTGGCCACTAATACCTAATTCTTTTTATTGATGTCACAGTAAATAGACAGGGGTATTGCTGTGTACTAGAAGGGGAGGCTACAGCACAGCCCGCCCTTACATTATGCAACTGATGAGAAATAAAGGCGCTTAAAGTTTCCACTAACTGGAGTTTTGGTCTGTAAAATTAAAAACTGAGAATTACTGCGAGGCATAATGTTGACGAGTGTGAAATAAAAATCCGCAAACACCCCAAGTGTCAAGGTCAGGCATTCAAAAGAGCATCCAGCTTACATGTGACAAAACCAATGCCATGAGCTATTTAATATGAAGAGGACTTTTTTCCCCTTGCTGTTGCGTACACATTTGCACGATCTTGCAATAACATTAAAAATACTACTTCTGTTCAAGCACTTTTCATTTCATCAGTTTTTAGATAAAAACATGAAACCACTTCATGGGTGATCACTGAAAATTAACTTTAGCACATCAACATTACAGAAAATTGACACACACACACACAAAAAAAAAGAATCTCACTATAAACAGCTCCTTACATTACCTCATTACTTTCTATTATCATGGACGCCAGTGATTTATGTATAATGCTGATACTGGAAAATTTAGTTTTATTCTATGTGCATATGCATCCTAGAAACAGCGTGCAGAAAAAGCTTAAGACTGCATTATTTATGTCTCTAGGGCAATTTAAATTCTTAATTTCTTGTTTCAGCTGATTCAATAACTTTATATTTTAATTTATTTATTACTTATTTCATTCAATTGTGTTCTATTGTTTTTGCCAACATTGTTTACCCACATGTCCGATTGTAATTCTTTCAATTCTTTTTTTTTTTTTTTTTTTTTTTACATTTTGTCACCTACTGATTCCATTGCTTCTTCAACTGCTGTTCTCTGTTTTTCTTGAGGCATTAATCTTAATGTATTCTGACATTAAATAAAAGTTGAATAGATAATATTACAACTATACCCAGTAGTCTACCATCTACAGCCAAAGGCCAAATTTTCTGTAGACATAGAGAAAACACTGATGCATGTAAATAATGTCTAACTAATGCAGATGAAGCATTTCAAAGCCATTATATAACCATTAGTCCTTCTGCACCCATCCATGAAAACATATATAGACATGTAGCAGAATGCAACTGAGCGCTCGCACCATTTCTCTGCAAGAAGTGAGAACAAAACACAAACACACTATCACAGTTAGGACTTGGGATGCAACGGTATAGGTTATCCACGATTCGGTACGTATTGCAGTTCTTGAGTCATGATTCACAGTATGGTTTGAATGCAGAGGCTGGCTGGAGCTCATTTATGCTCGCTTTATGTAGGTAAATAGGTACGTCCATTTCTAACATTGTCATGCGTCACTGCCTTCATACTTCAACGTGTCCTGTACGTTGGACTGAGCTTTTCTCAACCAATCCCTCAGAGGACGCCGCTCTTAATTAACATAGCGGCCGAATACCATGAAGAGTAGTTTTTTGAGAAGAAGAAAGTCAATAATAAACATGGTGACAACAGAGGAGGATTTACTAATGTGGATACTAATGTTAATATTCAGAAGGGTAGTTGTCATAAATATGTCGGTAGTTTTTCACTAACTTACACAGTCGCTCTTTGAAAAGTTCTGCTGTTCTCCATCTGGGTAAAAATCCACAAGCTCCTGGAAAACGGACAGAATTACGTACATAGTGTATGCAGGGGACAGACAGAACACTCCATCCGTATCCGTCTGCGTCTTTAACGTAGAGCATAAATGAGCTCTTACTCGGAACTGGATCCGAGTTCCGTTAAAATCAAACGGGCTGGGTGCAGTACACAGCTGGGGCTCTGGCCAGCTGTGCACCCAGCTGGCTCCGCGTCCGGCTCCAACCAATGACAGCAGGATTCCCAAAGTCAGAAGTCTTGCAAAGCTCAAATATGAACACAAGTTGTCTGGAAATGTCACTTGAAAATGACAAATGAGCTGTACCGCGATACATGCTTGTATTGAACTGCTAGGAGCACACTGAATGGTACGACATGTACCATTGCACCTCTAGTTAGGACTGGTAATCTGTCATATTATCTACTTCTCAGAGTCACTGTAAAGCACAGTGCTGTACAACACTTATCTACTCAGCTAGCATTTGTTTTAAATAATAACAATAATAATGATGATGATGATGATGATGATGAAGATCGCAATAATAATAATGATGAAGACGATAACAACAATAATAACAACTACAATAATAATTTTTCAGTGTAATTCCAATATTTTAAAGATAATGTTAAACATAGGTAACACCAACCAATGGGTTTGTGGCTTTGAAGTTATTAGCACAGGTTGCTAAGCTAGTGAGTTTATTTCAGTCCGATTATAGTGATACTTATGCATCTGTCCACCTCCATATATTCAGGTTTATTCTACATTAACCTGCAGAGTTTGTGCAACATGATCTTTTTTTTACTGTTGAAGAAATAATGATGAGGAATTACTGAGTTCGACAGCTGCAGGTCCAGCTTCTGGACACTGTTGTGCAGTGATTCTGATTTACACAGATGCTTATTATGCTAGTGTGAAAACATTTTTGATTCATTATAAAAGTCCAGTGGGACAAATTAGGCTGTCACAGTCTAGGTAAATAATGGTGTTTACTTCATTTGACTATTGTCAATACTTTTGTAAGCCTAAGCCTCCTGAAACCACATTAAAATAAAGGAAAACTGGTTATCATTTGGTTGGAACTCACCAACATTTTACAAGAGGTGAAACAATTGTGATTCTGATCATATATCGTGAATCCACCTCGTCAGTTCTAAATCGTCACATGATCCTTTGGCCAGATTGCCCAGCTCTAATCAGAGGCATAAGTTTCAGAAGCACACTGTCATTTGAGGAATGACAGCTTAGAGCTGGGCAAAGCTGCTCACATGCGCTCCACATCCTCTTTCCTGTCAATGCACTCAAAGCAATAAACACTTCTCATCAACAGCTGTGGAGTCCGATGATCCTACTCCTGATAGGAAGCCTCACACACAACTGTAAACATGCAATATTCCACATGACACGTTGTAAGCACGTATACGAACAGAGACAAACATGTGATCAGACGCTCACTTTGTTAAACAGCGCGTCTTCATCCACATATCTCATTTTCTCACTGTCTTTCACACAGACGCATATTAAAAAACGCACACGTACACACTGATCTCTCCCCTATTCGTCTGTCAGGGCAATCTGGAATGGAGGCAGTAGGTGCCTCCCGCTGTATGATGTATGCGTTCTATATGATACGGCTGACGCACAAGGTCATTGATATGGAGAGGAGGATGGAGCGAATGCAGTATGCTGTATAGAAGCCTGGCCTTCATTGTGCTACAGATGAGTTCCATTACAAGTCTACTCTCTCACATTAACATGCACAAGTACAAAGCCTGATGATGATAAAATATTGAAGAAAAACAAGGATAAGAAAAAGAAATGTGAACTTTTCATACTCCGGTGTTACATATACGCATCAATAATTAAGTTATACACTGCACTTAAAGCTGTGGAACTGGAACACAGACTACTGTAGCCCAAAACAGAAACAGATAGGGTTTTGTAGAAGACCACTGATGCAACCTATAGAAATGGGAAGAGTCCCCGGGGCCTGGGATGAACCCATTAATGTAGTTCTTTTCAAGTATTCCAAACTGTGGCCTTCATTTGTAAAGCTTTATACATGACCCTTACCATTTATATAGCTAGCCTTTATCAGCCAAATTCACTTGAACATATACTATATACTCAAGTGCTCACATGAAAGGTGCACGGAGAGCAGCTCCTGGGGGAATGTATGTGATCAATTGCAGCAGGAGGAAAAAAAATAAACAAACATTCTGGGTCACTTGGTCTTACCTCTGTTTGGCATGTACGTATCGGGCATAAAAGAGGAAGGGTTAAAGGTCACGAGGCACAAGAGACAGTAATTGGATGTGACAGCAAACGCTGAATTAATAATCAGAAAAAGCAGAAAATGGCAGCACAAGGTCGAGGTCTAAGGGCGGACAAAAAAGCAAAACAGAGCCACGGGGAACGGCGGATGAAGCGCATGACATACAAAGAGTGTGTACAGAAATAGACAGACAGGCAAGTATGAAATGCACAAACACCATCACAAGCAAATGCAAACATACATGATGTCATAGAGTAAGGAAAACAGAAAGTGGAAGATGTTAGGGTGTAGGAAAAGAAGGCAAACACAAAATATCATCTAACTGTGACCTAGTTATCAATGATGGAGGTAATACTACTAAGCAACTGGTGTAAAAGGCACTAGAATGTGTGTGTTTTTACAAATACATTCACTAATTTTTCAAGAGGAAATGCATGTACTGTCGACCATAAATTAACCATAATCAATCATTTCTGAGTGAAAAGTCCAAATTTCAGTCAGCTTCTTAGGGTGTTTTCACACAGTGTACTCAAGTCCATATCCAAGTACGCTGGACCCCAAAGTCCACTTAATTTTATCCATGTGAATGTAACCGTTCCGTGCTTGAGTACCATGCCTGAGTCCAGTTAAGAAGGTAGTCCTGGGTTCGGACTACCCAGACTCCAGCACGGTACGTTGCCATGTGAATCCGATCCATGCCCGAGTCCGGAAGTGACCTAATCACCACTCCGACAATGGCAGTAGGTTAATCACCACAAGACCATAGACAGCGCTCTTGTTGTCTCCTGAAAAAGCCTCGGATCTGTGCGGCACAGGCTCGCGTTATCAACCTAACCACTCTGTGACATATCAGGGACAAGGAAGGTCGCTCAGCTTTTCTTAGCCTCAAACAGGCTAACAGATAGGTCGTTCTTTCGTTCGTCCTTTTCTGACTTCCGCATTCATTGGATAGTGATAGAATTCCTTCCACACTGCCACCTACTGTTTCTCCCCTGTAACACCCATCTGTACTCGAGCACAGGCCACGGTATGTGTGTGTGCACGCAACATCTGTGGGAAAGGTGTAAACGTATCCAAGTACGGTACGGACTCAAGTACGCTGTGTGAAAACGCTCTTATACTTATATTTTCCTTTATCAAAGTAAACTGAGTATCTTTGGCTTGCGGACAAAAGAAGACATTTGAGAATAAACACTGACTGAGATCTTTCTACATTTTAACCGAGGAAATAATAGCAGATCAGTTAAAATGGAAAATAATGAGTTGTAGCTCATATTACAACATGGTTACAGTGATAATGTGCAACAACAACATTAAAGAAAATCCCTGTGACATGATGGTAGAAACACCAGGCACCACAGTTTACATATCATTTGTTTCTCAGTGTAAAACTCATGTAAGGTACTCTAATGGAACCAAGTCAAACAGCAAACAGCACTATCTGCCAGCCTTCTGTTAGTACTTTTACTTCAATCCGCTCCAGTGAAACGGCACTACTTGCGGCACAAGACCACAGTGCAGACCCAAGAGGATAAACACCGACTCCAGTTCAGAGAGCAGTGTGTTGCTGCTTGGGGAGTCAAGCAGAATGTAAATCTCCACATAACATACATATGACTATATCTAACACAAGTCTGTTTGCTGCCAGTAAGAATCCATAATAAATCCACAGCTGTTTTAAAGAGAATATTCTAGCTTTGTAACTGCGTTATACAAGTCTAGGTAGTACAATGTACTAATCATAATGGCACAGCCCTGTGTTATGCAGTTTAGCTTATAATCGCCTCAGGTAACAATGAATGAAGGCCAATAAACACAGTTTAAAGTCAACTGCTATCATATAGTTCTATGACTCCTGGTACTGTATGGAAATGAAAGGCATGTTGTATAATAAAAACTGTACATAAGCATCTCTTTTTCATTTAACGATTTAACCCATAAAGACCCAGTGCTACTTTTGTGTCAATTCCCAAATGAATTTTTCTCTATTTTTAACCTTTCTTCAGTGATTTATTAACATTTATTCTATTATTATGCTCTGTATTTTGTATTCTTAAGTGAAAATCAGGTATTTTCCTGTATTCAGTCACTGATCATGTAGATGTTTATAAAAGCTCAAATTACAGTTGAGGGTTATCATATCAAAAACAGAGAAAACTGAAGAAAAAGTGACTTTTTCAGTAAAATATATCAGTAACTGAACAGTATTGATAAGATTATTGGATCAACAGGGATTTAACTTTTTATCTCAGTAAATGATTTTAGTTGCCAGTGAATGTTTGGGTTTGGGTCTTTATGGGTTAAAGCTGAGGCGGCTGACTCTGGAACTCCAGTATAATAGCCTAAAGATAGAACCTGCATGGATTTGTACATAAAACCTCTCTACAGGGAAGGCTACAAGCTGCTAGCTGTGAGTGGATGTCCACCTTTAGCAGCTCAGAGTGGACCCGGACTCTAAGCAGGATGGCCTCGCAGTGGAACACATAATGGAAGCCGCTCAAGCACGATGTAATGAATTTTTTATGAACACAGCAGCGTGTGCGGATGTGTACGTCAGAAGTGAGATGTGATAGTGGAGGCGTGAATGTGCCGCATATGTGCACGCTTCAGTGTGCACTTACCACACATTTTAGAGTGCATATGTGTGTAGTGGAATGTGCAGAGACATACATGTATGAACTAATTGCGTGCATATATCAACAGGTGTCTGAGCTTGTCATTTGTGTATGTGGTCACGCATGCAGCCTGTATGTGCGTGCGTTTACATGCAGTATATATAAGTCCACGTCATGTCCTCAATCACATTTGCATGGCATCTCTGTGCCCTGGGGAGGTATCTTACAGTACACTGCATTTACTGTACATTACTAACTCAGATGGGCTTGGCTTTGCATAAACAGTCAACCACATGTGCATGTGTGTGTGTTTGAGTGGGGGAGGGGTGGAGTCAAAAGGGGCACAGACATGTCTCTTATACACTTCAATAACTAAAAGATGTGATTTATTTATTACCAGAATGGCTGAGCTGTATTAGTAGGAGCTTAGAGGTCAGGAAAGGTCATTGAGGATTACCTCTAGTAACATGACAGCATAAATACATTCTGTCACATAGATGTCCAGCAAAAGGTGAATGCAGGCTGAATAAATGCAACAGAGCTACTGGGTAATTTTATTTGAAGTGTTAGTGGTCAATTGGCTTTTGGTATCACTGAGTAAAATTCCATTCCATTATAACATTTCAGCATATTGTTATTCAGCGAGGAACCTGGACTTCTAGACCTCCTCTTGATGTTGTTCATAAGCCTGTACAAAGTCTACACACACACACACACACACACACACACACAATGCTTTGGCTGACCATATGATTCTGTTGGACAGCACTCATAGTAACTCCCATAACTATGACGCTTTAGGCTGCCTACATAGTCAGCATGTGCAACGCAAGCAAGCAACACGTGCAACATGAGTGACGCATTTCATTTCATAGTCAACATACTGAACGCAAACGAGCCAGGCAACATGTAAAATGCAATACATTGCTCGTGCAATAGGGGGCAGCTCTGAGTCAGGTACAGTCCAGGTGTCAAACCAGGTGATACTCAGATCAAAATGGCTACTGAAGAAGAGTGTATTCTGATGTTTGTTGCACCGGACATTTTAAGGGTAGGAATACCATGGTAACTCACCCAATTCATGGGAGAATAATCACATACACAGACATCGGTAACGTTCAACCAGAACTCACTGAGTCATTTTATATGAGTGAACATCCTGTTTGACTCTTCAGTTTAAGAAAACAAAGACCACATAACAGGTTGTAATACATAACAATGTTGATTTTGAATTGGAAGCGCCAAACATGTCAAATATAGACGGTGGTATGTCCAGCCTCTGAACTGCCGCAGAGATGGAGTCAGGATGGGGAATTCCAATCTCTTGTTCAGCTTATGCGAGTTCTAGATGAGGAGAGGCATTTCCAGTATTTCTGAATGTCTGTCTCTGACCTGCTGGCTCGGGTGGTTCACTTTCTACCGGAGACTCCGGTGAATCACCGTCATCTTCTTCTGTAAAAATAACAATGTGTTAAAATAAACTACATTGCTTGTGTATTGCCCACACCAGTGACATATGGTATTACACGTGCTGGTGCATCGCATTTCAAAAATTGACAACACATTTTGAGGTGCAAGCACACATTATGGCGGCCAATGCATTTCGATTCGTCACAGTGTGTTCACGTCTGTGTGCCCTTGCGTCGACTATAAAACGGCCCTTAGCTTCACTTTTCTATAGCAGAATGAAACAGCATCTTAGTAAAGAGTCTTTTGATTTGGACAGAGAGGAGAGAGCTGCAGAGGGAAGGAGGGTTGGTTTTCTAATGATGGCAGGTTTTTCCTGTTTTCTTATTCCCACTCTGCATTTAACCCTTTCAAGTACACAAGCACCAGTGAGGTGCGACTGAAGGGGATCAACTCCAGATCTGTGCCGCTAGCTGCTCAGGGGCACTGACAGGAGAATGAAGCTAGCATACATGTTTTTGACACTGGGTCAACCAGAGGAACTGGACGACTCATGGAAGATTAACATAAGAAGGCTCAGCTATGGAACACATCATATTTATATTGCACTCCTTTCAACTTCACTCAAAAATTGCAAATAAAGGCTCAGAACTGATCCGATCTGATTACATGTGCATACGGAGACAAAGGATTATAAAACAGTATTCAATCACAGATGCACAGCCACATTCCTGCACACAAATTATGTACTCATCCTATACAGTTTGGTGAATGAATAAATCTGCTTATCTTACTCACACTTCCGGTCACAGATGTACAGTATGTCACAAATTGAAGACGTAGCAAAGTTAAAAGCAAATGTTAGCAAACACTGGCAACACATTCAGCAAACAGCAGCTGCAATTACTTCTCTATAGAATTATTAAATAGTGAAGCATACACAACATACTTTTTTATCCAGCTGTTGCTGTCTTTTGGAAGTACAAATATGTCTCTGAGTCATCCGATCCCATAGCACCTTCACCTGAATGCTCTTTCCACTTGTAAAACTTTGAGATGACCAGAATCATACCGGACATGAAGCACGGTGGGTGACAGAGCAGGAGGCGGGAGGCGGGAGCTAGTTCTCAATGACAGCCAGCAAAGTGCGGCTCAAGAAGGCTAAAGGGTGCTAAGTGCACATCCAGAGCGGTGAGAATCCTCCGCCGTTTTGCCAAGGCCCCCTGTGGGGTGAATCCACTTGTCAGCGAAGCAGGCTGGGTGACATTTCTGCCTCACCTCAAAAAGGTCAGCCTTTAATTATCTCAAATGCCAGCAAGCACTGCACCTGCAAAAAATAAACCCAAGGATAAGCAGTGTGTGTGTGTGTGTGTGTGTGTGTGTGTGTGTGTGTGTGTGTGTGTGTGTGTGTGTGTGTGTGTGTGTGGTGTGTGTGTGTGTGTCAGGATGAGATGGTAGCCTGCCTCCTTCACACCAAATGAGCGCTACTGTGGCTGTCCACGCAGAACTGGACCATCTGCCCACCTGCATGCATTCATGCAGATAGACCCATAAACACACACATTCAAAGGCGAATTCTGACAGATGCACACCCACATACACCCACATACTAACTGTGCCAACCAAAGTCAATAAAACCGAGATCTAAAGAGGCCTGCCAACCCCGCCCCTTAAGTAAAGAGTATCAGATGAGGACAGTTAAATCCCAGAAACACTAGCAGCTTCTACGAACGTCAGAGTAAAAATAGGCTGCAAACCGTATAGGTAGACAGATTATAGACCTATAGATAGGGAAACAGCACGGTCCAGTGCTTTTGCTAAATCTGGGTCAGCTACATGATGCAAGGCTGAGGTTCACACTTAGTTTCAATTTATCACTCTCAAAACTTCGGAACCATGAATCAAGGGAAGTAGTGGGAAGTTCCTGTGAAGATAAGGCATTCAAGAAGCCAAATAATTTCCGGTAAAAATGCAGTTTAGTGACAAAAGTGCAGGCGTATCTGGCAAAGTGCGACATGCGGTGTTTGCTTTCGAGCCGCTCACTGTAGCTATTCAGCTCGGTCAATATTTGCAGGGGGCTATGGTAACAGAGAGCTCCCACACCCACATAAACACGCTGCCCCGTATGCTTTGCACTCGGCCTCACGCACACACAAAAACCAACACTCTGCCCAGAAAGTCCCACTCGTGCTCAAAGGAGGTCGGAGAGACAAAGGGCCATAGATCATGGTTTGCGGACGGCGTGCGGCGAGAGCTCCTCGTGTCCAGGTTTTTCCGGCATTTTTTTCTCTTTCAGAGTGAACACGGAGGGCCGGTCCCTATTGTTTACACAGCTGGCTCCATGGAAAGCATTGCTTAATATGAAATATGAAGAGAGCAGAGAGGTGAGAGGGAGACGGAGCTGGGGAAGAAAAAAAAGGGGAAAGAAGCCAAGTTAGTTGGTGAGGTGGGGCAATGGGGAGAACAGACCATCACAAAGAGGCAGTTAAAAGCTGAATGTGATCCGGATTGAAGTGATAAAGTAAGTGAGGAGCGCAGAAACACTGGGAGAGGAGGTGGAAAAGTGAAGCGACACAGTTAAGGAGAAAGAATATGTTCTGATACTGACTCTTCCAGGACGGGGAGAGCCCTCACAGATCATTCAGGAAAGTGAAAGCAGGGCGAATAGAACATGGAGCAGAAAGCCCTGAGGTTTCCTGGTGGTGAGGGAGTCGTGCCTCCTGCGGTCTGGGGTCTGCAGTGCATGTTATTCTTTTCCCAACAGTCACAGAGTGCTTCCTCTCCTTCGCTGCTGTACTAGTGTCCTGACAAACGCTTGTTTTCCATAAACACTACTCTCAGTGTCTTCATTCATTTCCTACAGTACTTCAAAATAACACATACAGGAACACAGTAACCAGGCCGTGGAACTGGGTTCTTCACATTCTTCTTCTGTTCCTTATACTTGCGGTTCCGAGTGCACATGTGCGTTAAATATGACAGCGAAAACCAGTGGACTGTGGATATCTTCATGTCATACTATAAGGCTACAGGTTCTGGATGATAAAATCCCTTACCGCGGGATGTCTTGGGGGTTTATTTTCCAACAATTCCAACATTTTTAACCCTTCAACAGGCAAGTGACTATTTTTGGTCATTTCCACAACATTAAATATGGGGCCAATCCAGTGCCTCAGTGAGGTCCAGAAGCTTGTTGGTTTACAGTGATTCAGAGGGATTTTATAGAAATAGAAGCTGTAAATAGTGAATATGAGTGATTTTTGTTAGTTTATGACCTTATAACATTTGATTTATTGCGTGTTTACTTTTAGCATGTGCTGCTCGGATGTTTTATGGTAAGAGGAGGGAGACTGTTGTCATGCCAACCGATGAGGTAGATGATGATGTCCAATAACACACTAAGGATGAAATTTTGACTTTCAGAGTATTTCAATGAGTGCCCTATAAAGGGTTAATGAAACAGAATCACACACACTTCGATGAGGACATTATTCACCTCTAGGTGTGTCAAATGTTCCACTCCTCGGCAACTGTTCACCATGTTCTGATCATAAAGAAAACAACAAAACAAGTGTCTCGTGTTTAAGCTCGTTATGTAACTTTCTTCTCATTGAATAAGAACTTTGATTAAACTGATTAAAGTACAAAACAAACAAAATAAGCACTAAATCACTTCATATCTTTCTTTGAGCAACATTGTTTTTAAGCATTTTATTAAAATCTGTCTCGTGTCTAGTGGTAAACTGTTGATTCTCATCCACCTTTGCTTCTGAAGGACCTTTTTCCATTGATTTAGGACCAAATCATGATTACAATTCTTTGTTTCAGGGTTCCTACAGGTTTCTACAAGTTAAATGTAAGACTTTTTAAGACCTTTTGAAGACTACTTAGAACAGAATTGAATGTCTATTTCACAGCCACATTGGCAAAAATTTGTGACTCCTAGAATTTAGGAAAATGTATTTATATATTTATTTACTCCAATGCCTTTATTCCCAATGTTCTGAGTCATTTCTCTTCTTAGGAACCAATTGTTGCAAAGTTAGCAATAATTGGTTCCTATTTTTGGTATAAATTGTCAGGTTGGTACGGGTGGAAGTGAGTTGACTAACATTACTTTCTTTGCATCTTGGACATTTAACAGACACATTTAAACACAATAACAAGTTTATGGCAACATAACTTAAGACATACCATATCAACTTTAATACCTTTTAAAGACTTTTTTAAGGTATTAAATGCAGATTAGTAAATTCAAGACTTTTAAGACTTTTTAAGACCCCGCGGGAACCCTGTTGTTTCTGTTCTAGGGGTGTAACGGTACAGAAAAATTTCGGTTTGGTACATTTTCAGTACAGGGGTCTTTGGTTCATTTTCGATACATTTTTGGTACAGTGAAGGAGACCAATTTAATTTAAAAAAAAAAAAATAAAAAAACTTAACTGATAACCAGTCTTCACAAAACAATGCTCTTGTTTTGTCGTTTTGTCTCTCTCCGTCGACATAACTGACAGGGAATCTGAAATGCTCCTAAATCGGAGACCTTAGAGAAGACGTCGGGTCTTCCAACTCTGGTTTTGTACCTGTGATGCTGCTCTGAGCTGCCACGCTGGTTCACCATCAGCATATGGACGGTGCATGTACCACTTAGACGTCCGTCCACCTTGCTCTTACTGTGTGTGTTCCACTTCGAGCTTCATGTGGAAACTTAAGGCGAGTGTTGGCGTTCTTCACATAGGCTACATGTTTTCGTTCGGTTCATCTCCGTATTGTATTGAAGGCCCTGAACCAAAATGATTTGGTACAAACGAGTGCACCGATACACCCCTAATTTATTCACATTGTTATTTCATTATTTTGACTCAATTACCCTTAAAGTGCTGCCACAACACTGTCTTCACTCAGGACACTCATGAAAATGTCATGAATAGACACGTATTTACAAATGAAATGAAGTAACTGAACAAAATATTAAGTGCGTTGTGTTCATACTGTCTACAATGAAATACAAATTTCACAGCTTTATCCTCTTTTTTCCTTTTCCTTTTCCATTTGATCCCAACTCTTTCTTATTTGAGGCTGTGTAGGGAAGTACACTAACATAATTATCTGTACAGAGACACATAATGACCATTGGAGCTTTCTCTTTAGATTTTGCCAGTACCACAGATGGATGATAATGGCTTCTAAGAAAATCATCTACTACGTGGTTCATGGAAAACACGAACCAAGAGCTTCTTTAAAACATCATAGAGAAATACATTTCAGAGAGTGCTCTTCCCTGCTGTCCAGTGATAGTGCAATATAGGGTTTTATATGAAGGAGGAGAGCAGCTTTAATCCAAACGCTGCATACGCTTGTGCATTAATGTGCGTGTGGGAGTGGGGTGGCTCCTTTACTCCACCTCCAACCCTGTTCCAGTTAGCAGGAGAGGCCCCGCACAAATGAAGTCCATATTTCTGAGCTGGACTCCAACAGACTCAACACCCCCCCACCCGCTGACACAGGCACGCACAGACACCGTCACACACACTCACTGAGACTAGTCAAAACACTCAGCCTGTCATATTTCATACACCGAAACATGCACAGATGCGTGCATGCACAGACACACACACACACCTATACGGAGACATTTACATCACTCTTTATTCTCACAAGGGAAAAGAACGCAGCTGGCTCCAGAGGATGTTTCATTTTTCCTTCAACCAACACACACTAATCAACTGTGCGTGTGTGCACGATCCCTGCTTAAGCATGTGTCTTATGTGTGCGCCTGCCTACAAGGTTGTGTCACCTTTGTGTATCTAACCAGGATATCAGTGTAACAATGTTATGCGAAATACTTCAGTACTTTTCAACACAGAAGATCCAGTGACACGACAGCGAATGACGCACTAAAGCGCAGGGCCTCTTCCTGTTTATGAGGCCACTCGCCCAATGGAGGATCAAAGAAGATGTGCTCCTCAGAGCGGGTGTGCCCTCTTAAACCGGACTCCATTAAGTCCTTTCAGGCTTTAATAGTAACAATCCCAGTATTTAGATAAATGTCAACAAACAGGTCTGATATATTAACTTAAAAATGTAAGCAAAACTGAAACAATGTGACTGAGGTGCATTAGATTCTGTGTATGTCAGGATCGTATAAGACTCCCTAAACTGACACTGATAAGAAAGTCATAATTAGAGTACATCAAGACTGAGATGAGACCCTCTGTTTTTTGTTTTTGAATCTGTAAAAAGAACTTTCATAAATAAAGAGTTAAAAAAATGAGACCCTGATTTTGAAGAACTAAAAGCCAAGACCTGAGCAGACGTACAGCAAGGTCATTATGGTCTGTCTGTGACGTCACAATCAAATATGCAACTTAGTAACAGTTAATCACCAAATGTCCTGTCTTTTCAATGTTTCACAAAGTTAACATTACATTAGCTACATCCGTCAATGCATGTTAACTAAATTAAGTGGCTTGCAGCTAGCTAATTGGAAAATAGTGACTGATAAGAAACGGAAACCAACGTCCTTAAACATGTGATATGTGCACACGTGGTCATTCACTACAACTGTTTGCATGAGAGATGAATACATTTTTGAGTACTGAGTATTGAGGTAGACTGGTAGCACTAGCTAGTTAGCCCCGTTAATGTCCCTTTTACTTTTCTTTATGATTCTTAAGTGCCAGTATCACATTCCTGTTTGTGTTTTCTCTTGATTTCAATGTTTGTGGTTTGGTTTAGTTTAGTGGTTTAGTTCAATAAGTTTGATTACAGATGATTTGACTAATATCGCCTCCTACACAGCCACAATGCATTCTCCAACAATTATCCAGATTAGAAATGGGTCAGGTTATCAGTTGCAATGGAGGCAGAAAGTTTTACATTGAATCACAGTAATCTGATTATGCACAGACAGGTTGGTGATAACATCATGGCTGCGGTCTCGGTCTGGACTGGTTTTGAAAGACCCAAATAAAGCAGTCGATTCCTAGACGAGACCGAGACCTTCAAAAAATCTCCAGACCAAGACCAAATCTCGAGGACAACAACATTAGTGTATTTGTTATCTTATGCCGACACATAACATGTTTACTCATTATTACACAGTGTATGTCCATGTAAGGGGATTTTAAGGACGAACATTCCATTGACTTTTTCAAGTCAAATAATCAAGTCTATTTAAGTTGATGAGTCATGTCATCATAGTTTACATGTTCTCTCCGCCCAAAGCCAAATCATGACAAATAAGACACTGATTAATAAAGGAGTGGGTGAACCACTAATAATATACGCAGTAGTTGGATAGAAACAGCGTCATAACCATTCATTCTGTGTCTCTAGTAGTAAAGAAAAGTATTTCCCCCCACTCCCACACAAATAAAAATTAGTCAACTCCTAAAAAAAATAACTTGACCCTGCTTACCATTTCTAGTTATCAATTAATCAACTACTCTTGCACTTCCTTAGTATGTTTAGATGTGAATCAGTGTGTGTTAGTGTGAATGTGCTCGTATGAAGCATTGTGTATGACTGTGTGTGTGTGTGTGTGTGTGTGTGTGTGTGTGTGCGTGTGTGTGTGTGTGTGTGTGTGTGTGTGAGAGACACAAAGGCTGGTTTGACTCACCAGCCTAAATGTCAGTGTATTTCCAAAGGGCTTGTTAGTGTCTTGTTTATAGAAGCTTCAATTCAATTATGGGAATGATCTAATGTGCTGTGCTTATGTGTAATCCAGCATATTGTCACTGGTGGGTGGGAACCTTGTAAGTCCATTTTTGGTAGTTTTTTTTTTTTTTCGCCATAAAACTATTCTATTCGTCAGTCTTCACAGTGTCCTGAAGGTTTTAGAAATATTTAAAAAATGAAAAGTGTTGAAAGTGGCTTGTGACTACATCTCTTAACCCTTTTAAGATTGCCATTATAACAGCTGGCCAAGGTGTCCTCATGTTTTCTTTGCAATAAAAGTGCTTTTGCCTATTCCTTTGCAGTTTTGTTTTAGGAAAAAGTTAACTTACAATATCTGGCCATTGATTATCATTATTATAATTAATAAAAGATTAAAACAGTGTGTTTTATGGATAAAAGAACTATTAGAGTGCATCGGAATGGAAAGACTGGCTTGCATTACGAAAGGAAAACTGGAGGAATTTCTACAGTTATGGGAACCTTATACGAACATTATGGTATCTGGAAAATACGGACATGTCATCCAAATTATAACTTTTATTTTTTATTATCATGACTGCTGTATTTTAATTTCATTTCTACATATATGTATACATGTTCATAAGAGTATATGTATGTTATTTTTATAAATAGAAATATTACATTGCATTCAGTGTCCATATTATGGCTTCATATTTTTTGTTATTTCCAGGTGTTTCTTTCTACTTGTAATAGAGTCCTACACAGTGTCGGAAAGCCCAGGATCTCAGCTTTCTGATGCCATTTGAATTTTGTGGATAGCGCAAGTGGTTCAGGAGTTACAGTAATTTGAATGCTGTAAAGTGCAAAATGCAGCGCCGGAGACAGTTGTTAAAGGGTTAACTCCATTCATTTATTTAGTATATATATATAGATATATATATCGCTTTTCCAGTTTCCTGAAAAATAAGTGTTCTGGACATAAGAGGTTTCTGCCTGACAGCGACGATATTCATAAGGCTCCGTTTACTGACAGTGGAAACTCTAGAGTATGAAAAAGGCTCCAGTGCAGGAAGATGCACAAACACAAGCTCACCTTATAACACATCCCCAAACCAGGGACTGTAAATAGGCCAAGGACAAACACCAGTGCAGTCCATTTGTTCAAGCCCAGCCTACACAGCAGCTACAGGCTTAATGCTGAAATAGGCAACATGTTTGTACAAAAATACACCCCAATAAATTCTGTGAGTCAAAAGTGTTGATATTTTTCCAACGGTCTCACACAATACACACAACATGAGGGAGCAGACTCACCACTGTGGACTGTCACGTGTGTTGTTTCAACAGAAGGAAAAGACATAAAGTCATCACACACCAAAAAGCAGTAACATGGTTTAAGGGCACTTGAGTTCAGACTTGTGACCGGTGATTACTCAATGCTTGTTTGGATCCACCAACATGTAATGATGCCCAGTGCGGCCTTAATTCACCTCCTGACCAACATAAATTCAAATCCTTCCTGTTGCATCACTAATGTGCTAGGATTCTGTCAGCCCAAAGAATAACACAAGAAAATCTATCTAATGTGTTTACAAATGAGGTAATGTACTAAAATTTTATGTACTTTATGTTTAGTGGGGATATGACGCAAGTGATGACCAAATGAAACCTGCTGTTAGAGGGAATACAAATATAGATCTGTCTTCATTTGGACAATGATGAATAATACCTGAGGTAATGTAGGTACACAAATCATTGAAATATACACCATAGGCTTTCATAGGTTTTAAGTGTTGTTTTAGAATAGAATAGAATAGAATAGAATAGAATAGAATAGAATAGAATAGAATAGAAGAAAACTGAATAGAATAGAATAGAATAGAATAGAATAGAATAGAATAGAATAGAATAGAATAGAATAGAACAGCCTTTATTGTCATTGTGTGAGCGTTACTCCAGTCAGTGCAAAAAATATGAATAAAAAAACCAATATGTCAGAAAATAAGAACAGAACAAGTATAAAATTACAAAAAAAAACCTAAAAGTAAAATAAAAAAAGTATATAAAATTTAACAAAAGTAAAATAAGAATAGAATTAAAAGTAGAATAAAATAGACATAAAATATGAATAAGACACAACATTTACAATACTAACAGTATATTAACAGTATGTATATCTATGTATATTAGCAATATTAACAGTGTGTTGTAGTTAAATTGTTAAAGCTTTAATCAAGATTATAATGTTCTTAGCTACTACTTTTTTTCTCCAGTACGTATGAGCAGAGACCAGTCATTTCAGTCACTTGTCTTTGTCTCCACATATCAATATGGGAGGAAATTCCCTATCAGCTGGGTGCCTCAGTGTGTGTGATCATCAGCCATCTACCAGTGTGGGCACATGTCAGATGACAGCATGACCCACAGCCGCCACCACCGCTGTGGTACCGCCTGCATTTAACCATCTATGCTTCATGCTGCATGTCATTCTAGCCCCCTGGAGGGAAAATGCATATTTCCACGACTAACCACTGGTGCCATCGGCGTGAGAAGCGGGTCAACAGTATGTGGGGTGAAGCGAACACACTGAGCGTGCTCACTCTGCCCACTGCTGCCGTGTGTGTGTTTGTATACAGGGCTTTGTGGGTCAGGGCACACAGCTGAACACTGCTAGCGGTGGTCAACATGCCATGACCTCTATAGGACACATACAGGCTGCGTATGTGGGTGGGTGTGTAAAATAACAGCTGGATGAAGCTTAGACTAATGAATAATCTTCTTAGTATCAGAGGTCACCACAGAGATCACTACAATGACTTTATAGATGTGTGTGTACGTGTGTGTAAATAATCTATCTCTGCTTAAAGCTTCAGGAGGTTTTTCTTTTTCATTAGGCTGAATATTCCATAATGTCCTTTCGTTCTGTTGTAATTTAAAGTGATACCAACTCTTAAATATGCTGTGAGCTACAAGTTGAATTATTGTGATAAAACACATCAATGCCAGGGATAACACACAAGAAAAATGGCACTTCCTGTTTTAATATAATGTTAAGCCTTCCCACCTTTATGCTAATGTGGAGTAAACCATTTGGGATTTCTCTGCTTTATGAAGTTCATATAAAACTCAATGTAAATGTTAACAGATCCAGACTCTGAAACTATGTACAAAAACCCCAAAGAAGAACATCTAAACAGGCTGCATAACTGCTCCCTTTGTCTGATTATATATGCTCATAAATACTTATACTGATCAATATGGGAAAACTATTGTGCTCATTTTTCACCGTATCGTCTAGCCTTAGTGACAGATTTCAGTGAAAAAAATAAAAAATGACTAACGGGGGACACATCGTCATCCTCTCCACTGCGTCTGCCTTCCATATTCTGTCCCTCTCTCAAACAGACGTACTCAAAGTATCAAACATATTCCTCCCTCTCTTGCTTTGCCTGCTCTCTAGGAGTCATAAAACTCCCATTTAAAAATGCATGGGCTCCATAAGCTGCCAGGCCTATCTATTAACTGTGTTATAGTGGAGCTGGCTATAGCTGCTGACAGTAGCCAGGGAATGCTGCTTTCCATTAGGGGAGAGAGGGGGAAGAAGAGGAGGAGGAGGAGGAAGAGGAGGAGGAGGAAAAGGGATGAGGAATGAGGGGAACGACAGAATTTACTCATTTTTCTTTTTTCCCATGGCACTGCAATCTGATGCCTTGGCGTTTGGGCATGTGGAGGTTGGGAAAGCAGTCACTTCAACATGTAAGCCTCACTAAGAATAAATGTATAATTGTGACACTGAATTTACACGTTTCCATGTGTGTGGTTGTGTGTGTTTCCCACACCTGTGTATGAGCCTGTGGCTGAGGCGAGAAGTAATTGATTCGAGTGTTTCTCCGAGATTTTCCTCGGTGTCCTCAGGCGCTCACTAGATGACCATTGATCGGTTAATTGATTGATTGGCATCCAACCGACAGTGAGTCAACAACATCATCACTCTTCATATGGACACAGGTAGCCCCCACTCCCACTCCCACCACCGACACCACACAAACCCTTTTTCTTCTTGTATTTTGCTTATGTTTCTTAATGTGAACACATTTACAGCTACTGGGGTCTATACTTAGAGGGTACTCTGTAGCCTACAGTATTTTTATTTACACTAACCACGACCCAGTTCAATAAAACCTTATCTATGAATCAAGAATAAGGGTAAATGAATGTGTACTTCAAAACCTCATAATATCATCCTGAATACTGCAGATAAATCACCATTTTAAAGCAAAATCTGTTGGATAATTCAGTTTGAAGCATGTGTTAGTGAAAACATAACCACATGTGAACACACTTATACCTTACTGACTACCTGTGTAAACTTTGACACAGAGGCTGCTTGTCTATAAAAGGACATCTTTTTATTATGTGACTACTTCAGTACTAACATTTTTTGGTGAGATTTACTCACCAAACAGAAAATCTACTTGCATAAGGTGCTTAGCGCGTGTTGCATTTATTTCTTCTATGTGACAGGCTGTCAGATCTATCCATATCACATAAGCCTAAAGCTTATTTTTAATCGAAATAACATTCATGAAAATCCTGTTTTGACCTTATTTATCATCCAATCCTTCATTCAAATGGAATGTCACCCCCGTTCTGAGTCTAAATTGCTAGAAAGTCAAATAGTTACTGAGATGGAGGTGATGGGTGTGTGAACATCCAGGTGTAGATATGAGACAGGAGGAGACTCAGTATCTGTGTATACTACTACAGGGGTGTCAAACTCATTTTAGTTCAGGGGTCACATTCAGCCCAATATGATCTCAAGTGGGCCGGACCAGTATAACAGTGAAAAATAATGACAACTACAAATTTTTCTCCTTGTTTTAGTGTAAAAATGTAAAACTACATGAAATTATTTACATTTACAAACTATCCTTTCAGACAAAATGTGAATAACCAGAAATGTCTTTTTTTGTATATATAATTGCAATATTAACAATATTATGCCTCAGTTTATCATTTACACATGTACATTACAATTTACAGATCACAGTGGATCTACAAATACACAAAACATTTAGAAACAGATATTGGTAAAAATTACACTTACTTCTCTAAAGACATTTAATGTTCTTCATATTTGTTCAGGTCATTCACATTTTGTGTGAAAGGACACTTTGTTAATGTAAACATTTTCATGTAGTTTTACTTTTTTCTTTTTTACACTAAAACATAGAGAAACATTTGTAGTTGTCATTATTGATAGGTTAATATGAAAGTATTTTACTGGTCTGACCCACTTTAGATCATATTGGTCTGTATGTGGAACCTGAACTAAAAAGACTGAACACTGAACTGAACTGATTGTTAATATCTTTAGTTTAATGTTCGCATTTTACAAATTCATCCCCTGGGCTGGAATGGACCCTTTGGTGGACCAGGTTTGGCCCACAGACCATATGTTTGACACCTACAACTTAGAATATTTCCTCTACTTGATTCTTACCATCATGCAGTCCTTTTCCAGGGGGAATTGAAGCGCTCTGTTCTTAAAACTACCATCCTACCCCAAGAAGCCACTGTCCATGTGTGAGTCCAGCAGGTTTATAATAGAAGGGCGTCAGTTCTGACATGTCAGAAAATAGTTTGGCAGAATCTGACTGAAGGACAGGTGGACTGAACACCTTTAATTAGAACTGGTTCAGATTTTGTGACGTAGATTTGTACTAAAACAATACCAAAACTACGACTCTACTCAAACGGCTGGAAAAGCTCACACATATTTTCACATAATCAACATCAAATTGAGCTGTTTTCACCTACAAATTTGAGATTTTTATCTATTATCACCTGCATTGATGCGTTTCATGTCTTTCATATGGTTCTGTTTAGAGCTCATAAAACATGCTTTTATGTTTAGTATCGCTTTCAGAAAAAAGGGAAAATACGCATCTCGTTGAGAGTTTTTTGGAATGCACAGTTAGTTGGTGGCCCAAATAAAATCTCCTATGACCAAACAGTGGGTCACGAAGCAGTCTGTGGGAATAGATGCTCTGCAGACCGTAAAGCACCTCGAGGCTAATTTGAGATTGTCTACATAAATTGACTTGGACTGACTTATTTGAATTTTCGTATTAAAGTCCTATGCCCAATGCCTAGATGTGATATTGTTATCATAACCTTATTTCATACTATTTCATTTCATATTTTCCTCTTTCTTTCTCTTCAGTGCTCCCTGCCAAAGAGTGTTGGATTCCACTTTAGCCAATAAATGCATCATAAAAAACACAAACATACATGTAACACAAGTCACTTTTGCAGAAACTAAAAATAAAATGTCACTATTCGCTATGTGAGCAGAGAATGGTATTATTAGACTGTTTAATTTTACATGCCATTGTGCAACACATCTCACCTAAGCGTCGTTGAGCGAGACACTAAACATCAACAGCGTTTGATAAGAGCATCTGCTTAATGTCTTGGAATTAAAATGTAAATGAGGTTTGGATGGTTTGGGTGAGCCTTCCAAGTTCCCTGTGAGCATTTCTTCTTGATAGTATTTTTCCTCTTTTCAGTCACGCCTCCCTGTGCATGTATAAGTCAAACACGGTCGATGAGAATTAATGAGCTCACACCTAAAACGGTAGTGACACTTAGGAACGAGGCTGCTGTCCCTTTAATGGACCATATAGACAATGTCTGCTGTATTTCAATTAACAGACAATGGGATGACATGAAATAATGACATATAGGCAGAGCTGAGTGACACGTGAGAATGAGGCGGTAACAGCGCTACCTTTGCCTTTAATGGACCATTGTGGTTGAGTGTAGACAATAGGAGTTAATAGGAAATGTAAAATTATGATGTAGGTCCCTGTCTAAAGGGGTGAGTGACACCTGGGAGTGAAGCTGTTACATCTTAATGCACTGCTGCCACGGGGATGAATCAGCTCCGCGTATGGGGGGTGGAAACCATCTGAAGGCCACTAATAGCAGCCGCTGTCAGTCACATTAACCTTGAGAACAGCCAGGGGACTGTGTTAGCCCCGCTGACCTCTCTTTCACACATACACACACACACACACTCACACTAACACACACAAAATGTGCATTATGTCCACACATATGACTGAAGGGTGACTGTGTGTGTCTGTCCTTCTTCCTGTGTCTTATGAGCACCATCAGTAGGATTAAATCAGTCCATCACAGGCTCCTCTAACACCATATAGCCTGTCTGGACTGAGGTGAAATCACCCTGTTGCCCCCAGGGTTAGGGTCCATGTAGCCTATAACAGCACCCCCACTGCTGTTTTTGTGGACATATATGTGCTCATCATCTCTGAATGAAACATCAAGCCATATCTGGTGCATATCTGAGCTTTTGTCAGTACAGATGGCAAATTCATATAAATGCTAATATTTCCATGTAAATTTAGGTCAAAGTTACATTAAACTGTTCGCAGTATATCATGTTGTAGAACTGTTTTCTCTGATGTAAAAAAAAACCCCTCATATATAGAGTTTTGCCATTCTAGGTGGATTAGGTGCAACAGGTGTAGTCATGGAGCTGGTGGGTTTGGATGTTATTTTACTAAAGACAGTCTCACAAAATATGTGTCTGGAATTTACCACATAATGTCAATCACAGTAAAATGTGTGAAAGAACTCTGAGCAGAGTTTTCCCCTATTATTACCACTATTAGACTGCACAGTCATTTTGGTCAGTTCCAATGCTCAGTGAGTGTCATATTAGGCAGACTAAACGAGTCATAAACTCATGCCATGGTAAAGCTAAGACGACATACATAACTGAAGATAATTTCAGTCAAGCAGTGTATAGGATCATAGATTTAAAAGAAGAATGAATGTGGTAGATTTCATTTGTATGTTAGGTAAAGCACTAAAGTGTGGTGTCTCAGTTCAGATGCGACCCCTGTGTTAGATGTAGTTCATAATTCTCTGTAACATGTAACATGTGCAATATATGAGGGATGTGTGGGTGAGAGAGAGTCTATAGTTTCCAGTATGCTGTATTTTATTGTTTTTACATTGTGTGCTTTCATATTTATTGTTTTTATATTCAGATTTATTTGTTGCACTTTGGTAAGGGCATCCTGAACCAATTTTGTTGAAACATGGAGTACAATGACAATAAAGCCTATCCAGTTCAACATAAACACTAGCATCTGAAACAGTGTCAATGATACTGACAAAGGACAGTGTTAATCCTTCAGAGAACACAGCAAATACATATAATGATCTCCTAACCATGTTCACAGCTGTGCACTACACAGTGCTCTGTGCTCCTATTGGCCAGTGTCACAGTTGAACTAATCAGTTTTGGAGAATTCCAACATGTTAGATTTTCATTCAGGACATCATGAGGTGTCCAAGATGTGGCGCTGCTGTCATCCACCATGTCACACAACATGAGATAAAATGATCATCATGCCCGCCACCCATTTATTATTCCTGACATAAACTGACGACCTACATCAGCTGGATTGGACTGATATCATGCAGTCTGACCTCAGCCTTGGGTGATGTGCGTATATGTTAAAACATGGATCCCCACACTTTTTCAGGTTGTGAGCTACTTTTAAAATGACCAAGATAAAACGATCTACCTCCGCTATATACTGATAAATATATCAGTGGATAGTTCAGCAGGTAATACTAGTGAAACACATATCAGTGGATGGTTAGCTCAGTAGGAAACACTACTGGCTAGGGTTGGCATCCCTGAAGAAGTTTAAATGCTACCTTTATTTAGTCCACAGGCTAATATCTAATTTTTTTTTAATGCCATAGGATCTACCCACACTACCCTCACGATACCTACTGCAATCAACGTATTGGGCACCCCTGTGTTAAAACACCAGACAACCCTTTTTATAGTGCTTAAATATTTGCTTGTTGCTTTGAGCTAAAAGCTACTACAAACCACATCCTTCCACTCACATCTATAGAGAATTCATTTCCTGTAGTACAAATCTCTACAGTGCCAAACAAATGGAATCAATTGTGTCCGTAGCAGTTTTAAAACGCAGAGGAGGAAGCATAACTTTTGTGAAAGCTGGTTATGTTTTTGTGTTTGGCCTGACTGACAACAAGCATTCTGAGGCATGACTAGGCAGGCCACTACCATGTGTTTTCAGTCAACTTTCACTGGCAGGAAGAGTGATGGAAGAACTAAGACAAAGCAGGAAAGTCATAGAGAATGAGGGAGTGAAAATGAGCAGGAAAACAACAAAGAAGCCTTAAAACAAAATGACTAGGACGCTCCCTGGGAACCAGCGGCACAAAGCCGCATCAAACACAACACTGACCTAATTTTCTATCAAAACTGGCAAAAAAATATTGAGAAGGAATACCCAACACTGTGAGAATGCTGAAATCAGGGAGGTCATACATTGATGAAAACTTGGACATCAGTCAAAGTATCAGATGATGATGGCATAGGGTTACAGGCTGCAGAAAAACACTTGAAATGCTTTAATGTTCTTGATAAAACACTAGTCCTATTTATGCTTCTACATTTACAGGGCGCTTGGGGTATTGCATAATGAATGCTGGCAAATAGCAGCCTATGAGGAAATCTATCCTTTATCCAAAACAATTTCAAACCCCTGAATTTAATTTCAAAATGTCATTGGTTTTGGCTATCACAGCATTTAGGGAATGATCTTGAAAATTAATAACAATAATAGCATAACAATGAAAATGGAAATTTACACATAATATGGAAGTAAAATGTTATTGTGACCGGTTTATGGAGCGCTCCGAATACTGCAATGCGGCAACAGATGAAACTTTATTTAAAATTAACTAGAAATTTGCTAACCTTCCATATAAAAAAAGGTTTATGTCAAAATAAATCCCTATTTTTTCATCCATTACGCTCGTCTGTTTTCGGGAGATTCACTGTGCCCTGCCTACACCATCCACTTTGCTCTGAAGTAGTTCTCTCAAGAATAACACATAAATGTTGCTCTGCTTGTGTATACCTGCAATGAAGAGAATAATTGCCAACTGCTGTTTGGTACTCTTCCTTGCTGTTGTCCTCTCAAACACACAAATTCGGGGCCTATGACGGTGGAAAAAGCTTTTAAAAGGCTACCATTTGTGCTTGAGTGGCCAGAACATTGTGTGCAGCGCTGCTTCTGCTCATCACCGCTTCCAGTCTGGTCGCAGCACTGCTGTTCTACTGTGGCCACACTGGAGGGATATTTTTAGAAAGCCGTTGACAATATCGCATCCCCAAACGGGTGTAATCGTATTATGCCGGAGGTGCTAAAAGCCTTGAGTTGGGAAAGCACGTCACTGGAGGAAAGAGGCTGGGACACACAAACGAGTCTAGAGGACTTAGAAGCAGAGTGGGAGGAGTAGATAAAAAAAAAAGACACAAAACTCAACGCAAGAGAGAAAGAGACGGACGACAGAAACATAAGGAGGTGGGCTCTCGTCAGCTCATGAGGTGACGAGGAAGGATGACATGCAAATGAAACGCTTCGGTTGAAATGATCGCTGATAGAGGTTGCGACGTGGTGGTGGTGAGGGTAGCAGGCTCGATAGTTAAGTATCGGCAGCTCTGAAGGTTCAAGCCGGCCAGGGTGATGATAGATGAAAGGGTGAACTTTAATCAGAATGGCGCCCGGAGCATTTTCAGGGAGGTAAACAGGTTAATCAGTCAAGCCCTCCCTTCCATCCTCCCTCTCAGTCTCCCGTACTCTTTCCTCGGCACATGACCACTTCTGACACTGGCACGCCATTCGTCTCTTTCCCATCAGCACCTCGCCCTGCTCCTTCCCTCCTCTGCCGTGCACCCCTCATTTTTTTCCACCCATCCTGCTTCACATCTCCACAACCAACCAGAGAAGCAGCACCCCCCTCCACCTCCCCTTCCTTCCCCCTCCCCTGCAGCCCATACTATCAGCCACTATCATGTGAAGGGGAACTTGAACATCAAAGGAACCCGTCAGCTCATTTAGTATCTCCCAGCATCATCCACCATAAATATATGAAGTGGGAGGAGAGCGTTCATCAAATGGAGGCGATTCATATGCTCTTGGTTTCTCGCATTATTGCTCTTCCACTAGCCTGTATCGTGGGAGGTAGATAAAACAATCTGTGATCACTCCATATAGTTAAAGAACCTTCAAACAACCTATGCTCAAAGCAAAATCCACTGAGGCAAAGAGGAAAGAAAATAGTGAAAAGAGCAGCCAAGCATTATCCATTGTTCCCAACGTCTCCAGGGTTTATTTATTAAAATGGCCCCATCTTACAGCCTCTCCAAGAAACAGTGAGATGGTGCTGGCCAGCTTAAAAACTTGTGCAACTTGTGTAACGTGCTGCACAATGCCAAATTACTACACGCCTGACCACAGACTTTAACATTTTCAACAAACTGCAACTGTTAAAAAAAAAAAAGGAAACCAGGAACTTCGAATTCCCACGAGTTTATAGTCCAAGCCACATTCTGCGTTTCCGTCATCCGTCTCATACATACAAACCTCCCCCTCTCTCTACCCAAGAAAAATAAACAATCAACTCTAACAAACCACTTTGGCCAGTCGAGTGTGAACCTTACAAAGCCTTAACAGCTCCTGTGGAGAAGAGGCCGCATCCAATCTGAAATTACCCACACCAGCTCCTCGACCACACTTGTATTTCAGCCTGTTGTTGGGATTCTGAAAAGAAAGATTATATTGTGTTGTCTGGGATCCCAACCACAGGCTTTGGTGAGTAATCAACAACGGCCGCCTATTGCCAAGATAAACTTCACAGGCAGTTGCCACTCATTTACGGGCTGGTCTGCATGACTCCGCTGCATCCTCGCTGTTGAGTTTCGAAGTGCCTGCAGAAGTTGTTTTTGATCTAGCTTTGGTTGGACTGCAGATGGAATACAGAATAAAACCTCTTGTCTTCTTGTTCATATTGATATTGCAAAATGACATTAGTTGTGCAATAAGAGTTAGGAAACACACACAGCTTTCAAGAGGAACAGAAAGAGGAATGCTTATTTGGCTACTGTGTACACTATTGACATTGCAAACTCTCCAAGTGCATTGGTATTATTACCTCCTCCAACACACCTACGCCTTTGTCATTGAGAGAATTCAGGATGTCGGTTTGTTTAATGATGTGAGCACCCAAGATGTATTTTGAAATATACACACAACCACCTCAGAGGAAGAAAAAATGCTAATGAAGCTATTAATGATAGATCGGTGCATAACTCAAGGTGGCAGAGAGAGGAGGAGGACAAGTTCTGCAGTATCATCTAAAAAAAAAAAACCATAGCATATACAGAGAAAGACAGAGAGAAGGGCTGTGTGGGAGTGTTAAAAAAAGAGGGGCACTGAAAACTGCCGGAAGACAGTCACTATATTGTTGGGGAATTGGAGCAGGATTGCTGGCTTACACACTCACAGTACGCACCCACACACATGTATGTGACTGTATAAATGAGCCAAAACACACACATAGTTGAATACACAACCTTTACAGTATGCGCATACACACATCTCCCAGAGGGCCACGACTTCCATGTGAGTTTACGTCATCGCGCCAATTGCCTTGAGATTTTATACCAGTGAGAATATCAAATGCTACATATTGAAGTCTGTTATTACCACCAGATTAGAGCTGCCTCCTCACCGCTCAACCCCTCCACTGTGTGTTTTCCTGCTTTCATGCTTTTAAGTTTGTACTGTTTTTCCCCTTCTCTCTTTTGTCCTTTTTTTCTGTTTCCCTTCAGGGAGCAGCGGTCAGAGGAAGTTAAAAGATTTAGTAAGCATGCTCATTTGCTCATGCATGACTTGAGAAATCTCTGTTTCCTGTGTCCTACTCATACTCACATACACCCACACAGACATGAGAACTGGGCAGATTTCATTTTGACATCTTTGGTGCGGAACAGTCACCGCTGCAGTACCTCTTCACTGTACAGAACAGAGTCCCAACAGCTGACTTTTCTGTAGTGATACAGTGTCTCCTGCCTTCTATTACATGTTGATAGTTCATGGCACTTTTTCTCTTTTTTTTGATCATCTGTATATTTAAACCCACCTTTGCCTATTGGTACCCAGGATAGGCACGACCCTTACATGGACTAAGCAGTTCAGAAAATGATTGGATGATGATCAGTCACGGTGGATATTATTGTTCTGATTTTAATTATTCAAAGAAAAAAGAGCAGAGAAGTGAAGAGAAGATTCATTCATACGACACTGAGATTCAAACTTCGGACAGAACTGCGAAGTAACAAGAACTCTACCGGGATTTGCATGGCATAATTTGCTGGAACTTTAAATATTGTAAATCATTAGAACAAACATGTGGAATAATGCAAAGTCTGCCAGTGGGACAAGGTGCTGGACACAGATACACATTGGCCATATCCTGAATAGTGGCCTGGAAATCTCCGCGGCCTAATAATGCATGGCAGATGGGGTCTGTTGGAGTGGCAGCCCAGCTGAAAGTGATTTGGTGGGATGGGAGTGAGGAGAGGAGACAGGCAGCAAGGGGAAAAGAGGAATAGACATACGAAAGAGGGATGGAAGTCGAGGAAGACAGTCGTCAGCCCTGTTGTTTCATTTCTAGACAAATTTGTCCTGACAGCAAAGGAGTGACTCCAACAACACTCCTGACCTATCGTACACAAACACAAACATAAACACATGCACGTCTTACGATAAGCAATGCACAAGGAGAGTGTGAGTAAAAATAAACAGATGGGAGTTAAGTAGGGACAGAAACTGATGCAAGAGTACCAGAGGAAAAAAAAGAAAGACTGTTTCAGAAACAAAGAGGGAGAGGCAGGAGATGACGGACAAATCGATTTCAGTAAAGAGCCAAAGTGCGCTGCGAGCATGAAAAAGGGCCGCGAGATGAAGATGCATGTGAGCGCGAACAATGATGGAGAAAATGAGGAATAGCTAGACAGAGAGAAAGCGAAGTAGACAAAAAAAAAAAGAAAAGGGGTGGAAAAGGAGAGAGGACGTAACAGGAGGAGATGGAGAGAAAGACACAAGTTGTCAAAAAAGATTGAGAGAGCAGAGAGGAAAATGAACAGTACGACAGAATCAGAGAGAGGGAGAGGAGGGGAATCAGAGAATGAATGAAGATAGAGAGAGTCGGGGAAGATGAGAGGATGCCTTATTTTCCTCCATCTCAATTTGCACAAAACTTTCATTACCACCAATTTGGGCCGGGAGCCGTAGGCTGGACCATTAGGCGAGCCCGGCATCAATCAGCCTAATCTCCCTCCCAGGCCGCTAAATTACAGCGCCCAGTTGCTTATTAAAATTTGTCGCCCGTCTCCCAACGCCCGGCACTGCTGGAGATTAGACAGGGGCCCCCAGACAAATCTGTCCCAGAGAAGTATGGGTGGAGGTTTGGGGGGGGGGGGTGTAAAAGGGGAGGGGGAGTAAGGAAGGAAGGAGAAGGAAGGAAGTACAGGGACAGTAGGAGGGGGAAAAAAAAGAGAAATGTGCCTGGTGAGACTGAGCGGATCAGAGAGGGGCCGATCATCTGGTTTGATTTATACACTCCTGTAGATCTGGAGTTGGTCTCGCTCATGCTCACATTCACACACACACACACACACACACACACACACACACACACACACACACACACTTTCTGTATTTCATTCTCACTACACACACTCATACATCCCGTTACATCCCATATACGCCCACCACCACATGCTCGCATCCCCCTCCTCGCCTCCCCAAATGCAGTTTTCCATTGCTGTCAACACTACACACACACACACACACACACACACACACATACACTCACTGGTGTAGAGAATGCAGGGTTTGCGACGCCGCCCGTTGCACACTCAATCAAACCGGCGGCCAGATAAGACACATGATGAATGGTGTAATTGAAGGCGGCGGCAGGGTAATGCTGCATCGCTCTGAGTTTGAGGGGGGAAGAAAAGTGGCGAGTGGGTGATTAGCCTGTAGGATTTATTGTTATTGCCCGTCTTATTAAAAAATACTAACACTGTCTGTGCCGCAAAACACCTCCAGCAACACAGCATATAGGGACCTACACCTCTGGATGGATGAGCACGCAGCAGGGTAGCACCTATGTAGACACGATAGGGGAATGATTTGAAGTCTGCGCACTTCAGCCGCGTGCATCAGTTGCAGGGAGGAAATGTGGATGTAGGAATGCATACCCATGGATACCCCCCCCCCAGAAAAAAAAAACACTTCATTAATTCACACCCAAGAGGTTTTTCTCTCTAAAAGGAGGGGTGGCACTGCTCTGTTCACTCTCAGCATCAAAAGCAATTCAGACCCACAGAGAGAAAAAGAGCGCATGGAGTGATGGGTGTAAGTATTTGCCTGTGGGTCAGTGGGTGAAGGAGAGAAACGAAGCAATTCGACTCCAGGCTGCAGCGCGCTCAACAGATCAAACACTCATGCTTTCACATATCAAAAGCTCACACAGGCTCTCGACAGAATTGAGCGGGATAGTGTACTTAAGGCCACACAGAGGCACACACTCCCTGACAACACGTCTCTGCAGCGACAGCCTGAGCACGGGGGGGGGGTTTTCTCCTGTGATGGTCTGAGCCTCCTGATGACCCTGATTCACTAAAGTCTACTGTTCGCTGTGGCCTAATCTATCCTAATGGATCCTGACTTGTGGAACATGAGGAGATGATTTCAATTAGTGAAGCTCAAGATGTTGTTTTCCTTCTTTTTTGTTCTCCATAGACAGTGTAACTCATTCCTTACATACAGAATTTGGGAAACCATTCATCAGAGTCACGGTCAATTTGGTTTTGGCAGCTTTTTTGACAAAATTGTTCAACTTTGTCTTTCAAAGATTACCCTTTTAGTTATTAAGTTATTACACTGGATAAAACTAATCAGCGTTTAGTGTCTGCAAGCACTAAAAGAAGGCGGTTTAGCAGTCTGTGTGATGGTTTAGGGCCTTTTCACACAGCGTACTCGAGTCTGTACTGTACTTGGATACATTCACACCTTTCCTGCAGATGTTGCGTTCACACGTGCGTACCGTGGCCCGTGCCCAAGTACGAATGGGTGTTACAGGGCTGAAACAGTAGGTGGCGGTGTGGAAGGAATTCTGTCGCTATCCTACAAACACAGAAGTCAAAAGAAGACAAACCCTTACCTATCTGTTAGCCTGTTTGAGGCTAAGAGAGGCAGGTCGACCTTCGTTGTCCCTGATATATCACAGAGGTGTTCAGTTGATAAGGCGAGCCTGTGCCATGCGGATCTGAGGCTTTTTCAGGAGACAACAGGAGTGTCGTCTATGGTCTCGTGGTGCTTAACCCACTTGTGTTGTCGGAATGGTGATTAGGTGACTTCCTACTCGGGCACAGATCGCATTCACATGGCAACGTACCATGCTGGAGTCTGGGTAGTCCGTACCCAGAACTACCTTCTCAACTGGACTCGGACACGGTACTCGAGCTCGGAACGGTTGCATTCACAAAAATAAAATTAAGCAGACTCTGGGGTCCAGTGTACTCGGATACAGACTCGAGTACACTGTGTGAAAACGCCCTTACTTTTATGTACTTTCCTGCGAAACAATAAGCATAAGAAACTATTGTTGAGAAAAATCACTATCAAACAGGTACTGATCACTATCAAACCTTTGCCAAAGCACCCCTTAAAACTACACACATGTGGGGGTTAGGATTGTGCCAAAAATGAACCCATTTCACTGTGGAATACAGTTATACAAAGGAACGTTTTGCCTTTGTAACACTGCAAGATAGGGCATATGATTGAATCACAGGACTGTGAGGTCTTGACAAAGGCACGCAGTCTACCAAGTGCCCTTCTAGTTTTTAAAGCTGCAGGAGTTGAAATCAGGGGGCAGAAACACCAGAAATGACAATACACACTTTTGTTCTGCAGTTCTCTCCGCTACGTCCAAATCAAAAAACTAAATATGAGGATACCTGATGCAATTTAATGCCCTTATGCAAAAGTGAAGCCACTTTTAAACCTTCTATGTCGAGACACAGAGTAACGCAGAAGACTCTCATCCATATCGTCTATGACAGAATCTAATCAGTGACTGGTGATTACAGATGTCAATCATGTATTTCACCTCCCTGCTTGTCTCAAAACACTTACGATTATGAGACAAAATATGGATCACTGGTAGATTTTCTCTCACACCACTTGAACAATAATACACAGAAAAGTAATTGTAATTTTTGCCTCATGATGCTAGAAAATTATCAAACATTCATTCATTCATTTATTCATTTTCTGAACCCAGATTATCCTCCCTAGGGTCACGGGTGTCGCTGGAGCCTATCCCAGCTACTTATGGGCAAAGGCAGGGTACACCCTGGACATGTCGTCAGTTTATCACAGGGCTGACATATAGAGACAATCACTCTCACATTCAAACCTATAGGAAATTTAGATTAACTGATTAACCTATCAGTGCATGTCTTTGGATAGTGGGAGGAAGCCGGATTACCCACAGAGAACCCACACAGACACAGGGAGAACATGCAAACTCCACACAATCGAATCCCAGGACTTTCTTGCTGTGAGACACAAGTGCTATCCACTGCACCACCGTGTCGCCTGAAAAAAATTATTAAACATCCATCCATCTATCCATTATCTGCCACTTATCCACTTATTAAACATTTCAACTTAAATAGATTGATTTTATCTGTTATGCATCATCAATGGTGAGACAAAACTAGCAGCCTAAATCAAGGCTGTGGTTTAAGAAACTTAACATTAGTTTTGGTTAACTTGTCCTGCTGAAGATTAATGAGAAAGATGTAAAAAAAACAAGTGTGCTTAAAAAATAAAATGAGGAATGACTAACTTGTTTTATAAGTGCATTAAATGCTCAAATGAGAATGGGTGTCACATGTTACGCAGAGCAAAGATGCACAAAGCTGTGTAATATGACACACAAATCCTGAAATCAGTCACTCAGCATATACACACATTTTGCATACACACTTCTTCTAAACTGGTGAAAGTGCAGTACAGTGTGGTCACATGAAGCGTGTCCACTGTCAACATGTACTGACATAGTAACTAACACAGGGAAACCACACATGTACACACTGAGCCAACTGTGGTCTCAAACAAAGCCCATTCAGTTGCTATAAATAGTAAGGAAACATAGCAGTTGCTTTGTCTGAAAGTTTAATTAGCATAGCACCTAGAGTATTCGGAGATGGAGGGCTTGGCGCTGGCAGGCTGGTCCGCGCTATTTTAGAAATGTGCTTAAATCTTCAGCGTGTTGTTGTTGAATCGGACAGCTTTGTTTTGATATATAAAACTCGGCGTATCACATACACTCTCCCTGGGGTTGCAGGGTGTGTGTATTTTCTATAAAAGGAGTTGAGTTCAGGATGTAGTGCTGTTTATAGAGAGTGTGTCTACCTCTGTTGGTCGCCTGCAGCCCTGTGTGTTGCTGTTCAGACTGATTGAGTGGTGTGCTGTTCGGCCAACTGGGCTTCCGGCTGCTGGACTGCCCACATCGATTGCTCAGACGCTTCTGCTGCACGGACAAAAAAATAGAGAGGAAAGAAAAGGAAGGAGAAGCGTGGAAAGAAATAGTATAAAAACAGGAAGAAACAAGAGGATGGTGGGGTAGAAAACAGAGGAATGGAAGGGAGAGAGGAGAAAAAAAAGAGTATTAGCTTAAATGAAAGTTTATTAGCTGTATCAGTCAGCGGGGTGAGGAGGGGGTTTTTGCCCCAGGCCCTCCATCCTTCCTCTCTATCTATTTCCCCCTTCACCCCCTCCTTCTGTTTGTGAGTGTGTGTGTTTGTAAGGGGAGAGGTTGGGTGTGTGTGTGGGGGGCAGGCATGACGGGAAAACATTAGGTTGTTGGCGAGCCGCCTGTACACCAGCCAGTAATTGGCTTGGGTAATGGTCATGTCCAGACAAATGGTGTAGGCCCTAACCGTGTTACGAGCAACCAACTGCTCCGCCTGTATTCACAACACAAGAGCCAGGGCTGCTCGGATACCAAGTGGCTGCGGCGTACAGCGCATGTGCTGATGTACAACACTCACCAAACATGTGATTTACTGGGCCTTTTTTTTTTTTTACCTGTTCCGCAACACAACAAACCCGACGTGTTGTGTATGCCACCGTACACGGCACCTGTGATTCATGATTTGCTTGTGTCCTTAGTGGGAGACTGCACCATGATAAGGAGGGGAAAAGATGGCAACACGAGCCCTGCTCACCTCGAGGGACAAACCGACATCTGCCGGTGTCCTCCAAACAAGTGACAGATAGGAGATGGGGAGGAAGAAAGAAAGAAAAGAAAGAAAAGAAAGAAAAAAGGGGGAGGAGGAGAGGGGTGACGAGGGAGAGGGAGTAACAGGATAAGTCCCATTTTTCATCCGTCCCTCCCTCTGCTCTGCATCACTTCGCCTTCTGTCTGACGGCAAGCTGAGCCACTAATGTCCATTGTGTCTGGATGAGTTGTAAGTGCATGTGTGTGTCTATAATATATATATATATATAAATATACTGTACATGTGAGTGTGTGTAGAGTCCCCTGCCCTTCTGTTGATTCTACAGGAGTGAGAATGAATGAAACATTGATGCTCCTCGTAGCTAAACAACATACATATACAGATAAAGCTGATCATGCATGTGTACATATATGTATGCGTGTGTGTGTTGTGGCAGCCCCACAGCCATCCAGCTATCATCTACCGCCAGACAGGCCCCACCAAGGCAACCCAGCTGGATAATGAGATCCATTATGATTTACGTGCCAAGAGGACAGCCAGACAGAACAAAGACATACACACACAATTTCGGTGTACATGTCAGAGAGTGTAGGCTCCTTATCTCTCACTGTATGTGCTGATGTGTGCTGCCACTGTTTCATATTTCAGCCTCTTTTTTTTTCCACCAGTATTTTTCTGTGTGTGCATGTGTGTGTGTTAACTACATTACTGGCCTGTAGGGCATTCTGCAGTGGGCCCTTCGTTCTGTTTGCAACTCAAGAACACCATCTTTTTCTCTTCCCCCCCTCGCTGCTGAAAAGGCAACCTCATCGAAAGACATACAGTCCCAAGTACAACAGCTCCCTACCTCTACCTCGCTCTCTTTTCCTTTCTCAAACACACACAAACACACACTCTGCCCCAGGGCCTTGCAGGCAGGAGGCGAAAGGTGAAGATTACAACTATGTGCAGCATCAAAAAAAAAAAAAAAAAAAAAAAAAAGAGAGAGAGAGAGAGAGAGAGAGAGAGAGACCACACAACCTCACCCCTGATTGATCAGTACCTCTGCAGCAGCGAAAACACTGGAGGCAGCTGGGGATTTGTTCCAAGGTATTTGTGAGTGTGTGCAAGAGTGTGCTGGGATTTGTTAGTGGAGAGCTGGAGTAGCTGTCAAACACATTTTGGAGAAGGAGCAGGCTATTGCTTCATTTGATTTTTGGGTAATGGGAGAGGGATGGTGTCTCAGCTGATGGGAGGAGGAAGAGATCATGCATTGCAGTGTGTGTGTGGATCCCAGACTGGACTTTTATATTCACAATTTACAGTCAGGGCCTGGCAATTTCATGACCGTATATTAGATTATGATGCAAATATATGCAGTATTGTTTAAAGCAAGGTACTCTGACAATGAGCATAAATAGGGTAAAGGTTAAGGAGCTGCAAATGTGAGTTGTGGCAGCTGGTCATAAATCACTTTAGGTCCTGCATCAGTGAAAGATTAATCAATTATCATCACACTTGCCAGTGTTGCTGTGTAACTGTAACTGTCACTACTATTGCTCATGCTCATGATGCAGTTCTTCTTCTGTTTATAAAGAAAAGAAAACTAATCTGTCTCGGCTCATGAGATTTAGCATATCACTTGAATTTTTACGGTTAAAATGATGTCTAACAACTATTACACAAACCTTTAGTGAAATGGACATGCATATCAACAGAATCCCAATAGCCATGCAATGGATGTTCATAAAATTGCAAAATCTTTCATAGTTTTCTGCTTCCCTCTCTATTCCACACACTCCACATCCCTGCCCACTGTCTTTGAGAACAGACCGCCGCAAACAATGATGCGATTCTCTGCTGCTCCTGTTTTATGAACTATTCAAGTGATGCCAGCTCAATTAGAGGCCTAAATGCCAAGATCCAGACTGGGGAAAGAGAGAGAGAGAGATGAACAGAGATGAAGTGAGATAAAAGAGGAGAAGAGGAAAAAAGAAAGAAAGAAAGACGTAGAGGGACAATGAGGACATAAGGCAGAGGCAGGGAGGAGAAGAACAGAAGATAAATAGGCCTGGGAGGAGTCCAGTACAGGGACATAATGAAGAGATTAGAGGAGATGTGCTAAATGAAGTTAGAAAGGACACAAATAAAGAGGTGAATTATAAAAAAAAAAAAAAAAAAAAAAGCAGGGACGATGAAGTAAAAGTGGAAGGACTGCAGAAAAAGGCTGTGAATTTGCTGGTACAGGAAAAAAGAGAAAAATAAGAAAGGATTCACTCTGACTGGAGACATAACCACAGTCACGTTAACTTTCTTTATCTGTCTACAATTGTTCTACCATTGTATACACACACACACACACACACACATACACACTCAAGTGGGCCAGACTAGTAAAATAATAACATAATAACCTATAAGTAATGCCATCCCCAAAACAAGGTTATTATCATTAATGAAAACTAATGAAATGACGAAAATTAGAGTTGAAAAAACATTTTTCGTTACCTGAAATAAAAACTATACTAAAAAAAAATGATAACTAACTGAAACTGTATTGTTCGCTTACAAAACTAACTGAAACATATAAAAATTACAGATAGAATTCCCTTCATTTTTGTCTTTGTCAATGTCAGATTGATATGAAATTGATTTATTTTGTTCGAGCAATTTCCCTTTGTTTCCGTCTTTGTCAATGTCAGATTGATATGAAATTGATATTTCACTCAAGCAATTTTAGCTAGTGGCACCGAACGACACTTCATGGTCTGTCACTTCTCATCACTAGTGGTTTAGAGTCGTCTTCTCGTTCCCACTCTACGTCAAATATGAAGACTAAAGTTGGGAGAAAGCAGCAGAGTCCTGTATGGGATTTATGTGAATAGAAGATATTAAAAAACTAAAACTAAACTAAAACTAAGCATTTAGAAAAAAAAACTACTAAAAACTAGCAAACCTGCTCTAAAAACTAATTAAAACTAATTAAATTAGAGGAAAAAAAGTCAAAACTAAATAAAACTAAACTATAATGAAAAATTCAAAATTATTATAATCTTGCTCTAAACTTTCCTCTTTGTTTTAGAGTGTAAAAAGTATCATTACATGAAGAAAATGTTAACATCTACAAATTATCCTTGAAAAAATGTGAATAACGTGTACAATCATGAGTGCAATTTTAACGTTATAGGGCTGCCCGATATTGGAAAAAACTGACATTGCAATTTTTTTTTTAACCCGGCAATATATATTGCGATATGAAAAAATACTCAGGAGGATATAATAGCTGTGTGGTGCCGACGTAAATGGTCAGACAAATTAGTTGTTTCCTCTCATTGTGTCAACAGGTGCAAGACACTGTCGACACAGAACACGTTTCAGTACCATCCCTCTTGTAGTTGAAATAATTCCAAATACCTAGGGGTGTAAGAAAATATCGGTACCACAACATATAGCAATATTTCACTTCATGATACTGTATCGATATTAAAAAGTACTGTATCGATATTTTTAGGTATTCATTCAAATGCAGATATGGCGGAGGTTCATTTTTGTTTTTTCTTTTTCAAGCTCTTTTATTTCTGTTTTCACATGGGTATTTTGTTCTGTTGTTTGTGTATTACAAAAGTAGTATTGTGATATTGCAGGTCATAAATGTAGTTTTTTGAAATTGATAATGCTGTTTTGTTAAATAATGGATAATTCAAGCATCCTAAAACCACTTTTTATTGCCTGAAAGAGGCAAATGTTTGTTTTATATAATTGGGATTGGACAAAAATAATGTTCTGATGTTGGATGATTCAGGAACTGAACACTACGCATTATTTTCGCTATAGAATACGAACATTTAAGCAAGATCTTAAACTGTAATGTCTGTAAAACATTATTTATTTATTTATTAGTGTATATTTTGTACTGGTAAAGCCGCATGTTAAAACTTTATTTATCCAAATGCTGCACTAAAGTTTTTCCTTGAAATAATCATTTAAAAAAAGAAACAAAACAAAAAAGATCGCCTTGTTAACAGTATCGTGATATATTGCAATATATCATATCATGATCCTAGCACTGTGATTTGTATTGTATCGCCAGATTCTTGCCAATACACACCCCTACAAATAACTGACACTGGTTTTCTTTTTCGCACCAAGTCTTCGTCTGTGATTTTCTCTTGTTCGTTGCTCATTTTTCAATGTTGTTACCAGTGGCTCAGTCCAAACTGATAAAGAACAATTGTGACTAGGGAATCACTATGAGCAGTGTGTGTCACATACCCTTGAAATTAGATGAGAACACGCTGAGTTCATTTGCCTCCTACATTGCAGGACCTGAATATTGAATATTGTGTACACGTACATCACAATGACGATGCTCAAACGATATATTGTGCGGCTCTACAATATTACGCCTCAGTTTATCATTTATACATGTGCATTACGACTTATAGATCACAGTGAATCTACAAAGGCACAAAACATTTAGCAATAGGCTGAATTTTTTTAAAACTGCACTTATTTTTCAACTTATTTCAGCTTGTATGCAGTTGTTCATGTTATTCCCTTTTTTGTGAAATGTTTGTAAATGTAAATATTTTCACTCAATTTACTCTCACTATATTAAATCAAAATGTAAAAAAAAAAAGTAGTTTAGCTTGACTGTAAATATAATGATTTTGATACCCTAATTTTTGGATTTCACAAAGTCATCCACTGGATTCTTTGGTGGGCCGGTTTTGGTCCACGGGCTGCATGTTTGACACCCCTGCTTTACAGTATATCTTTCCATCATCATATGTGATTGTTCCAATATCCACAAGCCAAGAGTCACTCATCCATGGTAACCCTTGTGGGAAGAGACAAACAGTAACATACGAACACATCCTGTAATCTTTTTTTGATTGAACCTTTTGACCACAACATATACACACACGGTAAAAGCACAGCCGGTCTTAAGAAACAGAAAAAAAACACTTCCAGGTTGAATTTAAAGGCCAGTAAATTAAATAAACATCAGAGTGAATGAGGCTTCAGATGATGAATGCTCCGAGGAGGTGTCTGGAAGAAAATGAGGAGCGCCGTAATTGTGTAAAATTTAATTTTAAGGATAATTCCACTTTATTACACCTTAGGTCCGCCTCTTCTTTGGGTAATAACAACACTACATTCATTATAATCTTTGTCGTAGTCACTATTGCCCATGCATGGAGTAGTTACTTTAGGGAGAATAGTGCAGTACAGCCTACAGAAATATGAGCCAAAACTAAAAAAGCAGACTTTAGTCACAATCATGTAAAATTATCCTTTATTTAAAGAAAGTCAGTGCGTCAAAACTGCGTCAAAGTAATGATAGTTGGCAGTTTCAAGACTTTTTCATTATCAGATGGAGATCCCTGGAGGAAAGTATTCACAAATGGGGCTTTTGGCTTGAACCGCTTCAGTCCCTTAAATGAAATAATATGGCTTTAAATGTCTTTCATATACACTAATACATACAAGATGGTTCTTGTAATGACTGTTTGTATTTAATGTTACAGTGACAATATTCTGCCAAAGCCCAGTGAAAGTCAATAGATGAGGTGTTATTTCAAAGGGTTTGTTTGGAGTATGGGTGGGCCCTGCAGCCACCCATCTTCTGGTCATGAAGATATTATGGCTATTCTCTGTGCATGTACAGACAAATTTTTGTGGTTGCAATAAAATTCCCATCATTGTGGACAAAGTGTTCATCTTCTTCATGGTTAGCCATTCTCTGAACTATTTCGACTTCTAAGTTGGTATGTGTGTAGTCTGTGTGGGAGCTAAACCCAAAACCCCACTGTTGTGGCATGTCCCACGCTCCAAGCAAGTCAGCAATCAGCACCAGTGTCAAAACCCAAAACACATGCTGTAACCAAAATAATTCCCTATAATTGAGCACCAACAAAACAACACTGTGCCTCAGATCTCACTCGGACAAAAACCTAACGTCAATATTTCTCCAACAAACCAAAATCGGGTGAGCCCCCCTCCCTGCTTCTCAATCCGCCTTAACAAAACAGTGCTTTGCTCTCTGTGGTGCCAACCCTAATCATTTCCCTCAGCACCAGGTGGTTCTCATTGACTGGGGCCCGGCTCCTCCGCTCGGCAGGACGCTTCGCCAGAGGAAATTGGCTCGTCTACACGCATTTATTGCTCGAGAGCGCTATCGAACGGAGTCGCGCGGGCCCTCCAACTCCAACCCTGGCCTTTGTTCAGGACTCCTTGAGCAGCCCGGGTTCACTTTACGGAAACAGCTGGTTCTGCGTGCCCTGCGCCATCCAAAGAAACAATTAGAAACACCCTTTTCCTATTACTCCCCCCCATTAAGCGCCATTGTGTGGAATTAGTGGAGGTGTACGGAGTAAGTGGATTCTAATTCATGCCCTCTTTTCATGGGCCCAGGCTGTTTCAGTGGCTTTCCTCTGCTAATGAAGAGGATGAAAGGGAAGTGTTAATCAAACTGAGCATCTCATCTGTGGTAATAAGCAGCAGAGAAGAGGCCTTGGAGAGGCTCCCTTGTGATGTTGGTGTGTATGCATGTGTGTGTTTGAGAGAGGGATTTTGCATACATCCACAGTGCTATCCTGTTACTGAATATATAAAGCCCTGAATAACAGCTAAACAAAATATAAATAAAACAAAATACTGGAAATAACACTGTAAACAGGCCTGGACCTTGTTGTTAATTGCTTGGTCTCAACCTATAGGGAGAGTCACTCCACTAGCAGCGTTTCATCCCTCTGAGGCGCCTTCGCCTTGGACCACAGTGCTAACCAGCAGGGCTTGATTAGATTTAAATGTCAAGAGAGATAGGACAATACAGTTATCTTCCAAATTATGGGCCATTAAAGAGCCTTAGCAGTGCGCCTCCCTCCTCAACTAACTAATCACCAACCAGATTCATCATCTCACAGACTGGGGCATAATTTGGGAGGCTTGATTCCGCCTTTCTGTGGTTATATGTGTGCATATTACACCATGTGCAAGGGCATCCAGGAAAGTCTGTAATGTACAATCAGTGTGTGTGTGTGTGTGTGTGTGTGTGTGCGTGTGTGTGTGTGTGTGTGTGTGTGCAGGCTATGTGTGTGTTGCTCCAGAGGGAACTGGTACAGCGCCCCAGGCCAGTGCCCCATTAAAGAAAAGGATAGAGAGAGTGAGAGAGAGAGAGACTGTGCATGAAGGTGGGGAGGGGGGTTCCTCATTTAGACAGCAGGAGTGACAGGCTGTGTTCCACCTGCAGCCAACTAACTGAAAGACAGACAGACACACAGACAGACAGACAGACATCGGGTTGAGGCCTCCCATCTGCCTCCTCCTAATTCACCTGCTGTCCTTGGGGTGTCATAGGGAGACACATGCCAAAATTCTACCTCCTACAGTTCTGTTTGTCCATCCATCCATCCATCCATCCATCCATCCATCCTTACACAATTACACAATTATTGGGTGCTGCCATTTACTTTATAAAAAAGTTAACCCCTTGATTTCACCTGTTTGTTTCTACACAACCATTTTTAAATGCTAAATTTGCATTTTGTCCATACCCAGTTTAGTTTCTTATTGCCATAAGTGACAAATATCTCAAATTTCAACATAGTTCTTACACTTGGCGTTTATATTTTATGTCATTCATGCTTGATTCTTGTAGTGATTCAGTCTATGCTGCAGTTTCTGCATTGGTCTACACCTGACCACATAAATATTGATTAAATCTGGTTCCACTATTTATTTATATTTTTTTCAGTTTAAAGTCTTCAATATTTTCTGTGTATACTTTTTGTAAAGTGCAAATTGAAAATCCAAATAAAGTCAGCTAGTTGGAAACACACCTAGTCTTGTGTTAAACACCACCTGGTAATTTCAGCTACATGCTAAAGGTTAACACATCCACATGTGTTTGGGAACAGTAATGTATAAACATGCTTAGTTACAATTACCAGGGGTGTGATCACAACATGCAATAATAACAAAACTACCAACAATTCACTGAGGGGTGACTTCCTGTTTCAGCGTCACATGGTTTTTCCATTATTAAACCCCTTTAGGAGACTAGATGAAGATCCTCTTCCATTCATTCCAATGGGATTAATGAAGGTGATTTACATACTGTATTTCAATCAATTCTATCCCCCAAAAGTTACCAAGACAAATATTGACCACATCTGGAGGAAGTAAAAATGAACAGGAAAACAAAATAAGTGATAGTCATGTGATATTAACATCATAATAGTGTACTATTTAGGAAACAGGAAATTAACCATTTCACATGATTGACAAAGCATATGAACCATCTTTGTATATAGAGGATATTCAGCAATACCAAATTAATGCAAATATAAGGTTAATTGTCAGTGTCTCAGATCTGGAGATGGCGCCTCGCTGCTCCTGATGTGCTATGTGTTAATGCTAATGCTAACACTAATGCTATGCTAGGTGTGGTATTTATTGGGATGGGCAAAATTCAGAGGACAAATTTCCCTACGGTGAGTTGACTTTGACCTTTGACTCACTCCACCAAAGGACCACTCACCCTTAGACTTACTAAGGGTCCAAATGAAATTAATTAATCCAAACTGACAACTGGAGAAAAAATATTGACTCATGTATAGACAAGAGAAGCTGCTATGACAGGGAGCCAATGTTTTTGGAGTCAACATCTAGTGGCTGTTGATGATATGACACTTGAAGATCTTTTCACATGGGCTTCAATTTCACGCCGTGGTTGTTGTCCCGCTGCATTATCGCTGATCTAGAATGCATTAAGCTCTTCATCCCATCATGTTTGAGGTACTGTGGGGGGGGGGACTGGAAATAAAGGTCTCATATCTCAAGGTGGTTTCCTTCATCCCCTCGTCTCTCTTGGCTGCCTCCCCTGTTTCTGAATCTCCATTCTCTGCCCTTCCCACCTTTCAGTATTCATCTTCTATTCTTCATCTCCTGTTTAGATCCTCTATCCACCTTACAGGTTTTCATATTGGCCCCTCTCCCCTCTCCTCTTCTACCTGATCCTTTGTCTGTTCTTTAATCTCACCTCTCTGCTTTTGCCTCTTATCTATCTTTTTGACCCCCTCCCCACTCCTTTATTGTGGAGCCACTTACACTGTGCTCTGACTTCATACTTCTGCCAGCGATTTATGCACAGAGACCTGGGCGATGTGCATTAGGGCCCTTGCCGTATGGCCACGCATTATGGATCGCACTATAAATAGCTGCTGTGAGTCCTGTAAAAGCTTTTCATTACATAGAGACATTGTACGATCAATATAAGCCCTGTGCCAAATCTAATTACCAAAACGACCACAGCTAAAAGATATATACAGTATGTATTTTCCAGATGATCAGGCAGCCGCTGTTTTTAACCAAAGAGGGCTCTTACCAAAATAAATAGTCCATTCTCAAAGCAATTTAGGATGTGGGAAGGCAACTTTTAAAGAGGAATGGATGAGAGAAAACAGTAGATGAATGGTATCTAGGTCTGAGCATCCTCCTCGGATAATATGCACTATACGACAAGGTAAAATGGCAAAAACTCTGTGTGAAGTGAAAGTTGGAGAAACCAGAATGTTTTGAGTGGTGTTAAACTATTTATAAGATGCAAGAGGATGAAAACATCATAAAAGATCTAAGGTGAAAATGATGTAAAAGGCATAAAAAAGAGAAAAATGATATAGAAGGCAAAGCAAAATGAAGATGACATAAACAGTGTAAAAGATATAAAAGACTAGTGATAGACCGATATATGGGCCAGGTATCAGTACTGGCTGATACTAGCTGACATATGTCAGTATTGGCATATAAGGTGTCTGTAATAATAATAATAATAATAATAATAATAATAATAATAATAATAATAATAATAATAATAATAGTAATGGGTTGGATTTCTGTAGCGTTTTTCAAGGCACTCAAAGCACTTTACATTTCTGATCCATTATTCATTCATTCTCACATTCCCACACCAGTGGTGGTAAACTACATCTGTAGCCACAGCTGCCCTGGGGGAGGCTGATGGAAGCATGGCTGCCAATCGATGCCAAACAGCCCCTCTGACCACCACCAAATATTCATACACATTCACACATACTTTACACAGATGGCAGTGGCAGATATTTATTTCTCTTTTTTTTTATCATTATTAATTTGTATGTGTGAATCTGTGTGAAGATTTCTTCGTTAAAGCTGGCACAAAAAATAACACAAACAAAATTAAACAGAGAAAGTAACATCAGTATCAGCAGCATCTCTCAACCAAAATGTCAGTTTAAAGATCAGTATTGGTTAAGATCTGTACAATCACTGTGTCCTGTACTTCACTTAACATATTATGCTTACATTCTTTTATCTAAAATAATAAGTGTTTTGCCTGACAGTGCAAACAAATTTACCCCTGAAGACAAAGCATGATAAATAATATTGTTTTATTGACCAAAACCAATAAATGTGATGAGTAACTTTTTTAATATCTCTGTACATTTGCTTAGTTTTCCAACCAGACTTTTAGTGTAGAAATGTAGAATTAGCCACTCTCAAAAGGCCCTAGCTCTCATATTCTAAATGTAACTCTATAATCACTATCAATTTGATTAGTAACTGTACTTTATCTACAAATCTCCTTATCAGTCTAATTACGTTTATTTTCTAACTTAATCACATAATGGTGTTATAAGCAACAAGTTACCACACAGCATGGACAGTGTGCATCCATAGGCGGACCCGTCGTGCTCTGAGTGACTTCATACAACACAAACACAGCATAGATGCACAAACACACATGATGTGGGCTCTGGGCTCCAGCTGAAGCTCAGTGGGAGTCACTGCTGTAAACCAGACTTTCATATAAGGTGCAGCTGTAGGAAGACCACAGAGAAAGGGGGAGAGGGAGAGAGAGCACCCAGGGTGTCATTTCTCTCTCTGTCAGCTCCCTGCCTCCCCCATCCTCCCCTCCTCCCCCATCACCCCCTGAGATGTGGATGCTTCGCGGGGACAATTACCGACTGACACTTCATCATGGGCCGCGCGACAGGCGCTGACGGCCCTCGTCCAAACAAATGATGCTGGGGTCGAGGTTGCAGGCCTGCCTCCGAGTCTGCCTGCCTATAGCCCTGCTGCATGGCCCTGCACTGCATTAGCAAGCCATGCACACACACACACGCACGCACACACGCATACACACACACACACACACATATACATACAGGGGAAAAAGCTACATTAAAAGAGACTCCTCTCAACCAACCACCTCCTTCTTTTAAGAAAAACACATTTATCAGCAATGGGGGGAGGGGGAGTGAGGTGAAGGTGGGTGTGAGGAGGGGTGCTTAGATAGAACGATGGGGGGGGGGGGGGCACTACAGTACTGTCAAACCCCATCCCCCTTAGGTAAAGAGAGAGCTCTTCATCTTTGTGAGGCAAATAGGACTCACACACACACTAAAATAGTAGGTAACCCTCTTCACATTCAACTAATCAGATAATGGGGTTAAACAGCAGTTTAAAAAAGCCAACAAGGCAAAAAAGCCAGTGATCAGCACTGTGACACAAGCATCAATTAACCCTGTGTCTTTGTGAAGCCCAGATAATGCACAGATAACACACAGCAAAGTCATCAACTCACTCCTTCTGCCAGTTTAAGTTAGATTCATAAAGTAGGTCAATTACTGATAGATAAAAACAAGAGCGAGATATAGTGTTTAGGAGAAGAAAACAATCGAAAAAGAAAGAAACACATGGAGGACCCTCTGGTAGCGGTCCCTTAGTGTAACACACCTGACGATGAAAAAATGCTATCTGTGACCTCTGCCCACACAGTCCGATGAGACAACTGAGACAGACATCAAACACTTGACTAACATCAAAACACATGGTTTAAAAAAATAATAATTATATACATACATATATATATATATATATATATATATATATATATATATATATATACTTTTTTTTTTTTCCAAAGTTGCCTCCAAACAGACTCACCAGTGTTGAATGGAGAGGAGAGAAGAAAAAAGAGAGACAGAGAAGAAAGACAGACGGAGACAGCATTAACAATGAAACATTTATCAAAGCGAGCAGAACGGCATCTTCTGCGCTGTATGGGCAGACTGCTAATGCAGGTGGCATTGTTATTGTGCTATCCTGAGCTGCCACTGGTAACAGGCAAAGAAAACAACCTGTTCCCTGCTGGCATTACACTCTGTAAATGCCCTCTGCTGTCCCATAGGTATTTACTTCACTTTTTTCCTCATTGTTATGCGATTCTCTCCACTTTTATTATCACGTTCTTTTCATTCCTTATGTTTTCCCTATTGGCATCACTCCCTCCTCCCTTGATAAATGTGTTTATGGTGTTTGCACTCCTACAAAACCCCTGCACAAGCCACTGTCTACACTGTCTAAGATAAATAAAAGGAGAGCTGAGAGTGGTTGGAGGGAGGAGAGCGGGGGGGGGGGCAAAAAATGAAGGGCAGGAGAGAAAAAATAAGAGCGAGAGCCATGCGTCATGTTGGAAAGGCCCTTGAGAACGCTTTCAATCTTTCCGTCAATATTCGGCAAGCAGGCCTGTATATGCCATCATTAAAAAGGGGACGCTTCCCTGTTTATTTATCATGAGGACACATGGCTGACAGCTTCCTGTAAACAAGTTGTGTGTTTATATAAATGCATGTGTGTATGCTCACTGTAGCTTTCATAACACACAATCTGAAATGCACGGGTTTTCTGTCCTTTATCTAATAAAATTGATTGTGGCTGTTCTGTAACATCCCACAATGATGGACCTACGAGTATGTTTATCGCTGTGTACAGACAATGAGGCTGTTTAACCCAAGAGCAAAATACTTTTGTTTACAATTTGACAGAGAACTGAAGGGGAGTCTAGTCCATTCGTATATTACTTTTTAGTCACACAAGCGCCATTGTTAAAAACAGTCTCTTTCCATATGAAAACCCAAAAACACAAGTGAAGCTCAAAGAAAAAGAGACCACATGGAGGTATAAACCTAACCCTAAACATATGGTGGATAATTAGATGCTTGAAAATGATGCATCTGATTATGTGACAGTGACCTCTATAGGGCATCCTGTTGCTTCTGCCCTTTAGTATAGAGGAGGGAGTAAGTGGATAATTATGTGTAAAACACAGGAGAAGGTCAGTAGTTTCAAAGGGAAGCCAAGGTGCAAATATCGTCAAGTATAAGATCACTGACCCACTGGGTGGTCATCCTCTTTGAATGGGCTTATACTTAAAGCAGTGTATGACTTTCATAACAGTGTTTGTTTTTTTTTTGTTTTGTTTTTTTTCAAATTTGTAAAACCAGAGTGATAGCCTAATTATCACTAATCCATTAGTCTTTAGGCTATCACTCGGGTTTTACAAATTGGAAAAAAATTTAAGATGAAAGTCATACACTGCTTTAACTTCTCACTAAGAAACTAGGTCAACCCATGTTTCCCAGGGGTCCTTCTGGTCATACTTGTTTTATTTAGAAGTGTTCTCGGGGTCCATCTTCAAATTATTCCTTTGTTCCTTAGATTTTAGAGTGAAAGGAAGTCTTCACTGTCCGCAATGTTGGCCTTTCATTGACAGACAGAATCGTGTGCTGGATCAAAGCTTCTGTTTGTTGAACAAAACGTATTTCTTTTTTGACAGAAAGTTCAACCATAGGTGTAGTTATTAAGTTAGACTAAAAATACCATCAAACATCTTTGTTACCAAGACGTTTAATGAAGTTTACTCTGTTCACTGTGTCAGTAATCTAGGGTTTAGCATTAGATCATCAATCGCTTAACTGCAGCTCCATCCCTTTGTCCAAATATGGTCACTTCTGGCTCCAAAAAGCCAACATAGCAACAGCCCAAAAACCAATTCCTGGCATCAAAACAACAGAACAAAAACATCACCGTGGTTTCGTCCATTTCTAACAAACAGCCTATGGTTTTAAACATGTAAAAATTCCTCTTCGGTCAGCATTTTGGCCATGTCTAAAATAAAATAATATAAAAACAAAAAATAACAGTACCCACTATGATACTGAACCAAAAAAGATGATGGTGCACAGTCTGATGTTGAAAGCCAAAAACATTTTACCCGTCTGCATGGCAACGCTGGAAACCAGTTTTCCAAAAGGTCAATCTTTGGAGACTTAAAACATAAATCCACAACAAATTCAATAAAAAATTTTTTTAAAAAGCTGTGGATAAATAGAGGCGTGTAGGCAATTAGAAGGAATGTTTCATTGCGTCCATCAAGCTTTTGTCTACACTTCAGTGTGAGAAAGAGCAACACTTGCACTGTAATTAGCACCAAGGTTAGTCGGTTCAGTCACAGATAAGCTAAAGTTAAACAAATGTTGGATAACAGCTGGGTCCAGTCAGTGAACCGACTGCACTGATAACTTGTTGCAGGAGATGCTGGTGTGTGTGAAGCGCTACGGTAACAGACAGATCTCCTGATAACTGTTCATTTATCCTTTAATGCAGCGAAACACGCAAACACATACTGCCCTCATTACACCGTGGACACCTCCTTATCGTGGAGGATGTTTGTGCACGTCAGGCCGATCGAGAAAGAGCAGGTGAGTGTGTTTGTGTGTCCAGGCCGACTGACCCACAGAGAATGACAAATGGCTATAGTGAGGGGGGGGGGCATGCTTGACATTTAGGTTTCATGTGGTAATGGACGTTGACCTGATGGGGTCAGGCCTGCCAGCGAGGCAGCAGAGGCACCCATTCCTGCACATGGCCCCATCTCTGTAACTAGACACTAGCAAAACAGAGGCGGACACACACATACATACACATAATCACTCACTCACTCAGTAGAAGAGAAGACAGAGAGACATCCCACAGGTTGGACCTCATAGGTGGGTTGTCATTATAGAGGAAAGACAGATGTGTTTGGTATGTGGTTTGGAGTGTCAGGAGCAGGCAAAAATTATACTTTGCAAGGCTGCACAATATATTATTTCAGTGTCGTGCCTGCAAGGTGTGAAAGTCTCACCGCATGCACGATGTCAAATAAGGCAAATGAATTTCGTTGCGTCCCACTACAAGTTTTTTGGTGCTTAATACAAAAGAATGACATCCATTTGTGTGGTTGCAAAAAGTAAAAACAACAGTAACATCAGCATCAGTTACACAGTTACTTCAGCTGCAGATCTGCCTCAGAAGAGTTATCACAGGGGGTGTTTGGTGTCTAGAAATCAACCTTGTAGCATTAAAGATCAAAGCAGGATTGGACAGCGCTAAAAAAGGAATTTTTATGTATCACAGAGAAAAATGCTGCTTCAGTTTGTCTCGGTATGGTGTGGTATGTGCGTTCATATCTATATATATTTAGGTGTAGATTCACATTAAAGTATGGTGACGGCAGCTTCCCTATAGTACAGAGAAGGCAGATCAGTAGTAGCTGCTGTTGTTCAGAGAATACCCTGCACTCACCCACCACTCAGCAACAGGAGGCTACTTTATATACTGTTTGTGACAGCTTTGTGGTAATAATGGAGCCCAGACCCCCGCTACTGCAAGTGGCATGCTCAGTCAAGTGAGACTTTGCCTAAGAGAACACACATACACACACACACCAGGCAGCCTCCTTCATGCCTAATGAGACCACTGGGAGAGACAAGAGCAGGAGGCAGAGAGAGAAAGAAAAGGGAGAAGAGGCGAGGAGAGGATGGGAAATAAAGGAAGAGTCATAAAAAAAAAAGAGTGGAACCACACAGTGACAAAATAAAAATACACAGGCAGAAAGTAAGAGATGGAAGAGGTCCAACAGCACCAACTTTCAAGGTTTGGTATTAGAGTTAGAGGAATAAGGATGGAAAGAAAAGAGGGAGGGAAGAAGTGATGACCTGGATTGCTGCCAAAGAAGCAAATGAAATATGGGAGGTTGTCTAAAAAAAAAAAAAAAAAAAAAAAAAAAAGAGGGCTGGGAGAGTGAGAGAGAGAAGAGGCAAAGTTGAGGTACACCTCTAGGCTTAGCAGCGGGTGGTTATGCAATGTACATAACACACAGGGATCAAAGTCATGATGTGCATATATTACTAAATCTAACACCAGCACAAAAAACAATGTGCAGAAGGGGGGGGGGGGGTAAAGAATAAACAAACATACAAATATATATATAAGATGATCCCTGGAGATGGATGGAGAGAGGAGGTGTGTAGTGGGTACACATGGTTGAGTAACAGTAGAGATGGAGGAAAATGACAGAGAAAAACAAGCTGAGGAACAGAGGAAAAAAGTGTGTGTGTGTGTGTGTGTGTGTGTGTGTGTGTGTGTGTACTGTATATTTAAAAGTTCTGTGCCTCTGCCAGGATAGCGTCATCTGCTCATTCGTATCTGCTAGAATGGTGGGGGCAAACGCTGGATGTGTAAGTGAGTAAATAAGTTGTCGTCCAAAATGGGCAAAGGCTTAAATGTCCAGCGACAAGAAATACAGACAGACAGGCACAGCTGAGCCTTTGGGTTTGCTTCCAGTGAAAGTAGAGCATGAATTATTAACACATGCTCAGTCTAATAAAGCAACCATGAGCCACTTGGATCCTTGCTTCCGTGCACCGTGTTTGTTTGGAACACAGCGTTTAGGCCCCATGGCAGGTGATGGTGTCAACAAGTGACATGTGACCTACAGCGATACCGAGACTGAGTTACCTTAGAAAATAATGCTGTGGTGTACTTTTATTTCAGGTCCAGTGTACACCTAGTTTTCACTTCTATGCCCAGTGACAATGGTAATGCCTTTTTATATGTCCAGAACCAACATATTTGTCACATGGCATAGATTTAATCATGTTAGTTTTGGTTTCACACTGCAAATTTACTTTCAGTTTTGCATGCCATACCTGTATCGTGCTGTCATTACCTGTGAGCTGAACTTTGACACTGATTGTTGTTTTGATGAATGGGTTTCTGACATTGGCACAGCGACAATTCGTAGAATTTTCCATTTCAATGCAGTGCAGTTTCTTTATACTTCAAGGCCACTGTTCTATTGTCCTTTAAAATCCTCTCCTTGTCATTGTCTCAGAAAATACATGAAATGCTTCAGCACTTTAACCTGATTTTTCATTAATGTGAGTGAATGTGAGAGTGAATGAACAATGGATCAATAATGTATAGTGCATTGGAGGTCTTCAAATGCTCTATAGAAATCTAATCCATTATTATCATTATCATCATTATTATTATTATTATTATTATTATTATTATTATTATTACTACTATTATTAATGTGTCAGAGCATATTTTTTCGTCGCAGTCTATTTCCAACTGTTGAATTTTCCTTCTTTTGCTGTTTTGTCTTTTGTTGAAGGGCTCGTGACAGACTGCCACCTCTGCTTGTAATGGTCCAAAATAGAAAACAAACCAAGCTAACATCCAGGCTGATCCAGGCCGACACCACCTCTTTTCATCATTCTCAGGCTCGGCTGTTTGATCCGACTGTGACCTAAGGACTGTTTCATACCTGTGATTTTAGTTCAGATCAAGCTGCAAAATATCTCAGTCCAGGCAAAACAAGTGGGGGGTAAACCCACTATTAGTTCTGTATTTTACAGAGATTAAAAATCTTAGTGTGGTGCTCACCTCCACCAGTTCATTGCCTGTGGAGCTGAGGCAGGGGACATAATTTTTCTTGTCTCTAAACACCACTGGGAATGAAACTCTGAAGTGAGAAGTGTAGTTCACTTCATACTTTATGGAGCTGTAGAAACACAGCCCACTTTCCTTTTAAAAGAACACACCCACCTAAGTCCCAGTCGCTGTGCCTATTGCGAACAGTCCCTGGTGCATTTTCTCATCAGCCTTCTGATATCAACCAATCTGTGTCAAACATTCAGGGAATTGCACTAAAGGACATATTTCTTATGGTTTTGTTTTCACTTTTTCTTCAAATATGCAAAATGCTTCAACCGACTTCTATGCATTCACAAATATCTGGACCAGTACTGCTCTTCTAGGACATCTCCATAACCAACTCAGTTCGACAATAAAACAGAGGACGGTTTGGACAATATGGAGAACAGTCTTCTGCTAACACTGCAGTGAAGCTTCAGGGCTACAGACACTGCTTGGCTGCTCCCTGTTTGCCTCCTCTTCCGGCTGTTCACATGCCACAGCTAATCCTTCATAGACCCGGAGGAAGGCTGCAGGATCATCCCAAAGCAGAGCTGGGGAAGACACAAATCCATCAGGCATGCCCGACTGCAGAAGACCTGCCAGGAGAGCTTCCACATTCCTCTGAGTGATGTAAAATCACAGAGAGCAGGTGGTATTTTTGTTGGAGAGTGACCTGGACAAACAGCTCATCAGGGTCCTGGTGACTGTGGGCCCTCTTCTACTTCAAAAAGCAACTTTATTAAAGCAAAACTTTCCCAAAATGTACAAACATGACTTTTAACCACACTTTTAACATAGCACATAGCTAAGAATGCATGTTGTTGAATGGACTGTAAATGCTTTATTAGATGTAAGATTACTTACAATTATTACCATTAGACAGGTCCCACTCATCGGTTTGTCAGCAGGATTTCACTAAAACAATTACACCCTCTTTAATTGTGGAGTTATTTGGTTACACCAGTGACCTTGTAGTGCCACGAACTGGAAGTAGTGATGATATGGCTCAGCTGCAATTGATTTATCCTGCAACTGAGCTATATTTCTGCTATTATCGACTGAATGGGATTCTTAAACGTACCCCAGTTTCATCTTTTCCCTCTAATCTTTGTGTCTATACTGCTTTATACTGCAAAACAACTTCAAATTCTAAGACGTAAAACCTAATTTGTGATCAGTGTCTACATCAATGTGTAACACCAGAGCACCTTACGTCAAAAAACACTACCTGTTCCCTTCTGCTTCTCTACTTCCACTTCCTTCTACACTATTTTTGCACTACCTGGCACCAAATGATGAACTAAAACTAAGCTCTTTGCCACTAATGTTAACAGTTTTTCTTTCCCGTGGGACCGACCAACAAAAGGAAGAGAAGAGTGGACTATTGGCCTTGATGGATGTCAGCGCTCTGAGTGCCCTTCTACATTTAGTACAAAACTATAAACCAAACCTGTAATTGTTAGTAGCCAATATACCTTCAGAGTAATATGTCCTGAGTGGACATGTTTACCTTAGGCAGTCAACTAGAGCAAGTCACTGCTGCACACAAATATAAATAAGCCATCTCACACACACACACACACACACACACACACACACACACACACACAAAGACTAGTGTGTAGCCATGAACTATGACATGAGTGTCAGGCCTTGTCATTATGAAAACAGTTGACAATAAAGCCTCAATGCAGTTTCAGGAATAATATGCTGCTTTATCATTCAATAAGGCAATTTTCTTCTACAAGACTCTCAATAGCACAGACCTCATTCCTGAGAAGCCTGCAGGCAGCCAACAATACTCAGGTGTTGATATGATTCTTTGCCACACTGAAATCGGTAAATATGCGAAGCTGCACACTGTGACAAGTGACGATGGGCTTGAGCAGAAAAATAAGTTTATGGGTGAAATAAATCCACAGACACAGACTTGTTTTACTAAAAAGTGAGTCACCTGCGAGTGGTGTTAATAGACATATCCTGATTGTGTCCACCCAGATTTGAACATATTACACACAATTCTTTCTTCCATTTGCTTACTCTGCACATTTTCCAGTTATATATCAGTTTATATAATACATCAGCAACTACTGACGTTAATTTCTCCTCTCTCTCTCCACTCGGGGTTTCCTTCCCAGTGGCTGTCCGGAGCACATGTGTTTTGGTTTACCTAAAGCAGAGTCCTATCAGAGCTCAGGCTGCGAGCAGAGAGCGGGCTTTGTCTGTGGCACCATTAATCAACTGTCCTTTAACAAAAACAGAAAACCAGATGAGAGACAAAGGGAAGAGACGTGGGGGGTGGACCTTATTTAGGTAGGAAAAAAAAGGCAGGGAGAGTAAGAGAGGAGGAAGAGAAGAGAGAGGGAAATAGAGAGAGAGAGAGACAGGGAGGGGGGTGCCTGACCCAGATCCAGGCCTTCAATAAATCAAGCAGCAACAATAACAAGCAAAGTTTTCATGTGGCTTGACTGATTAATCAGGCTTTTTTTTCTTGACATGGGAAGCGAGGGAGTCTTTTCTTCTTTTTCTGTCTTGTCTCTCTGGTGGGAGACAGCAGAGTGGCCGAGCGAGTCCTCTTTATGTTGGGTGTTTATGTCTTTATGCTGCATGGTTTTCGACATGGAGGCCCGTGCACTTTATGGTTTAATGAGAGCGAGGCCTTCTCTTCAGGGAGCAACAGGGTGATTCCAATGAAGGTCGGACTACGAAACGCAGAAAGACTTCGCTCTCTATCACATGACGACAAAGACCCACTTCCAGTATGAGCATGCGGACATGCAGACATGGGTTCTTTCAGTAAAATATGAACTAAGCGATGTTTTACACATGCACGCACACCGCACACACTATCCACACCGCTGGCAAAAGCCGCAGGATGTGAAGCAGCCCTCTGAGACTCTTTGCGAGGTGCCGATCGATGGGCATTGAGTGTGGACAAGGAGGCCTCAGGATCAATAAGGGACCATTACAGAGATGTGCCTACTGGGACCTGGGAGGGGAGGTTAGGTGAGGGGAGGGGGTGGAGATACATCTGGGACTGCTGATGGTGTCTTCGTTACCTCATTGGTGGGAGGTTTAACTTTAGGTGTCTCCAGTGGACACACATAATATATGGACATGCACGTGTATCAATACCAGCCTTATAATATACTGAGTTAAACTGAGAACATCACGTATGGTACACGCTCTTGCTAACTCACATGTGCACACACTGACTAATGGCTTCCCAGGAGATCTGCTGCCACACTGGGAGCTCATCTTCATCTCCCTCTCTCACCCACCAATTTTGATTGTCCTCATCTACAATCTTCCGGTGGGAGATGATTCCGATTCTGTCTTTCCAACTCACTTTTCCTTCTCTTTCTGTCTCCCTCTCCCTCTCTCCCTCTCTCTCTCTCCCTCCCTCCCTCCTGTGCATTGCAGTGTCAACAGAGTTGCCTGTACTGTGCTCTGTCAGTGGAACAGCTTGATCCTAAGACTTTCTGTCACCCCCTTCTCCTCCTCCTCTCCTCCCTCCAACCTTCTGCTGCTCACAGAGAGCACTGGCTGTCCTATTCTCCCTCTCCTACACACACACACACACACACACACAAAACACACACATTTGGGGAAACGACAGTATTGTTGCTTCTACAAAATGCCTTGCAGTGACATAATCCTCTTCCACTTCCTGTTTTACATGATCTTCAGATTGTGATGATTTTGCACAGAGGCTTGCACATGGTCCAGTGTAATCTTACAGCTCAAAGTACTTGTGGGTTGGGGCCATAAAAGTGAGAGTGAATCATTTCAGATTAGCTAAGAAAGCAAATAAATAAATCAAGATACACTGATTGTAATTTTTTCGGATCTGTTGATTAAAACATGACAGAAAAGACAAGTTTTGCCATCATACTAAAACTGCACCCGGTAACAACAACAACCTGTAAGCCTGTAAAATACTATAACTCCTCTGGTACCAGCCCATTTAGATTGAGTTGAGTAGGAAATGTAAGACACTCCAAACCCAAAGCAGTAAATCAGTATACACCATACTGTCCTGTCATTGTGCACAGGTATCCTAGTACAACTTTTATATTTGTAATAATTAATATCACAGCCTGCTGAAATGAGTGCTGGCACAAACCTTTGCTCAGTATAAAATCAAACATGTCTGAAACTCCAGTTCACTAGCTGACTAATCAGTACATCACTATAAATTAAGAAAAAAATGCACTGCATGATATATATGTTTAAAAAATGTATACATATAGTTGTAACCATACCACACCCATAAAGGTACTAAACAACAAAGTATTGATAATAAGACCAATAAGAAAAACTGTGAGTTGACATTTATATCAACCATCATCCATCATTAAACTAAAAGTTTTGCTTATGTTACGTTCGGACCTACTCACAGTTGTCCTCTTTTTCTGTGGCCCACCTTCACCAGCACTGCCATTTAAGAATGGTTGAAAATAGTGCCTTTGGTTGATGTTGTGGTGACGAATGACTATTAAAAGTGAGTCAAATGCCTTTACCAGTGCTTATGAAATTGGACTGAAGTGCAATGTCGGCTCCTGCAATTTCTGTCCAAAAACCCTTCTGTGGCTGATCAAACAGACACACATACACACACACACACGCATGTGCACACACAGTCTGGGCTCAGCTGGCAGTCCCTATTGGTTTGGAAGGCCATAGCAGGCTATAACAACTACAGCAGGGCTGGCCTGTTAGTAGCGGGGCCTCTGTTTCAGCAATCTGGGTTCTCTTTTGCCTTTGGACTTGGACCAGGTCAAGCAGCACAATACACTACTGTGTTCGGAGAGCAAGAGAGAAAGGGAGAAAACTGCAAGTCTGTGAGTCTCAGGGTACACACATACTACATGGGTAACTAAGCATGTATGCACTGAATGTTTTACCTCCATGTGTGACAATGCTGTACATCATACATGTGTGTACTACTGTGTTAGTCCCACCACACCCTCTCTCTCCCACACTCAATTACATACATCGTAACTCCCCAAACTCCCTCGTTACATCATCACTGCTACAGTTTTTTTGCCACCTCAGCACAACCAACTGTTTTGGGACCACTAGCAGCAGCAATGGCCTTTGAATGGTCCTGCTCCGTGAGGTCAGTGCAGTAAGAATAAAACCCATCAATGTCAGTCTGAAACAATACTGTGGAAAGAAAAATGTTGGCTTATGCAACTGTGACAACTACAAGGAGGACTGCAGATCCAGACTGTGCATGTGCCCCTTTAAGGTGCACAGGGCGGCACCTGTCCCTTTAAGATCTATTTCTCACAGCTTGTGGGTGCTGAGCTGAGCGGGCTAGCCTCAGCCCGGCTGCGCTGTGCATGTATGGTAACAGGGGGAGCCGCGCCGCCCAGCCTGCCAGCCCACCACAGGGAATTTGTTTATGTTTCCTTGCTGCCAAGTTCCTGTCAGGAGGCGCCCCAAAGAGGAACTGCAGACTGCTCAGTACTGTTAGCTACGCCCTCTCGCCTTGAGTGGCTGGGGTTTTCTGCGTACAATATCGGGTGGTGCTTTGTAGCAACACCCAAATCCAGGGAGGTCGCTTCATCAATCTCAGTGCTCACAGACTCCATACTTCAAGCACTTACTCTGTTCCAAAACAGCTTTAAGACACCAAACTTTACAAAGCAAGTTATAAAAGAAAGTTTAATTTATGACCCTTAGCAAATTAACACCAATTCACTCAAAACAGCACATAAAACAGCACAAAGGCATAGTTTTAATAAAGCAACACTTTACAAGTGGCACTTTGTTATGCTGTGGATTATGGGTATTGTAAAAATGAGCACCACCACATAAAAACACAGTAAACAGGATTGGTAAACTTGCGGGCATTTAGTCAAGCACTTGTGGGAAAAGAGCTAAATCTAAATTAGCCCCACAATAATGCAAAAGTGGTAATGCACTCGGTTTTCCAGTAACACATGCACATTTCTGTGAATTATGACAAAAACATGATCCATTACCGACAGTGAAACACATAAAACACATAACTGCATCACTTTTGCACATTAATACAATGCTTCATCTTGGCATCTACATGTTATTTCTTGAGTAATCTACTGCATATTAGCAGGCCTTTTGTCTGGCAAGGTCAGTAAGTGCATTAAACTTAGTTGAAGGCGATGGCGACAAGAATGTTTATGACCATAAGAAGTAGGGAAAGATGTACGCATTTGCAGTTTTGTCAAGGAAGTGGGTTATTTATCTTTACACGATGAATGCATTTGTGTGACTGTCCAGTCAGTGTGGAGTTGTAAGGAGGAAGAAAGGGGTCAGACAAGGCCAAAAAGAAGGGCGTGGGACCCAGGATGGCGAGACAGAGGAAGAGATAGACAGAAAAAAAGAGGAACAACAAAAGATGGAAGCGTGGATGGAAAGATGTCAGACCCACTGGTTGAGGTTGGGGGGAGCGCGGCTGAAAGCAAAAACAGGAAGCAATTTATGTCAGCTTGGATGGTGAGACAGCGCCCACTCCCTGTCACGTGCTGGCACATTTCACTGGTCTTTGACTGTAGACACACAAAGTCCCTGTTTACAAGCACAACCAAAGATAAAACAATACTGAGGGGATTAATGTACATGGGAACAACTCTTAGCACACTCAAAAATAAAAACTAATATACAAGTCAAGTTCTGCTATTCCTGATGAGGAAGTTAAAATGGCACACAAAATATTGGTATTGAAATGCATTACAATAAATGAGCTCAGCAGCAAAACATATCAATGGAGCTTGAAGTAGTTCACTGAACCATAACTGTCTACATGTACGGTTTTTGGAAAATCTGACATATCAAACTGTTTAATCAGAACGTGGAAGTGTCAGGAAGACCCTTAAAAACAAATGCCTGAAAGCAATTTGAGTTGCAAGGAAAACTAAGGCAGTCTAATCTAAATAAAGAAAAAAAAATCAAAGAAATATAAAGCTGCTCTAGCAAGACAAAATAAGACCGAGTCTGGGTTAAAAACAACATTGTCAAGTGCTGACAATTCATCTCTGTCCAGCTTTTAGGGAGACTAAAGAGCACCACTGCACAGGAACAACTGTGCATAAACAACACATTTCAACTTCCCTGAAGTTTCCATGTGTGGAACGAAGTTAGAAAAAACAACAGTGAAAAAAACAACAAAAAAAACACAGGAGTCCCACTCTGGACAGAGGGAGAGGCAGCAGGCTCGGCAGCCACTACCGACCTACCGCACACTGAGTGTGAATCATTAAAGGCATGTGTTCCACATCAACTGCCGGGCCGCTTCCCAACCCACTTATGAGACTGGATCTAAATTATGACGGGGAAGGGGGGGTTAAATACCACTTTATGTAGAGATGAAAACCCCAAACCTGCTAACTCAGACACAGGAGAGAGAGTCAGAAATATTAGAAAATAAGTGCATACAGGCTCTGCATGTGCTACATGGTGCCAAATCACAAGGAAATAAAACAGCAAAGAATAAATGAAGCAGCTAATGGAGTAATTGCATGGTTTTCATAACATGCAATAAAGAGATGAAATAAATATCATGAACAGATGATGGGAATAATGTTTTATGCCCTTCAAACAACAACAAAAAAACCCAGAGCCAAATCATAACTGACCTACTTTATTCCAACATGGTTTCTGGCTGTTTACCAGTTCTTTACATCAAAAAAGCAAATTTAACTCTGAAAAAAGAGGAGAGCGGAAATCAGAGTACACACTTAAATGCTGCCCGTGAAGCCACCAATATTCCAGACTGGTTGCTAACAGTGGCGTGTCTGCCAGACTACTTGTCATCCTCAGTTACAACACTTGGACGTCTTCTGCGGGTGTGAATATGTGTTTGCACACTAAAGCACGCCTTCTTTAGTGTGGGCATCCAATGAAGGAGGTGCTTTGTAGAGAGACTCTGCATTCTTCTGGGTATTGGCTAGCATCTTGGCACACCTACAGTACCATATTTGCTCCTGCTGAGTGTGGTACTGTATGTCAAGGGACGTTCATTTAGGAGGAAGAGATCACCTTTCTCCGTGGCTATGACGGGATAGACGGAACCGGATAGGATGGCAGAAGACAAGACAGGACAAGGAAATGCAAGTACAAGCAGAAAAAGACATAAAGTAGGACACTGAGGAACAAGACAGTTTGAGGAAAAGCTGTGCCTCATCCTGGAGACTCAGACCTATGAAAGAAACGAAAGGAAATGACCGACTTCAGCTGCTCCTTGACATTATTGTGGCAGAACTCTAGCAAAACATGAGTAAATGAAGAGCACATTAATATTCTTTGTTGCAACAATGTTGAACAGCATATGTTAACTTAGTGAATGAGTTCATATTCACAGAGTGATGGTCCAAGTTTTTTGAGCCAGCCTCTAATGATGAATGGTTGTTTTTGTTTGGTGTTTGTCGCTTTAACATGACAGACCAAATCTCCCTGCTTCCAACCTCAACTCTGATGCAACAGATCCAGGATTAGATTGATCCTACCACTGGCGGCATGCAGGCCACAGGTCACAATACCTCCTGAACAGTACAGGGTGTTGTATGTATGAGTGTGTCTGGAAAAAAATGTTTCCACAGGTTTGAAAACACACTTAGCTGTGTAAATACGGTGACCTTTACAATGGGAGTGAAAAGCAGAAGATGTGACACAGGGTAAACACAGACAAAGGACTCAGTCATGAGCCTTGCATTCAGTCCGACCACAAAACCAATATGGCAGTCACATGATGAGGAACAATACTATGTATAGAGAGCAAGATGGTGTTTTGTACCCACAGACACCAGTGTGGAGTGTGAAGAAGTCCAATTACCCGGAGTTGACAGGAGCGACAAATTCGGGCTTACCCCAAAAACGTCAATCTCCCTGTCCTTGGCCAAGGAAATCTCCCCTTGAATCGATTGCAGCTCCTAAGCTCTGAGGAGAGAGGAAGAAAGAGAGAGAAAGATATTTGAAACCAAGAGCTTTGTGGTCCTTATCCACGTGCTGCAGACTCAGTGACTCCCCAGTCTCTCTGGCAGAGAACTGCTTCAATACACGAGAACTATTACTCTCTTTTTCCTTCCTCAACTCTCATACTCCCTGTAATCTCCCCGCCCTTTTCCAATAGATTGGACTTTCTCACTCGCTACATTTGTGCCCCAGACATCATGTGAAAAGTGGAGTAAAACAGTGCTTTTGTGGTGTGTGAATTACCTAGGGCCTAGGCAAGCACAGTAGTGCTTATGGCCACAACTCAATTACAGCAATGTGAATCAGGTGGCGGCCTAGAAATCCCCTTAGCCTGATGCACAAGCAGGAACACAGAGGCGCCTTCATCACCAGCACGGAGACAAATCTAAAGGAGCGTGTCATCTCTTCTTAGAAGGACAGCTAAGCAAATGCTGTACGGATGAATAGCTGAGGAATACATAGATCTAGTGATACTGTATGCGTGTCTCGCACACAAGAGGACAATTTTGTGGCTAAAACAACAGCAGTGTTTTCCAACATCTCGAGTTGCAGGTTTAAATAAAAAATGTCATACAACACTCAAAAACATTGATAAATGTCACCTTTGTGTGGCAATAATCATGGAAAATGTTTTGTGGGATTGTTTCTTAACCAAAACAACATGGTGAAAATAACAGGATAGCAGTTAGCATATGTTAAAGGGCACTTTGTTGGATTTCACGGACTCAAAACAAATACTGTACTCCACAATCATGGTAAATATCATTTGAATAGTAATTTGGTCTGCGTCAGAAACACTCAGGAGCAGTGTTTATCCACTCTTTCTCTTTGAGGAGAAAACCGAGGCCATCTCTTTTTTAGCATATCCTGGTTACCGGATCTCTCCAGCTCTCATAAAATGCAGATTGCGGATACCAGGGTTTTCCAAAGGCATGTTCAAGAGAAACCAATGACATTTAAAACTGTGGTCTGTTTGGGTTTATTTCACTTCACTAGGCACTTGTCACAGTGAAGAATTAAGTTTTCTAAACTTCACTACACAGCGGAAGCACAAAGTTATATCACGATGGATCTTTGCTGACATCCATGGTAATGGTTGATTTTTAGTTGGGTCATGATATTACTCCAAAAAAATCCCTTCCCTCCAGGCCAAAGTGGCCTTAGTGCTATTTTACAAGGACCAAAAGAATTTAACACTAATTTGTTAACACAAGCTCCTGAGGACAGTCAAACAGCAGAGATAAAGATATAGCAATTTACTCACCATAACATATTTATCTTTACTACAAAGACCAAGTTATATGCATGCTGCAAACTTCCATCTGGCCTTAATTGAAACTTAATCTGGAATCATGAATGCAAATTCCCACAAAGCCTTAGCCACATGAATGCAATACAATATATTTTCATGGTTACAAAAGACAGTGACATGCAGTAGTGAAAAACTCACCTCCTTGGTAAATATGCAACTTTAGCTTGTGCAATAATTAGGACAGAGAAAAAGCCAGAAAATTATCATTGGCAAATGGGGCTCAAGCAGATAATTTAAATCCTTCTATCAAGTGTGGTAATTACAGACGTATCCTACAAAGATTGTTAATGTCTCATACAGCAAATGTATTGAAACTAATGTAATCCAATGCAACACCCCCAATCCACAGCCTAAATAATATCTATGTCACTTTGGTGGAGTCAACAGCAAATATTATGTGATTTGCAATTATGTGTTGCTGTGTGGGTTTATCAAAATGACTAATTTCTGCTAAAATCTGTGATATTTCTAATATCAAAACCTTACTGCTTGTGGGATTTTGTTGTAGTTCATGCAATAGTGACAGCCAATTAAGTGACACACACGTATCGATTGCTCTGCCTTTAAATAGGATATGAAATAAGTATTATAATACCAATTCTTGAAGTGAATTATGGAATTGTGCAAAAGCACCCATCTACTCAGAGCATTTCTCTGGTGGATTGCGCTGATGTGACACTCAAGTTTCAGGTTGAATAGTTCAGTTGCAACTAACTTCCAACCAACTGCATCATCTTAATAAGACACATTTGACGCCTCCGTGCAGGAGTTTTCAAACTTTTTCAGCTTGAGAGAAACTTGGTGTCACCCTGAGATTCAAATTTACAAAAATACATCTTATGTTGCCACATCATTGACACTTTTTTCTGCCTTCCACCATCCCAACAATGTTGAATAAATGCTCTTTTCTGCCTAATCCACATTAAGGACAAGCCTGCAAGTCAGTGACACAAACAGATACAAACAAACATGACTGACTTACTTCCCTCCCATTGTCAAAACAGTCTCCTGAATGTCTTTTCTTTGCACAGGAAATTTGATTTTGGCTTAGAATGTTTTATTTGGGGATTTTTAAGCTTTCTTTGCTTTCTCCCAACATATAAACATAGAATCTTCCTTGCATTTTCATTTCAATATCATTGTGTTTTCACGTCATCAAACAAAGAAAATCATGCACAGAATCTGGGCATGATTGAACAGACTGTTAGAAGAAAAAAAAAAACACTCACCTTCTACTGAGGAAAATGAACTCATAATAGTTATATTTTATTGTAGCATCATAGTTTTTTGGGGGTTTTTTTCACTCAATTGGTGACCAAATAAAAAAAGTCTTTGACCCTTTTAAAGGTCCTGAGCCAGAATTTAGGGTCAGGTCTAGGAGTGGGCAATATGGACAAAAAAGTGTAATTTAATATAACTTAATTTATTTAATAAAAGTATATGCCATACATGTGGACTTTGAATTAAGAATACAAACAAACAAACATTGAGAGGATATCAGCATGTGTTATTACCAATAAAAAATATGTTAGTTTCATTCATTGATTTTCATGAAACAGGTCTTGAGTTGATTCCAGCCTTAGGCAGGTCTCTGAGTTTCTGCAGCGCAGGCAGTCAGCCAATTAGCTGGCCTCCATGCAGACCCTGTATGACTCCTCATCCCACTTCCTGTGCTACTAAATGCCCACATTTCCTGTTTGTGCATCTGAAGGATCCTCTGGACCAAGAATGGCTTAATTTGAGAAAAATCAGATGGGATGAAAGGGTGACAAAGTTTATGCATGTGTGTAAAAGTGTGTAAGTGTGGCTATCCATGTGTGAGGACTTGAAGCCTTAACACTGATTAGAGTGGACAGGAGTAGCCTGGGGTAATCACATCTTTATCCTTGCTGATGGGTGTAAGAAACCCACCGCAGAAAATCACCTGCAGAAACAGACACATTCACACACAGATACACAAGGACTAGAAAGGGGCCCTCACTGCTGGAGCCCTGCCAGTCCATCTGCTTTTTAATGAAACCCAATTTACTGCACCTAGAGGGCCTTAATTGTTGAGGGAGCCACATTTTCACCAAGTGAAGTCTTTGACGATAATGCAGCAAAGTCACCTGATCCTTGACGCCCAGCTTTGGCACATGGGGCTGGTACATGGGTAACTGAAGGACTGATGGTTAAAAGGTTTGACGGGAGGGGCAGTCCCACTCTAAGGGAGAATCACTCTTTGGCCTTGCGAGTTATGTTTGCCCGCTGTGACAGTAGCACCTCTCCTTTGCAGCAGAGTACAAATGTGTGTTTAAAAAAACGATTGCGGGTACGACCAGCAGACTCCAAGAGTGTGGTTACTTGGGAATGGACGCCCTGCAGGGAGAGTCATGAGCTCATATTAAAACAGACACAATGTGTTGTTTTAACTCGCTTGGTTCTATAAAATTCCACAGGCTCTGCAGACACACACACACACACCATATAAACCTCTCTCCTTGAGGCACTGACTCTCAGCGGTGGAAACCCCCTTCAGTCACACATAGATCACATAACCTCTCTTGACATCGGACGACAGCACTCCCAATGGAAAGATGCAGATTCACACACGCTGAGCGCTGGCCAAGGCTCCAGACTGCCATTGTCCTTCAGAGTCATCCAAACAAAACAATGAAGAGGGTCACGCAAGGCCCCCCTGTGGAATGGTAAATAACTAAAGAGAGTGAGAGGAAGACTCCGAGAGGAAAAGACAGAGCGGGAGGAAGTGAGAGGAAAGTTGAGAGAGACTAATTCATTGTGACAGTGTTATGTGGAACACCAAGTGAGAAATATGATCATCTGGGGGCAGGTGAATTCCACTAATGTCCAATCACTCAGAGAAAATCTGACACTGCCTGAATGGAAAATATGTCAGCTCCATGATGTACAGAAAGGAAAGACCTATGTAAGGTGAAGGTATGTAAATTATCTCACCTCTAGGTGTAGGGAATTGTAATTACTGTAACGCATAATAATAATAATAATAATAATAATAATAATAATAATAAAGAACATCCATTCAAGTTTGAGATTTGCAGAAATATTCATGTCATGTAGTGGAATAACAGTGATTTGCGTTTCATACACTGCTGGAAACAGTACTTCTTTTTTATGTGTACACTCCTCGAGCAAGTGTTGCTTTGGTAAAAGCCATATGCAGGCAGTGAGGGGGGTTAAATCCAAACTGATGTCAAAGGCTTAGTTTGAGGTGATGTTAATCATTCATTAGTGTTGAATAGCCCTTATTATAAAACCATCTTTGCTGTCATTATTCATCTGGCATAAAATGATAGCCTGGTAATTCAGACTCTGGACGCTGACAATAGGTTGGGTACAAAGGGCTTGGATGGGATAGTCCCGCTTTCCATGGGTCTTTCATATGCTAATAAGGGAACTGTTTTGGGTTTACTGGCCTGGTTGGAAATGATTTAGGACGACACCAGTGCTCTGAGCCTTTATGTTTAGGCTGGCTGTGGGGGCTCATATATCACCCTGATCATTAATCAATTAGCGTCTCCTAGCCACCTGTCGGACACATCGGCACACAAAACATTCCTGCCCTCGGGCAGTTGCTAGACGATGATCATCAGTAGCACCACTATTACTTTCCAACCCCTCAACACCCCACCCTCCCCCACTTTATGGTAATACCCTGATGGATTACATAATCACACCCAAACACTGCCCGCAATGACAAGGGCTCCTCTCTGAGAGAAGTGAATCTGAGTAAAAAATGCCATGGTGTGTTTTTCTTTAATGGATCCCCCCCTCCCAACTCAATTTAACAGCAAGTTTTTTAACATGGGTTTGCCCTCCGCTGTCACAAACTGAAAAGACCAGGCAGAGAGGAATTGATGCCGACCTTGAAGGGGAAATCAATAATCTGATAGCTATTCAAAAGTGCTGAATGCACACCAACTCTGCGTCCTGCATTGTTTTAAATGCAACTGCCTCCAGTGGGTATTGATAGTCGTATTGTATTGATGACGTGTCACAGCGGCCAAACACACATGAGATGGAAAGGTCCAAGCTGTGACATTAGAATGAGGCCAGAAAAGTGGTTTTGTTTAGACTAGATGAACTGACTGCTGATTTGCTACGAGTCAACTAGAAACTACAATTCTAGAACAAACACAAATGTTTTATATTGTCAGACAATCACAAAAACTAAAACTGAACGAGGGACAGCAACAGAGTTTCTCATAATTGGTGTTTCTATCGTTTCCATCTCCATTTACAATTTCAATTTTGCACATCAAAAAATGCATGAAAACACAGTATGAAAAAAAACTCAAAATATCACAAACATTTTACACTTGAGAGAGGTGATAAAGTTGGTGTAAATGTGCAATAAAAACACATTTAGTACATTTTTATGTCTCTATGCATGGACCAATAAGGAGAATGCAATTAACACAAGAAATAAACAAAAAATACAGAAGGAGATGGGAAGCAGCAATGAAATGCCACCATGTGCAAAATGCTTCCACAAATGTTAAACAGCAGCTTTGGCAAACCAGAGAAAAGTCTGAATTAATGTTAAATAGTCTAGACCAGCTGTTTAACCTGTGCTCACATAAAATACTATTGTATGAAACACTACATGTACCAGGCAAACATTTCTGATGATGAGGACCAAATGCTAATATATACATGATGTTTGCAGATGGAAATACGCATTTTATTCTGCAAATTTTCTGAATATTCATTTGACATACAGTCTGAAAAGTTTTCAAGAACCTATATTCAACATCTTTTCAGAGCATTTTCACTCACATCCACACTGGCAAAGATATGAAAGAAAACTGAAGTCATTTGAAGTCATTTTGAGGTCTTAAATTATGATTATTGGATTTTAGACTTTTTAAAAGACCTGGGATTACTTGAAAAACCCATCAGGCTTTGTCATCTCAGTGCTTGAGCCACTTGAGACACTGTATGGCACGATGACGGCTGCACAATGTAGGTTTACAACTGCCTTCTGTCCAGTTGTCACAAGGGTAGCTTTTTGCGCAGATCTGTATGTAAATTTAAACTCTTGTTCGAGGCCCTTCACTGCCACTGCACAATCTCTTTCCCTCCGACTCGCTTCTGCGACAATACCCAACTCCCACCACCCTCCCGTTAGACCCCCAAAAACCCTTCATATTTTTCACACTTTTTTGTTATTTGGAACTAATTCTTAAAAGCAGCTGAAGAGATAAAGTGGTACTAAAATTAGAGTCTAATCCCCCAACTCTCAATATGGGGACATGGAGAAAGTAGATTTGTCAAGCCTTGATTTAGCAGTATTCTTCTATTATGGAAGTAGCACTCTTCACGCAGCTTAGCGATAGTCAAGTGGCTCAATCAGTCTCCTGTGGAACATTTCAGCGGGTAGGGAGAAGAGGATGGGCCTATCTGTGAGCTTAAAACTTGGCATCATGCTGGTGTTGCCATGCACTGCCGGCACTGTGATTCCTACCTGTGTTGCACTCTTCAACTCAGAGGGTTCCCCTTTGAAAGTGACATTCCCCATCCACTTCTAAAGGCTCCAAACAGAAAAGCCGTTTCAGTGGGGATTGTAGAAAATCTGGGCCACTGTGCTGCAAAGTGTGCAACACTGGGCTGAGCACAAGACACCAGGAATTTATTTTTTTCTCCTCATCTTTTAAATCCGAGCAGTTCAGGCAAAGTGCCAGCTACCAACATTATCAGGTGGATTTTCGAAAGAACAAAAGCTCTTCTGCAATTCTTTTCATTGCTAGTGGAAGAAAAAGAACAGAAAAACACATCTAGCGTAGATACACAGTGCATGTATGTGTGTGCATACTCATTCACGGACCCATTTCTTTGGCTTTTCAAACAAATTCATTTCTTTCAAAAGATTATTTACCTGATAATCTCACACTTTCTTCTACTTACTTATCTCCCCAGCAAAGACCTTAAAACTAGTTGTGATATTAAAGGTGCAAAGGTCAAAACTAAAGCAGAGAACAAAGAGAGAAAAGCATATCTGTTCTAGCTCACTGTATCTAATCACATTCCCAACACACATTTATTCCAGAGGCCAAGAGGAGGGTAAAAAAAAATCGCACACTTGACTGGTAACAAGAGAAGTGCATACTTGTATTAGGTGGTATCTGTAGTATTGGGAAGGAAAAAATGTTGCTTGAGCAAGATAAAGGCTATCCACAGGGTACAGAGGCAGAAATGAGACAGCAGGGAGGAAGAGGGTGATGGGCAACAGGGCAAAGGCTTGACCTGTCAGGTCAATAGGTGATTAGTAACATTTATCATACCTATGAGAGCTGCTAAATGAGAACCCAGACAGCGTCTCTCTGAAGAATTCAGCCACATTTCTATGTCAAATGAAGTCCAAATGAAGGCCGAGCCAACTACTGGCAACCAGATGCCCTGTGTTTATGACAGAGACAAATATTGGAATCCTTAAGTGGAAAAACATGGCATGCTGGCACACAGCAGCAGCAGTGAAACGTTACATCATTTTGACTATTTAATGAGCACCCTCTGGATCAGATCAGGAGTTTAAATACCTGCCAATGCCAACATAAAAGCTTGTATTTCATGCTTCATGAGAGAGGCTAAAAATTAGGTTTCATTCAATAGGAAAACAATGGTTGGAGGATGAAGAGGCTGTGGTTGTGGTTGAGGGGGAGGCAAACAGCACTGCCTAAGTCCTGATGAAAGCCATGCAAGGTATCTGAGAACAGACAACCCATGGAGCCACAGCTTCACCACACTGACATTCACATGGAGGAAATGACAAAGAAGTAATTGAGTACAGGGACCAGATTTGGCACAGACTTATCAGAAAACACCCGCCCCCAGGGGACAGTCCGACAGTGGCGCTCTGAGGAGACACAGCAGCTCAGCATTGTTTTAGTGCTCCGGACAAGTGGACTAAAGCTCGAGTGGGTATCCTGGGCCAAAGGCCAAGTGAGAATGAAAACACGCTGTTGTGAGAGAAGAAAATTGGGACATACTCACGCAACAACCATCCATCAAAATGAAGATGACAGTTAATTTTACAAACAAAACAAACACAGCCTTCTTGTTAGCTGTTTTATAACTTCTGCATGGGCAGAAGTCTACAATAACGCTTCTACAAGTGACATGCACAAACAAAACACAAATTAGAGATGGCACCACATTTTCAACGCCCACACCTCTAAGGCACAGAAGATTAACAGATCTTCATTGACAGTTCTTGACAATCTGATGCATTTTTTCTAAACTGACCATAGTCAACGTATATTTTACATATAATATTGAGACTCGATGTTGTAAAGAGCTCCTTCAACTGGTAATATGACAATAATAAAGGAAGTCAAAAGGCAAGAAGGCAGCCCTTTCACACGTTCAGGTGTGATACTAGGCAGAGATCCAAATGTTTTCTCTTCATTTTTCACATTCCTGCTTAAACCACTGTCCATGTTCAGTTCCAAAGTGCATGTGAGGAGTGAAGGAGAAACAAAATGAGAGCTATCACCACCGGAATAAAGACAAATGAGTTTTTCAGAGCTGGCATTAAAATCATTAGCAAAAAACACAATTTCTAACAAAACTAAAGACTGATGATGGTTCAGTTCTTGTACCTCTGCAAGATAAAAGCAGATTATATATGGAATACATCCGTTATTAATGCTACTGATTACACCACTACTTTCTCTTCTAAAGCATGTGAAAAAGCATCTATAATCAGCTGGGACAGAAATGCACTGACGGAGCGAGAACTCTTGAACATATACTCCTCATTTGTAAGCGGCAGAGCTGATACTCAACAAACACACACACAAACCAGAGGCAATATTATGTTTTCTGTAGCCCATTTATTGATCGCTCATTCCAAGGACTATTTATGCTTAATATAAAGAGCAGCTTCTCCCCTTAAATCCATCCCTGCTTTGAGTGGTAGATCTCCACCTTAAGCCATACAGCATACATTAACTTCGCTTAGATGGTACTCTGTGCTAGAATAATGTTACTAATGCAGGTTTTTGTCAGTAATATTATTAAAAAAATGGAAGTGCAGCTGTAATGGATATTTTGGAAGGTTATATTAATAAATGGCATCTTACAACTTGTAAATGCTAATGTGCGTCACACTAATGTTAGCCTACTTCAGTCTTAGGTGCTCAGATCTGTGAAGACCTCTATGTCTTTTGATTATTAGTATCATGTATGTATCAAGTAGTGTGTCACAAATTAGCAGCATGAAACCTCAGAAACACCAGGATTCAGAGGAAGAGGCGGATAATTTTTCTTGTTGACCAGATGTAGCTTCAATAATTGTGCATTTGACTTAGTTTCTGCTACATAACAGCCATTTAATGTGGTTCTAGCACACATAAACTACGTCAGTTCCAAGATGATCAGTAGGACATGATTAAGAGCAGGAAGGTGTTTTCCATAAATTATATTAAGCTCATCCTGTTTTCCTTTGTTTGCCAATATTCAGTGTACTTCTATAAACAGCTGGACTTATTCCTTAATACACAGATTAGCGCAGAAAGTACAAATAAGACCAGAGCCAAAAGTTTCAGTTACTGTTTTCTACAAAGAATGCCTGCAATGCAAATTTGGACCATAAAAGGATTTGTCTCTGTTTTAGCAATTTACAGGTGGACCACGCCTGCAAAGTCTTGGCTAACAAGTCCATTAGAACTTCAATATCTTGATCATGGTGCTGATGAGGACAGAATAGCTTTTTCCTCCATGGATACCAGATAAAGCACAGCAAGCCACAATCTATTAATGGAACTATCAAAGGAAACCAGCGATGTAGGCTGTTTTCTTAATGCAAAGCTGATCCTCATATCTTATCCCGTTTTATGTGGGACTGGTTTCCTGATATGCTGTTGCATAGGACAGTGGCTTACAGAAGTCAAACTAGGACTTCTTTTATGGAACAGACTTATAAATCAAATCTGCCATGACATTCTTGCTTTAGCTGCCCTTGTTTTCAATTAAGTTATTTCTTCTTACTTAAATTGTCTTTGTGCGTTTTAGATTTCAGGACTGTGCTGTGTTGTAGGTTAAAAGACTTTTTCTTCTTCGTGTTTTTCTTGATCTTGATCAACTTGGAACCAAGTAGAAAACATGTTCACATTGTTATCCTCTAGGTTTTCTTGTTTTTCAGTCAATCCATCAGTCACTCAGGAACATACAAATCGCATCAGATTATGTATCAGCTGATCTCGATAATAAATGAGCCCCTGGCCAAACAAACTTGACAGGACATCTGTGCCTACAGCTGTGGACAAAGAAAAACAGCCAAAATGTAACCTGGCAATTGGTAACACATTGAGGAGGCAGTGACTAAGGAAACTAGGGAAGGTTGATGTGTATAAATGAGAGGTTCTGCAGAAATCACCCTGGAACGAGCAGCAGAGCTGTGCAGAGAAGCCTCTTGGAACACAGTCAACACATTTCACACACGCAGGGCCTGGAAACAACACGCTTGGGGCTCCCACCTTCATTTAGATGAAAATGGACCTCCTCGAGAGGAAATAAAGCCATTTTTAACCCCCCTCCCTCTTGCTACGAGTCAGCCTCCTGTAATGTGCCCAGTCAATGGACTGTGGGTCTATTCAACTGCAGGCAGCCCACAGCACAGCCATAAATAATGTAGGGCAGCTCACATGAAACCCTAATCACCATTGTGCTGTCACCCAACAGAGAAGATTGCTTGTTTAATTTACTGCACCGCATCTGTCTCAGTTCTGCCCAATTTAGTTTCACAATTTCAATGGGTAAGTACTTCAGGTATTTATCAATATGGTTTTCTTCCAATGCCATGAATCAATAAGGATGTAATGATCATGTATCTAAGACAGTGTATCTATATATATATATGCATGTGCATGTTGTGGGTGATGGTGTGTACATCTGCAACATGAAGAAAAGACAAAAAAATCAGCAGCTTGTCACACAACAAAGGCTGGTTGAGGAGAAGCTATCAACACTCAATAACCAGAGCTCATTATTGGTCATATACAGCGTAGTTCATTACATTACTATTCCATTAGCATGCCAACATTTGCATATTCCAGTTACCTCTTTACAGAAGCCGTTGATCATAAATGGCAGCCATATGCTGCCTGGTGCGCCATATTACAGAATTATTACTGCGACACAAAAAGCCAAGAAAAATGGAAATTATGTTGACATGAAATGAAGTACAAAACCAATCAGAGGTTCCTGGTTATTGATAGTGTCTCCCTGACTGAATGAGCATCATTTTCACCCACAGATCTTGCTATCTTGCTGACAAACATCTGCAGGCCCAGTTTGCATGATGTGTTTGTAGTTAGTTTTTTTTTTTCTTTTTCTAAATCATGCGCATTACATCTATTCATGAGTAAGCTACCAAAACAACCTAATTCCAGTTTTCAAATGAACAAGACATGGGTGATTAATGTGTCCATTATTAAGCTCCACAAAGGTGCTTATGTTGGTCTTTTGCTGCATACTTTTTTGAGATGATTTTAGTTTTACATCACCTCTGCAAACACACAAACCCATCATGTAACAGGCTCTGTACTGCAACATTTCAGTATGACAGTGATTTGGTGGGATGGGTTCTCACCGGCTCTGGCTTCACTGCGATGACAGCCCATGGAGACAGAATAAGTAGCAGCGGCTCAGTAGCTACTCTATACAGACTTGGCAGGCACAAGCAAAAGCAGCAGAGCAGTGCGATAACTGCACTATGAGCTGAACCGCAGCTAGCTGTTCGAACTAGCAGCAGCAAGAGTGGTATCATCTTAGTTCAGGACCATTATCTCTCCGCAGTGGTGTTCACTGCACGCTGATAAATGTGGCCCAGCAACTCAAGCTAATGTGCAGGCAGCTGCAACCACAGCAGCTGGGTAATACACTGTCAACTGCCACAGACGCCCACACAGAAGGCACAATAGAGAGGATTTGTTCCACTGAAATCAGTTTTAAGATGCTTTGCTTTGTGCACTGCTTTGAAACTGGACATGAAGCGAACATGTAATGACACAAAATGGACTTAAACAGAGCTGTCAAAAACAGAAAAGAAAGAAAAACTGAATTTAGTACAATAAAGACTACTTCTCTTGTGCATTGCTAACAGATTATTGTGCCATCCAATTTGACAAGTCTTCATTCTTCTTCATTCCCCATTTGCACCTGAGCAAGCATTCTGAATTATTCAAGTGTCCAGGTTAAAAGTGCAGACAAGTATGGGAAAAGTTTTACAATACTTGATAAATTAACAAACCAACCTAAAAACAAGGACTGTACTCCATAAAAGGGGATCTACTCCCTCTATATAAACAACTGTTCCTTAAGTACCAAAAACACAAGCCTTCTCATTTTCATGTGATTATATGCTAATGAAAGGATGAATTTGTCACACTTTAACAAAAAAGTCAGTAAGTAATCAATTAATCTGGAACTGAAAATCAAACAAATGTTTTTGTTTTTTTTTTTTTTTTAATCAAGAATCTAGGCAGATGTGTTGAATCATGTAGTGAAGCCTAGTATTAGCCACTATCTGACTTCTGATGATATTGACAGATCGCCAAATGTCCTATCGGTGCAGATTACTCATCTGTCCCTACTCTAAACATTATGAAGTCATAAGTGACTGCAGACACACACTTGGCACTGAACACATGACTTGACTTTACACTGGGGTATCTTGGAATGCTTCAGGACAAACTAACTAGTCGCACATCTGGACAAGTGACACATGTTTTCTGGCTAGCTGTCAGGCTCACGGCAGCACAGGGTTAACTTGGCAGCTGAGCTGTACAGTGCAGCTCTAAAAGGAATATTAACATTATGTCCCCAAGTGCAGAATGAGGGAGAGCAACAGGAAAAGAGGGGATGGGGTGAAAAGGGGAGAGAGAAGAGAAAAGGCATGGAGCAAAGGGGTGGGTGTGCGAATCCAATTTCCAGTGACAGTATGCTCAGGATCACTGTTTCAATGAAAGAACATATCATCTGTCAAAGTTAATGGTAGTGTCCTGGGGAAAATGAAGGAAAATAGAATGGAGACCATTCATTAAGAAGGTGGGGGATGGGGGTGTGTCGAAGCCACTGGTCTGCTCCAGTGTCTCCCCGGGAAAATAAATATATACACAAGCCATTATTTGTGCATTTACGAGGTAGCAGAGCAGCCACGATCAAGAGCTGGTCTCATGCTACAGAGATAATATTAGCTCAGATGCCTGAGCAGAAAGCTATCACTGGGAATGAAGAGGTCGGCCTGGCTGTACGGTAGGACGCCTGGCAGACTAGCATATGGGCCCGGCCAGCCTGTCTCTCACTCAGAGCTGTGGATGTACTCAGTGGAAGCAATTGATACCATTGTTTTATGGAGAGGAGGGTGGAAGGGGATTAAGAACCAACAATAGGGCTCTTTCACTGGAAATGTCAACCGTCACGCCGGGGGACTGTCCGACTGGGCAGAGACACTTTTGTAAAACGCCAAGGTACAAAACGAGTGTGGAAAATAGTATGAAACCCTGTGACGAGGGCAATGAAACACTGTGACATGGGCCAGAGCATTTATGTGCCAAATGGTAGAGAAGCAAAGTCCGACATGAGTTGACATGTTAAGTGAAGTTTTTACAGTGAAGATCATGTGAGTCCCTTGAGTGAAAAATACACAATATATAACTGGTTTGTACGATATTTGAGAAAAACAAAACAAAACAGCACAACACTTGAGATAAGTATACCATTGATTTCAAAATCCAGCAAATCATTCTGCAGCTTGAATCTTACTCCAAATCAATAACCAGGATAATAGGTTATATGGGTCTTTAGCTCAACCTCATTAGAAAAAAGAGACAAATGTGTCCTGATTCTTCAGGCAAATTAACATTGTGACGAACCTAAAATACCTCAACCGATAATCCACCCTGGGACGTCTTATTATGAGCCTATACAACTGAGACACTACGCTTTTTCTTTGTGTGCTTTGATAACCCCACTGGCCGTGGACCTCTTTGAAAATCTCACTTTGAAGGTTTGAGGTGAATATAAACAGCAAGTTGAAGTGAGGTACCCTGCCGCTTTAAGACTGGGATGAAACCAAGTTATTCTACCACTCTGACCTAATTGTTCTCTCGCTCTCCCGACATGAACACTGGGAGCTGTGCACTCTGACACGTAAAGATTATTTAATACCATCAAAGCCATAAAAAGAGGAATAAAAAGAGGCAGTGTGGCCAAGGGGAGAGTTAACCCTCGCATGCCTGGCAGGGCTTACAAGCAGTTGTAGAAAGAAGAAGAGGAATCAGTATGCACAAGCTGGCCTGTCTAACTGCCGCCGGTCGACGAGAATGGGGCTCCCACATCCCAACATCACAGCGGCTCCACTCCCCTTCCAAAAAATCCCACTCGGCTTCAGCTACACTCTCCTGGTATCGGCTCCCACCCTTCTTCTCTCCTGCTTTTCCCACACTCGCCCCAGTCCCTGAGGCAAAGACTACGTCATTGGGCACCAAAGCCAAACCACTGTAATATCCCAATTTAATTCTACTTTTTTGACAGACTCAGGGCCTGTTTCATTAGAGTAAAACTACACTGCTTGGTTCCACTGGACTTCCTTTGTAGTTCTAATACATTAAGTAAGTTTCTCTCTATTTTGCAGCATGTCTGTAACAGGAGTGGGAAATGAAGTAGGAGTGATTTTGGTTTTAATAAAGAAAGCTATTTTTGAGTCATGTTTTGTCTTGAGATTTTTTTTTTTTTTGCTACACTAATGAAACAGTCAGTGAATGTTCTCATTGGTCCATAGTGTATAAATTAAGAGTGAATTTTGGCATAGAAGTTTTCCGCTAACAAAGCAAACATCTCTCGGTGGCAAAATTGTAAAAACAACCTCAAACATTAAGAGAAATTCTTAAAGCCAACTCACTGGTTTTTCCTATATACTATGAGAAAATGTGGTTTCACTACATCACTTCCTATGAGAGCAGAACCCTGACAGTGTGTAGGTGGGACTGGGTAGACATGTTTACCGTTAACCCAGCGCTGGATCACATCTCTAGGGTGCCCTGCCATTGTGGGGAGCATGTTTCATCTGTCAGTGCCTGATGAGTTTGTGTAGCGCAGCCACAGTCTCGTGAGTCAACCTGCCTCATCATCAACAAGGGAGCAGGTTGTTGTGGCAAGGTTGTGTGTAGACCACTACAGACCAAAGTACACCAAACCACCTGACACATGAAGGGCATTTTGTCAAAGACAGTTAGATATGATGCCAAATTAGTTCACTGGCAGATCTTTAAAATCATCACAAAGCAGGTCACGTTCACAGTCCCTTGGAACATGGATACATAAAGGTTTATCTTTCTTTCACCATGTCACCATGCAACAGTCAAAGGCCAAAAGTCATTCCTCTTCTACATCTGCTACCAAACATGTAATTGAAATGACGGTTCCTCTTTTATTTGACAATGGGGATATAATCTATTGACTCACACTGCCCTATCTAAGTCAACAACAGCAAAACATTTTAACCTGTAAATGTTTTAGTTCTGATTTATAAAATTATTTTAGGAGCCTACTTATGGCCATCTGTAATTACTCCTCCAAATATTTTATTCCTGCTTGTTTGTTTCTCCTCCTCTTTTCCTTTCCCCATACAAGTGTTTTCTGGCACTTACCAGGCTGATATTATAAATAAGATATGATTAATATATTATTAATAATTATTCCTTTCTTGCTCATAAAATAAAAAATTTATAAAATTTGCCTCCTCTTTATATAAATCTGTATTTTCAGCACCTGTTATAGGGAGTTGAAGTCCTGGCTCTTCATGCTATGCTGAAGAAAATATGAATGGTGATCAATGGTGATACACAAATCTTTTTTTTTTATATTCCACTTCAATTATGCCACCATTTACACACATCGTGTTTGTCAACTTAAAAGATAATTTAAGAATCAAGAAAGTTGGGTTTTGGGGCAAAGATAGTAAAGAAACATCAGGTTTTGTGTCAAGAAAGGCCATGGACTTCATCTGTCATCACACCTGATACATGTGACCAACACCAACCTGCTGCCTTGGCACATTTTACCTCAATCTTCAAGATCGAGGTGAAAAAGTGTTAGAAAAGGGCAAAACTCACTACAAGTCTGGTCAAGTTGAAGTTGCAGAGATGATGACATCACCTCACAACCTTCAGGCGTGTAGTCTGTATATTTGTGTATTTTCCCATTCTAATAGTTCAAACACTTTAATCATAGACTAAAACTTTCTTAACTTGTACAATTATCTTTTAAAGTGACAAACATGTGGAAATAATCCCAGCATTAAAAGGGGATCAAAATATTACTTGACTCTCACAATTGACTTTAATGCATTTATTGTTTTGAAATAAAGTCCCTTGGTGCACAACCAGAAAGGGTGGGACTTCAGCTCTCTATTGACAATTTTAGTGTAATTTGTGAATGATGATGGCTCTCAAATGAAATTTTAGTAAACAATTAGTTGCCATTGCCTTCTCCTGTTAATTTTATGTCACTAAGTCTAAGTATACAGTATCAAAAAAGAAGAAGAAGCGGCTTTGAGAGGCATGAACACATAAATGATAAAGTATGGTTTGCTTTCTAGTCTTTGTAAACAAAACTGCACAGGGCAATTGTCAGAGATTGACTGATGATGACAGGAACCAACACAAGTGATGGCTTCATTAAAAAAGCACGAGTAATTGCCAGTTCAGCTAAGGCGATTCTATCATATTTGTGACAGGCTTATTTGTCACTTTGATCAAAACTGTTTCTATGATTTAACAGTGTGTTGATTTACTAAACTGTGCAGATGACAGTGTCAAGAGGAAGGAAGGACAAACTGTACTCACTATCTAACTGCATTACAAATAGGTCGCTCAAAGTCTAAATTCAGAAAACAGGTTAGCTGGAAGATTGAAAGGCTCATATCCTATGCAAAAAACAGCCTCTAAAATGTCTTTAAAATCACCTTTCTTCTGGTACAACCACTTGTTCCATGTGTGATGAGCAAAAAAAAACCTGTCATGAACTGACAAACCCAAGAGCCACTGACTCACTACTGCTGTGTTTTAAAGAACAACGAAGAAAAAAAAACAGTCCTATTCAGTGTCATTCACACTTGACTTTACAATCTGCAGAGGAAAGGGACATGATGAGGGGGCGGGGGATGTAACGGGGCCAAGTGTGTGTGCCACAGCCTCCACTATGATGACACATTTAGTACCATGTGAAACCCAAGCGTGCGAGGCCTTTAACTGGCACTGTTCACATGCGGAGAACCGACTTCCCGTTGACGCTTCTCAAAGAAGGTTTGACAGTATTACAGAAAACTCTTGGCCTTGCTACATAACAAAATACCACTGCATACCAAACAAGTGCAACATGTGTGTTTCCTTCTAAGTTCAACATTTGGAAGGAGATGCATACTTTAGCGCTGGGTTTTTCAGTTTATAATATATTATTATAAACAATCAAAACCCACAGTGAAATTACTATTAGAAAAACTTAACTACAATTGCTGTCAACAATGATTTGAGAGCTTTCAATAAGGAAATTTGAAGAAAATTGCTCCATTCAGATGACTTAACCAAAGGTTACCCTTAAAATGTCTGTTATATATATCAGTTTAGTGAAAAAGCAGACAATCTGCATTTAGCTCAGTCCTTCCCAGTCACAGGGGCATCGTTTAACTGTGAATCACAACAAAAGAAGAGGTGACAGGGTGGGAAAACCCTCAGACACACCGCATTTCCCACTCGGTGACGTGACCTCTAATGCATCTTGCTCTGAATGTCACAGGTTGTCACCGAAAAGGGCATCTGCTTCCCTTAGCCGCACCCCACATTAAAAAGAATATCAGTGTGCTCTGCCATGTCTGAAGAAGAGGAAGAGTGAGGCGTCATTAACTGTGCAATATCATTCAACAAATCTTTCTCTTCCAAAGGCACATTGTAGCTCTTGTAAAGTGCTTATAATAGCTGGATTACTCAAATTAAAATGTAAAGAGCTCTGAAGTACTTGTTACAGCTCAAATGGAGGGTAATAAACACTGTAATCTGCGGTTTTACAAGACAACATTTTACAACACTTATGCTGCAGGGTATACACTTCAAATGTTATAACACAGTGCTGACATTTAATTCACAGGGATGCAGACACCTCCAATTGCCACATTATCTTCACAAGGGGGATAATCAGGGTGTTAACAAATTAGGGGGCCTGTCTGTCAGCTCAGAGCACACACAGGCTTCATTTTTGTCATTTTTGCACTAGAAGAATGTATGTATGTATGTATGTATGAATGCATGTGTGTCCTGGGTCATCAAGTTTCAGCTCAGCATTAGAGCACATCTAAAGAATGCAGGCTGTGGTTGCCCCACAGTGAGCTATGCCTGTTCATCCATTTACAGCACAACGAGGAGAGGAAGTGGGATCATGATATGATCGGTGTCAACGGCAAAGTCTACCACACTCGAGCAAAGTTCACCCCCGGCTCAATGATGCCAACAACAAAAACGTAAACCCAACGAGAAACGAGCAAATTCCCGCCGTGCAAATATGCATATTTCTCCACATTCCGTTGCCCTGACGTTGCAAAAGCGTTACTTCTCGAAGAAAACCACACACCATCGCGCAGATACCGGCTTTAACTCCATTTATCGGCACTTTTCTGAGGTGCAAAGGTAGACGGATAAACAGCCTGGCTTCGCTAATCGACTTCAACAAACTGTCAGCGCTGATATTTGTGTGTTCATGCTACACAGCGGAGCGGACGAGCGTTAGCTTTTCATGCTAGCTGCCCTCACAGACCCCATATCCACAGATGATGACACTCACACCAACATGTTTTAATGTCTTTGCGACAATGAAAGCTTATGCAGAAAGAGTCGGTAATTACTAATTTGACTCTTTCTCACTACCCCGGTAATAATGAACAGTATTTAAAAAAAAAACAAAAAAAAAACTACCACACTGTATTATGACTGGAGCCTTACATGACGCATTTAAAATCCTCCAGGCGAAAAAACTACAGTTTACACGGCACCCTGAATGCCTCTTGTTGAGACATGAACGCATGCTGTCAAATGTTGACAGGCTGTCAATGACAAGTGGATGGTAATACCTGGGACCTGTTGACTCCTCCTCCCGGTCCTCTCGCGCTGCTGCTGCTGCTGCTGCTGCTGCTGCTGGAAGTTGAGCGGCGCAGCTGTATTTGTCCGCGGCGATACTCTTTTTAAAGTTTTCTGTCGACTCTCAAATCTCCAAACTGTGGCATTCGCGGCTGCTGAGTGGAATTAACCTCCCGCAAAAGCATAGGTACAAGGCGAAAGACCGCTTTCAAAGAGAGGGCAAGTTTGGCACAGCTTTCGCAAAAGCGACCATTGCAGTCACGTTCTCTGGCTGTGAAATCCAACACCAGCGCAGACCACGCCCCTTTCCTTTTATGGGGCCAGTCCTCAAAAGTGGACGTCCTGCTCGCGCCAGATGTGCGCACTGATCCTCCAAGAAGATGCGCAGTACAGACAAGTCCACCACCCTGTTTACTTTATACCAGGGGTGACGAACTCAGTTTAATTCAGGGCCCATGTATTATCCAATGTGATCTCAAGTGGGCCGGACCTGTAAAATAATAAGCATGTTAACCTACAAATAATATTCTAATTTTTTGTCTTTGTTTTAGCTTAAACAATCATGTAGAACACAGGAGTCAAACATGTGGCCCGGGGGCCAAATCCGGCCCGCCAAAGGGTCCAGTTCGGCCCTTGGGATGAATTTGTGAAATGCAAAAATTACACTAAGATATTAACAATCCTTTTAGTTCAGGTTCCATTCAGACTAATTCAATCTCAAGTGGGTCAGACCAGTAAAATACTATCATAATAATCTAGAAATACTCACAACTCCAAATTTCTCTTTGTAAATGTAAATATTTTCATGTATTTACACTAAAACAAAGTATAATTTTACAAAAAATGTGAATAACCTGAAATTTTTTAAGAGAAGTAAGTACAATTTTAACAATATTCTGTCTGTTATTAAATGCTGTGTGTGTTTGTAGATCCACTGTGATCTGTAAGTTATAATGAACATGTGTAAATGATAAACTGAAGCATAATATGGTTAAAATTACACTTATTTTTTTCAGTTTGTTTATGTTATTCACATTGTTTGAAAGGATAGTTTGTAGATGCAAACATTTTCATAGTTTAATTTTACTTTTTTCACAATAAAACATAGAGGAAAATTTTGGAATTGACATTATTTATATATTATTATGTTATTATTTTACTGGTGCGGCCCATTTCAGATCAAATTTAGCTGAATGTGGCCCCTGAACTAAAATGAGTCTGACACCCCTAATATAGAATCTGACATTTCTTTACACCAGTGAGTGCAGTTCTAACAATAATATGTTTCAGCTTATCATTAACACAACTTACAGATGAATCTACAAATGCACAAACCATGTGGCAACAGGCATTATATGGTTACAACTGCACTTATTTTTCAAAAGATATTTCAGGTTGTTCATATTTGTTCAGGTTATTCACATTTTATTGTGAATGTAAATATTTTCCTAATGTAATTTCACATTTTTCACATTAAACCAAGAAGAAAATTTGGAGTTGTTATTATTCATAGGTCATTATGGTATTATTTTACTTGAGGTCACATTGGGCTGTCTGTGGCCCCTGAACTAGAACAAGTTTTACACCCTCAACTGTATACTGTAATATCTCCAGTGTCATTTTTGTGCAAATTCATTTCTGCTGCATTGGACCCTTTAGCAGGCCAGTTTTGGCCCATAAGCCACATGTTTGACACCCCTGGTTTTGATTATATGTTAGCTTTGAGCAAGTATAAAAACATTTTTGTGGAGTTTTCCATTTTTGTGAAAAAAGAGACAAAGCTGAGTTGTAGAAAAGAGAGCATCAAGAATAATTCATGACACAATTGGTAAAATAAGGCTGAGATGATTCATCTGTTTTGTAAAAGTATGAATTATAAAGGGCAGGTATTTGTGTTGAATTATAGGGCATCAAAGGTAGGAGTTGTCAGAAATTATTTTCCACCTCTGATTACTACATATGTTTATTAAGTCCTGCAAGATCAAAAAGCATCCAACAGACTATGAGATTTCAGCCATTTATCATTGTTCACACTGTCTAACATGGATCCAATAAAACTCTGTGCAAAACTGAGTTTAATGCATGAGGTGTTTTTATTGGGTTACCAACCGTTAGAGTAAAATACATAAGGATGTAAGTATGTTAATTCATTTTCCTAATAAAGATAATGGAAGAGACAACACTGTGATTCTTATTTCATAATAGCCCAAAATTTTATGGACTTTTTGCAGAACATAGATGTTTAAAAAATTATTTTATATTTTTAGATTAAAAAAAAAGACAAAGAGACAAATGTGCATTCAAGAACAGAGAGCACCAAGAATAATTAATGACACAACTGATAAAATAAAGCTGAAATGCAGATATTATATTCTACACATTGTTGATATTTTCTTAAAAAATATCCTGTCCTCACACTCCACATTGCAATAGCAGATTTTCTTTAATAACTGAGACTTTCGGAGGATGAATCTAGTTTTTCTTGTTGAGTAGTCCTAATCTGGATAAAAAAAAAAGCCTGCTTCATACAATCACTCTGACATAACAGAGAAAGAGTTTTAAAAGAACTTTAGGATTTTATTTAAATATGTATTTTTGCATAAAATTTTAAACAATCTTGCTTCTTCTCTGTTGCATGACTTTGCTTTTCAGTCTAGCAGAGAACACCATTAAAGCCTCTAAAATATCTCCCATCACAGGTCACACTACCTTTTTGTGCATTTGGCAGCCAGTTTCACAATGAAGGTGACACGCTTTGTTAGAAGCTTTAAAACCAGGTTATAACCCCGTTTATCATGTTTACACTATAAACATTTGACTAATTTTTATTGTTTACCTGAGATACACTTCTTAGCAATTTATCCTTCATAGCTCGAAGCATATTAAGTCCCACATTTGTGCTATTATCTAAAGCTGTTGTTCTTTTACATCACTGCCATTTAATATAGGCTCTTATCAAACTCAAATGACTGTTCGACGATATTGTTTTTACCAAGATAGAAAATTTAGTTTTAGTCACTGTGCACCTGCAACTCATTCAAATAAATGAGTCTGAAGTCTCTTCAGTTTTATCCTCGAGGCATTTACATTTATTAATTCTGTCACAGTTTTATCTTTTCGTCTGTCGAATGATTAATTTGTTTCACTTTTTTTTTTTATAACTGCAGTTATTCTTATGAGTCTATTATTTTACTGCATTTCCTTTTTTTCAGTGTTTTGTTTTTGTGAAAATTATAGCCTCTGAGACAAAAGATTTATTGTTTATTTGTCCAGATTTTTCACATATTACTCACTTTACAAATAATGTCTGTCACTTGTTTGCTGCCCTTATATTTCCATGTATGTTTAACTATTGTGTGTGTGTGTGTGTGCACGTGTGTGTGTACGTGTGCATGTGTGTGCGTGAATGTGCACAGTAGGTGCAAAGAGACTGTGCATCTGCGAGTGTGTTTGCGTGAGTGGGAGTTTAGTGCAGGTTCGCAGCTGTCTTTCAGATATGACTGCTACACTCAATTGCTTTCTGCCCCAGAAAGCGAAGTTTTGTGACAGGTGGTAGATGTGAAACCCCTTGTCCCATATGATTGGACAAAAGGCCACAAGACAGCTAGTGACACACTATGCCTCCACATTACCTTCTCAGTTGCTTTTCATCTTTTCCTCGGAGCGCTGACACAGCTACAGAGAAAGTGTGAGCGACAGTATCCTCCTTGTCTCCCCTGCTGCCTTTAAGGCTTTCTTATACTAAAGCTGTGAGTGGCACTAAGCCGTGTCAGTTGTCACACATCACCACACAAGTGAGGAATGCAGTGCTGGAGGGGGGGTATGGAGGGGTGGGGTTTTGGTTGTGACATGGGACACACAGGCATGCAAGCAACCGTGGACTGAGGGAGTCGTCAAATGCTAAAAGTATGTACTGGTGGAAGTAGCTGCTGTCATAACTGAATGGCGGAAGAGATGGAGCTGTCTAATTTCAGTGTGTCTGACAGGTGGAACTGGGGCCCTGCTTTGGCGTCTGTAGCATGTGGTCATGTAGAGTGGAAGTGCTCAGTCTCATTCAGTCGACTGCAGTATGGGGAATTGTATTGCGTAGTGTTGTGCGAGTGAGTGTGTGTGTGTTCTCTTCATATCTCTAGGCCGGCTAGTAAGGCCTCTGGGGTCTCCTTAGCCCAGCTGCATCCTCCACTTGTAGCTAGGTTTACACTGGAAGTTACTGCAGTTGAATCTTAATAGCTCTCCAGTCTTGTTCTGCTCCCCTCTTTGCTTAGACACAGATATAGACTCCATGTACTGTACAGTTACGAGGCCATGTCAAGCTTAGTAAAAAGCCATGCGATGCATGTTCCATTTAATGCTTTACATAGTTGCCCTGTGTATGGAAGGAGACCTTCATGTGAATACAATGCTTGAAACAGTGGCTACTAAAGCTCAAGCATTAACTTTGTGTCTGACTACTGTGCAGGAAAAGCAAATCTGAATCTGGACATGCTTCAGAGATCTAATGTTCCTTCTCCATTTCTAAGACTTTCCTGGCGTGACAAAGAATGAAAGAGAATCCCGGCACTGACATGACGGATTATGTACAGTATGCATACAACATATGACTAGAGGACACACATTCTTTACTGAAGTAGAAGTACAAATGCCTGTGTTAAAAAAGACTGAGGTGAAAGTAGAAAGACCGGTTCAACTTCAAGTAAAACTGAACAACATAAAGGCTTTGAAATGTGCACTAAGTATAGGATATATCCACCATTTCTTTTGTGCAAAGCTAAAAACAAAAATTGTATCTATATCTAAAATCATTAAATTCGTCATTAATGAATAAAATAAAAAACACAGATACTTAAAATATTGAACATTAATTTTGCTACAGTGTGCAAATGGGCTTTCAGTGTCAGCAACAGAACTGGAAACATCATGGTGTCCACTTCATGTGTTTTCATCTTTTTATGCTTTTCGTTTGTGATATGCACCTCATGAAACCGAAAGAGGTGGTTTTCTGTATGTGCCATTGTCCTATCCATTTAGGCTCATATCAACCTTGATATTGGAAGATGTACGGCAGTGTTTTTCAACCTTGGGGTCGGGACCCTACGTGGGGTCACCTGGAATTCAAATGGGGTCACCTGAAATTTCTAGTAATTGATTAAAAAAAAAAAATTACTAATAAAAATATATGGTGAGTTGAGAGAGACAATCCCAATACATAAAAGACATGACAAACTGTGAAGCTGAAACTGAAGCACTATGGTACTGTTTATCTTTCAAATGTACATTGTGGTCGGTTTCAGATGCTGCAGCTCTTTTATAATTCATAGTTTGAGTTACTGTTTGTTCAGTATTAATTGCCAGCCTTGTAAATCCAAGCTGGACTGACTGTACATATCCTGACCAAGGAAAATAAAATTCTCCCTTTGTGCAGTAATCTACACCTGGCTTTTCTGCCTCCGTCCATAATAATATACATTATATAGACTAAATGTTGTCTAAAATTAATGTTTATACGCAACATAGTACAGCAAACTATTACATGATCAAAAACAAATAAGTTTTAGCCAAAAAAATAAAGTCTCTATTTTGAATGTCTGGGGTCGCCACAAATTTGTGATGTTAAAATGGGGTCATGAGCCAAAAAAGGTTGGGAACCACTGACATAAAGGCTTTGAAATGTGCACTAAGTATAGGGTATATCTACCATTTTCTTTTGTGCAAAGCTAAAAACAAAAATCGTATCTATAACTAAAATGGCTCAGTTGGTAGAAACCCCAATAACCAAAGGGTTGTCGGTTCAAATCCTGGCTCCGACTGTCCACATGTCGAAGTGTCCTTGGGCAAGACATTGAACCCTAAATTGCTCCCAGTAGAGCCAGGCAGCGCCTTGTATGGCAGCAGTCGCCTGCTGGTGTATGAGTGTGTGTGTGAATGTGAGGAATTGTAAAGCACTTTGGGCACCATGAAGGTGTAGAAAATGCGCTATATAACGTCAGTCCATTTTCAGTCCAGAATCATTAAACTCTTCATGCATGAATAAAATCAAAAACGCATGTACTTAAAATATTGAACATTAATTTTGCTACAGTGTGCAAATGGGTTTTCAATGTCAGCAACAGAACTGAAAATATCATAGTGTCCACTTCATGTGTTTTCATCTTTTTATGCTTTTTGTTTGTGATATGCACCTCATGAATCAGAAAGAGGTGGTTTTCTGTATGTGTTATTGTCCTATCCATTTAGGCTCATATCAGTCTTGATGTTGGAAGACGCATAGTGATGTAAAAATAAAACTAATTAATAATTTCTGTCAAATATATTAACCCTTTAGCACCTGACGTGTCTGTGGTGAGTGTTCTGAACATAGGATTTATTATATACATTCATAAAAATTCAACTATTTGTTCAATAGGAAAAATTTCAAATAGAATAGCTGATAGAATAGACCTTGTTCTTTCCGTAGACATCTGAGCATGCTCCATACAACCCCCGCCACCTGTGGAATGGGGGGCAAAACACAGAGCATGGAGTGAGACTGACTCGCTATAAAAATAGATGGTTTGGGCAATTTTTTTTTTTTTTTTTTACATCGTTTCCCATGTCATTTTTTGTTTTTTCTGTTGTTTGCAGTATGGTGGTGATATTCCTTTATTTTTTGCTACAGTGTTTTTATGGCTTATGTAATTTTTTTGGAGTCCAACCAGGTGCCAAAAAGCAGCTGGAGTGATTTAAAAAAAAGAAAAAAAAGAAAAAAGAGCCCCAAAATAAAACCTACTGGGCCAAAATTCAAATACTTGTTATTGTTCAGTGTGTTCCAGTTCACAGTTCATGTTCAACATCCTAAATCTCTTATTTATGTACATTCTGAGTGCATTATTTAGTAAAAACCTGTCAAACTTCTATTACTGTTTGTCTTTTTCTGTAATTCCACCCTGTTTCCACCCTAAAACACACAGTAAAACAAAACTACTGAAGAAAAGGAACACAAGCACATACTGACAGCAGCTTTTATGAACCTGAAACAGATACTAATTCACAGCAGCACCTTTACCTGGAATTATGTCTCAATGATTAAAAAGTAAAAAAGTAAAGTAATTACACTGTTTTGCAAATGTATGAATCACAAAGCGCAGCTATTTGTGTTGAAATGTTTATATTTAATACTAAATATTAGTTGTCATAAGTTACTTTCCACCTATGATTACTAGTTGTTTGTTATTAACCCTATAACGCTAAACGTATCATATTTGATACATGAGTTCTGAAGCCCTCTCCATGATCAGTGTGATATTTTTTTTCTTGAAAAACCTGATGTATACAATTAGATACATGCAGTCAACAGATAATCCATCAGGGGGAGGGATTGATTCACCAGAAGCTTTCCCAGTGACACTACAAGATTGTCATTAATGAGGAAGGAGGCAGAACTTTGCCAATTTTGAAAAGGAATTATCAATTTGTTAGACATGTTTGTGTTATATTATGTTTTAGTTTGTTCAAAAATAATAATATTTGAGCATTGAGACCCGATGTATCAAATATGATACAAAACTGAAACTCATACATGGAGAATGATATTTGGAAAAAAAAAAAAGAAAAAAAAAAACTCTGGATGTTCAGATGGACCAATAAAGGCTCCAGTTTCAAAAAACTGGAATTTTCTGTCAATGATTTAATGGTTCAAGCTTTACAGGGTTAAATACTAAAATGATTATCAGAATTGAAAAGCTCCGAAAGGCTGTGAAATTTCATCCATTTATTATTGGCCACATCATCTAACATGGATTCAATAAAAATGGGTACAAAATTGAGTTTGATACATGAACTGTTTTTGTTCCGTTGCCAACTGCAATAGAAGCATAAGAAGAATATATAAATTCATTTTCCTAATTACTATTTAAGAGAGATGAAAAAAGATGAAAATTACATGACCAGAAAACAAAAATGACATAAATGTTGCCACAAGGTGAAACCAATGTAAAAGGCGTAAATAATGGTACTTTTGTAAATTTAGGTCCTGGGGAGACACAACATTTATCTTTGGTGACTCAAGCTGAAAAACTTTGGAAACCACTAATTTACAAGAATAAAATGTCATCAACATGTGGCGTCCATCTGCTGTGCTACAGTGGATGAAGAGAGCAAACTGGGGACTCATTGCAAAAGTGGCATTTGAAATCCAAAGAAACAGAGAATGTGGCTCAAAACTGTACATAAACAAATACAAACAGAACTGTTTCTTCATAAAATTCACTGTGATTTATTTATTTATTTTGGATTAAAGCTAACATTACCTCTGACTTTGTGATCATTTTATTATTGTGAATTATTCAACTTATGTACTGTATGGATGAAAAGAGTTGTTCTTCTGGTTAAAGTGGCTAAAGCTGGTTAAGAAAGAACCGTTCTCTGCTAGTACAAACTTTTTTTTTTGGTCTACACTTAATTGTAGCTTCATATATACCCTACAGCAGACAGTTATACTGACTTCTATAAAATAATCAAATGGCCACATCCTGGACAATTGATATTCTAATAGTAAATGCTAAACATTATGTTTTGTGCTGGTTATTTGCCAGCACAGACAACATTAATCCAAAAATTTTTTTTACTGTTACAGTCAAACATACATAAAACAGTCCACTTACTGGAGATAATTTTATTTGACTTTCAGGATCAGGACCACACCTCAAACACTCCCATTTAATGTCACTTGCCTATAAAAGCCAACCTGTTCTATACACCTGTTTGTTCTTGCTCCCACCCTGCCTCATCTTCTTTTCAGTCTTTTTGTGGATCAGCTGCGCCCTTAAAGGGTACCTGCAGAGAATTTTCTTTGCTAGCTATCTCAAATGATCACATATCATGCTAGCGGTTCTGTCGGGTAACTTATGTTATAGCCAGTTGTCAGTATGCGCTCGGTCAATCAGGCATGGTCAGCGACATGTTGCCTCCTTCATGGGCTGTTACAGCATCGGTAGAGACAAAAGCTCATAGTATTGTCCAATTACCTGGGCTGAGATGAACTGGGAACTGACTGGTGTGCAGTAGAAACCAGGCTACTTTATCAGCCAGTGCTGGGTTGCGTTTCTAGGACAACGGCAAAGTGCTAAGTTTATGGCTGCACAAACAATAAGCGCAAATGTGAACTTTCCGCTTAATCTGTTCACTGACTGTCACTTTTTTACTTGCACTCCATCATCCGGAATCAATGACAGGTATGTCAGTGGTGTAGTGGTCCCTTGGAGATGTGGGTTTACTCTAAATTTTTGCCTTTTCTTTTTTTTTTTTTTTTTTTTAAAGTAGTCCAGAAAAAGCCCTGTTTTAGAAACAGTGACATGTAAGATTACTCTGTTTAATTTACACAAAAATCCATCAGTAGTATTTGTTCACTATTATAAAATTAACATGACTTGATCAGGAGCAGTTTGTAGGTTTTACTGGTCACACAGGCAGCTGCATGAATGTACAAGTATTCAACATGGGGCTAACATTAGCCTTTCATAATGTTAGCCTACTCACGCAGTTGAACTATTGGTGACAAAATCTCTTCTCCTCTAAATGTGCAGTCATATGGCCAGTAGTTTAAAACAGTGACTCATTTGGAAACCACCTTAAAACTTACCTCAGAATCAATATGCGCCACTCATTTGAAAGACGTTTATTCTGCCTTTCTCATTCACATTTCCAATAATCGTGCATCTTTCAACAAGACGTGCAGTGACTTGTCAGTCAGGTTCCATAGGTGGCCAGCTCTAGTTAGCAATATTTTCCTTGGAATGACCCGCCCTACTCTGCCTTTGATTGACTCATCAGTCCTCATGCCAAAAGTTAACCAATCTAATCAGTGAAGGCAGTGAGTACTAGCCAATTAAAGGCAGAGTAGGGCGGGTCATGGCTTCACCATCCTAGGGGAAAACATGGACAATTTGGCGCACAGATACTACTGAATGGTGCGAATCAGGGGGGTTTAGAAGTACGCAATGCTGACTAAAAAATAAGTAGGTATGCGCCGTATATCACCGTATACCCTGGACTACACCACTGAGATATGTCACTTACAGTCACCAGTTTTTGCTCCCCATAGGTTCTGCCCAAGCGTATAATTCACACAATCAAAAATCCCCTGTGGTGCATTAATGGTGATTTTTTTTTTTTTTACTGAATTTGCCATTGCTTATAAGTGATGTATAAACCACAATTAATGCCATAAACATGACTGGTACAGGTACGCTTAAAGAGGCCTTTCTCACACCGCAGCCTCATCATCATTTCCCTAATCACCCTCATTATCACCATCATCATCATTGGCATCTTATCAACATCTATTTTTGCGGTTACCTCTGTGTTTAGTCATTGCCATCTTTTTCTAATTACCTCAAATAAAAGCTAATTCCACTTGTTTTAGGTTGTAGTCCTTTTACATGAGGAGGTGTTGAGGTCTGTTAGAGCAGTGGTGGATTCGTTATGTGGCAGGGTGACACATCCAGGGTAGTAAGCCTTGGGAAATGTACGAAGCATTTGTTGGTGTTGTCACTAAAACAGGGTCAGCTTGACTTTGATTTCAAACACTTATGAATACAGCTGGTGAACCAACGCATCACTCCCCTGCAGCTTCAGATTGAGGTATTTCAGATGGCTTATTTTTCTGTCGGAATCAAGTTAAACAGTGTTTGTCATTCACCTCGTGATTTATTTACATGGTGCTGACTTTAATTGATTTTTGGAGTTTGAGTTGTTTCCCTTTGAGGACGTCCTTGGCTGGATTGAGAGGGCTTGTTGGTCAGGTTCTGGTCCTCGGGCTGTATTTGGCAGACAAGAATTATGGTTAGTCAATCTTCTAATCTAGTTCATGACAAGAGAGTAAATAAAATATATTTCAACCAATGTCCATCTAGTTTCAAAGTGGTCACGAGTCTGAGAAGGTGGAAATCATCGTATTCCTTTATTGAGAACTTGAATGAGACATAATATTTCTCTTGAAAGCTAATCATAAACTACAACCTGTATGTGGCCATTGTTACAGGACTGAATGTGGGTGTCTCTCATGTTTCATTTTACAAGGCACCCATTGAGTGAGCAGGTGCTTGGTTTCCTGCCTCCGCTCCAGCCTGACAAATCAGTCCTGTTTCCAAAGTGAGCTATTCTGATCAATACTTCTATCCCCAGTATGAGGCCACATACCACATGTCCTGCTGCATGGAGAAAAAAGTGAGTGGTGGGGACAGAGGGGCCCTTTTTCTTCTGTGGGTGTCCCCCACACCTACGAAAAACATTTCCAGTCGCCTAAATGTCAGTGGACAATTACACTTGGGTCCATCTAATGCAACGGAGCCACATGAGCTCAGGGGTCTGACGTCAAGAGTCTACAAGCCTTTATTGGGTATAGTTTTACAAAGGATCTTAGACCTAGCAGACCAGCACAAGGAGCTAGAGAAATGCAAATGCGCCAAAGTTTAGTGGTCAATCACCATCTACAGAGTCCCTCGACTTTTAATTCCTCCTGCCTGCCGCTGCCTGCTTAAAACCACATATTTATTTGGAACTCCCAGCAGCCAACCATTCATCACAGTGCGATTCCCCTTTATTAGCTTGTCATCTGTAGTGGAGTGTAATGGAGAAACCGTCAAGCAAGTACCAAAGAAAAGCACTTCAATGAATGGCTTGAGAATTGGTCTTAATAAAGGATTCTTTCAGGTTGCGCACTGTAACAATATGATGATGGTATTGCACCATTTGAAATTGCAAAAGTAGCTGCTCGGCTGCCAGTAGCTGAAAGTGCCACTTGTGTCTGTAATGTGTCTGGACAGGCGTGCTGAAAGGCTACATAACTCTCATGCTGGCTCACTTTGTGGCGCTAGGTTGTGAAGAATAAAGATGAAAATGAGCGAGGGGAAGAAAGAGCACAGATGAGATTGTATCAGCCGCATGGAAACAGTTAGCCAAACCCCCAAAGGCTCCTTTGAACTGCAAATGGCTGTTAAGAAACAGCTTTCACTCAAATAACATGCCACCAACATGCAGCAGGACGCAGAAACATTACATTTACTCATACACTCCACTGCTGTTCCCACATACACATGGACAGCCCTGGAAACCCACCCACATCTTTACCTAATCTCACCTGCATGAGAGAAAACCCATTATACAGTTTAATTTTCTCTTTCTCATTTTTTCCCCTCCTGGCAAGAAAAAGATGATTTTTCAAACCTCTGACAGCCGAGCCTTTCGCAGGATTTAGTCCATCTGAAAACATGTGGTAAGCCTTGTGGAATGTTTCAAATGACTCCCAGATGTGGGCTGCAGACAGGTTTAACCCATTCTTGTCCCACTCAGCAGCAGAGGTATAAAGGAGGCCTTGCCCGGAAAAGTCTGAGCAATATCAAAAAACACGTATCCCTCACCGTCGATTTTTGTTACATTCAAAGCATTTGGGTTCACTGAACTGTGGCTTAATGTAATTTGCAGTAAAGCTAAAAATGGATGTTCTCTTATGCTGCATTAGCCAAGAATAAAGAATGCGAAAGCGCTGCTTTTTCCAGATGACTCAGCAATCGTGGGGACCTGACAAAGTTACAAAAAACACCTTTATGAGAGACAATTCATATTCTTGGCATGGTTAACTTCTCTGTGCATTGCTCAACCAACTGTTTCAGTGTGTGTGTGTGAGTGTGTGTGTGTTTTCTTTTTTTTTTTCACAAAGCAACCTGCAACAATCCAGAACAATTCAGATCCATGCACTCAGTCTCCCGGGGGCGTTTGGTATAGTCTTACCATCTTAAAGAAATACAAGACTGTAACTTACTCATCGCTTCAGTTAAACTTAATCACAGTTGTTTACGTGGTTTGATTAAGAGGGGCTCAAAGCAGGGTAGCTGGATTGTTTTATGAAGGACAGTGTTGTTGTAGTAACACTCCCAAAGATGGCGGTTTTGATGAGATAGGGAGGGAGGTAACAGACGAGCCAGACTACTAAACGGGGTGGAGAGACTAAGCCGCTTGATATCCTATGAGCAACAAACTCAAGTGACCCCACTCCCTGTTCTCCTTCTCTGTATCTCCAGCTCTGTCAGCTCTGTCCCCTCCCTCTGCCTTTTTTCTCTTCCTTTCCCTCCTTCCTTCCCTCTGTACTTGCCTCTCTCCTGCCTCCCCCTCTCTCACCAGCTTAGCCAACTGTGAAGCAGTTGTCCAACACGCCCGTCAGCCTGCCAGCCAGCATGTTGGACACAGTCCCATTATACACAATCATAACAGACAGAAAGGGTACATGCAGACAACAGATAGAATTGCACCAATATTGAGGGCAGATGAGAGTGGCAGTTACTCTGGCAGCAAGTCGGTGAGCAAGTAAAGAAAAAGAGAGTGAGGGAGCGAAGCAGTCAGGGAAAGCGAGATAGAGGAGTAGTTTTGTGCTATGAGGCTCTTAGCAGGATACCATGGGCCATATGAGGCCAGAGCAGGCTGGGAAAGATTGTTGCTGCTTTGAGCTTCCACATGTGAATGCACCGCAAAACCCCCTCTCCCTTTTCGCCTCCCTCCCACAAGCCTCCCTGAGGAAAGACCAGTGTTTTAAAAGAAGCACAAACAACTGCCAACTCTAAATTCTGCTTTTCATTTCTGAGGGGGAATCAAGCGTGCATTTGCTTCCTTAGCCGCTGCGCTTACTGCTTTGCAAGCAGCCTGACGTTCTGCTACTTGTGTAAACCATTAAGACAGAACAAGTTTTAGGCCTTGGATCGTATCCAGAAGGGATTAAGCTAAATGCACAATACCTTTGTACCTTTCTTTTACAATCAAATATCTTCCTTCTTGACACATTGTAGAGGAGCCAAAGATAAACATTTAGAGGTCCAGTGTGTAAGATTTAGGGGGGGATTAGGAGAAAATTCATTAAGTGAATATAATTCTCATAATTATGATTTCATAATGGTATAAACACATGGAAAAGAGAACAGTTGTGTTTTTGTTCCCTTTGTTCCCTCTGTTGTTTAAACCCCCAGAGGAAGCAGATCGCCTTCCATGGAGTCTGCCGTCATGTACTGTCATGTTTCTACAGAAGGTCAGAGTAAACTTCCTCTTGTTTTTCCCTTTTTATAGCAGGTATACTCCATTGTTAAGGTACATTACTGTCACTTTCTATAAGTGAGTGTGGACCACAGTCAATATTAACTTAAAAGCCTAGAACAGTCAAAACAAATGCTGGCTATATGAAATGGATTTCCATATTTTTGTGGCCACCATGAGGGTGGGTAGGTGGGTGGCAGCTCAGCTTGGTTTGCAATCCGTAATAAATGGCATCTAGATGTGAATAAACATTGTATAAAGGTTTAATATTTAAACCTGCTTGGTTTAGTTGTGTGAATGTGAAGTTTGTGTTGGAGTCTGTTGTGTAGTCGGTCCCTTGTTGATTCTATTTCTAAGCTAATGGTGGCTAGTGTTGCACACTGGGAATACTGAAGAGGATCAGAGTGTAACAGTATGGAAGTAAATCTGTGCCATCAGGTACTGAAAAGTTGTATTTCGATATAACAGATCCAAGTCCTTTACATAGAATCGATGTAGAGATTGTTATCACAGATGTAGGCAACCAAGAAAATCATTAACTTAGAAATGGATTTGAAACAATCATTTCACAGCACAAAAAACACACCTAAACACACATGAGCACTAATGCATGCTCAAGTATTACATATTGATCCTTTAACATACTGTTTCTAATCAAAATGTTTGTGATTATAGCAGTTTCACCTTTCAATGCTGTAAAATGAATATTATCCTTTTGAAATCAGTGAAGGCCTCTAGTATTATTGTACAGAGTTGTCTAAATGAATGGTAGATTTTGGGGATTTTTTAAAGCTTTTTGGTTAATTTTAAATATTTATTAGAAAAGCAATCAATGGTGCACAGTTACATTAGATGTATGTGTATGTAATTATACAGTTATACGTTTTTACACTAATCTGTAACCTGTAACATTTCCATGGTAACCCTCTACTGCACACACAATGACAAATTCAGCCCTTCCACGTAAACCACCTAACTGCCTCCCTGTGCGTATTACCTTTATACCCCTACATAAGGTTATACTAGACCCCCCCTCCCTCCTGCCGAGTCCTCCATTTTGGATCATCAGGGTGCCAGTAACCAACATGTTCCCCTTCCCAGCATCTCATCAGAGGAAACCCAGAGAGTATGTCCCTTTAATTAGACCGCCCGTGAAAATAATGGTGCATTAATGACATTTCTATGGGGGCCAATGAGCTGGAACAACAGAGGAAAGACTAAATCACAAATCAATTCCAACAAATGTAATTAAGGCTTAATTAGCCTCCAGGGTGTCACTGGAATGCCATAGAGGGGATGATGTGGAGGGAGAGAGAAAGAGAAAAGGGAAGTGAAATTTAGTGAAAGTGAGAGAGATCGTCATGGGTCATAGAAACAGTATCCGCTCTTCTTGTAAGGATCACCGGCTCTGCAGCCGGCTGCATGTAAAACAATCATCCACGACATGCTACATTTATTGTGTATCATACTTTGACATCATAACATTCATAAAAAGAAAAGCATTGATTAAAGTCATAAAAATGCTCGCTTCTGTATGCTAAAACTGTGGCTCTTGGCGCGTGCCTGGGTGGTTTTAAAGGGGAGGGCTGATTTAAAGGCAACACTTCCAGTGTGGAGCCACACAGCCAGCACTGGGTAGAGAAGTGCTAATTCTCTATAAAAACAGCAGCATGTACGGTTAAGCCCAGCAACATTCTGGTGTTAAAAAGAAAAAAGAAGGGGGAGAGAAAAACAACAGAGAGGGGAAAAAAGAAATGCAAAACCGCAGGGAGGCTTGGAGAGCACTGGCCTGCCTCGCTGGATGCCAGATCACACAAACACAGACTCTCACGCCAATAAATGAGCTTCATAAACTGCAATTAAAACCCTGGGCACTAATTTAGTGGAAATGGCAGCCTGTAAAAAACGAAGAGTGTTAGAGAAAAAAGAAGAGGGAGAAAAGGAGAAAAGAGAAGGTTCTGGACTTCAACGGGGGTGACCAGGGTTTTTTTTTTCTTTCTTTTTTTCCCCGTCTTCCTTACATTAATGCAAAACATACCATGCTCATGCTTTTCCTGACTCGTACCACACACATACAAAAACACAGGCACACTGAGTTACGTGGTGTTATGTGAGGGAGTGCTCTACTCGCATGAATACACACACTTTAGGTGCTTTTCATGCGTAATATATTTAATAAACAGTCTCAAATATCACCAAGCATTAGAAAAAGTGTCATAAAAGAAGCTTTCTCTTATTCATATGCACCTTCACCTTCAGCCTCGCAGGCAGCTGCAGGTCTGTCGTATCAAACACATGTGGAATGGACACGGTTGATGGGAGACATACGCCCTGGCTGCTTGTCTGTCAGGGTCAGAAGACTATAGAATGAGGTGTCAGCATTCTGATAAAACACGCCACACACACACATGTTATACATTACACACGATGCAGGTGAAACACTGCTCAGTCCTGTTAGAGCCCGCTGTATAAACACACCTCGCTCCTCCACAGTCAGCAGACAGCACTGTCTAAACTGTCAAGTGACATACTTGATATGCTCGTCAGGCTTGTGTGTATATTACGACGAACACAGTTGTAATTGGGAATGAGTGGTCGTGTCATGCGATGCAGCATAACTCTGTTAGTGAATGCTGTGAAGGCCTCAGGAGTGACACTAGAACATCAGGCTGGAAAACAGAGCAACCAGTGCGGGCGCTGCGTGTGAATTCCTTGTAAACCAGCAGCAGCTATTCCCTTCGCACAGGATGGGTGGTTTCAACACCTCTTCCTGGTTAAGATTACTGCTGAGTATCGTCTGACCTTGAGCCAGCTCGTCTTCCCCCGTTAAGACTAATCATAAGCTGGAGCTTTATGTGTTATTCATGGAACTTGCACAGTCAACTTTTTCAAATGTCAGTAAAATGCCAAATAGCACAGTCATATCAATAAAAATCCTCAACGATACAGAAGCTAAAAAGAATGACACAAAGGAGCTTTTATGAACATGATTTATAAGGAAACTTTTTTTTTCTTTTGTCATTTAAGTTTTTATTGATTTGATCATATTTTAAGTCTTTTACAAAGCGGAAGGTAGCTGCACCCCCCCCCCCCACACACACACACACACACACAATTATTATACACATATCTACATACACTTACGGCGTGTACATAAACACAAACATATACATATACTGTCGACTTACAAGGAAACTTTTTTTTTTTTGTCACTTAAGTTTTCATTGATTTGATCATATTTTCAGTCCTTTACAAAAAGGAAAAACAACAAAGTACAAAAAAAAAAAGAAAAACAAAACAACCCACAACTTAAAAAGGCAACCACAAACCCCCCCCCCCCCCACACCCTCCCCCAAAACCCCCCCAATTCTTCTTCACATATCTACATACACTTACAGCATGCACATAAACACAAACATACACACATACTGTTGACTTATAAGGAAACATTGAGTAATACAGTCCTTGTTTTGGTGGTTGTATGTCAGTGCATAGCCCTGTTCTTACCCTTTAGACGTCTACATGTACATCCTGTGCACATATACTGCAACAAAGTGACCAACGCCCTGTGCCGTGTTGCCTTTTTTAATTGCTTATTGATTACAGTGTCATGGTGTGACAAAAACACGGGAAACAACACAGGGAGACCTGAAAGTGATGAGAATGGAGAGGTGTTACACTTGGCTGAGCAGGAGAGTGTCTCAGAGGGGAGGGAGTGTAAACTAAACTCTGCTGGAGAATAAATATGTTGTTTTTTTTTAAAACTGGATCACAGAGGGGGTCCAGTTTTAAAGCAAGAGCAGCCTTTTTGTGTTTATCATAGACTTTTAAAGAAAAAAAAAAAATCTATAAAGAAAGCTGAGATAGAAACATAGCCAATCTGGGCATCAAGTCTGTCTTTGTGAACAAGAAAAACAACATGTGCTTGGTGACGGAAGTTTGAGGTTTTGGTTTGTATCACCACCCGAATCCTCGTCTGTTTGTCGGCTGTATCTCTTCAGGGTTTCCTGTGTAAGTCACCATCGTACCAATGTACCCTTGATGACTCTTTGCATGAGCAGCCACGCTGAGTTCAACTTACTTATTTACTTAACCAGAGTAACTGGATAAATTCAACATATCACAGGGACAAGATTCTCCATGTGACAAGTCAAATCTAATTTCTTTTTTCCTATTTTGGGAGTATTGTAATATTGTGTTTTTGAGATCAAAGGCTCAGGAGATGTTATCAAATCACACACTTTCTACGCAGTTGAATGAAGACGTACATCTACTAAATAAACAACACAAATTGCTGTCCATGAGACTTGTGGCTTTCTAATTATGATGTGCATTTTACTTATATAGATAATTATATTCAGAGATAAGCGTAGATATTTCAGTCAGTAGTTTCAGTCTCTGACTCACTGTCACTGTGACTCATTGCACTCAGGCACGCAAATGGGAAATGATACCCACATATAATAATCAGTCAGGATCAGATGTTGCTCATCTGTGACTCTCGCTGCCTTTCCCAGGGCTGTGAATACAAGGGTGGCCGTGCAGAGACTGACAGAAACAGGCAGTGAGGAGTGACCATATAATCCTCCAACATCTCCTTGAGATCTAAAAGGAACCTGTCCCTGATCGGATCCAAATGAGGCAGAAAGGGAATCCTGCTTCTCTTGATCTTTCTGCAGAAAAAGCCCTAATGATTAGATGGTGCAGCTGTATGATGCTAATCGACCATGGCCATACCACCAGTGTAAAGGTTTAACCACAAAGGAATTGAGTGATAGTAGATTCACTCTATGGTCCACTGTCATTTAATGCTAAGATGAAGTTCTGGAGACCCATTTTGAGATTTTTTTTCTCCCCAACCATGCTTTAATGGAAATTCATGTATTTTACATATCTGTAAGTCAGTTCACAGTTTGACTTCAGCTTCGACATTATTTCCTGTCATCTCTACGAGGACCGACTAGAAGAGGAAGTGCATTTTCAGCTTTTTTTTTTTTTTTGACATAAGACAGAGAGAACATTTCAACACACAGCAAAAAAAGTCATATAAATGTGTTTATATGAGAGTCAGCTGTGCAAAGGAAACATCTGGATCTGAAGTGCTGATGAGAAAACAGTTATTAAACCATGAACAATAACTGATGGGGCACCTCTGTGGACTGTGGCAGTCTAAATGAAATAGAAACTAGCACAGACAGTAGTTACTAAAAGTACTTCTAAACTAATGATACACATTTGTGTGGGTTGTAACCAGAGGAGTAGTTATTGTAGTAGTGTTCCAATAATCATACTGTTTTGCTATAGCACAGTCATGTCAGAAAAAGATAAAGTTTGTGCAGTACCTAGTTGGCCAAAAACTCCAGGACGTCCGCCTTCATTTGCTTACATTTTGCATTTTACAAGCTAACATTTTCAGAATGAGATACATCACATTGACTAAACTGCCAAGAATGTGACACTTACAGTTTGATAAGTGGTAATAAGTAGCATCTCTGCACACACTGCACATTTCTTTTTGCTTTTGTACCATAGATTTTGAGGAAGGACTATAAATAAGAGGTTTTTAGTGCTATGTGATAATGAAGAACTACGCATAATGCATTCAAGGGGATTTTAACTCAATTAATACAGTGCAGTTACAGTGCACACTGAAAGTATGAATGTTGCTTTCACATAAAAACTTGATTTCATCTGGAATTCTGACTTTTCAGTGTCTTCTGAACTGAATTTACAGGTGCTAATCCTGCCCTGGATCATGGAATGGTGCTCTGAACAAAAGAGGTGATCTTGATTAACCCATAAAGACCTAAATATACACCAGTGACCAAAAGCATCGACTGATCTAAAATGTTTAATAACCTTAGAGCCATTAATCCTATCAATACATGTAAATAATTGGTGTAAAATGCAGTTTGTCATCTTTTCATGGTCATCACATATGACCCATTTGGGCATTCAGAGGCTCCGTAGTTACCATGGAAACATTGTCATCTTCTACAGTACTGAATCACCAGTAAAACCTATGGAGTTGGATCAATGACAGTGGATGGAGACGCTTGGTTTATGCTCAGTTAATGATAGAGTTGACTGAAAAAGTCACTTTTTCTCAAGTTTTCTCGGTTTTTGGTGTAATAACCCTCAAATGTAGACTAAGCATGATGATTAAAGTACAGGAGCAGTAAAATAAACATAGGAAAATACCTGATTTTTTCCCATAAGTAGCTGTGATAGGCTCCAGTGACCCCCGTGAGGATAAAGTGGGTTCAGAAAATGGATGGATACCTGATTTTTACTGAAAAAATGCAAAATGGAGAGGATAATATGATGATAAATGATGATAAATGGCTTAAGAAAGATTAAATAAAGAGGAAAATTAATCTGGAAACTGCTGCAAAAGTAGCTCTGGGTGTTTATGGGTTAAGATCAAACTTGTTCATCATGTAATAGGTCTTATGTATTTTATTTTATTTTTATTGTAGTTTGTTTGTTTGTTTGTTTTTCTTCTCTCTCTCTCTTCTGCCCAGTTTACTTAGTTCTGGTTGTAGTTATTGTTATCCATTATAATTATCACCATGGTTGTTACTGTTTGTATTGTTGATACTTTCTTGTGAGGGTCTTCGCCACCTTCTTCTTTCTTGCTCTCTCCCCTTCACCCCCCCCCCCCCCCCCCCCCCCCCCACCACCACCATGTCAGGTCCGGCATCAAAACGTGGTTCAACAAAACTCATAATAAACACAGTAGAATATCAAGGGGAGCTTCATATTCTTTATGAAGTTACCCTTGGCAAAGCAAATTTGTTCAGCACCAAAAGGCAGCCACACTTCCATTCTGCTGTTAGGATGCTGGACAAGACAAGTTAAAAAAAAACAAAACAAAAAAAAAACTTGTTCAGTTCATTTACAGACTGAGACTTTTTGGATGTTACACACGGCTTTTGTCACCAAATTCTAAAGAAGACAAACAAGGACAAACACACTGAATCATATGTCATATGGAAAAACAGATAAATGGTTGAATGACAGGATGGATGGAGAGGTTAAAGGAGAGAGCAACATCCGTTTGGAGCAGTGCCTGAGTTCATGATTATGTACAAGTCTAAGCCACTCATTATGCCAGGCTGATTAGGGAGCACAGTTTAATGAGGGCTAACCTATAGTAACACTGAGAGGAGGCTGTAAAAACAGGGATTATCACACGTGGCACAGGGCACCCAGAAGCAGTTGAGGCTTTAGTGACTGTGGCATCCAGAGGTGGCCAGATGTGTCCAGAGCTCAGTGACAGCGTAGAGATTAAGGTCACACTGTCCTGGTTGGATTAGCGCCAGGGGCTGTGTGATGCTAATGGAGTGGCAGTGCCAGCCGGTGTGAAGGCACAGGTAGCGCTGGCAGATGTCAACATGAAGCTCTTCTGCTCGTGTCCACTCCTTTCCTGTAAAAACCTCCCTGACCTGGTCCAAAAGTTGTCTGTACATGACCCAAATGTCTGAGGGATGATAGAAGTGGGTTTGGCGTTATGAAACAGGAAACGCAACCCAGAAGTCCCAATCATGTAATCTAAGTGCAGATAGAGAATTGGACGTCCTTTATCTGTCTGTATTTTTTTTGTCTCATTTCTCTCTCACTCACACACTGTCACATTTTCCATCTTGTCTGAGTCATAAAATAAATGTTTTATTCTCAGACAAGGAAAATGACTTTGCCAGAACACTAAGATGTCCTTACCTGGTTGGTGTTATAAGGAGATTCTGAAGGAAACTGGAACCTGCACAGTCTTATGCAATGCAATGCAATTAACAGCTCAGCTCAGACTGCAGTGTGTGTATGTCAGATATGCACTTTTTAGACCAGGGGTGTCAAATTCATTTTAGTTCAGGCGCCACATTAAGCCTAATTTGATCTGAAGTGGGCTGGACCAGTGGAGTAGTAACATAATAATATATAAATAATGTCAACTCCAAATTTTCCTCTATGTTTTAGAGTGAAATAAATAAAATTATACGATAAAAATGTTTACATCTACCAAGTATCCTTTAAAAAGCATGTGAATAACATCAACAAACTGAAATTTCCTAAGAAAACTAAGTGAAATTTTAACAATATTGTGTTTCAGTTTATAATTTCTACATGTAAATTACAGTTTACAGATCACAGTGGATCTACAAATACACAAAACATTTAATAACAGGCAAAATATTGGTAACTTTGCACTTCAAATGTTCATTTTTGTTCAGGTTATTCACATTTTTTAGAGTAAATACACTAAAATGACATGAAAATTGACATTTACAAAGAGAAAAATGTGGAGTTGTCTGTATTTATAGGTTATTATGATTAGGGATGGGAATCGAGAACCGGTTCTTTTTGAGAACCGGTTCCCAGTAGCTCGATTCCTTGGAATCGTTTGCCTGCCTGCTTAACGATTCTGCTTATTGTCACATGTATGCTGCATTATTTTGGTCAGAACGTAGCCAACATGGTGTTGAGGCAGAAACGGTCTAAACAGACGACACCAGGTCCACCTACTTGTAACACTGTCAAAGCTTCCATGTCTTCAAAAGGGTGGAATCCCTCCAATATCCTCAAACATTTGTCCACAGCATGTGAATCATTTACAGGAATGTCACGTATTTGATACTCTACTGAGTGGCGCTTGTGAATGTAGCGGCAGAGTGAACGCCAGGCCAGTTCCGGTTCTGGTGTGGGCAACAAACGTCGTAACTCCTCAAATACAAGTTTCCGAAGGGAAGAAGGGAAAGGAAATGAGGTGCACAACAACGGGAGACAAGCCGAGTCGAACCGGTTCCACGTAGTAGAAATGCGGCAATAGAGGAATTAGTAAAACGTCTTTAGTTTCACTTTCACTGTACACCCCCCTGAACTGGCCCAGCGTCATCTGTTATTATTATTTGTACATACTGTATATGTTATATTTTCTGTGCAGAGATGGAAATATAAAAGACAGTTAATGCAAACACACCCGTTTGTACTCTTTTATTCCCTCACCCAATAAGAATCGATAAGGAATTGGATCGATAAGCAATATCGATAATGGAATCGGAATCGTTAAATTCTTACCAATTCCCATCCCTAATTATGATAGTATTTTACTGATCCAACCCATTTGAGAATAAACCGGTGGAAAGTGGAACCTGAACTAAAATGATTAATATTTTCACAGTAATTTTTGCATTTCACAAATTCATGCCATTTGGAGGGCCAGATTCGGCTTCCGGGCCACATGTTTGAGACGATGTAGTGTCGATACCTTGTTCCAGATTTCAGGCTGTGGGATGATTCATTCACTGTGTAGGTAAACATGATGCAAGATGGCTTTTATTAGCCAACTCAATGCCATGTAATGCAGCGCAATACACCTCATTACAACTTCCCTGAACAACCCTGCAAAACATAACCTTCATTTATTTTAGCCATCATCCTGTCATCTGTACAGTAAACTAAATAAAAACAAAATGTGCAAACTTCAGGATTAGATTCATCATAAAGTGTTCGTGCTCATATATAAGAAGCTAGAATATACCAATAAGAAACCGACAATTCTCACTTCACTTACTATAGTAACAAATGTCACAAGAAAAGTAGATTCAAACTTAAATATTATTATATAAATTTTTTCACAAAAATGAAGTTAAATGTCACATGTTGTTAAGCTCTGATTGACTAAGTTTGTAGTACATTTTATTCATTGATTTAAAACAATAAACAATATAAGCAATGAATATAAGGTAAACAAAATACGTAAATAGGTCAACCTAAATCACCCGTAGGTGTGAATGTGAGAGTGAATGGTTTGTTGGTTTAACAAAGTCCTAATGACCTCACATATGCATTTCTCAGTTTCTGTATTGAGATCCAATCTGGATATATGTGAAGTATGTACAGCAGTGGGAAAAAAAATACTTTATATAAACCAAAGTGGTCATATTTAGTGAGACCTCCCTTTGTACTTATCATGTTTTTAACCCTTTTATTCAGACAATATAAGATTTATTGAACTAATTTTCTGATGTTTTATACCAGGTTTCATTCAACACATGTCAGATGTTTCTAATCATCTGTGCTGCTTCTTGTCATGGGGTCAGAGGTCACACTAAATAATGACATAAACCTTTAGGACATGTTTAGTTGAGGTTTTTTTTTTGTGTGTCTTTTAAGTCTGTGCACATATTTAATGTCTTTTCTTGTTGTATCTAAAGAAAAGAGAATAAGAAATAAACATGTATGCTGATTCCAACCCTGCAAAAACATTAAAAACTAAAGATGGTGCAGAACTGAATATACAGTGTTCAGGTTTCCAACAGAACACGACTGAACCACTATCAGGAAGACAAACCTGTTTTTGTGAATTGGCATAGTAGCATAAAACATAACACTGTGATCCTCAGCTGTGATGGGACTTCCTTACAATTTTAGTTTGAAGTATCTGTTTGTTTTAGTCCCAGGTGCAGAGAAAACAACCTCATTCAGCCTCCCAGTCCTGTTTTTTTTTTCCTTGGCTCACCTTGTGTCACTCCTCTTGATTCTATGTTGGTCATAATATCAAGCGACAGGCCGGCTTTCCACTCTGAAGAGCTCATGTCCTTAAAACAGAGGACAAGGGAGGATGTGAGAGCCAGGGATAGAGCAGGAGGGGAATATAAAAAAATAATCAGAAAGACATGTAGATGGAAGGCTAGCTGATCAGGAGATGAGAGAAGGGAGGAGAAAATGTATATTTATATTAAAAATAAATAAATCAATGACGTCAGGCTTCCGCTGCCTTCATGGGCTCAGTTCAGAGGTCAGCTGTTCCAGTAACCTTTGTGATCAAAGTTTGATGTTAACTTTGCGTGACTTGTTTGCCTGTTCCGCTGTAGTGAAGACAGACATGGACAGAGAATAGAAAGAGAAAAAGCGAGGCAGAGAGTGTGGATTGTATTCCTGAAACTAGGCCAGTCACTGTCTAGAAATGTGGACTCATGTTCCCTTTTCGAAGCGTTCCCTGGAGGAGTTAGCCTGCCTCTGCCGTCTGCTCTGCTCTGCCAGTTCACTGTCTGCAGTGATGCCTTCACTGTCCTCACCACTTATTTGTTTTTATCTCACTCAGTTGTAACATAGTAAAACAAGGGTCTGATTTTTTACTCGGTTTAACATTCACTGTCTGAGATACGTTTTATAAATCAGCTGAGATAGGCCCAGCTATTTTAGGACATAATGAAGACTGTATACATTTGTATTTCATCACAGATATGTGTATTTTCTACAGAACACTCACTGTAAAAGGCAAGATGGAGGTTAATTAAAGATCTAAACACCCACTGGTGACCAAAAGCATGAACGGATCTCAAAGATTTAATAACCTTGAACTTTTTTAAGAGGCTGGGAGTGTATCTGTGTTCCCTAGGACCTGTGTTTCCAGTACCTATGTTCACCAGTACCTATGTACACCAGTACCTATGTTCCCCAGTACCTATGTTCCCCAATACCTATGTTCTCCAGTACCTATGTTCCCCAGTACCTATGTACACCAGTACCTATGTACACCAGTACCTATGTTCACCAGTACCTATGTTCACCAGTACTTATGTTCTGCAGTACCTATGTTCTCCAATGCCTATGTCCCCCCGTACCTATGTTCCCCAGTGCCTATGTTCTGCAGTACCTATGTTTTCCAGTACCTATGTTCCCTGGTACCTATGTAAGGTAACCCTAACTTTAACTGTTGGTGAAACTAGTGGAACTCCACTGCCTGCAATTATGGTTTGTGGGCCTTCACCCTTACATACGGAACTGCGTTCCTATCATGTATGTTGGACTGGGGAACATAGGTAGAGGGGAACATAGGTACCGGAGAACTGTTATAATGCTAACAGGAGCTCTGTTATGCTAACTAGCTGGGTGTTGTATTTGAGTACAGGTGAGCTTAAGAGCTGGAAAAAATTCAATGAATGGGAGTTGTGAATGTGACAGTTAAAGTGTGACAGTGTGTCAGTTACAGCCGACACAGTACACAGACACAGACAGACAGCACCCACCTGTCACTCACAGCAGCCACGCCCCTTCATTATATACAACTTAATTCACCTCCACCACAAAAATGCAGGTGTTGAGACTGAAAACTGCTGTAAAGGTGGAAATCCATGGGCATGGACTTACCGTTCAGAACCAGCTTCAACTGCAGTTTTTAATTCTTCGACTGTGGCTTTAACGTTGTTTTCATTTAGAGCAAGAAGGAGAGCAGGTAAGTGTGGAAGAGTGGGTCAAAGAAAGCATGAGGAATGAAATGAGTGGCAGAGTGAAGGAAAGAGAGTCTTTGGAGCAAAGTCTGATCCAGTAAAAGGTCTTGTGAATAGACATGCTGACCATTAAAACTCCACAGAGGTTACATGAGGACTTAGTCAGATATTTAGAGCATGTCCAGTTGGCAATGGAACAAGGATGATGGGACAGGGTGAGAGAGAGAGAGAGAGAGAGAGAGAGAGAGAGAGAGAGAGAGAGAGAGAGAGAGAGAAAGGGAGAGGGAGAGAGAAAGAGAGAGAGAGAGAGAGAGAGAGAGGGAGAGAGAGAGAGAGAGAGAGAGAGAGAAAGAGAGAGGGAGAGGGAGAGAGAAAGAGAGAGAGAGAGAGAGAGACCGTGTGGACAACAGGTTTGTTCATTTGTTAATCCCCTGAAGCCCCATCGGTTCAACCCCTGCACCCCCTGATCTGTTCATCCCAATCTTTCGCTCCAGTAAAAAGACCCCCTCCCCACCAGCCCTCCCACCCACCACCCCCTGTCCCTCCACCCCACACACACTATGATAAGATTTCCCTGGAGAAGAGTCAGATGGTACTCATTCCACCCCCTCCTCTCTTTTTTTCTTCCTTTCCTCCTGTTTTCAGCTGCAGCCCTCCACCTCTCTGTCGCTCAGTCCTTCGCTCTTCCATTCTTGCCCTCATATCACTCATTCCTGTGGCATTGATGTGTGAAGAGCATTGGGGGAGAAATTTCCACCAAGGGGCCTCTTAAGTATTCAAGGTCACCACTTGACAAAGCGTGCGCTGCAGCGCGTGGAGTGTTTCACAAGGCATGTGATGTTTTGTAATATTTGATGTGCTTCCCTGCAAATCTGATAGCGTGTGATACTGTGTGTGATAGTATCTGTGTGTGTGAGGGTGCAGTTTGTGAAACAGGATGACCTGTGGACTGGGTGTGTCCCAGCAATGAGACTGTTTACACTCTTCTACATGATCTGTTCCCATATCATTACCCTTTCTTCAGACTTGCTTTGCTCATAGGGGTTTAGTTGGTGTTTACTTAGTTTATTAAAGCAGCATGTTATCACACTACGCTGATGATGGGTGTATCTTTGTATCTCTGAGATCTTAACTTAACAGGAACTGAGACATGTTCTTAAGCTTTGCAACTGCTCATCTTTTGTAGCATAATACTATTTAGAGGATGTGTCTGTACCAGGGGTAAGAAACCTGTGGCTCCTGGGCCACATTGGGCTCTTGGGCCCTTTTCAAATGGTTCAAACCATTTTTATTCATTTATTGTTTGTACATGTTTTGTTATAATTGTTGCAACAATAAAATCATTCTTAGGTCATGCAGTTAAAAAAATGACAACACTCCAAATGAACCTAAAAATAGAAGAAGTAGTAGTAGTAAAAAAAACAATTTTACAGGCAGACAGACAGACAGACAGACAGACAGACAGACAGACAGACAGCCCTGGTGTCTTTGTAACCTGAGTAGAAATATCCAAATTATACAGACATGTAACACACAAGTGAATGGATTTAGATAGATAGATAGATAGATAGATAGATAGATAGATAGATAGATAGATAGATAGATAGATAGATAGATAGATAGATAGATAGATAGATAGATAGATAGATAGATAGATAGATAGATAGATTACAATAAACTGTAATGTTCAAAGTTAAATGGACTTTTTCAGTAACATGGACAGTAAACTGCACAGTGAAAATAGGTTTAAGCATCAGACACTGAAGTTATTCATTACAAATACCAGGCAATTTTTTTGTGTAATTTTGTAACTCTGTCTTCATAGTTCTGTAAATGCACCAAAACTTTTACTTATTCTTGACATATTCCATACCAACTAATCCTAAAGAGCCTCTTAAAGAGTCACCGCTCTGAGGTAAAACATATAAGGATATCTTTTGGCTCCAGTTTCCTTTTTTTTTGTTTTTCTATTTCTGTGATAAAATGGCTCTTTAGACAGAGAATGTGACCGACCCATGGTCTAAACTAACAGATATGTTACAGTGGTTGAATGTAGAATGTAACCAGTACATTTAAGTACAAATATGAGGAACATATTCTTCATATTGTGCTACTTCATACTTCATCTCCACTACATCTAAGAGGCAAATATTGTATTACATTTGAGTGGCAGATTAAAGTACTTTTCAGATGGAAGTGTTTCTCTATTTTGCTGTCCAGTAAAAACCACATATGTTCAAATGTGTTAATTTTAACCTGAGTACAGTCACGAGTTCAGAAAATTCTCCTAACTCTTATGATAAATAAACTATTAAAAACAATCTCAGATTAAAAGCAAAATGCATAGTCACAAAGCCGTAACCAGGCCTGTTTTTTTGCAGCTCATGAAAATCAGACTGAAGACATTTATGGTTCTCACAAGACAGGGACACTACGATCTGATCGAATATGATGCTGTTGATTAAACTACAGACAGTAATGCAAAGTAGATCAAATCTTATATATTATGCACGGCATTAAATGAAACAAACGCATTAATGCATGAGTGGAATTAAAAAAGTGTCGTAAATAATAGTAAAAGCTGCACAGTAAACACTTTCACCTTCCATACTTTACTTTAGCATTGACTTTTTAGGGTAAATTATAAAGTAAAAGTTCTTCCACTGCTGCACATAAGTTACACAAGATAAACTTACGTCCCACAGGCATGATATCTGCACAAATAATTTCCAATGCTTGTCTCAGAGTCAGTAAAGTAAGATAAGGCTCTGTGGAGTATGGTGAGATATCAGAACAGGACAGGGCTGATCTAATCACACAGAGTCCTTGTTTCTCTTCATCTTTACAAAAGAGGCAAAGATTGCAAAGTTAGCAGGATGCATAATGTCTCAATACCCACATTTATGGGAAGTACACAGTAGTTAAACAATAAAAACACTCCAAAAAGCAGCCCTCATTTGACAGTATGTAATCCTCACGCGCTCTTTGTGGGTCGAAATAATAAGAATGCATTTGTGATCTCATAGTTTACAGTCTCATTAAGCATCTACAAAAATCTGGAAGAAAATAAACATCTGTAACTATAATAAAAGCGTGTCCAAAAACTGTTCATTCTGTTTAGATGTTTCACAGACTATGCATGCAGATCAGGTTTTGTTTAAGTCTCATTAAATAGTGACATTAGTCACAATATTAGCTACTGGAGTTGGACCAGGTCAGCGAAATGTGTATTTAATTAGACAGCTGTACATATAATAATAATTTAAAAAACCCACTGTAATAATGTACAAATATGTCAGTTACAAATAATGTGTAGCTTAACATTGCTGTTTTTATCTCCGCCAAGTGTAACGGCAGAGGTTATGTTTTCACTGGGGTTTGTCTGTCTGTCTGTCTGTTTGTCTGTTAGCAAGATAACTCAAAAAATTATGGATGGATTTCCATGAAATTCTTAGGGAATGTTGATACTGGCACAAGGAACAAATGTTTACATTTTGGTGCTGATGGGGGGTGGGGGGTGGATTTTGATGAAATTTTCAGGAAATGTTGATATTGGCACAAGGAACAAATGATTTAATTTTGGCGGTGATGGGGGGTGGGGGGGTACTGATGTGCTTTTCACTAAATCAACAAATATCAATTACAACTAGAAAAGCACTCGGAGAACGCAGACCTCAGCCGCCCCCCCCCCCCCCCCCCCCCCCCATCACCACCAAACTGTACTCATTTGTTCCTTGTGCCAGTATCAACATTTCCTGAAAATTTCATCCAAATCTGTCCATAACATTTTGAGCTATCTTGCTAACAGACAGACAAACAAACAAATGAACAGACAGACAGACGGACGGATGGACAGACAGACAGACAAATCCCAATGAAAACATAACATCCGCCTTTCCTTGGTGGAGGTAATAATCAAATTATCTGAACTACTAATGGTACAACTATTGAAAGAGTGTCTGAATACAAGTATCTTGGGATTTGGATCCATGACAAAATTACATTTAAATATCATCTATCTAATCTAGTAACTAAACTGAGACAAAAGGTGGTCTTTTTTTATAGAAACAAATCATCCTTTCCTCTTCATTGCAGGAAGAAACTTGTTGAGGCTACTTTTTTGTCAGTTTTGGATTATGGGGACATTTTATCCAGGCATGCACCAGCTGCAACCCTACATTCCCTTGACCCTGTTTATCATTCAGCCCTAAGATTTATTACAAGTGACAGCTACTACACACACTATTGCGACCTTTATTTTAAAGTTGAATAGCCTTCTCTATCCAACAGGTGTGACAGACATTGGATTTTATTTGTCTTTAAAGTCCTCACTGCTCTTTTACCATCTTATATTAATTTTTCAGAATCTTTTAATGCAAGTCAATATCACACTCACTCAAAGGACTGGCTCACATTGCAGATTCCTTCAGTGTAAATTTGAAAAGTCCAGTTTTTCTTCCTGGTTATTTGTTTATTCTTTATTGAGGATCCCCATTAGCCGATGCACAAACGCCAGGCTAGACTTCCTGGGGTCCTCTAAAAAATAATAATAATAATAAAAAAAGTGTATGATGCAAAATCACAATACACACATCTAGTTACAGTAAAAAGAAAGGAGAGGAAGAAAAGAAGAGAGAGAAAAAATGGTAACGTAAAAAGACCAGTAACTCTCAAGCCTGAATAGGGACTTCACATGTTTTCTAAATGCTTTCTTACTTGAAATGTTTCTAATATTTTAAAGGAAGAGTGTTCCATGAAGAAATAGTTCTATATACACCAGCGCTTTTCATTGAATTAGTTTTGCTAATGTGCACCTGCAACCTGGAACATTCCCCAAAACCGTCTGAAACTTATCACATTTTTAATCATTAGGACAATTTAAATCCTTAATCACTTCCTATTTTACCTCCAGTTGCTTCTGTTTTTAAGTAGATTTCATTGTTTTTAGTTCATCTTTATCACTTTTACTTTTTGGTACTTCTGATATGGCATTGTATCTTTCAAATATTTTGTTTAAAATCCATAATTCCATCTTATTTTACCTCCAGCTGCTCCAGTTTTTAAGTAGACTTCTCTGTTTTTAATTCATCTTTTTCATTTCATCTTTGTTTTGTCTTGGCTATATTGAAAATGAGGTCGCATCCTCAAAATATCTCAGAGTTTAAATAAAGGTTATGAAATGAAGTGAAATGTAGTAAAAATATGATTTGTGAATTATTTTCATTATTAAAATTGAAGACAAATGTTCTGCAGAAGATGTTTTTGATTAAGATTATGTAAAAGATGCAACAAGACAAAAATGACAGATGAAGACACACCAAGACAAAGTCATGAAAAGACCAAAGTGACATAAAACACTAAACAAGAACAAGAAGTTGTAAAATGTAATGAATCATGTCACAGACATAACAGGACAACAATCTGAAAGACAACGATGATGTAAAAAGATTAGAGAAAAGTAGAAGACACAACAAAATGAGAATGGCGTAAACAATGTAACAAGATGAAAACAACAAAAAAGACACAACAAGACATGATGTGAAAGGTTTAACGAGACTAAAAACATTAAAGAACAAAGTAAAATATGCAAAAAGATGACAACGTAAAAGACAAGAGGCAACAAGAAGAAAATTATGTAAAAGATGTAAAAATGTAACAGACAAAAGCAACGTAAACAATGTATAAAGATAAAACAACATAAAAAGAATAAGTAGGAAATGTTGTGAAAGATGCAATAAGATGTAAATGATGCTATAGTAACAATATAAGAGATATAACAAAACATAAAATGAGATTAAACTTAAAGATATAACAAGATGAAAATGACGTAAAAGATGCAATGCACAACAGATTGAACCAATCTGTAAAAGAACAAACAATGTCAAGGATGTGAAAAAATGACAGTGATGTAAAAGACGGATCAACATAGAACAAGATGCAACAAGAACAAAATGATGTAAAACATGTAACAAGGCAAAAATTAAAAAGACAAAAATGATGTAATAACATGAAAACAATGTTAAAAGCACAACAAAACAATCATGATGTAAAAGGTGTAACATGACAAAAGCAACGTAAAAGATGTATAAAGAATTAAAATGACAAAAATAACCTGAGAGACTTGTTTTAACAGAAGAACAGGAAGTGAAATGGAGATCTATAGCAATTCAATAATAATATGTTCGTAGGTTTATGGCCTGAGGAGACTGAATTTTTCATTTGGATCTCGAGCTGAAAGTTTGGGACAGTGAAAACAACCACAGATTACTTTTTAACCCTATAACGCTAATCGTATCATATTTGATACATGAGTTCTGAAGCCCTCTATGTGATGAGTGTGATATTTTTTTTCTTGAAAAACCAGATGTACACAATTAGATACATGCAATACATGGATAATCCACCAGAGGGAGGAATTCGTTCAACAGAGGCCTTTCCAGTGACATTTCAAGATTGACATTAATGAGGAAGGAGGCAGAACTTTGCCCATTTTGAAAAGGAATTACCAATTTGTTGGACATGTTTTTGTTATATTATGTTTTGGTTTGCTTAGAAATAATAATATTTGAACATTGAGACCCAATGTATCAAATTTGATACAAAACTGAAACTCATACATGGAAATTGATATTTGAAAAAAAAAAAAAAAAGTTTTGGTTGTTCAGAAGGACCATTAAAGGCTCCAGTTTCAAAGAACTGGTATTTTCTGTCAATAATTTAATGGTTCAGGCTTAAATAGGGTCAAATACACCCAATTCAGAACCCACTGTCAGAAAGTTTAACAAAACCAAAGCAGCAACATTTGGCGTGTGGACTGAAACTTCATTCCTAACACATTTCATTGTATATTTCCTATTATATAGATCAGACCCTGAAAGTTAGAAGCCCAACGTGTATTAAAGTTTCCAGCGAGTTTGACTTTTATCTCGACCATTCTCCTCCTTTACCGAGTCGTATCGGAAGCCAAAGATAATACGATGCAGTGAAAACATCTACTATCCATCACATGTGAAGGAAGTGATAGAAGACTCACTCATACTTATTTCGACACACATTGTGAATGACAGTGATGTACGGTCCGCAGCCATCAGCCAAGCTAACATTGATCAGGACTGGCTGCCAGCGCACCGCCAAATCAATCATGTCCATTGATCCAACACCAAAGGAAGAACGTGTGTGTATATTGGAGAATGTTTGTTGTTGCGGGCTATAAAGAATATGATATTACTGTAAGGGTCAAATTAGAGGAAAATCAATGCTGATTTACAAGGTTGTAAAGTTGTAGTGGAGAATCCAAGAGAAAAAAAAAAATACAGACAAAAGGGGTTTCTCACTTACTCAGGGAAAAACTGTAAATTCTACAAGACCTTCAGTGGGAAAGGTATTGTTGACACACACATTTACTCAAGGTTAAGGCAAGGACGCAGTAGGATAGAGCAGTGATTCTCAACTGGTGGATTGTGACCCAAAAGTGAGTTCGCAAACCTGTTTTCAGTGGGTTATGGGCTTTTGTCTGGGCAAAAAATACTGTTAACAAGTGGTGACAGGCACAACAAACCCCGCCCCTTGCACATACAGTATTTCACCTATTACAAGTAAAAAACCTTACAAAATTTGAACTTTGACCTACCTTTCCCAAAATATAATGACATCTATTCTGGTTCACTGGCAATCTATAAACCCAATTTGCTATGAACTGAACCAATAACTTTGCTGCCAAAGTGTCAACAAACAAAGACACCAAAAAAACCCCCGAACCGAACCAAAAACAATACCCCTCTCCTCCCCTTTGGGGGGCAGGGCAATAAACCAATCCTGTGCTCTATTTTATGGAGCTGACTGCTGCTCTTTTACACTCCCCAACAGTAGATGGCGGTAATGCGCTGTAATGCTAATTAACTCTATACATTTCACAGCATAAAAAAAGTTCCAAAAGTTTCTGTAGAGGGAATGCACATACGTCACTTTCCCCCTAGGCCACGCCCCTCTAAGTCAGACTGAGTGGCAAAAACAAACCAGCTCTACATGGCGGAGCATAGCAGTAACTACAGTGAAACCAGGAAAAATGTGGAATATAACATGAAACTAGAAGCACTCAGAGAGCGCAGACCTCCGCCAAGGCTGATCAGTGGCCCCCCCCGTGGGCCCCCCCACCCCCGATCACCACCAAAATTTAATCATTTCTTCCTCATCCCATTTCCAACAAACCCTGAAAATTTCATCCAAATCTGTCCATAACTTTTTGAGTTATGTTGCACACTAACGGACAGACAAACAAACAAACAAACAAACAGACAGACAGACAGACAAACAAACAAACCCTGGCAAAAACATAACCTCCTTGGCGGAGGTAATTAAAGACAGTTGGACTGGACATGGATCCATACAAGCTACCAAACAACAAGTGGTCTACCAACATTGATCTGTGGACAGAAATCACGTATCCTGACATTTATATGAACCTGATTTCAACACCGAGAAAATCCACAATGCAAAGCCTGAAAGCATACAAAAGCCAAAGAGTTGTTGACATCCTGGTCATGGTTAATTAGAGGATTAGAGCTGGTGAGTGCTTTGATTCAACATACTATTGTTTTGGAGGTTTTCTGTCAGTGCAGACGTATTTTCTTGGCGGCGATTTCCAAGGCAAAGGCCCAGCAGTAGTGTTCACAGTTCACTACTGATTTACTGGAGTTGAACCCTTAGTATTGACCCAAGTGAGCAGATGATCTACTGGTACTGTGGAGATTTAAGTAGAGTTAACATCAAATACTTGATACAACACAGCTACAACAGCTTTGTGCTAGAGTACCCCCTTATTTGTAAAACTAGGTTAGCCTCAGTTTAAGCTAGTTTACAAATCATGTAGAGCACAAGGTTCAGAATCACACAACTGAAGACAAAAACGTTTCAGTTATGAAATATAGAACTAAATGACAGATGCTAACATTAAGAGCTTTACTAAGAAGTAACGTTAGCCAAAATGATATGTAATTTAAGGTATGATTTTACACAAGAATACAGCATAAATTAACATTACCTGACACGAATCCAGGTTCCGTTGCCTGGATTCCAGTTATTTCTACGAATTGCAGCGATCCATCTGCTTCTTCTGTCTTTGGCTTTAGGTCGCCACTAAAACGATAGCTCTGAGTGCTTTTTAAACCTATTTGTGCGATCAATGGCGCAACAGCTCTGCCCCATTTTTTAGATTGTTCTAAAGTTTTTGCAGTACTCAATCCAAAGCCGCTACTCATCTCTCTCTTTCTGCCACTGAGTGGACGGAACCGAGGTGACTTCTGCTAGCGGTGATGTCACGTGCATACCCTCTATTCATATCCTGGTGAAACTCAGGTATAACAACAACTACATCAGATACGGTTTTACCTACACTGAGGACAAAAACCTCAGTGTGGTTAATGTTCAAATAAGTGACTGAATACACATTTAAGTTTAAGATGAGTGAACAGTTTTAGTTTTGGTTAAAACATACCCAATTTAGTGTTAAAGGGAATATTATCATATTTACCATCACCACCTGCTGGTCAGTTTGGATTATTATTAAACCTGTTACCTCTGCCAAGGAACAGTGGAGGTTATGTTTTCATTGGGGTTTGTTTGTCTGTTAGCAAGATAACTCAGAAAGTTATGGACAGATTTGGATGAACTTTACAGAAAATGCTGATACTGGCACAAGGAACAAATAATTAAATTTTGGTGGTGATCGGAGTGTGTGTGTGTGTGTGTGTGGGGGGGGGGGGGCTGATCTGCCTTGGCGGAGTTTTCTCTGTTGTCATACTGTGATATTCTGTATTATCTCAGGTTTAACCCATAAAGACCCAGTGCTACTTTTGTGTCAGTTTCCAAATGATTTTTTCTCTCCATTTAACCTTTCTTAGGTGATTTATCACCATTCATTGTAATATTATCCTCTGTATTTTGTGTTTTTTTTTTGGAGTTTTTTTTTTTGGTGAAAATAATGTATTTTCCTATATTTAATTCACTGATCACGTAGCAGTTAATAAAAGCTCAGATTAAAGTTGAGGGTTATATCAGAAATAGAGAAAACTGAAGAAAAAGTACATTTTTCAACAAAGATATTAGTAAGTGAACGTAAAAACAAGTGTGTCATTGATCCAACTCCATGGTTTTTACTGGTGAATCAATGTTGTAGAAGATGACTGTGTTTCCACATTCACTATGGAGCCTCTGAACGTCCAAATGGGTCATATCTGATGGCCATGAAAAGATGACAAACAGCATTTTACACCAGTTATTTACATGGATTGATAGGATTAGTGGATCAACAGGTATTAAACAGTTCAGATCAGTAGATGGTTTTGGACACTGGTAGCTGTATGGGTCTGCATGGATTGAAACACACTAATCTTTTTATGAAATCAATTTGAGAAGTTTAACTGTTTTAAATTTGGGTCATGACTTGTCATTGAGGGGTGATAGTGGGTCCTAAAGCCAGACCAGTTGAGATCCACTGGTATGGAGCACTAAAATATACACAAAACTTTAATACCTCTGAATACATCCTGTATCTGATGACCTCATTACTCTGTGGTCATCACATTAAAGCCACTGGGACAAGTCTCCGACACTTCGTCCACATGTGTCCAATATAAGACACGCCAGATCTATTGGTTTAGAGAAGATCAGATAAATAAAAGAGCAGTCAGACATCCCAAAGGCAAGTGTGAAGATTTTATTAGAATGAGTAGAGAAAAAAAGTTTTCTGTTCCTTGGCTGAGGAGTGTGAATACTGATCATATTGCCTCACACCCTTAAACAAAGATCAGAGAAGATAAAGAGGAAGGAGACAGACAGAGACACAGACAGAAAGAGTGGGAGAGACATGGCCCACAGACCTGTGTGTGTTTTCAGATTCTCCCTCAACACTTTCTATGCTGCCATTTTTTTTTTTCACAGTCTGCCACGGCAGAGCAGAAGATGTTTGACACAGACATGGCAATAAAAGGAAAGCGCTTAAAGAGAAATGAATGTTATGGTGGGAGGGTTGAAAGGAAGAAAGGGGAAAAGAGAGAGAGAGAGAGAGAGAGAGAGAGAGAGAGAGAGAGAGAGAGAGAGAGAGAGAGAGAGAGAGAGAGAGAAGAAAATACAAATGATGGCATGGTGGTGGAATGAAGCATTCTTCTGTTGGTCTTATCTTAGATAGGAGACTAATGCAGAGTGAGTATCACACTGAGACCAAAACATAAAAATCAGATGTAGGGAAAGAGAAGGAGCAAAGAGAAACCAATGTCAGACCAGCCCTTCAAATGAAACATCAATAGGAATAGGCTGTCGTTATGGTTTAAGAACAATGTCCTGCATTCTTCTCTTTTAACCCATAGAGACCCAGTGGTACTTTTATGACACTTCCCAAATAATTTTTTCTCTCTACTTAACCTTTCTTAAGTGATTCATCACCATTTATTCTAATTTTATCCTCTGTATTTTGCTTTTCTCCCAGTGAAAATCTAGTATTTTCATATATTTAATTCGCTGATCACGTAGCTGTTAATAAAAGCACAGATTAAAGTTAACGGTTATTACATCAGAAATAGATGAAACTCAAGAATAAGTGGATTTTCATTAAAGATATCATTAACTGAACAGAAACCAAGTGTCTCCATTCACTGTCATTTGTAAAACTCCATGGGTTTTACTGGTGAATCAATGTTGTAGAAGATGACGGTATTTCCACGGTAACTACGGAGCCTTTTAATATCCAAATGGGTCATATCTGATGACTATGAAATGATGACAAACTGCATTTTACACCAATTATTTACATGTATTGATAGGATTAGTGGATCAACAGGTATTAAACATTATAGATCAGTGGATGCTTTTGTTTGATGGTGGGTGTTTGGGTCTGTATCAGTTAACCACAAAACTCTAAGTACTTAACCTACACTCACATGCATGACTATCGGCATCATGCACAGGGGTGTACATGCACAGACAGACTTTTTTCTGAGAAAAAGAAAAAAAAAAGGCGTATTACACATGAAAGGATATGGGGCAGGGGTGGATGTGGTGGGGGCAGTGTAGGGTGGCTGTTCAGAGTGTGTGTCTTTTTATCAGGTGAAGGAGAAGCAGGGAGGGGTGGTGGTGGTGTAAGATTTATCTGCTGCCGTCGGAAAACTTTGACCCCGGGGTTGTAAATCTGTCAAAGGAGTCTAGCCAGCTCAACAGGAAACACGAAGAGGAAAGGGGGTTTGGGGTGGAGGGTATGTGGGGCAGTGGGAGTGGGGGGGGTGGGGGGGGCACACCCATCGGCTGAAGCATTTCAAAAGAGGCACATTTCAGTGTGTGTGTGTGTGTGTGTGTGTGTGTGAGGGCTGGTGGTGAGGGTCCCCTCCATGTTTACAGTCCTGAAACTGATCTCTCACAGCCAGCGAATCTCCCTCCAGCTTTACCCTACCCCCCATCAACCTACCCCCTTAAAGAAAAAAAAAAAAAAAAAAAAAAAAAATTAAGCACACACACACAGAAACTATGCAGGAAATTACTGTTTTGATATATGAATGTTTCCAATGTCTGTTTCTACTTGTAGTGTGTGTTATCTGAGATGCAGCTCCCACTGGTCACGATGAGCTTGTTTCGCTTTTCGATGAAACGCTGCTCGAATCAAGAATTAAGATCATGTTCCCATAAATGTGTGCAAATGACTGAAAACATGTCTTTTCTCTGTGTGTGGGCGGCTTCAGTCTGTGTTTAGACTCGATTGTGTATCACCTTTTACATTCTTTAATATTACTCATGATGTGTTTCAGACTCATCAGTATCGACTGATCACTGAATGACAATAAATTATTTCATTTAACCCATAACGACCCAGTGTGACATTTGTGTCAGTTCCCAAATGAATTTTTCTCTATGTTTAACCTTTAAGTGACTCATCAACATTTATTTAAATAGTATCCTCTGTATTTGTGGTTTTTCAGTGTAAATCATGTATTTTCCTATATTTAATTTACTGGTCATGTAGATGTTCGTTAAAAGTAAATTTAAAGGTTATAGTATCAGAAACAGAGAAAACTGAAGAAAAATGGTCTTTTTCAGCAAATATATCAATAACTGAACATAAACCAAGTGTCTGTCATTTATCAAGCTCCATGGGTTTTACTGGTGAATCAGTGTTGTAGAACAGGGATGTCAAACACATTTTAGTTCAGGGGCCACATATATAATAGGATAAGAACTTATAAATAATGTCGACTCCAAAGTTTTCTCCATGTTTTGAGTGAAAATATAAAATTCCGTAATGAAAATGTTTGCATCTATAAACCGTACTTGGACAAAATGTGAACAGCCTGAAAATTCTCAAGAAAAATGAGTGCAACTTTAACAATATTACACCTTAGTTTGTCATTTAAACATGTGCATTACAACTTACAGATCACAGTGGATCTACAAATACACAAAACATTTAGTAACAGGCAGAATATTGCTAAAATTCCACATACTTCTCTTAAGACATTTCAGGTTCTTCATATTTGTTCAGGTTATTCACATTTTTTATAAAAGGTTAGTCTGTAAATGTAAATATTTTTGTGTCGTTTTACTTATTTTTTTTTTTTTTTTTACACTAAAACAAAGAAGATAATTTGCGGTTTTCATTATTTATAGCTTATTATGATAGTATTTTACTGGTCTGATCCACTTTAGATTGAATTGACCTAAAATGATTTTTAACACCCTTGGTTGTTAATATCTTCAGTGTAATTTTTGCTTTTCATAAATTCATCCCATGTGTCAGATTGGACCCTTTGGTGGTCTGGTTTTGGCCGCATGTTTGACACCTGTGTTGTAGAAGATGACAGTGTTTCCATGTTCACTGTGGAGCCTCTGATCGTCAAAATGGGTCATATCTGATGACCGTGAAAAAAAGAAAAACTGAATTTATTCCACTTATTTACGTGTATTGATGGAATTAATGGATCAACAGATATGGTTTTGGTCGGTAGTGGATGTTTGGGTCTTTATGGGTTAGTAATACCTCAATGATATGGAGAATTTCTTGGTTGTTAAGACAGTATTTATGACTCATTAGTATTTTAGACTGATGCAGATGTTTGACAATAGAAACAGTAAGATTTTTTTTGAAAATGAAAACAGTTGTCTTATTAAATGAAAACACCACTTCAGTCAGCTGCTTAACCAGGCTGAGCCATGATACACAAATGTTTCATATGTCTTGTCCATTCACATCCAATAACCAGAAGGGCACAGAAGTAGGTTCTGTCAATTAAAACACCACTGCAGATAAAACTGCATCTCCTCAGGCAGAAATCATGTTTAGTGATTAAGTAAGTGACGTCTGTTCATATCATGCTGTTCCATTATAACATGATAGTCACAAGTATATGTTAGATGATCACATCCACAGGTCATCAGACTGAAGTATATTACAGATCTGATAATAAATGTATACATAAGACAGGGATAAAAATGTTCAGATATGATGCATATTAAGATAAGATAAGATACGATAAGATAAGATAAGATAAGATAAGATAGGATAGGATAGGATAGGTAAGGAAAGGTAAGGTAAGGTAAGGAAAGGAAAGGAAAGGAAAGGAAAGGAAAGGAAAGGTAAGGTAAGGTAAGATAAGATAAGATAAGATTAGATGAGGTAAAGTAAGGAAAGGAAAGGAAAGGACAGGACAGGAAAGGAAAGGAAAGGAAAGAGGATAGGGTAGGATAAGGTAAGGTAAGGTAGGGTAAGGTAAGATAGGATAGGATAGGATAGGATGGGATAGGACGGGATAGGACAGGATAGGATAGAATAGGATAGGATGGGATAGGACGGGATAGGACAGGATAGGACAGGATAGGATAGGATAGGATGGGATAGGATGGGATAGGACAGGATAGGACAGGATAGGACAGGATAGGATAGAATAGGATAGGATAGGATAGGATGGGATGGGATGGGATGGGATGGGATGGGATAGGGTAGGGTAGGGTAGGATAGGATAGGATGGGATGCGATGGGATGGGATAGGGTAGGATAGGATAGGATAGGATGGGATGGGATGGGATAGGATAGGATATGATATGATGGGATAGGACAGGACAGGATAGGATAGGATAGGATAGGATAGGATGGGATGGGATAGGGTAGGATAGGATGGGATGGGATAGGGTAGGATAGGATGGGATGAGATGAGATGGGATGGAATAGGGTAGGATAGGATGGGATAGGATAGGATAGGATAGGATGGGATGGGATGGGATAGGGTAGGGTAGGGTAGGATAGGATAGGATGGGATGCGATGGGATGGGATAGGGTAGGATAGGATAGGATAGGATAGGATGGGATGGGATGGGATAGGATAGGATAGGATGGGATGGGATGGGATGGGATGGGATGGGATGGGATAGGGTAGGATAGGATGGGATAGGATAGGATAGGATAGGATAGGACGGGATAGGATAGGATAAGGTAAGGTAAAATAAGATAAGATAAGTTAAGGGAAGGTGAGGCGAGATGAGATGAGATAAGATTTTGAATTAAAATTAAATATTATTTACATATTTACATTGTGTTTTTTATTATAATAGAGCTTTAATCAAAGTTGCCCTTCTTAAAGATTTGCTCTGAAATGTAAAAGTTGTGTGTGTGACCTCTACCAGTGAAGGTTCAGATTGCAACCAGCTGAATACCCACCATTCACCCAAATATGGAAGTCCCCTGTCAGAGCCAGTGTTGTGTTTTGTCTGGTCTGGGCTTTATGGTTAAGAAAGCAATATTAAGTCTGCTCCAAACATAATAGAGGACTGTAATGCACCTTAAGGCTGGATGCCTGGAAGTCTGTTTAGAGCTACAACAAACTGCTGATGCAACATGGAAGTGAAAAGAATTCTCAATTTCATGTGATTATACATTTCTAATTATGATTTATGATTTTCCATCTGTGATTAAATCCTCCTAATGCCCCTAAATCTTACACAATGCCCTCCTGCCAAGCTTCATGAAAGTCTACAGTGTTTGTAGAAGACTGCTGGAAAATCACCAACCAAACAAACAGTGATGACACTATAACCACCATGACAGACGAAATGAAGAGAGAGAGAGCAAGAGACGTACACCCAGGACACACTACCATGCATATTTAGCAAAAGGAACCTTTTTCTCCACATTTGTGCCTCTCATTCACACGTACAGAGCATTTTAGGTCAGCATGTATGCCTTCTAATGTGAATATTTTAACAAATCTAGTTTGTGTATATTGACGTAGACAGGGAAAATGAAGAAATAAGAAAACAATGTCATCACATCCTGATTTGCACATGCCTATTGTTGCATTGTGTGAGGGTCATGTACATAAAACCTCAAATATAGATCATATAAGTGTAAGTCAGTAGATCACAGTCAACATTTGGACTCAGTTGGACACATGTACTGGTTCTTTAATGTGAACACTTTTAAGTTAACTTCACTTGCGGCTGCTGTTCTGCCTCATCACAGACTAAAACCTCCACATCAGCTGCATCCAGTACTTTAACCCTTTATAGTTTGCTCATTGAAATACTCTGAAATTCAAAATTTCAACCTTAGTGTGTTATATGAGAACCAAACAAAACTTTATTACTTTTGTGAAATTTTTGAATTTTTTGTTTTTATTGTTATGTAGAAAATCAAAGTCAGTGAAGTTACTATATTTGGTTCCTTACTTTTAAGTGGCAAAAATAAATAAAAATCCAAGAAGTAAATATAAAAAAATACAAGAAAACCACATGTAAGGTGAAAGGAACATGCATTTTAGAACATTAGAACATCACTTTTAGAACATTAGACCAACATCAGTGCTGATCCAGACCCCTGTCCACATCCACATTAACCCTTTGAACATAATTCCTTACATTAGTACCATTACTTCATGGTACCTAACAAAGCAGGTACACTCACTGTTCATGCAGAGGTGGACCTTACAGACCCTGTAGACCACATTGGGCCTTAGATTGTTGACTCACCGTCCTCACTGTAACTGTTGCTGTCACTGTCTTGTAATGTATGCGGAAATGACCAAAAATAGTCACTTGCCTGATAAAGGGTTAACCTGAGTATAGAGTGTTACAGTGATCATAGTTTACAGTTAACACATATAGAGTGTTTGTGCGTCAGTGTTTGTTGTCATTTATTTGTTCTAGATATTTTTTTAAGCAAAAGCTGTGTGAACAGATAGGAGGAAAATACCCATATAGAAAAATATTTGCATTAGTGTAGACACTGTATTGTCCATTGGTGTGGAGTTTCAGTATCTGAGTATTGTTATATTCAGGGTATATTCAGGGGACAACCAACCAAGTGAAATAACAGGCAGGTTGTTACAGTTTTCTTACACCTGTATCCTACATTACTGGCACTAACGTTCACCTGAACTGAACTGTCGGCAGTCTCAGAATTGAAAATGTAAACGTGACAAATTCATGGGGCCCAGCATTTGTGTGTCCAGTGGATACAGGTTAGAAGTAGTGAAAATTTCATGTAAGATCCGCTGTATAATAGAGGAATAGAACCAGGAAGTTGGACATTGAAAGCACGTAAAATTTCACTTTTGTTTCATGCCAGCGTTAGTTATGTTAGTGTCAACACCCCCATGTACATAACTGCTGGCCCCCCCGGTCTGACAAAAAAACCTAAAAACATCCCCCCTCTGGTTTTTTTTGACAAATCGCTCCCTGGTTATATTATTGTATAGTTTTGTTTTTTCGACCATTTGCCTGTTTACATGGCCTTACAAATCTGATAATTGAGAGTAATCAGATAATTGTAATAAATGTATCTGACACATTTACACACACTTTGGAAATGTGATAATCAAAAAACCCTGGTTTAACATGTTTCAGTCCATCATCAGATTTCTTTGGGTGTATGGAGACCCAAAGACCAAAATGTATGTATCTTTGGTCTTATTTTTGGTCATAAGACTTGAATTTAATGTTATTTTCAGTCTTGTCTTGTTGAATATGATGACACATACAGTCTTAGTATTAGCCGTTCTGATACTGATACCGATTGGCCTGTATGAGATGCCTTGTTTGTAAGTCTTCTGTGTTCTGCACATCCTGACTACATCATTTCCATGGTTGTTTTTTTTTTGTTGTTGTTTTTTTTACACATGCACAGATGTAAAAGAACAAAATAAATAGATTATATGGGTATACGTGCACAAAGACATTGGAGTATTGGGGGGAAATCTAGGTGTGCTAATCCAATTTCTCATAATCAGATAACTGTGGTGATATGATAAAGAATATCAGATTAAGCTGTTTACACGATCACTTGAATAACCTGATATCTAACTAAACTGATTTTTAGCGTGCATGCAAACAGACTCAATGGAGCCTATTCATAAAGGAGCTCATGCGTTGACTTGTATGAGCAGTGGTGTATCTATAGTGCACATACACACACACACACGCACACACACACACACACACACACACACACACACACTCCTTCCTCTATGACTCCATCAAAAGGCTCACTCGACCCAACACCGTTCTGCTTCAGATAAGTGTGTCCTGTGCGTCCTGTACTGCGTGCCCGATCTGTGCCAGCGGGGCAGGGCAATTGGATACACTTTACCAGGGACCAAAAGCATCCATTACAGAGCCCTGGGAAACCCCGGCACCTTGGCACAGGGTGGCACGCTGTCACAGACTGCCCTGGGAACAGCTCAATTAGCCACCTGGCCCCTGCCTCCTGATCACAAGACGGAGCTTTACAGCCCATGGGCAGAGGTGCAATAGATCAAGAGGATGGAATGTTTTTTGGCAGCTGACTGCATACACAGGCTTAAGACAACACCTTCCTTTCTGTCTTTTTTTTTTTTTCTTTTACAAATCATCCATCTCTATGACTCCATGAATGCTGGTAGAAGGAATGAGATCATCCAAAAGCTATTGTTTACCACTAGAAGCCCAGACCTTTGCATTGCGTTGCTCTAACCTGAATCCCATGAGGAAAACAATGACAGGGTTGAACCATTGTGTCACTGAGTTCATTCACAAATTACTAAACGGACTGTTTTGACGCTACAGTATGAATATGTTGGACTGAATGTAAAAAGAGTTGTCTATATGCTAACAAACCTGGAGCCGGGGTGTGAGCGAGCACACATCTATTTCTGCATGTGCATATATAGTAAGTGTGTAAATGCCAAACTCAGAGGCCAAACAAGGGCATAGTGAGTCTGTGCTGCACGCAGACACCAAACACACACTCACACATGCTGTCGCTTACACACACAGTTCTCACATTACTGTGGGTGAAGGCTTTTTTTTTTCATGCTTTCGTTGAGTGAAAGAGAGAAAGAGAGGTGTGAAGCCTCAGTCACGCAATGTTGCTCTGTTGGGCTTGCCGTTGTGTGCATGTGTGTTTTGGGTGCTGTGGCGCTAAAAGTATACCAAATGAGGTATGTATGTTGAGGTTAGCTACAGAGTGTATCTCTTCCACCTTCACACAGGAAGTAATGGCTCCTGACACCGCCCTTCCACGCTCAAAAACAAATTTGCACCTTTGAAAAATCTCCTCCAAAATCTCCCGGCACTGGTTGTCTGCTCACATGTCTGCAAATATCATTAGCTCAATACAATGGACTCCAGGGAAAAACCCACTAACAAACTGCTCTTCCGGATCACCTGATAAAGAGCACGATAGCACAAGTTTATATTTATATACACGCATGCATTTGGGGACATGTGCATGTGCTGGCATGGAGGAGATACAGAGGGCATCAGAGGCCACATTTGGGGAACTTGTTGTGGTAACAGATACATGTGTGGTTTCATGGAAGGGGAAGTGAAAGCTGAAGGTGCAGCTGTTCATGTCTAGAAGGCCTCATCTATGCTAACAATCAGAGAAAGGAAGTGAGGAGCAGAGTTTACCCATGTGCCACATTTATCTGTAACACATGTGAGTCAAACTGTGCATATTAATGATGCATGCGTCTGCAGCCAAACTTCTGGGTTTTTTTAGCCCCTTTTGCTCCTATAAGATTCCTGCTGTAATAAATGCAATAAACACGCACAGAAAAAAAGGGCTAGATTGGATCTTTGATGTTGGAATTTTATAATATTTATGGAACTTGGCATGGATTTTTTTTGTTGTCATTGTCAAAGTCATCAAGAAATGACTTCTTTAAAACCTAGACTGGTCTTTTAATAGCATTTGTGTCATACCCGCAACAAGTCCTGCATATTTTTGGCAGTGAGTGAATATGTGACCAAGCCTAACCCTCGCCAGTTTCTATTACCACCCACGTTTTGCTGTTTTATGCTCCATCTCCTATTATCTCCACAACCTGTTATCGCATCTAAATGACACAAATATTCTTTACTTAATAAAACAAAGGTGTCAGTATATACGTTTTAGGGTTATGTGTTTGCTGATATGGATCATAATATTCATATGTATGTTTTCATCATTGTATAATCACATGAACATAAGAGTTACTGTGAATTACCCCCATGATTATTCATTACAGGGATATGAATGTTTTGATATTTATATCCACTCACCACTAGATGCCAGTAAATCATTGACAGCACACTTCTAAATTTCAAAAACTTTACTAGAGCTGTGATCCCTGCACTTTCTTCTTCACCCATTTTATTTTATCGATCTTATTTTATCAATTTGTTTACTGTCAGTGCTTATTTTATTACATCGTATACCTTATTGTATCTTATCTTATCTTACCTTATCTTATAATTTACAACCTTAAGTTAATTCTTAGAGACTTAGAACTATTTTTCTGAGCTAGTTATCAACATTTATTTGAAAATTACCCTGTGCATTTAGCATTTTTTTTGAGTGAAAATCAGGTTTGTCCATATATTTAATTTACTGACCATGTAGATGTTCATAAAAGTTCAAGAAGTTGTTATATAAAAACAGAGAAAACCGACAAAAAAACAGCTTTTACAACAAAATATATCTTTTTTTTGGTCAAAACTAGCATCTGCAACCACTGTCATTTATGTTTATGTTTATGTTTACGCATTTGGCAGACGCTTTTTTCCAAAGCGACTTACAGGGGAAAACCAATTAAATCACTCAATCAATCAAATTTTATTTATATAGCGCCAGATCACAAGAAAGTTATCTCTTGACATTTTATATATAGAGTTGGTCAAAACCAGACTCTAAGTCAATTCTACAGAAACCCAACAGAATCCTCCTGGAGCAAACACTTGTGACTGGTGACAGTGGCGAGGAAAAACTTCCCTTTAACAGCAGAAACCTGGAGCAGACCCAGACTCCTGGAGGATGGCCGTCTGCCTTGACCAGTTGGGGTTAAAGAGAGAGAGTAGAGAAGGGGAAAAAGAGAGAGCGATAGAGATAGGGACTGGGGGAGAGGGGGAGAAGGGGGGAGTAGGGGGAGACACATGGAGGCGGTTGAGGATAAGTGAGTGGTGATGATGAGGGCAGGGAAGAGGCCGGACCACCGCAGCAGGTCCAGAGATAATCGTGAAAGAATCTGTGGTTGTCCTGGGAAAAACCTTATTAGAATATTTAAAATGGAATGTTTGAAAGTGCTAGGACAGGAGGTGCTCTCGGAAGAGCTGGGTCTTCAGGAGCTTCTTGAAGATAGGCAGGGATGACTCTGTTCTTGTAGCACTTGGTAGAGCGTTCCACCAACGTGGAACGACCCATGAAAAGAGCCTGGATTGTCTTGTACAAGGTCTGGGGACCACCAGACTACGTTCCCCAGACGAGCGGAGTGGTCGTGGGGCGACATAAGCTTTTATTAGTGCACCTAAGTAGACAGGAGCAGACCCACGGAGAATTTTGTAGGCTAGGATTAAAGATTTGAATTTGATGCGGGCAGCTATGGGTAGCCAGTGTAACTCAATGAGTAAGGGGGTGACATGTGCCCTTTTAGGCTGATTGAAGACCAGACGCGCTGCTGCATTCTGGACCATCTGTAGTGGTTTGACAACACAAGCTGGGAGGCCCGTTAGAAGAGCATTGCAGTAGTCAAGACGGGAGATAACCATTGTCTGCACCAGGAGCTGGGTGGCCTGTTCGGTTAGGTATGACCTGATCTTTCTTAGGTTGAACAGAGTGAATCATTTATCAAACTACGAGGGTTTTATTAGTGACTGAGTGTTCAGATTCCATGTTCACTACAGATGGATCATATCTGAAGCCACTGAAAAGCTGAGAAAAGGCATTTTACGATAAATTATTTCAATGAATTGATAGGATTGTGGGTTCAAAAGTTAATAAACTTTTTGGATCAGTGAATGATTTTAATCACCAGCTGCTCTTTGTATCTTTGAGGGTTAATCACTAAACTACAGCGCTGAGAAATAATCCGCATATTGTCCTCTTTTCCATCTAAAACTTTTTCTAATTTTGAAATCTAGGTTTGATGGTGTGCTGTGCTCTGCCTCTGCGTGTTGGATTGTTTATCTATGCTATCCTAACATTACACGTGTTACTCTTATAAAAGGTCAAAGGTCAACCCACTTTGTTGTGTGGCTTAACCAAGGAGTAATGCTTCAGTTCTAAACAGGTCATCATTTGGTTCATGGTGCATTTAGATAACCTCCAGTGTCTGCATAATGTGGTAGTCATATCTATGAAGTTAAGATTTGTGGTTTGTGAGTTTCTATCTACAGCTCTACTCGTGCCAGCTTTAAATATCCAAATAAAGTCTAACTTCTGGATTGGCAAGTGAGTCAACGGAAGACATTTTTTTAAATATATAAATGTGTCACTCTTCTCTCTGTCTGCTCTGGTGACAACAGACACTCTGCCTCAACTCCCACAAGCAGAAGAACTGACATCTCACTTCAGTTTTGCTTTATTTTTTAATAATTTCAGACTGTCATGGTTTTTGTTTGTCCTTCTTAAATCAGTGTTCTGTAAACTTGCCACTGTGACGTCCTTGGTTCTGCATCACCCCATCATTGGAATGACAGGTTTCTGATGACACATTCCCATCCAGAGTCTGCTGTGGCTGTTTTTATGAAATCTTGTAAACCTCTGTTTGACTGCCTTTTTTTCTGGGACCAGTCAACAACTGTGCTTCATTGTCATAAAATGTCTGAGCGTAATCCTAAATATCAAATGATGAAAAGGAGTACATGCTGCAAATGTAATCACAGTATTATTTTGCTTTTAAATTTCAACCTGAGTAAAGTGATAGGACTGAGGCTTTTCTTTCCTTAAACAAGACATTTGTCCAGCTGGTCCAGCAGAGCATGTCCTCAGGTGATGGAGGACTGTGGCCTCTTCCACATACTGATGTGTGTATGATGGTAGAACCAGTGAAAAAAACAAACCACTTCAACTAGTTGAAGAAAGTGGAGGTGAAAGTTGTTTTTGGCTTGAACCCAAAAAATCCCCACACTTCACCTCCCCAACGTTCCTCTTCCCCATCTCACAGACTCCCACTCTAAGCCCTGAGCTCCAGTATGAAATCAACATTGGGCCTGCAGGAAATGAGAGATCTCCACAGGAGATAGAGGAGGGAGGGAAGGAGGAGGAGGAGGAGACAAAAGAAAAACAGCGGAAAGAAACATACATTTGACTTTTGGCATCCAAATGTCCACTCTTCTTGTCATGGTCGCTTTCCTCTTTCCTCGTCTGCTTGTCGTCCTATCTGTGTGTCCGTGAACATCTGCTTGCGGTGTGTGTTCGTGCATGCAGCTGTGGCAGCTCTCTGTAGCGAGCTTGAAGGACTTGCCTTATGAAAGGCTCGGGGCTTGTTGTTCTTTCCTGGCACTGTAATTCGCAGGCTAAGCCAAGAAAGTGGACAAGCAGTGAGCTATTTCAGTGGGGACTTGTTTTTGTTGTTCCACGCTCAAAGACAACATGACCTCGAGTGACCCCCTCAGCTACTCGCCGCTTGAACACAGTGAAGTGTTCAAGGTGTGGGAGGCAGATCACGGCACAGCCACACAGTGCACCCAACACAGACAAGTCTGCGCTTTAACTTTAATGTTCTACTTGAAAACATGATAATTCTGTGGTTCAACAAGAGAGGCTGCTTTCAGAGAGCCTGTCTCTGATGTACTGCACGGGCCAGGGGAGGATTTTGACTTTCAGCATGTACTCCTAAGTGTGCATAAACATGTGTGTATCTGTGTGCAGACACAGATAAGCGAGACAGACACTGAGACACACACTCATACACACAGAGGGGTGGGGTAGCAATGAGGGGCTCGGTTAATGGCTTTTAAATTTCCACTGAGTGAGTGACTTACAACTGTGGAGGAGCACAGCTGTTCCTGATTTGGGGAACAAAGAGGGGGGAACGGCAGCGATCTGAGAGACTGGACCGGGCTGCTCTCGTTTAATGGGCTGAAATCTCCCAGGAATGACACAGATGTGTGTTTTTGTGTGTATTTTTGTGGGTGTCCGCACTTGCCTATAAGTATCTGTGGTCATCCTTCATGTTCGTACTTCGCTGAGCATAATCTTGTATGTGTGCGCACATTTGCAAATGTTTGTGAATATGTGTGCCTGTGCGTGGGAGTGGGGTGTGGGGGGGCAACAGGATACGTCTGCAGCTACAGCCATAGATTATGGCTGCAGAGCAAGCGAGAGCAGACTTACAACTCTAAAGAGCTGAGCGATGGTGATGGTCAAGTCATTTGGGAATAAACCAGAGAGATGGAGGGAAGGGGAGGCTCAGAAGCTGGAGATTTAATGCAGGCAGAAGGAAAGGAGATGAAGAAAGAGAAGGAGAGAGGAGATTAAGGCCAGAGCTCATCTAAGCATGTCAATAAGAGTTGAAAAATCTAACATCAGCCAGGTGGAAAAAAATCCAACTTGCTTTGATCAAAGATTTTCCATCTCAGGCAGACAACAACACTGCACGTTTGAGCGCAGACTCACTTGAAAAGTCCATGCTTTTAGATGTCAGACTTTTTATAGTGGAGTTCCATCCCTTGAAATACTGCTTCCTGACCCCCACCCGCACAATCCCCCCACCTACGTACACACAAATACTCCACTTCTCCCCTCCGAGCAGTGCTTTGTTTCCTGCCATTGGTGAGCGCAGCCCTTTTCCTCAGAGGCCCCTCGCTGCACTGCAGCCTTGTAAAACATAGCAGGTCAGCGTCACATGACTGAGGTCTAGGACACGGAGGGCTGGGGCCGGCCCTCTGCCGCGCCAAGCAGGAGTTGGGTGTCAAAGTACACATGGGTGGGGCAGCGTAGAGGGAGACTGACGGTGAAAAAGGAATAGTGAGAGTGAACGACAGACATATGGAAAGAAGGGAAAGGAAAAGAACAAACAAATACAGCTCAGATATAAAGCAACAAAATGAACTCTTAATGTTTTTTAATGTTCAGTGATTTACATTTTTAATCTTTTTTTTTCTATATGAACTCAGAACAAACCATGACTTAAAATAATATAAAGAAATGACAACACTTGTTAACATTTACATAACATTTGTTACAGAATGAAAGTGACTGAAAGGCTCAGTACCTAACATTTGTGCATGCTTGTGTAATCTGTGTTGTGATGAGAGCTGCAAAAAACAGCTGAGTGCTCACAGGGTGTAATGTGCAGACTGCTATCATGGATGTCGGCCTTTGAAACAGTTGTCAGCTTAGAAAATCAGCTTGCAAAGTACAATAGATTCTAACAAAAAATCACAAAAACAAATAAACACAAGTTAATTTTGCACATTGATCCTTGCAGTTATAACACTGGAATGCACTTGTGTGTTCTTTGAGGTTAGTGGACTCCATTTTATAAGCAAACAGATAGAAATCAGTGCACGTGGTGTTATCAGGGACGATGCCAATGGACACAGTCACTAGCTTAGAAATGGCATCAGTTAACATCAAATAACAGCAAACAAAGAGTCCAATGTAAACTGTATGTGAGCACACAAGCATGTGCAAATCTTATATATTAAACCTTTAAAAGAAAATGAAGCACCAGTGTAAGGTTAAGAAGAGTTAAACATATTTAAGATGAAGATATAAAAAAACAAAAAACAACAGGTTGCATTTGGAATTTCGTTGAGCAATAAAGGTCTCCAGAGGAAACACTAATCTCAATTCTGTATTTTTTTTGTTATTGTCATTGGTCAGTGTTTTTTTTTTTGTGCCTGCTAGTAATGGAAAATGCAAAGCAAGATAAAACTGGAAAGACTGTTTTACATTCTATGGTTGGAACTTCAGTAAAATCTATGCTTAACAATGTATGTTTTGATATGCCTTGTAAATTTGACCAGTTTTAGAAACAGTAACAAGTTGGTAACTCGCTAAGGTTCCAGTTTGGGATGAGTTTTAGGTGAAGAAGTTAAGAAATGTTAGCGTTAGTTTTAGACAGGACAATAGGTGTGCAAATGATCCCACAGAGAAACAGGACAAATGTATACAGTTACAAAATGTTGAATAAATCAAAGTGTTTGGTCAGTTTTGCATGTCCATATCCAGTCACTGAAATAAACAGTTTTATTCTTTGTTACACACTGGTGACAAACCCATATTATACAAGCTCATTCTCACTAACTGGCATCTGGTCTCGAGCTCCTGGTGTCTGTTTTCAACACCTGGTGTAGCTTCCTTTTCCAACCTTAAGGTCAGGACCTAAAATGGGTCACAGAGCTTTTTTTTTTTATTGGGTCACCAACTGTCAGAGTAAGAATAATGCACTAAGCACAAATTTACTTTCCAAATTTTCTTCTTTAAAATTCCTAAAGAAGAAGAATTGAATAAAAATATTGACCTCAACAAAGTCATGATAAATTCAGAGGTGATGTAGATGAAAATGATATAAAAGATTAGATGGAAATGCTGTAAAAGACAAAAAGACATGAGACAAAATCAACAAAAATGTTACAAAAATACTATGAAAAATGCAATGAGATGAACAATACAGAAAGATAAAAATGATGTAAACAAAACACAAGATGCAAACAAAGCAAAAGAAAAATACAATATAAAAGACGCAACAACACTGAAACAGCATAAAAGACATAATTTGGTCAATTTTGATGTTTATCTGTAAAAGGATGAAAACCACAGCCCCATAGAATCAATATTCAATGTGCAACATCCCCGATGGAAGTCTGTGTGTTTCATGAGATAGAAAAAAATTGTGGACATGGGCTGGGCGGTGTAGTTTAGTGGGTAAAAACGCTAACAGTATTTGGTGGTAAAGGTGGACTTGGGGACATACAGGAACACTGTTTTATGCTTAGTGTCTTTATTTGCCTTCTCTCTATTTGTCCTACTTCAGCTCTTACCTGGACCATTTGACCAACCCTTACCCTGACCCTTTTCCTAACCCTAACTCACTTGTTTTTGTGCTGTCACAAGACCTTGATATGTTGCGGACAACCCTTTGTGTCCCAAAATCACACTCTTATTGTACCCAATGCACTGAAATGTGATGCAGTGAGAATGAGGACAGGATTTTTTCATGTTTTTCCAAAAATGTTCAAAGATAATGGTTTGTTTTAACACTTATTAGATCCTACTACTCCCAAACAGCTAGCAGAAACGAAATCTGCATAAAAATAAAAGCTTAGGAGGTTTATATACTTAATTCAATGTAGTTCTTGGTCCTAACAAATAAAGAAAGTAAGAGAGGGCGGAATGAAAGTTAGCAGCAAACAATAAATTCTCCTGAGAGGTTGAAACCACTAAAAGAATATTATTTCCATCCATCCATCCCTCCCCAAAAGAAACACCTCTCTCAGCGCTCATGTGTCACCTCCTCCCAAAAACAGTGTACCTTTCTCTTTTTTTTTTTTTTTTTTTCTACTCAGGTCTGAGATGCTCAGTCATCCATAGACTGATGTAGATGTGAATGAGCCTCCCACCCCTCTGTGCCTCCCCCTTCCCCTTCCTCCCCCTCCTGTTACACTGAGTGATCGGAGCTGACATACATATGGAACACACTCATCTTGGTAGCGCTCAAAAGAGAGGGGGAGGGGAGAACATGCAAATACAGAGCATGGACACAGGCGTACTACATGCACACTATCTACACATACAACATGCACCGTTTAAGAGGTTATACTTCTGCACATATACACTATTTTCTCTTTTTCTCATCGCAGGATACAGTTCTTATTCTTTAATCTGAGCTTCTTTTATTTCCCATTATGTGTTTCTTACCCAGCGTCCTTCTCTCGGCTGTTTTTGCACTAAGCTAAAGTGTGTCCCTAGAGAAATGTGTCCCCAGAGGTCTTTCTGTGGCTTTATAGGAGGCCTGTCACACTAATAGATTTCACCTTCTCTCTTTCTCCCTCTTTTAGCCTATTTCTCTTCTCCTAGAGGAGTATTATACTTTACACCACACACTACAGTATTATAGCTGAATTTAATGAGCAGACATAAATAAATGCCACTCTTTTTTCTCTATGCACATGCCCATGCAGATTTCTGTACTTTAAATTCAGCTTACTTTTCTCATAAAATCCTTATTTTGCAGGGAGCTGATTTGCAAATACAAACATACATTAGTTTGTGGACAACTGAAACTGACTATAAACAATACAGTAAACTTGTGGAAATGGGAAGAATAATACTTCTTTAAAACTTAGTGCAGTTCCTGTTTTTCTGCCAAAAACCAGTTTAGCAGTTTTCATTTTTAGCTTGACTACTTCAGTGGATTATAATGTTAGAAGAAGTGTGACCCATGGCTTATTAGTCTTCAGTAAATTATGGTAATTTATCTGTAGTCTATATTTCAAATACACATTCTCAGGGTTAATCCGATATGACTGCAGATACAGTAGTGTTAAGGTCTAAAGACACGCTGCCAAACATTTCACACACTCATGCATGTTGAAATGTCCCCTGAATTTACCTAACCTTACCTATCACCCCCTCCCTCCCCCTCCCGTCTTCCTCCTCCTTTCCCTTCGCTCTGTCTTCCTCATCCCACATGTCACATCACATTTCCTAGGCAGTCTCAGGAAAAGGGCAGAGGCCTTATGAATTGATGTGGGTCGCTTACAGGAGCATGGACAAGGACAAGCATTTGCACACACACATACACACACACACACACACACACACACACACACACACACACACACACGCACACAAAGGTGACACTCTGCACATATAATGTCCTTCAACTGTCACCTGCTGTCATCTGCAATGTGTTCATGCTGCTTCTGAGCTGCAGCTTTATGGGGTGCATTTCAAATATCTGTTTATTCATCTTTCCTGGGTGGACATTAAAAGGTACAATATTTAACATTCACTCAGGCTCAGGTGCTCACGTGATGTTTGTGTTGAAGTCTCTGATATGCTAGGACTCGGTAAGCTAACAGAGGCTAGTGTTGCCACTGTAGAGGAGCATAAGAGAGCCACTCAGTCATGGAAAAACTGACCCAATTCCTCTGTATAGAAATCAGTGTACAGGAGCTAATAGGCACAAATGACCAGTTCACAGCACAGACACTGACAGAAAAAAGTAGAACATAACAGCTGACCCCAGCAAGGCAGGTAGTCCTATTATCACACAACAACACCTTTCAATGCAAGAAATTCAACAGCCTTTACCTCCATCAGTGGACACTAACATTACTACACAGTGTTAGCTGAAACTGACTTAACAGTTTTATTGCTCAGTTTAACCCTTTCATGCATGAATTATGCAAACCTTAATCAAGATGTTTTTTCATGAGTGTTTTTATTCCTATTAAGGCATGAAAAAATAAATAAATAAATAAATAAATAAATAAACCTATTTTTCATGGAGTTACAAAAATGTCCACTCAGCTAAAGAAGCAAAGAAACATGTATTTACTGATATACTGCATGAAAATTATGAAATAAAAATATGTTTAATGCTGCTAACCTGATGTTTTCTCACATTTTAACATACCTGCATGGAGATACTATGCAAAAAAAACAAAAACAAAAAAAACAAACAAAAAAAACTTTTTGTTAAAAAAACAAAAACAAAAAACAGTTAATTGAGTGCAAATTTACAGTAATGGTATGAATTACAGTGTATGGGGTGATGCATAAGTGTATCCACTGTATTGGCTGATATGGAACTAAAACAACAAAATCCATAAATATACAAAAGAACAGCTTTGAACAGCTGTCCACTGTAGTGACCACTATGCATGAAAGGGTTAAAGCATATGTTAGAAAAGTAATGAGTGTGAAAGCTGTCAGAGTTAGTTCACAGAACACAAAACAGGCTCCAACACAAACTTCGTGCAAACAGTAAAAGACTGAATTTTAGATAATTAACCTTTAACTTAAGATATAATGTGTAACAGTGATGGCAGGTTGGGTGGAATCATTGTCTTTGCTGCGTGTAACTAGTGTTTTAATCTGTTATTGCTGTAGAAGAGAGGAGAAGAGGCTTTGAGGCACTCAGGTGCAAGCATACACATCATCAGTCTGTGGATTTTTGCAGAAAATTCCTACACAGAAATCAGCGATGTTGGGGAAAGCTGGGTAAACAGCTCATTTTTAATGTATGTTACCATCCATTTTCACATAGGAAATAAAAAAATTATGAATACAAGTACATTTCCTCACATGTTTTAAATGCTGTACCCTTAAAATCTATGCATGCACACTCATATACAAATCAAAAATGCACACACAAAAATGTCCTTGTCTTTGACACACTTACTCTGACAAAACTATGGCAACAATGCAGCGTTACACCACATCAGGCCCTCAGTGGTTTTGAGAGGGAAGCTCTCTGTACCAGACGATCGCCTCAGTGACCTAAAAACAAGCTGGGCAATGACGACACCTATTGGTGGATGCGAGACGTTGCTCTGCTGCAGAGAATATATGAGATGAATAACCAGTGATATTGAGCGCATTCATCATCCGGTGACAGTAAATTCACAGAAGAAAATTGACATTAGCTCATAAACATCTATCACAGGCCTGTGTATTCTGCAACACACATTTGAGTGTGGAATGCTCAGCAGATGCAATGGAGCAGAAGGGGGCTACATTATGATATTTTCTGTGTTTTATAATAGCAGTTCACAGTTTTTTCCAGCCCCTTCTCTCCATCATCTGCTTTCCTATAGTATTCCGTGACTCCCGTTACTCCTGATTTATCCCTATTCCCTGCAGCCTGCAAGGAGTCTTTTATATGTCCAGTTAAGCAATTCTCTCCTCTAATTGGTTAATGGAGGGCAGAGGGGTTTGGTGTAAAGGGAAATCCCAGGAGCCTCAGAGGCCTGCTTCATGCCCACTGGACTGGAAGGGAGCCAAAATGTAGTCTGGACCAGGCCTCCCCCCACGCCTCCACTGGACTGGAGAAGATCCAAGATGGATGCCTCCAGGGCTGCACAGCTCTGAAACTTATACTATTGCAGATTCAATCTGGAGGAGAGAGGGCTTGCATCACTGCTGCAATGCTACGGTTTGTAGTTTGCAAGTAAAGCTGTTCAGATAAAGTGACTGATGTTAGGTTAAATTTGCACATGATACCGTATTAAGACCTCCGCTTAGATGAAATTACTTTAGAACTCAAATATGACTTAATACTTTGTGACAGGAGGGAAAAAAAATCATCTTATATCAATAATGCATTAAAGCCTGATCCATTTTGCGTCACAAACATAAGCTCTCTGAGCAAATTTACAGGGTGGAATTGCAGCATCATATCAATCCGCCTGTCCTGCTCAGCACTTTGGAAACACGGTCTGTGGAAAAATGGAGCAATTTTTAGAGGCGGTGACTTGAAGCTCAGTGATCCACAATGCTTCTGCATGCAGACGTCTCCCTGAGGATACAGAAAAACACAGGATGGAGAGAGTGGGGAAGAGATGGAGAAGAAGGGGGAGAAAAGTACACTTAAGTCTAGGGAGGAGTGGAGGTGATAGAGCGAGAGAGAGAGTGATGCAGAAAGAAAATATAGACTGGGTGTTCAGTCTTAATATAGATTCTTCTGTATAAAAGGTCAAAGTGGTATGGGACTCTACTATTTTGCTATTATTTCTGTGGCCTGAGTCTTATTTTTTCTATCATCCCAGCCTCCCTTTGTTAAAGTCAAGCATTTCAATGGAGTGCACAATTAATACAGGACTATATGTGCATGCATATGTTATTCACAGAATGCGTGTGTCTATGGATTTAGACATTAATATGTGTACTTGGTTACTTTTTCCACATAGTTCAGACATTATTATAAATTTGTCTTATTTTTGTTCCTTTTATTGTAAACACACACTTTATAGAAGTAGTGGGTGAAGCCAAGAGTTTATTGTCATATTGGAATCAGAAGTGACCATATTTGGACAACAGGGCGGAGCAGCATACATGTGAAAAGTGATGGTTGAGCTAATGCTAAAAGTTAGGTTTGTGACTGGGTAAAACAACCAGTGTTGTATAGTAACAAAATAATAATACTTCACTACTGGACTCAAGTATGTTTTGGAAGAATTTGTACTTTACCGCGTGTTTTTTATTCTGTTTACGTTCACTTTTGCATTTTCTAACTCAGTTGCATACCTCTACTTTGATACATTTTTAACACAGATTATCATGACTTGTTAGACAAAATAAATTAAAGGAAATTTGGTGTTTTCACTGCTGAGATTACCAACAAAGTCAGGAAGCTCATTTGTCTTTGGCCTAATCACATAATGAACATGTGCAAACGATGGTTCACATTTAACCTGTCAGCAATCTGTTGATGTGAGTAGTAGCATAATATTCCAAATTCTGACTGCCTTTGGTTGTTGTTGACATTTACTTGTACTTTTGCTTTCATTACTTGAGTACATTTAATTGTAGATTATTGATATCCTTGAGTACAGTAGATACTTTAGTTTACCCTCCATTTTGCACTCTCATTTCTATGCATTGCAATGTTTCTTTTATCTATTTGTTTACTTCTTTGTATTATATGCATTGTCTGTTTTATTCTCTGCTGTACAGTGTCCTGAAAGGTGCATATAAATAAAATGTACTATTATTATTATTATTATTATTATTATTATTATTATTATTATTATTATTATTATTATTATTATTATACTTAAAGACCTTAGCATTTCAGTTGGTGACTTGAACTTCTACCACTGTAATTAGGGTACCTCTACTTCTACTCAAGTATGAATTTCCAGTACTTTATACAACAATGAAAACAATAAACTTTATTAAATATTTGTGTAATATGTTATTTGATGCTCTGGGTGCTCTGGCTTCATGCACTGATAGGTTAATTGGTTCATCTAAATTGCCCATATACTGTATGTGAATGTGAGAATGATTGGTTGTTCATCTCTATATGTCAGCAGGGTGTACCCCACCTTCTCCCATAGGTAGCTGGGATAGGCTCCAACACCCCCACAACCTTAGTGAGGATAAAGTGGGTTCAGAAAATGAATGAAGGAATGAAGTTATTTGATGATCTTGTCTCTGTAGGTGAGCTATCAGACAAGAAAAAAGGTTCATTCATTCATTCATTCATTCATTATCTGAACCCGCTTTATCCTCACTAGGGTCATGGGGGTCGCTTGGAGCCTATCCCAGCTACTTACGGGTACATCCTGGACATTTCGCCAGTTCATCACAGGGCTGACAATGAAAAAAATGCTTTCGATCAATAAACAGAAGTTGTGAAAGTCCAACTCAGCAGGTAAATGAGGCGTCAGATGAAAACCCAGGAGGCAGGCGTCCTCCTTGGAGCGCCTGGGACATTTGAAGTAGAGGCAGTCCATGGGGTAACAGCCACATTTGGGAACAGAGGACGGATATACTTGGCTGTTAAAAGAAGATGTAAGAAATAGGTGGCCTATATTCTAACTGAAGGTTAAAACAAAGGTGTCCTCTTGTTCTCTGACAGCAGGATGTTAAGATGAGAAGATGGTGTGGTATTTAAATTTCTCCTTGTCCTATCAGCTTGAACTCACCAGCTGCGAAGGCACAGAGGTCAGGGTTCAAACTGTGACAGCAGCAAATGTCAAATGACTCGTCCCCAACTGCAACTGTCACCTTGGTTCATCGTTTAAGAAGCCAACCAGCAGGAAGATATTAGAAGTAAGAGAGAAAGTAGAAAAAAAGAACAAACCTCGAGAGGCTGGGTGGGTGAATACATGAAAATGTGGCATTGCATAACGGAATATTGCGTAATATGTCCCAATTTGATAGAACGTCACTCAGTGATGCATATTAGGACCCCATGTAATGTAACTAAGAAGACAAACAGGGTGAGGGATTTAGGGTGAGGTGAAATAAAAAGAGGAGGGGGGAGAACATGGAGGCTTATGGTTCTGTCTCCGAGCAGAAGACGTGGAGTGACGGAAGAAGACAGCCAATGGGGTGTGGCGGAGTGGGAAGAGAGTGAGGGGGTGGGTAGGGGGTGGGGGGTTGGAGGAGGTGGGAGAGGGGGTTGGTGATGGCGACCGTGGCGGGTGGAGCCGGTATGTGTGTATGTGTGTGACGGTGGGTGGGCGAGAGCGCGGTCGGTACTGGTATTTCTACCCTGTCACATCGCGTTAGTGTGCAGCCAAGCACGACTGCTGAGCACACCACTACTGGACAGCTCTGCACACATGGAGGTGAAACCACACTCACAGACACACACAAACAGGTTTAGATTCACAAGGACACGCCGGGCCCACACTTGAGTGCGCACACATACACTGTAATGTCCCACGAGGGCCGCAAGGACATCCAAAACAAGTGAGCGCCGATGGAAGTTTGACAGAAAGCAGAGGAGGGGGCTCAACCTCGCAACTTTAACCCCATCCATCCATCCATCCATCCATCCATCCATCATTACAGTGCTCTGTCTATCCCATCACATATTTGTCGTGGTGGAATACATATTGAGAACCTTTAATTAAAAAAAAACACAGACGCCGCTTTGTGAAAACAAGTAAAAGTTCTACATTTAACTCTTTAACCTCTGACAGTATTTTAATGAAACGTGCTGCTGTAAATTTGCGTCTGTTTCAGGTTCATAAAAGCTGCTGTGAGTATGCGCTTGTGTCGTGGTTTTGCTTTACTGTGTGTTTGAGGGTAGAATTAGAAGGTAGAATAACAGAAAAAGACAAAGAGAGGAACTGAAGTTTGACAGGTTTTTACTAAATAAGGCACTCAGAATGTACATCAATAAGAGATTTAGGATGTTGAACATGAACTGTGAACTGGAACACACTGAATAACAACAAGGATGGGTGTAGTTTTTTTCTAAATCAGTGCAGCTGCTTTTTAACACTTGGTTGAACTCCAAAAAGCAGCTACACAGTCAAAACTCTGTAAAAACACAGTAAAAGAAATAAAGGAGAGTCACAACAACACTGTAAGCAACAGTAAAAACAAAAACAAGGAAAACAGTGTAAAAAAAAAAAAAAAAGCTCAAACTGTCTATTTTTACAGCGAATTCGCCTCACTCACTGCTCTGTGTTTTACCCCCCCATTACACAGGTGGCGGGGGGTGCACTGAGCATGCTCAGATGTCTATGGAAAGAACAAGGTCTACTCTATCAGCACATTTTGAAATTTTATTGAGTAAATGGTAAAATAAATAAATAAATCATACATTCAGAATGCTCACCAGAGACATATCAGTGGCTAAAGGGTTAAAATCTCATCTGTCTATTATCAGCAAAATTTCAAGTATGAAAAGTAAAGTTAGTGTTTCACCATTGCATATTATTTTTTTGGAGTCATATTACTCCTACATTAATGTGTATGTTGTATTTTACTGCCATATATGCTTAAAGTTTAATCATTTCCACTATTACCACGTTTTCCAAATTTAGAGTACATTCTTTTTTTCACAGAGTAAAACTGCAAAACAATGCAATGAAAGGACAGTTTATATCAGTTTATAATGTTATTCTTGAACAAAACTTAAAACTGCTCTCTCCAGTTCTGATGCTCTGTTCAGAATTTTCTGCACTTGCAAACCTAGATGTGAAACTGTGATCAGTTTCAAGCTCACTGATTGCAATGTCTGTGATTTCTTCATTCTTGATGACATAATGAAAGTACCAGGTTAACCCATAAAGACCCAAATATCCACCAGTGACCTAAAATGTCTACTGATCTAAAATGTTTAATAAGTTCTGATCCACTAATCCTACAAATATATGTAAATAATTGGTGTAAAATGCAGTTTGTCATCTTTTTATGGTCATCAGATATGGCCCATTTGGACGTTCAGAGGCTCCGTAGTGAACATGGAAACACTGTCATCCTCTACAACATTGATTCACCAGTAAAACCCATGGAGTTGGATAAATGACAGTGGAGGAGGACACTTGGTTTATGTTCAGTTAAAAATAGATTTTACTGAAAAAGTCCCTTTTTCTCAAGTTTTCTGTTTTTGATATGATAAACCTAAAATGTAATCTCAGCATGATGATTAAAGTAAATTAAATTTTAAATTAAATCAGTAAATTAAATATAGAAAAATACCAGATTTTCAATGAAAAAATGCAAAATACAGAGGATAATATTATGATAAATGGTAGTAAATCCCTTAAGAAAGATTAAATAGAGAGAAAAAAATATATTTGGGAAGTGCCACAGAAGCAGCACTCAGTCTTTATGGGTTAATATGTAAATGTTGTATAAATGCATAGGAGATACTAGGTATATGTTGGAACAGTGTTTTTCAACCTTGGGGTCACAACCCTACGTGGGGTCACCTGGAATTCAAATGGAGTCGCCTGAAATTTCAAGTAATTGATAAAAAAAAATACACTAATGAAAAATATTTTTTGATAATTCAACATACACTACTGGTCAAAAGTTTTAGAACACCCCAGTTTTTCCAGTTTTGTATTGAAATTCAAGCAGTTCAAGTCCAATGAACAGCTTGAAATGGTACAAAGGTAAGCGGTGAACTGCCAGAGGTAAAAAAAAATAAATAAAAAAAATTAAAAAAGGTAAGGTTAAACAAAACTGAAAAATAATATACATTTCAGAATTATACAAAAAGGCGAACAAGAAATGGGTTAACAACTTAAAGCAGTTCTGCAGCAACGGAACTTGATCAAGCCTCAAAAGTTGGTGCTACCAGTTCCTACAGGTGTCCCAACGTTTGTGAATTCCTTCCAACCCCCTCTGTCTGCATTAAAGTAGTGTTGGAACACACTTTGGTACCATACTGTTGTGAGCATTATTTGAACAGTAATGTACTGCAGAAAGTAGTGTGTTACTATAAAAATGGAAAAGAGGAAAAGGCAATTAACGATAGAAAAGAGACAGACCATCATAACACTGAAAAACGTAGGTCTTTCCTACAGAGAATTATTATTTTTTTATTTCATTTATTTCATTCATGGTTGTGTATTTCATCGGTAAACATTCAATAATCATCAAGTAAACAAACATGTACACACCCATGCTCGAAAAGGAGCAGGATGAAGAAAATCTTATATTTCCTGCCCCCTTCTAAATAATAATAACCTTAATGGTTAGCCATACACAACTAGCTATAAAATCATACTGTACAAAGTAAGACACACCAACTAAATACATCCAAAGATAGTACAAAATGAATACAAAACCAAGCGCAAAACTACATGTCCAGAAAGTACAAAACATAAGTAAATATAAACCTGATGAAATGATTTAAAAACATTTTACCAATCCAAAATAAGTAAATAAATATGTCACAAAATACAAAACAAATACGAAGCCAAATGTAAAACTTATAACTGCTCATATAATCTCATTGTTCTTTCTTTATACACTTTTTTCAGTTCGAATATGTTTTTACAGTCCTTCAGCTCATTATAAAGAGAATTCCAGAGTTTAACACCAACCACTGACACACACATCTGCTTCAAAGTTGTCCGTGCACACTGGTGTTTGACATGACCTTTCCTTCTATGCTCTTCCTTCTCTGAAGTGAAGACAAACAGTTGTTGTAATTTAGCTGGTAGTGCTTTACTTTTGGCCTTGAACATAAAAAGTAATGTCTGTAACTTAACTAGCTCCTGCCATTTCAATAATCAAGAATTAATAAATAATGTATTAGTGTGCTCCTGATAATCAGCTTTATGGATAATCCTGATAGCTCTCTTCTGTAGGAGATACAACGGCCAAGAAAGTTAAGGTGTCATTAAGTCCAGTTTCCTTCACCATCCAAAGACACACAGAAACTGGGGGAAATGCTGACAGGAAGAGGTCTGGCAGAGCCCAAGCCACAACAGAATCAGAAGATGAGTTTGTGAGAGTCAACAGCTGGAGTGATAGGAGACTCACAGGACGACAGCTTCAAGCACAGCTCAGTAGTGGTCGTAGTAAGCAAGTCTGAGTTTCAACTGCGAAGAGAAGACTTCCAGTTGCAGGTTTGATGGGTCGAGTTGCAGCAAGAAAGCCACTGCAGAGACTTCAGAATAAGAAAAAGAGCCTTGCCTGGGCCATGAAACACTGGAAGTGGACTACTGAAGACTGGAAGAAGGTGTTATGGACTGATCGAACCTGCAACTCAAAAAATTGGGGTGTTCTAAAACTATTGACCGGTAGTGTATATTTCATTATAATTAAAACACCACACACTTTTCCTAATAAAAATCCAGTTCAAATAAAATGCAGGACATAATATCTGAGAGGGCATATCCTGACTGACCCGACCATGTGACTGTGTGCGTTAGCTACTGCGCTTCAACCTGCTTGGACACAATCGCAGTCAGGAAACTGGACCGAACAAAGACTGGAAAGAGATCGCCCGCCTGGCCCCGCTGAGACATCTGCACGAGAAAAATGTCTCCATTTTGAATGTCTGGGGTCAGCAGAAGTTTGTGATGTTAAAATGGGGTCATGAGCCAGAAAAGGTTGGGAACCACTGTGTTGGATGCTCTATGAAGAAAGCCTAAAACTGGACATTCTCAGTACAGAAACAACAGAAAGACATTTTTCTTCAGCAAAGGCAACAGCGGAGAGTCAAATCCATCATGTTCGTGTACATTAGCATCTGATTTTGTTGGCAACTACTGTGTTTCTACTCAGTTTAGCTGTGATCCACATTCCCACATTCCCACCTGACTGTTTTCTGTTTTGTATTTGGCTGCAAATCAGTAAAAATGTCCATGTTAAATCCATTATGTATTTTTGTTAGTTTGGGTCCTGAAGAGACACCAAACTTGTGTTTTCAGCTTCCAACTGAAAACTTTTGAAGCCCAACATGAGTAGATGTTGGTCAGTTTGATTCATAGCAGAGCTGTGCAACGTTTCCCTCCAGAGTGTCGTACTGACTGAGATAGAGGCCACATGTTGGACACTTGAATAGAAACATGAATTATTAGTGTGGAATTGTGTCAAACTATATGTTTTTCATCTCTGAGGAGTTGGATGCTTGACTTTTTCTCCAAAAATGTAGATTTTTTTTGTATCAATGTACTGAGGTTACAAAGAACAGACTGCTGACATAAACCAGTCCATGGAAGTGTAAGTGGTTTAGAAAATATGTATGTATGATTCTGGGATTTGTAATTTACCATGCCTGGAAATCAAATTGGATAAGAGTCTCAGAGCTTTTTCTTCTCTTTCCCACAAGTTTGAAGCATAGTGAACATACTTTTACATGACGGAAAATAAATAAATAAAAATATCAATAATTTAAAAAATTTAAAGAATGTAAAAAAAACCATCATTTGGACTGGGAATAACAAATAAAAGAATGTAAGATAACAACACGAAAACTGACTACATACATGTTGTAATAACAGAAAAAAGAAAAGGAAAGAAAAGAAAACATATATAGCTGAAGGCTCACAAAACTGGCCAGTATAATAAGCTGTCATATCATATAACAAGACACAATTGTAAAATAAAAAGGAAAACCATAAAAATACATGTACAAATGCCCATTCACATGTCCATATCCACATATAGTACTTTTTTTTTATCACTTAACTTTAAAGACAATGTTTAAGGCAAAAAAAACAATGCAGTAATTCACATGTACTAGACATTTATAGACAGAAAGCATACTGTGATAATATATCTAAACTGAGTAAAACTAGTCTTTCACCCTTTCATGCATGAATTATGAGAACCTTAATGAGTCAAAACACAGTCATGTTCAGTCAGAGAGCGAATTTTAATGGATTGCCATTCCAACATTTATTTCAATATAAAGTAGCTCCTTGTTTTGGATAATCCCTTATGGTCCAACTAAAGCAAAAATGAATTTAAAAATAAAAATGTGGGTCAAATTATTTCTAAAATGTCCCATCAGAGAGATTTTGAATACCGTTTTTTGACCCTAATCAAGTTATTTTTCTGGAGTGTCTTTATTCCTCTTTAGGCCTGAAAAAAACTATGCGATTGAAAACATTTTTATGAACCTATTTTTCATGGAGTTGCAAAAAATATTCACTCAGCTGGACATCATGCGTTTAATCCTTGAAGCAAAGAAACATGTATTTACTGAGACGCTGTGTGAAAAGAATGAAATAAATTTTTTTAATGCCGCTAATCTGATGTTTTGTCACATTTTAATATACTCTAATATTAGTTATTATTCATTGTATGGAGATAATATCCAAAAAAAACCCAAAAAACTTTTTGTTTAAGAAAAATGGTTTATTACAGTCTGTTAACAATAACAAGCAATTGATTTGCACTCAAACATGTTAGTGCGGATCAGATTTATCAAGAACAGCAAAGTTTCAGTAATCGTATGAATTACAATGTATGGGATGATGTATAGGTGTCTACTGTGTTGGCTGATATGGAACTACAGGGTGGGGAAGCAAAATTTACAATATTTTGAGGCAGGGATTGAAAGACAGTGTATGACCAATTAGCTTATTGAAAGTCATGAGAATTTATTTGCCACAAGAAAACTTACATAATAGAAAATTTTTGTATTCTATGTGTCCTCCTTCTTTCTCAATAACTGCCTTCACACGCTTCCTGAAACTTGTGCAAGTGTTCCTCAAATATTCGGGTGACAACTTCTCCCATTCTTCTTTAATAGTATCTTCCAAACTTTCTCATAATAGTTTTGCTCATAGTCATTCTCTTCTTTCCATTATAAACAGTCTTTATGGACACTCCAACTATTTTTGAAATCTCCTTTGGTGTGACGAGTGCATTCAGCAAATCACACACTCTTTGACGTTTGCTTTCCTGATTACTCATATGGGCAAAAGTTTCTGAAAAGGTATGGATAATAGTGTTAGGTATGATTATGACATCGATATATGTTTGGTTTCAAAACAATTGCCTGCTGAGAAAAAACAACTAAATGTTCATTGTAAATTTTACTTCTCCACCCTGTAAAACAATAAAATCCATGAATATACAAGAGAACAGCTGTAGAATAGCTGTCCACTGGAGTGACCACTATCCATGAAAGGGTTAATGTCCTCTGAGGATGCTTCAGGCCTGTTTTCAAGTTATTGACACTGTATTCTGCAACTACCAACATGTTTTTTAAGGAGTTTATTTACATTTAAAGACAGAGATTTTCTAAACACACAAAGGACAAGCGCATCCTCCTTGAGTTTATTACAAACATCCAGAAAGATATAGGATTTTCACAATGAAAAACTGCCATATTTAAAGCTGTCAGAGAAATGCAATGGAGTAAAAAGTATAATATTTGCCTCTGAGAAGAGATAGAACTTCAAATAAATAACTGCTGTAAAAGTACTCTCCTGGTTATGGAAGAATATAAGTTTCCTTTTTTCAGGTCTGCTAACAAAAATATGCACACTACATGGAAAAAGTAATTGGAAAAGTGTAAATCAGAACCAAATGAAGTCCCAAAACGCTGTGTATACATGTTGGAAAAATATTACAACCTGATGTTCTTGGCTCAGCGCTTGAGTGAGACAGGCAAATATCTTGTTTTGGAAAGAAGCTCTTCAAATCCAGATGTGCAGCCTGCACAAAGCTACAAATGAACCATAACAATTTACTTTACCGCCGTCAAACATGCCGCGGCACACGGCAAACGGAGCAGCCAAGACACATCATCCTTATCAAACAAAACTCTAGTGTCAGCAGGGTGGGGGGGCAGTCGGCTCATCCACTCTATGGTCATAACATCCAACATGGTTTTGTGGCCGGAGCCCAAAGGCTTTACACAATATTTTCCTTGAGAAAATGAGAGGGAGAGGATGGTAAGAGAGTGGATGACGGCACACCATTCACAATGCCCCCCCCACCCCACCCCCCCCCACCTCCCCAGGCTGAGAAAACAAAAGTGAAGAAAGCAGATGGAGGGAAAAAGGGAAAGAGCTGGTGTAGGTATTTCTCTGTAAATACTGCCGTCACACAGCTCACCCTATGGCAAAGGAAGAAGATGGGCAGGGCAGACAGATAGAGGATGAAGACGAGGAAGAGGAGGAGGAGGAGGAGGAGGAGGAGGTGGTAGGGGGCGAGGTGTGATGTGCTGTGACCCGGGCTCTTATGTGTCGCCATCAACTCAGAGCCACGCTTCGCCGGTTTCGTGGGAGGACACAGAGCTCTACACCGTCCTTGGCCACCAGCCCTGTGTCTGACTGAGCGGCGGGTCAAAGGTCAACAAGTCCACGCACAAATACATAAGGCGTTGTCATAGCACAGAAGTGTCACGGTTACATAACTGGGTCTGAATATCCTCTACAGCGCTCCAGGTTTGTTGGATTTTGTTACTAAAAGGCCACAGCTTCAGCCCAGGCCTTAAGGTGGATTATGTATTTCTGTGTAATCACCAGGTCTTAATCTTGGCGTATCATGTTTACAAGGTGTATGTGGTTGGATAAACATCTTTATCCAAGGGCGTAGGTTTACATCTGGACCACAGAGACATGTTAGTAATGATGTTTTGGAAATACAGAATTCATAGTGAAGCCCTTACTCATACAATTATTACCACAGATACTAGAATCTGCACAACACACACACACACATACAGTATGTTTTATTCATGTTGGGAGGATGTTTAAGTTATAGTGTCGCCATTAAAGAAAAGACATGAAGATAATTTTCACCTCCAAGAGCATCAGTAATAGGTCAAAAACTAGCAACCAACTGTGGATGATAATGTTATTTAACCATTTCAGTTAGCTATCACCACCGACATACCCTTGGATTTTCTCACATTTATTCTAACAGTCAGTTAGTGAACAAATAACAGGTGAATATATCAAAAACATGATCAAGTTCCAAAGAAAATATCACCTCTAAAGAAATATTGTGAGGAAACAAAGCAGCAGGTTGGAGAAGTAGATCAACTGTTGAGGCAACAGGTTCATATTCAGGGTTTTTATGATTTTAGAAAATAAAAAGTCATTATCATTACAGATGTTCAGCTAATCTAACCTTTAAAGATTATCATTTCATATTGAGTGGGAGGGGAGGGGGTTTGGTGGGTGTTACATCCCTGCCAATGTTAAGACCAAACTGTCACTCTTGGTTTAATTCAAGGCTATAGTTTTTTTTTTTTTTTTTTTTTTTTAATTATACATTTACAGAAACATGTACTTAGACATAAGGGACCACACAGACACAGCACAAAAAAACTAATTATACAACAAACCTGTTGATAAAACAAATGAATTTGTCCATGAACAGAAAACTTAATTTTTTCCAACTTTAAAAAGAAAAGTAAATCATGCACCCATTGCACAAAGGTGGGTGGCAGAGGTCCCTTCAACTTAAAGAAAATCATACGGGTGGGCCACAGTGTACAGGAAGCTATGGAGCTGAAAAAAAAAAAAAAAAAATAATAATATTAGTAATAATAATCATTCAAGGTTATAGTTGAAAAAAATTAAAATAACTAAATAACAAAAACTAGTCCTGAAAGAACATTTTTGCTAACTCAAACATAACAAGAAACAAGACTTTACTGAAAGATAAAACTCAACTTTGTTTATATAAAATGTGGTAAAATAAACAAAAATTAATCAATTTATCATTTTTGTTTTCAGTTTTAAGACAGAATGTGTGTGTTGTCAGTCTGTTCAGACCTAATGTCAGGAGAAATATCCCATACTGTAAAAAAGACTAAACGTAAAAATTAAACTACAGCTCACAAAATAAAAACAGCTGTACTGAACAAGAAAATGAAAGTGTAATGGAAATTTAAAACCAAAATATCAGTGACGTTAAATATGAATTTCTTTTTGTAATTATCTTTTTATTTATTTTTTTTCAGTCAGCATTATCTTATCAGCATTTTACATCATGTATATAACTTCTAAGTATGTAAAGAAAAACAAACAAAAAACAAAATCAAACTCATACAGGAGAGCAATGACATAGTAATGAATAGTAGAAGTATACACAGCAACCCAAAATAGAGTTAAAGGGAAAAAACAAGTATATTTCACCTTCTTTTCTTTCTTTCCAGAAACCCCTTTCCCCTGAACAAGATGAACACCGAACATTTAAAGTGTGTAGCATGAACCAAAGGTTTCCATGGGTCTATATGCACGTTACTCTCACCAAGTAAAATCTGCTCTTAATAGTGTCACAAAATCAACCCAGTTTTTCCAATAATTGGTGAATTCATCTGAATCAAGTCTGACAGAGGAAGTCAACTTCTCCATTCTCCGTTATCTATAACCTCTATCCAGTCCTCCATTTTTGAAGCATCCTTTTTTAGCCACTTCCTGGTGATGGCTTTATTACCTGCCACCGACAATATTCTGAATAGATACTTGTCCTGTGAATTTGTTATTGCCTGGTTCTCTTTTCCCAAGTATATAGATTCAAATGTGAGTGGAAATTGGACTTTGAAAATGTTCTCCATGCTTTTCTTCAAAGCCTGCCAATAATGCACAATATAAATGTAATCCCAAAATATTTGAAAATTATTGGCTTTATTTTCACCACATAGTCTCTAGCATCTTGTATCCTGAGATTTCTGTGCTGGTGTAATAAAATATCTTACAATGTTTTGCCAACCATATTCCCTCCATGATAGGGAGCATGTTGTTTTCCATTGTTGCTCATTGATATAATCCCATTCCTCCTCCGATAACGTTCTTCCTGCCTCTTTTTCCTGCTAAATAGGAATTTTAATGACAAGTGCAAAACAATTCCAACCTTCCAAAAACATGAATATAATGTACGGTCTGCAGTGTATGCTGTGCCTGATGGGTGCTTAATAAGGGTGGGCAGGTCAATTCCTTAAGTATCAATACAACCAATATCCAATACTGTGTGTTCTTTAAAAAATCCATACTTACACCAGTGGGATCTGTGGAAAATAATTGAAGTGCCTCTGCAGAAAATGGGCTGTTATCACCCAGGAAAATAAAAATCTGCTCAGCAATAACTCATTATTTACACATTAATGTCATGTATGAGACACAGGTTTGATATAATATTATTCATTTAAAGGTTATCGCTGATGTTTAAAGGCAGCAGGACAGAGACACATTGAAATGGGAGAGACCAATGGGAGCTCAGTGTGGTAAATGGTAGTGCATAGTGCATTATGGGTAACTCCAACCATGTGGAGATGTGTTTTTTTTAATTGGATGGTCTCTTAATCAGTTTTCCATTTGATAACATTTGCAGTATCTGTCTTATACCAACTCAAATTAAAAGTCTGCATTTATCCAACATAGTTTTGAATAGATTTTCTTTCATTTCTCAGTTTAGTTTCTGATTTCGGTTCAGTTTGATTTGATTTCACGAACTCATTTATACCTTTTTTTTTAATGTTCATTAAGATGAAGTTTTCAGTCTTAGAGATATTAAGTTGATGATGTAAGGACGAAATATTTAGCACACCTTTTTTTTTTTATTAAAGGTTTCATACTCTTCAAAGCAGTTTTATTCACCATGAATCATTAATGAAATTGATTTTAGATGCTATTTTTGCTTTTAGTTCATATTGTTCTGCTCAACTATTTTTCAGTAATTTTTCTGCAGAATTGTTATTGACGCTATGTGTGGTGTGGTTAAAATTTCAATCACAAAATTAAAAAAAAAAAAAAAAAAAGACCTACAATTGAAATTGATGAAAAGGTGTCAGTGTATTAGATTATAGAGATATGAACTGAACCTATTTGTACCAATAATCCAACAGATTTGTGTGACCACTAGAGGGAGTAGTGAGTCACTGTTGTTCTCCAGTGGTAAAGAAAACTAACTAACCACAGGGCTTTGACTAAAGCATCAGAAGTGGATGAAATAGGTTAAGCACCACTAATAAACAACTTTTAGAGTCAAAGAAAATGATAAAAATTAGAAGCACTGTTGTTTTCACCACTGGACACAGCTGTAAATGAAAAGACTGGAGTTGGATGCTGAAATCACAGTGTTTCTTCTACACGGATCAGTTTGATTATACGGTTGAAGAAAGTATAAAGTTATTAGGTGATTTTTTTTTTTTTATTGTTATTTTTGCTAAGTTCCTGTTTGTTGATCCATGGTTCACGGTCGAGAAAACAGAGGTGAATTGTGGTTTTACTGTGTCTGTTTTCTGCCCAAAAACAGAACTACACTAACAGAGTTATAATGTAAACTATCAGCTGATGCATGAGACACGCTGATATTTAGAGTGACTGTTAGAATAAGCAGCGGAATTTTGTTTGAGGAAGAAGACGTGTGAGTTTTATACTTTCTTTAGTGAGTGGAACAGTCTGTGGACACATAGTGTTGATTTGTCCTAAATATGCTATAACCCATTTAAGGGAAACACATTTCCTCTATTATTTTAATGTTACTGCTGTTGTCTGTAGGTGTGGCTGCCATGTTGAGTTTTTTTGTCGGTTGCCATGTTGACTCTTTGGAGCAGGAAGTGGACAAAAGGCCAGACCTGCTGAAGCACGAGATGTGGTGCTAATGCTAAAGGGATAAACCTGAAGTATGTAATTTGACTGTTACTGAGTAATGCGTGTCACATGTTTGTTTACTGAAAAAGATGTTACGGTGAAGTGCACCATCAGTAGTAAATTATGTTTCAGTTCTGCTGTATGATTTTTACCTAATAAAAACTAAAACAAAAATGTGATATCATGACTTGTGTAAATATACACAACACTTTTAATTAGCGTGTTATCTGTACACATTATAAGCTTTCATGTTCATGCTGTTATTATCCCCCTGTCCAACCTGAATCGATGTGTCGAATACCACGCACTGAGGGGTTAGGGTTAGGGTCAGGGGTTACGGTTAGGGGTTAGGGTCAGGTTAGGGTGACGGTTGGGGTTAGGGGTTAGGGTTAAGGTTAGGAGTTAGGGTTAGAAGTTAGGGTTAAGGTTAGGGGTTAGAGATTAAGGTTAGGGGTCAGGGTTAGTATTAGGGTTAGGGTTAGGTTAGGATTAGGGGTTAAGGTTAGGGGTCAGGGTTAGGGTTAGAAATTAGGGTTAAGGTTAGGGGTTAGAGATTAAGGTTAGGGATTAGGGTTAGGTTAAGGTGAGGGTTGGGGTCAGGGGATAAGGTTAGGGTCGGGGTTAAGGTTAGGAGTTAGGGTTAGGGTTAGAAGTCAGGGTCAAGGTTAGGGGTTAGAGATTAAGGTTAGGGATTAGGGTTAGTGTTAGGGTTAGGGTTTAGGGGTTAGGAGTTAAGGTTAGGGTTAGGGGTTAAGGTTAGGGTTTAGGCGTTAGGGTTAGAAATTAGGGGTTAAGGTTAGGGTTAGGTTTGGGTTAGGGCTCTGGGTTTGGGTTAAACTTTATTGCACTGCCCTAATGATGTGGTTAGCTATTGGAACAGGGATGGAGGAGTGGAAGGGGCCTGGGACTTTCACACCCAGGTAAAAGTGATTTACCTGGGGGAGTGACCTTGCCAAAAAAAAAAAAAGATTCATTTAAGGATGGGGGGGGGGGGTTGTCAGGGCTAAGGTCATGGTTAGGGTTAGGTTAGGAGTTAGGGCTATAGTTAGGGCTGGGGTTAGAGTTAGAGCTAGGTTTAGAGCTTGGGTCAAGGTTAGGGTTAGGGCTTGGGTTGGGGTTAGAGTTGGGGTTGGGGTTAAGGTTAGGGGTTACTGTTATGTGAGCCAGAGATCTTGCCGTAAATTGACACGCCATCAAACAGCGTTGAATAACAGGTGAAAAGTCATAAATGCGTCGGTATAGCACACTAAATGCCATAAGAACTAATGTGACATAGGACGCTATTTGATGAGCTCAGTCTCAAAACAAACCTTATGGGATCAAAACCCAGGCAGGTAAACAACATTTGTTCCCATGGTGAAAAGAAACCAACAGAATAAGCTGCTAATAAAGTGTTTCCACTCCTAAAAGCTGAGCGTAGGAGTGATGTTTTACCAGGAAGAAGACAGCTCTCCTCAAATGACTCTGCACAAGGTGAAATCCACCGGGGGCTGACACTCAGGTAGTGTACTAATGTACTGAGTGGGCCTCTGTGGACTGGACTGGGGACACAGGTAGAGCACAGGGAGCCCCCGAAGTGACTCATTCAAGGTGGAGGAAGAACAGGGAAGGAGGAGGAGGAGGAGACACAGAGGAAGATGT